>NW_020229909.1:618289-1273289 GCF_003227715.2 Harpegnathos saltator
TTATATATATATATATATATATATATAAATATAAATATATATTCATCTCCTCTTCAAACTTATTTCTGTCTTTGTCGTTTCTTTACATCGTTGCGTGTCTATTCATATTAATTGTATCCTTTTTGTCGCCGCAACACTTAGTCTTATACTTATTTTCTCATTGACTATTTTTCGATTTATATTCTTCCTTCATATCATCACCTTATATACTTTCCCTCGCGTGCGTGCGCTCTGCATCTTTAGGAGATCAGTTCCAAAGTGTTAAACTCTCATCTAGTCATTTACTCCGCGGCATATCCAGTCCAATGTCTTAGCGTTTTTGCCTGCCACACTGACGACCCGGGCGACGTCAAGTTGCAATTTTGTCAAAAGTGTCCGTCGCAAAGCCGGCTTGAGACGAAGTGGAGGTCCGATCGAGCGTTCGTCGGGCGCGAGACTATTGTGCCGACGACAAGCAGGCCGAAATAAGAAACGACTCGTTGTCGCGGCCTCGACAACGGAGATCGCGTGTACGCGTGATGCTTAGGAGGAGAGAGCTCCTTGAGAGCGGCGACGGAGTAAGGCGGCGGAGGCGGCGGCGGCGGCGGCAGTAACGTCGTCGCAAAATCCACTGTGAGTACGCCTCAAATTCCGGCAGAGGAGGCTCAGCTCGTAAAGCACAGGAAGATGCATGCCGGGATATTAAGGCCATTATCGCCGTTGCATATTCATGCCGTATTATAATGAAAATACAGTTTATTACCGAAGATTAACAGCTTCTTACGGCGACGTGCAGTTGCTGCCGCCGTCGTCGCTCGAGACTCTACGCCTGACGTCATTTCAGCAACCCCTTGCCAAAACCATTCGCGAGAGGGACGGAAGTCGTGAGGGGGGAACCGCGTATCTTATTTCCCGCTCCTCCGTCTCACTCCGCGTCATCAGTCGACCGGTCAGGCAACGATTTTCCTCGTGTCGGAAAAGCGTGCTCCCCCCTCCCCCCCCCGCCCCACGCACGCACGCGTGTACATGCGGCGACTCGTTTCGGGAGAAACGGGAACGCATGAAGCGGACGAACAAGTCGCGCGCGACTTAATGACCGTCCCGTCGCCTTTCGGAATGCCGCGTCAATCAATCGGCCGGATTGATCGCGCGAGAGGTGGTTGCCGCGGAGGAGCATTGTGTGCGTACGACTCTGTCGATTTCCGGTCCCCACGCTCGACGACGACAACGACGCGCAATTTCAACCTTGTTGGTACTTTAATTCGGCCGTCTATAGGTAAGTAACGAGCCGCTCTCGCTAGTTCCGTTTACGTACCGTAAATAAGTAAATAATTCATTCTCCAACTCGCTTGGCAAGTGGCACTAGGAGAGGGAGCGTGTCCTGGTGGAAGGCGAGGACCGGGCCGGAACGGGGCGGGCGGGATGTGCGATGGGGTTGGGAGGGATGGTTGGTGTTGTAAGGTGAAGGAGAGAGAGAGTGAGAGAGAGAGAGAGTGAGGCAGCGGCAGAAACGGCGCGAGCGACGGGACGAAGGGGCGGATTGGGGTACACGCCGGCGACGAAAGGGGCGATGGAGTGGAGGCGGGGGAGGTAGAGGTGAAATCTGCATAATATCGGTAATGCTCAAAATGCGAGTCGCGTAGCTACCTGCCTTGCTTACCCCGCTCTCCGCTCTACGGCCGCGTCAACTAAAACTTAATTATAATTAATTAATGCGACTGCTAACTGAGGCGGCCGGACAAGTATTGACCCGCGACGGCGGCGACCGAGCGTGTTCCGGTTTCGCGTCCGCGAACGTCCCGAAGCCCAGTCGACGCTGAACCTCGGCGAACGTCGAGGAGGAATCCGACCGATGTCGATGCCGATAGCGAGCAGCCTCCACGACGCGGTGCTGCTGGCGTTGGCGAGAGATTCGGTCCTGGGGAGACCCGCTCGACTTTCGCCGCTCGCGACGAACTCGCGCTGACGTCGACGTCGTGAACTCTAGACGCCAGGCGCGCGAGCAGGGGACATAACATTTCCATGGCGGAGGCGGCACTAAGTCTATGGCTCCGTACAGTGCGTAATTAGAAACCTTTGTGCAAAATGAATACTGTTAATTAACGCACCTAAAAAGACATTATACCCACGGGTTGGTAAACTAAATATGGCCTCCGGCGCGAGCGTATTACACCGTTCACGCTGTAAATAAGCGATTTGCGTCCACCCGCTCCTCCGTACCCCGCTCCCTCCTTCCCGCCTCCCCTCGCCCCGAGCGTCCCCCCGGACGCCCCGCGGCGAACGTTAAATCGTAACGAATTGTATTCGACTCTTGAGCTGAATTGGGCAGCGAAAAGAGAATACGCAATTTGCACCGCGGGGCAACTCGCACTTTCCGTCGAGGGATGAGCACATTCTCGCTCTCTCTCTCTCTCTCTCTCTCTCTCTCTCTCTCTCTCTCTCTCTCTCTCTCTCTCTCTCTCTGCCGCTATTATGATTACAACATAGAAAATTACGAAAATCTCGCCTCTCACCTCTTCATTTCTCACGATTCTCTTTCTCTTTTTTTCCTTTTTTATCTTCCTTGCTCCTCTTTTTCTCTTTTTCTTCCCTCTTTCTTTTTTTGTCGCGGCGAGGATAAAGACGGCGTTGAGGTTTTGCCACCAGACGGCGAGCGCGAGAGTGGTCGATATTAATTGCGCCTTGACTCATTAATTCGTTCGCATTATCTCAGCTCTCCGAGCGAGAGATCGTCCGGGACCGTGGCTGCGCGCTCGCTTTCCGCATCTCGACTCGAGTTCGGCGAGCAATTACAATATGAAAGGCGCATAAATCAACGAGTTTAATTAACGCGTTGTTATTATCATTATGACACCGCGCCGGGATTATAACATACCCGAGTGTTTCCCGACGATGCCGACCGTCGTCAGCTATTCTTTTTTTCATGTACGGGGAATCTAACGGCGGTGAGCCGCTCGCATGTTTTTTGGCATTCCAAAAAGTCGTCGTCGTCGTCGTCGTCGTCGTCGTCGCCGTCGTCGTTGCAGTTCGCATCGCATGCGCCGTGACAGTCGTATTATTATGTCGTTATCATCATATTAATGGAATAGTGGGGGGGAGTTATCGATATGGCGTAATTAATTAGCTAATAGAAAGTAATCCGCGGATAGAAGCCATCGTGCCATTTATTTTTAATTAAATACCCGCAGCATGTGATAATATGCCGGAACGTGTTTCCAAATACTGGTCGTTGTGCGTATCACAACATTTAAATATAATCGCATAAAAAAATTCCAATTTGAAATTCCAATTTGAAAATTTCTCTTATTTCATCTCGAAGACAAGAAAAGTTTAAATTCGGAGTAAACAGGGACGAATTAAGTGCCGACGATAATTTAAACGGTAGATAAATGGGTCACTCTTCATTGATTACTAATATAAAGTCATTAATAAGGAACGATTATTCTTCTAATGATCGTCGGGATGTCGTAAAATGACAATTATTAACTTTATCTCAGGAAAATTTTCATCTCGTTTCACTACGTCGATGTATTTCAATCGTCCTACTTAGGATCCTCCAAGGCGAAGGAACATTATATCAGAAAACGTAACATTAAATAATAATAAATAATAATAAATTAAACACTGTACTCATTATATCCGTCGAAGAGAATACACGCGATTGTGATTTATTGTTCGATATATATATATATATATGTGAAATTTTCGTTTCTAACTTTACGGGACACGTACTGATGCATGAAGTGAATAATACGCTTCTTCCAAATTTTTCTTTATCCCAACGCAAACTGTTTCTCAAGCAGCGATACATGATTTACTGCTGAATCACTCACTATACTAAACGACCGCTTTACCAACATACGAAAACGATACGTTTACGATAACAATCGTTTATGAATCAATAATCACCCTCCTCAATCCTCGTGTCAATATAAAGTTGCCATCACGATGACGATGTCGTCCCCTTTGATTATCCCGCAATATCTTGAAGCCGTCGTCGAGTTTAGTACTCACATACACACCGACATCCACACCGACGTCGGAAAGCGCAACAACCGCAGAGAAAGGGCGGGACGATCTGAAACGCGGGAGGAACGTTAGTCTTCTTACGGGAGAGCAAGTTCCTGCTGGTTCTCTCGCCTGTAAAACAGTCTGCGAGAAAAGCCACGGAGCTTTTTCCATTACCATCGGTTAATAGTCGGTTTTTCCAAGAATCAAGTGCATTCCCCATCCAAGCGGAGATCCTCGGGATGACAGGTAGAGGTCAGCGTCGGACGGCCCACGTGACGACAAGAGGTTAAGCACACGCGGCGAAAGTCACCCCCGATGAAAACGCGCCCGACGTGAACTCTCGTTCGCGTCCCCGCGCGCGCGCGCGTAACTGCTCGAGAGACTTTCGGGAAACATTGCGCTCTCGCGCACGGGCTCGATACTCATAATCAAATAATCACAGATGATGCGGCAACATCGAGAGTGGTGCGTTTCAGCTATTAGCTAACTCCACGCCATCGATACACACACAGCAGCCCTCTTAATCAGCGGCGCTCAAAGAGTGGCGCCTGCCGTAGCAGATATTCGCGCGCGGAGGACCCGAGCGACGGCGCCGACCGACCGACCGACCAACCAATCGACCGACCGGCTGAGCGACTCTGCGATATTTTTTAATTAATCGAATTATTGAACTGTATCGCAATCGAATTGAATTAAGTGCCGACGCTCTGCGCCGTGTAACATGGAAGCGCGCAATTTTCCGTCATTATTTCAGCGTCCCTTCGCCTTCCTGTCCGTCGCGCACCACCCGTGCTCTCTCCCTCTCTCTCTCTCTCTCTCATTCTCCCTCTCTCTTTTTCTCCCTCCCTCTCTCGCTGCCTCCCAGTCCGCCCTTACGTGAGGTCTCTACCCCCGCGACCTATCCGTCATCCTTTTCGACGAGCGCTCACGCACTCGCCGACGCTCTCGTCCGTGCGTCTCTTCGTATCGTGACTGCACCACGTGGTCCCGCTAATTATCCATCCGGCAGTATATATCGAAGTGTGTCACGAGCGTGTGCGTGCGTACATACGTGCGTGCGTGGGTGCGCGCGTGCGTGTTGAGCGCCCACCCCGACGCCCGATCGGCTCGCATAAGTATCCTCAGCGCTAGGCTATATACTTGACGTATTTCAATTAACCTTATTGCCACGGCTGGTTACGCCCGCCAAATGTCAAACGCGCTCCTGCCCGTCGTTGGTGTGTCGCGAGGACCGACTCGCGATCATGCCGCGTGCGCGAGTCAGCTGTTGGATAATCATGGTTTCGGCGAATTGGGAACTGTAATTCAAGTTCCGCCGCCGCCGTCGCCGCCGCCGCCGCCGTCAGGGCCGAACACCCCCCGGCCGCATTTTGGTCGTGCATTTTCTCGAAATGAGAAATTCGGCAGACGCGATGGGCGGAAAACTGCGCGCGGTCGCGCGCGCATTGCGCACTTACGGATTTCCCGAGGCGGAGGCGAGACGCGAGATGCCGGCGATTACGTCGCTTGGACGTGCAATGTCGCGCAATGTCTCGTGGCCCCCCGGCTCCATCCGGCAAATGACTCTTTACGCTCCTTATATTCGTCCGTAATTTCGATACGAGCGTCAAGCCACGGCACTTGAGCTTGTGGCTTGACGGTGGCTCGCGTTGTTACTACGCGTTGTCTCGAACACAGATGACACGCGTTGCCTCCCGCCGACGATCTTATTCGACGACAATGCCCCGGGTCTACCAAAAATGTGCGGCGCCATTCGGAACACCTCCGCAGGCGCGAGTCGGAGAAAGGAAGTACAAACCGGATGCGGGAGAGAGGGCCGCGGGACTTGGTCTAACCAAACTTAATTGAATCCCAGTCCGAATGTATAATATGTAGACTGCCTGCATAATGTCGTGAGCCGGCAGTGATTCTCAGCCGGATGTGGCCGGCCGACGCGACGCCGCCGTCGCAGCGCGGCGGTCGGTAAATTTTGAGAACCATCCGCGGAATTAGATATACAATAATGTAAGCAGAGCCCCGTTGCGGTGTAAGGGTTGGTGGTAAGGTCATGTATATTCATGCATCGGTCGACCCACCTCCGATTCTCTCACTCAACCACCACCACCACCACCACCACCACCACCACCACCACCACCACCACCACCATCACCACCACTACCACCACCAGCACTAGCACCAGCACCACCACCCCCCGCCGTTGTCCCCGTCCTTCCTCTCTTTCTGCTTCGACCGACCACCCTCTCTTAGGGCACAGACCGAGCTAAACAACGACGGTACGAATAGATTTACACCACGTCCGCGCGGTTTACGACTCGCGCGCATTAAGATGCCCGCCGTGAAGAATACCCGGCGAATGAATTGCCCGAGAGTACGAGAGCGATAGAAAGTGAGTGAGAGAGAGAGAGAGAGAGAGAGAGAGAGAGCGAGAGAGAGAGAGAAAGAGAGAGAGAGAGAGAGAGAGCCGGCCGTGTAACAACGGTCAAGAACCGGAGGGAAATTTCGCGCAAACGCGTGTATACCAACGCGAAAATATTACGTTCGAAAATACAACAATTCTTTTTTCTTCCTCCAGGCGATGCGTTTCGCTGTTTAAATAACGCGTTTCGAATTTAGTAACGCGTTTTGCAAAAAAATCCAATTCGAAAGTATATTATCTTGTCAAAGGCCGGGATGGCCGCGTATTCGCACGGGGATAATTTCAGTGAAGGCGGCCGCGGCGGCGGCGGCGGCGGCGGCGGCGGCGGCGGCTGCTGCTGCTGCTGCTGCGTATTCAACGGCGATTACCGGCGCATTTTCAATATTGCGGCGAGAAATTCTCATAAATTCCTTATAGCGGCGTGTCCGAGCAGTAGTCGTTAGGACGCGTTTCTCAAAGAACTGTATCTGGATATAATGAAGGATCCATTTACAAGTAAGATTCGCCTCGCGACTTCATTACCCACGATTTTACCGCGGACGCCCCGCGGCATTCGTAATGAGCGATGGTCATTCATTTTAATATCCATTAAATGCAAATACCGTCTCGGCACAAGCGTTCACTCCTATTTCGAATTATTTCGCTGACTCGCCGTAATTAAGCTTTTCGAAGGAACTCAGACGAGAGAGGCGCGACATCAACGCGACGGAAGCCGCGTTCAACGTACGACACAGCGTCACATTCTACCTCGGCTTTGCATGGTCAGGCAACACAATCGCGCATCGCGATGCTGACGATGCGCGATCGTCGCCAGATCGCACGACGAATCAATCTGCATGCCAAAGAAGCGATTCCTTTAGACTCTCGTCGCTGACGATTCTGATTATTCATTATTTATCTCGTGTTTTCCGGACGCGCCGCTCAAACTCCCGTGGATTGTGCGAGATACTGCCACTGACGATTGAATTACTATCCTTCGACCCGTTTTAAAGGGAACAAAAGTTTCGAAAATTAACATCTCGACACTCCAGCGAGATTGATAAGACGGCTGGTGGCCGATCGCGACTGTCGCGGCAATCAACGTGCTAATAAGCCCGTCAGACGAGCTTGGCTCGGTGTGCTCGCTCGTTAGGTTTCTAAAATCCTTCTCGCGCAAGAGAGGGGTGGCACACGGCACCCGGCGAGTCTCGGCGAGAACAACGACGACTTTGCGGAGAGACGACGGCGTTCTACGCGATTCACGGCGTGGCGGGGCGGCGGGAGGGCGCCGTTGCGCCTCCGCCTCCGCCTCCGCCTCCACCGCCTTCGTCGTTTAAATTTTGCCCGAGCACGAGCGCGTGTGTGAGCGACTGAGGGGCGGGGGGGAGGCGGGGGCTGGGGCGAATCGTGTTGGCGTGCAGCGACGGAGATTTTTCGGGCTCGCGTGTACCGCAAGAGTAAGACGCGATGCGCGGATGCTCGAGACACCGTTACCGGCAGAACGCGCCGGTCGTTATACACTCAACATTCTGCAATCTACCCTTTCTATCGGCCTTAATTTATGTTGAGTAAGGCAACGGCGCGCGAGCCCACCCTCGGCTTGCTCCGCTAGGAAGCCTCGGTAATGTTTCAAGTGGCTTGTCTGTTGTTAATTTACCCCGGTGGGGCCTTGATGGGGGTCTGTCTACCCGCCGCCACGCTCCACTCGTTACGATAAATCGGTCATTATCTGTACCTACCTACGCGGTACTGTAAGTACCGCGACTCTGCCGTAAGAGCGCGACTACATCGGCGGCTGGCGACGGCGCGGCGTGGCGATTGCAAATTTTCGTCAGCGTCGCCACGAAAAATCGTCGCGCGGCGCCAAGACTATCGCGCTGCGCTCGATGGGTCTCTTCCGCTTAACCGTGGACGGAGGCGTCGCGCGCGAGTTTATTTCTATATTACGAAGAACCTTATCAAGTGCGACAGTGTGGTTACCGCTGCTTGCTTTCCGCTCCTGTTAAAGGTTTTATCCACTAACGACGAACGACGTGGTCACGGCGGTTTAATCATCGAGACCGTCACGATTTTTGGCACTTGATCTCGCTCGTCGTCCACGCGTGGTCTTTGGCGAAACGCTCGTAAACATATACGAATCAAGAGGACGAACCCTTTTCCGCGTATCCTCGCACCCTTTCGCGCCGGGGCAGGCCGAGTCGGGTGGAACATTAATATCGCGAAATGAAGCTCATTTGCATATAAATAAGGCGGTGGTGGGGCACGGCGACGGTGGGGCGAGGGAAGCCAGGATGAACCACCCTGCTGCTCCGCTGCACCCCCTTCTTTTGCCCTCCCTTATACCCCCGAGCCTCGACTCCCCAGGAACCCCACCCTGGACTAATTACACTTACAGACAAAGCGGCCTGAACCGAGGGGTCGAGCGGATTCTGTCTCTCGCTCTCTCGATTCCTCTCCCTCCCTCTCTTTCCTTCTCTCTCTCCCTCCTATTCCGCTTTCTCCCGCTCTCTCTCTCTCTCTCTCTCTCTCTCTCTCTCTCTCTCTCTGCCTTTCTCCTGCATGACTATCTCCACGATTTCTCTCTCGCTCCCTGCCAAACCGTTCCTGCCTACCTTCCTAGCTGTCTTTGTTCTGTCCTTTCTGTAGAGAGAGAAGGAGAGAGAGAGAGAGAGAGAGAGAGAGCAGACCCTCTGCCACTGTCTCTCGCTGGGTTTCCACTCCCGATAACACCCTTTCGCAATGACCACGTGATAATTGCAACCCCCCGCAGAGAGCAGGATTCGTTAGAATCCTTAATCGTGAAGGAAATTCATCGTTTTCTCGCCTTCTCGCGCCTCCAAGATGACGCGTATCGAGCGACTCCAAGTAATTATCGACCCCGATCGATCGCGCGATCACCGCCGATCAAACTATGCGACTACTTTTAACACGGTGAAGTGGACCAAATGGAGATTGTAATTGTAATTCTCAGATGTAATTCTCAGAATCGCAAGGGGTCAGTCTCAACATCGCCGAGTATCGATTTGTTATTCACGCGAAGGTCCACGATAGGACTTCGAAGAACCGTTTCTCTCTCTCCCGACGATTTCGATCACGGCGTGTCTCACTCACGCGGAACGAAGCCCTCGCGCGACTGTGTAGCGGCGTTCTCCGCCGAAAAATCGCTCAATTTTCATAACGGCTAACAGTGCCGCGCTCGACAAATCGATCGCCCGGGTAGGACCAGCCGCGACCGAAGATGGGATGAAATGGCGCGGCGCGGCGGGGCGTTTCAGAAAGAAACATAAAAATGCATATTACCGATTCCGGAATACGGCCATTAGTCTGAAGTCAGCGCCGCTATCGTTTATTAAGCGCAAACAGATATTAATGTATTTTTACACGCGCCCACGGGTTTCGTTCTACCAGCCGCCGCCGCCGCCGCCGCCACCGCCGCCGCCGCCGCCGCCGCCGCCGCCGTCGCTGCCACTGCCGCCGCCGCCGCCGCCGCCGCCGCCGCCACCGCCGCCGCCGCCGCCAACGCAGCCCGACGCCGCCGACGCCAAACTACAGAGCGTAGTTCGCGCCGGGGTCGAAGCCAAATCCAATTACTTTTATTCGGGCGAAATGAGTGCAGCTAAGTCATTAATACTAATCAATGGACCGGACCCGAACCAGCCAGCTAGAGCGCACAGGCTCGGGCGTTCCACAGGAATTACCCATAACTCAAACGGCTCGAAATGACTTTATTGCAAAAAACTTGCGCTTTGCTGCCGGCCACGCCGCTTCTCCTCGTATACGCATTGTTAGAGAGACCCCCCCCGCCGATAAGTAATGTTTATTGTTGCATTTCCAACGACCAACCGAACGAACGCTCTCCTCGCCCTCCTCCCGCCGGCCGTGTATTTTTTTCGTGCCTCCCACTGGCCGTTCGTATTCACCGCCGGCAATGAGAGGTAGAGAGAGAGAGAGAGAGAGAGAGAGAGGTAGAGAGAGAGAGAGAGAGAGGTAGAGAGAGAGAGAGAGAGAGAGAGAGAGAGAGAGAGGCTCCAGCCCAGTTTTTCGCATTAGCGAGATGGCCTATAGACGAGGGCTAACGATTTTTCATCGAGCGTGCGACCGATTTCTCCCGGGGAATTTAAAGCGTCGACAATGGCGAGACCAACGGCGCGGGTGACGCGAACGGCTCTTTTCGCTCGGCCCGGTTGCGCACAGCTCGATCACGACCGTCGAATGGTCTTTGGATGCAAGTGAGGAATCAAGCGATGATTAGAAAGTGTGACTTTCCTGATACGTTGGGAAATTGTGCAATTATATAAAATCGGAGAAATTCACCGGACATACGCTCGAGAAATTAACGCTTGAGGCGTCCTCGACGATAACGTGTGTGTCGATGACACAAATACCGCGTCGTATCCGAGCGGAAGTGACAGAAAGAGCGGTTACTTATTTCCTCGTGAAATTCACAGAAACACCTCGGCTACGTAATGTCGATGAAAAAAACGGTGATCTCTCGCGTCGGATGAGCAGCCGCGCGGTGCGCCGCGATGCAGCGGCGCTGATTAATTTATGCGAAATATCGAAAGCTCGTAAACATATGTTTCCTACGGCTGGCTGTATATCGTACGCACTTTTACAAGCAAAATGGTCGAGCCTGTGCATTCAACTAATCCCCCTCGCCTCGTCCATTTAATATACGGTGGCCATACTGGCGGTATAGCCGTTTACGAATTTGCGTGGAAAAAAAATTGAACTGCCGTACCCCCTGCGCCTCCTATTTTCGTTCGTTACCTATCGACCGGGCTTTATCTATTTTTTATGCAATGAAATGCCTCGACCAGCGGCGTACGCAGTCCATTGTGCGACTTTGACGAAAATTCAAGCCGGGATTACAAGCCGCACCCAGAGGATATTCTCTTTTTATAAAAAAAAAGAGAGGAAGAGAGAGAGAGAGAGAGAGAGAGAGAGAGAGAGAGAGAGAGAGAGGGAGAGGGAGAGATTCGAGCTGAATATGATGAAATTGTCTGACGATACAATTAATATAATATTTACGAATACGCGGACGGGTTGTTTTATTTTATTTACTCGCATGCGGCTTCATTGCTTTTTCTTCCGAAAGAAGAACCGGGACGATTACACAGTGTCCAACGATTCAAAATGCAATCGTAGTTTATCTTCGATGATAATACTTGTGGCTAAGCACACAATTTTATCAAGACTCGACTTTTCGTAGTACATTACCGTTCTTGTTGGATACGATGCAAAATTACTCTTCAACGCTCTACCTCAAGTCAAGTTTCTTGAAATAAGCAACGATAGCAACAGCAACAAGGAAAGAGAGTCGGTCGAGAGAGTCGCGCCTCCGCCGAGGCGACAGACAGCAAAGAAGCTCCCCCGGGATTTATTCATAGGTCCGGCCACTCGCCGAAACTCTTTTTCCTGAATTATTCGAGTGTCGAAGCTCTAAAACGCTTAATCTGTATCCAACTATGGCGATACACGTTCCGGCATATTTCCATACCATTATGCAAAGAGGCCGCACCGGTAACATTACTCTCCGCAGCACAGCCACCACCATCGTCGATATACACTCGTGGTAGTAAAGCATTACGGCATATATACTCCATCGATTTATTATAATTTAGATTGTCTTCTAAGAACCTCGACTATACGCGCACACGCACACATGTATGTGTGCGTGTGTGTGTGTGTGTGTGTATACGGCGCGCCTTAATGTGCCGGCGTTCGTTAATTATTCCGCCGGTATTCCGTAAATATGCATGAATTATATATCTGCCGGCGCGAAAGCGGAGCGACGAGGGAACGCGCGATTAATACCACTTTTTTCGCCGTCGCGCGACGATTCTCACCTTCTCGCGATAATCCTTCCCGACGAGGTCGCCTCGCTCGTCCCTTCTCGGCGGAATTTTTGGAAAGTCACCGTATGACGCGCGGCGGCCCTATCGAATTAGTATTGATTAAATCGAGCGGTCGGCCGGACGACCGAGTTAATTCCAAAAATGTGTTATTGAGCGTGAATAGCTAAATCATTTTGCGCGCGCGCGCGCTCATTGCCGGATTATGTTTATGGGCAAGAACAGATATCAGAATAATACCGACGGGCTCGATTTTCATCGGCGCACGCGAATGATACTGAAATTAATACTGGATGATGATTATATCGGCACTTTGCAAGATTCGTCCCACCGTTGGCGTTTTGTGTTTCGACTTTTGTGCTCTTTGATACGCCGGGAAAGGGATCGCGCATGCGAATTTCTCGTCACCCCAAATATTCACGCTTGAAATAACTTAGAAAATGATCTGTCGGACGAAAGACGGGTGATTCGCCAATCAGAAAATGCTGAGTGAAATGCAATAGACACACGACATGCGTGTCGATGTGTGCGAAACGGACAATTTTATCACTCCTTGCGGTGTATTGCGATAATTATTGTCACTAATTTACTTCTTCTACTCCACATATCCCGTCATTGTTTGTTTCTCGCTTCTACCGTCCTGAAATGAAATATTTTAACGTGCGGCAGCTAGACCGTGAATGATTATTAATCAATTTTCGGCATTAAACGTGCCGCCGCAATAAAAAGCGCGGTACGTTAACGAACCACACGCGTATAATTGAGCGTTTCGGCAGGAATGATTGCTAGCTTGCGTTAAAACCTTTGCGTGGCCGTTCGATTGATTTTTGCGAGAGAAGGAACGACCCACGCGCTATCCTGTTTTGAAGAGCCAGTCACGTATCTGGTCTCTTGAAAATAATTAGCGATGGAATTCGGTCGCTAGCGCGATAATAGGCGTCCGATTGGTCTGACGTAACGTTGGTAATACAAATTTCGTCGATCGAAGAGTTCTTTCTTCTCCTCCTCCTCTTCTTCTTCTTCTTCTTCTTCTTCTTCTTCTTCTTCTCTTTTTTTCTTCTTTCCTTACGATCGTCGTACGCGCAATACCGCGAAAATTCAGGGTGGCTCATTTTCGAAGCGATTCCTGATCAGGACGTGTGTACATTTGTTGCAGGAGAGCGACAGGAGTAGCGCCGGAAGTCCCGAGCCGGCGACAGGTGCACTCCACGAGCACCAAATGATGATGGATGACCTGAAGAATTCACGGAAGAGACGACGGAGCCCATCACCCGAAAATCTTCATCAAGCGAAGCGCGCGGCGGTAGCGCAAGCTCATCTAAACGGGACGAGTGAGTACGAGAGCAACAGCTCGTTCGCGAACGCGTAACTACATACGTGTGTCTATACATGTGTGTGTGTGTGTGTGTGTCATTCGCTCGAGTTACCGATGCTTTTCCCTTCACGTTCTCTTCTCCTCGTGCGCAGTGGCCGGCATGGTGACGCTCCAGAATCTGCAGAACTTGGCGAATCTGCAAAATCTCCCGCAAGTCGCGTCGTTGGCGGCCGGGCTTCAAGGAATGACAGCGGGACTGACCAACAATCAATTGATCAACACTCCCTTGAACTTGACCGTCAGCTCGTCGGGTAAGAATCAGAGCGAACGCGAAACGGATCGAATCGATCCGAATGTCGCGTTCTCGCCGAGGATCTCGATGAGGCGACAAGGCGAATCGGACGCGGTGAAATCGTGCATTTCTTTTTTACTCGCAGGCGGAACGGTACCAACAGCCTCGAGTACGACGGCGGCCCCTCATCTTCTGCCACCTAGTTCAGCCCCAATGGCGACGTTACCTCAGCTATTATCTCAACCGCAACCAGTCGCGATGCCTCAATTCATCCTAACGTCCGGTCAATTGGTTCAGGGCATTCAGGGGGCTCAGCTTCTTATCCCCACTTCACAAGGTAAGTTCACTGAGCAACGGGACGTGCAACGGGAGCGCTGCCCCCGATGCTGTGACACAGTACGATTCTCCTCGCTCCACATATATTACCATCTTAATACGGACTCGTCGATCCCGGCCACCGAAATATTCGTGCGCCGTCTATTTCGATGTGCGCGCGCGCGCGCGCACGATGGACAATCTGCGAAATTACAAGTTCCCGGCGAAATTTCATCGACAATTTCCGCGCGCGAAATGATTGCACCTTCGTCCGACGGAACCCGCGCACCGCCCGCCCCGAGACGCGCTGTGCCCGCGCATAATGTTGTGCAATCAAGATGTGCCGATATATAATATAATATCGACTATCTCTGACCAGCTCGGACTAAGGCCGTCCCGTCGTCCATACTTAGTGGTCCTAGACTGCCTCGGCGAGCACAGGGCAAACTCTGCAACTAATTTCAATGTATAATTAACGTCTCACTACCCCCTTTCCAAGCCCACGAATCCCACCCCATCTCCTGCCTGCTTTCTCGGGTCCGCCTCCCTCTCCCATGCTCCTAACCCTAGCACTCACTGGCTGGACATCGCAGCTCCGCGGATTCGGCCGCTATTATATCGATTGCGGTCCGCGCTAACTTCGTTTCTACCAAGTTGGGTTCCTATTCTGGCAATCGGGAGAGCGAGAGAGAAAGAGGGACTGCGAGACAGAGAGATAGATAGAGCGAGAGCGAGAGACAGAGAGAGAGAGCGAGAGAGAGAGAGAGAGCGAGAGAGAGAGAGAGAGAGAGAGAGAGAGAATGCGAGGGATGGAAAGGGGTTGGGGGCGGGAGGGAGGGAGGGAGAAGGAGATAGAGCGCATGGTGTAGGCGGAGGGCGGCAAGCAGAAGGAGAACTTTGGGATTCCACCTAAGTGGATTGAAGTTCGTGGATATGGACCGGCCGCGGTAGGATGACGAGTTACGTGGCGGCAAATAATGTTTGCACTGCTTTTCGACTCAATCGATGGTAACTGACTAACGCTCGATTGGTCTCTGATAGACATGGAGTGTCGGCGAGGATGAACTCGAGGAGTACTCGAGAGTGCGGTCGATAGGTTGTCGTTCATAGAAAATCATTGTTCGCCGGAATGTCCGTAGCTTTATTCGAGAATGATATATCACAACCGGCGCCGAGAGATTTCATCCGTCCGGTCAATGCGATTACAGACCGAAAAACGACGAGGACGGAAATACACGCGCTGTGGGAGGTCGTGCACGTCCTGTGATCGTCAGGAACAAAAATAACATCCTTCGAATCTTTCTTTACATCCGGTATAAATAAATTTCCGATATTCGTAAGAGTCGAAAAATAGGAGGGGGATAAAGGGGTGAGGAAGGCAAGGGAGAGGAAAAGAGAGGGAGGGAGGGGGAAAGAAAGCTCTCGTTTACCCCTAACGCGACGAGCTACGTCGAGTAAACGTCCGCACGTTGTATATCTCTCGCGAGGTGTTGTATCGCCGACGACGAATTGAAATTTAAATGACGCGTTGCGCGCGCGAGATCGCTTAGTCCCGCGTCCGTCATGCCTGAGCGAAAAGCGAAAGCGCCGACAAGGTGTTATCGTCCGGTAACGTTTGAACTGCGCATTAATCGGATTGTCGGTTGACCTTACCTCAGAACCTGAAACTTTTATGGCTGTTCGGAATACGGGATTTGCTTAGCTTAGCTGTAGGTGGCAACACGGGTACGTACTCATGATCAGTAATCATATTAAGCGCGTGTACGGGGTAATCAGATTAGCGGAGCTGGAGGTAATCCCGAAACTATTCTAAGTATGATTAGGCGTCCTTCTCGCAGCGTAGTCCAGTGCCAGTACCTGTACCCACTATTAAGATGACGATAATAGTTTGCCAACTACGCTAGCCTGCGAGGTTACCTGCCCTATGGGTTGCCTAATAATCCCTCTATGAGACTCTGATAACTTTACTATCCATCCTGGATCAACGACGCGTGGACTATATACATAATGGAAATGAAGCACCATTGATTCGAGATACAATTATCTGGCGCTTGAGAATGCCACGATTAATTAATTCCCCCGACCCCCTGCCCGCCGCACACGTTGCCGGTGTGCGTACGCAACCTCCCGCGGGGAGCGCGACGTGTCGTCTTGAAAAATGCTTCTCCTTTCCTCAGGCATCGCTACCCAGACCATCCTGACCATACCGGTCAGTCACGTCACGAACAATCAGATGGTGAACTTGGCGCTGAGTAATGGACAGGTAGTTTCCACGACGCTGGCCAACCTTCAATCCCTAGCTCAACCGCAAAACATGCTTAACACGCCCACGAACAACGGTAAGTTCAGCGTTAACCAGTTCACTCGTATAATTATAAGAAGTGAGTCTTCGCGCGCGATGCGCTGAACGCATTAGCATCAGTGTGTTTCCTTACGCCTGGCCAGTGTGCGGCCAGCTGATGCGACGTTTATCTTTCTCTCCGTGTATAAACCCACGCTCTCATCACGCTGCCGTTAAATACTCTTTCCAGTGTCTCGTTTTTTCAACACGATTCGTCGCCGCGACGTTATCGTATGCGCTCGTCGCGTCGCCGTCGCGGGTCTTTCGTGATTCTTTCATCGCCGACGAAAGGCGACGAAAGGTTCAAAGATCGATCGATCGATCGATCGCGCTGAGAAACGGCCGTCTCCGATATTCGAAAGCAACGATCCGAGAATGCAACGTCAGTGATTCTCTTCACAATGCGCGTCGTCGGAGATCTCGCGAGAGAGAGAGAGACGCGCTCCGAGATCCGCTTCTTTCTCGGTGACCTCGAAATGTTTGCGACGACACGTCGCCGCGTCGGTTGCATCGAGAAACGGCCGGGATGCGTTAAGACGCTATGACTGCTCTGTTTACCAAAAGCCCGTGATTAGACACTGCATCGGATGTCGTACTACTTGCATTTACTTGTCCTTGTATCAGTTCCCACGAGCCCCAGCCTGGCATCGGGATTAGGACTGAACCCTGCCGCTTTGCCGCATCTTCTGAGCAATAGCTCGGCGAGCCAACAACTTCTGAGCGCGATGCAGCCTCAGCAACTACTTCAGGCTGCCCAAGCGGCGCAGGCACAAGCGGCGCAAGCCGTACAGGCCGTTCAGGCTTCTCAGCAACCACTCCTAACGACATCGCCTCAGCAGCACAGCCACCGACACACCTCGCATATGAATCATTACACAGTACGTATAACCATCCCCGACCCCATCCCGTAGAATTATTTTCCTTGTGTGCGTGTACGTGTGTGCGCGTGCGTGCGTGCGTGTGTGTGGGCGTGTGTGTGTGTGCGTGTGTGTGTGTGTGTGTGTGTGCGTGTGTGTGTGTGTGTGTGTGTGTGTGTGTGTGCGTGCGTGTGTGTGTGTGTGTGCGTGCGTATGCCGAAGCGCAACGGCGAGCGATCCGCATGGGTTTAACGTTTCCGAAGCTGTAAAAAAATTATTTTTTCACCAACGACGAAGAAACGAATCGAACGTACATATACGTGCCTTTTTTTCGGAGCGTGTTATTTTTCTTTCACGCATTATTCGACGCTCGGTTAATTAAGTAACTTTACGTGTTTTCGCAAACACGAAAACACATTTAATAGCAGAATTTTTCGTGCCGTGTTATCACAAAATTGATAGACATATCGCTATTTGTTGGAAAAGCAATATTTTTCTTTTACAATAAACTTCGTATTTCCGCGATAACGCGCATATTGTTGCGCGCATGTTGTTACGGAAACCTCACGCATTTCGCATTTTCGTCCCGATAACGACTCACCACGGCGTATCTGTGTATCTGTGTGCTCGTGCAAACTTGCGATTATCTCGATCGACAAGCTGATCGGCGGGTAAAATCCCGTCAGGTCAGGTCAGGTCAGGTCAGGTCAGGCCGCGAGGCATACGCCTCGCGGTTGTCCGCGCGTTGCTATTAAGATTTCTTCTAACGTCGCGTCGGCGTCGGCGTCGGCGTCGGCCGGCGCTCCGCGCCGTTCGAGACCGTAACCGCGGCGGGATCGACGAAGCAACCTGAATAATTCCCAATAGCGAGCGATATCTCGTTAAGAAAGTATTCCGCGCCGGCGGCATTCCTTCCACTAATTAGACTCTAAAGTGTCCCGGTCCGAGGTCCCGTCTCATTATTAAGTGCATAATTGGCGTGGAAGAGGAGCATTGTCGTTTCCCGGTGAGCTACTAATCCGCCCCCTCTCCCTTTGCTTACCGTATCGTTCACAGCCGACGGAAAAACATCACAGAGAGAGGCTGGAGCAGTCGTCGCCTTTGAACGAATCCGTAGTGTCCGCGGCATCCGCTTTGAACAGATTGGCCGCCAGTAATGGCGAGATTACTATCACGACGACGCATGGACCTGGCGGTGCCGGAATAAAAGCTTCCCCCAGCAGTATGCACAGTCCGAAGGAGGAGGAGGATGATCTCTTGAATGATTCACCGAGTAAGGCACACATATATACGCACTTTATTTATTTTATATTTCGCCTCTACATCTCGTAGCGATATATCAGTCAATGAGGTCGGAGACGGGGAATCGGCGCGGAATAGGGCTCTTGAGTCGGGGAGGAGAAGAGACAGCGCGTTAGAGTCAGAGGGAGGAAGCGAGAGCGACAGAGAGCGACAGAGAGAGGGAGAGAGAGAGAGAGAGAGAGAGAGAGAGCGAGGTCCAAATGACCCGTGTCAAGTGGTGTCTCGTTCTCTCGCTCGATCGTGGCCGGTGACGGTGGAACGACTTTTAAAGCGATGCTCACTTGCCCGTGCGAAAATGATAATCGAGCGGTCCGCGCGCTCCTCGAAGGTAGCCGCGCGCGTTTCACTCCTTGACAGCTTTTAATTACAATTCTCGCGGGAGAGAGAGAGAGAGAGGGAGAGAGAGAGAGAGAGAGAGAGAGAGAGAGAGAGAGAGAGAGAGACACCGTCTTCCTATAACGCAATCATCTATCTCGCCTATACGAAGCGCGACTCGACAAGTGATTGCATGCATAATGATCACTTTTAAAGTAGCAATTACCACATGCAAAAGCGCATGTCCCGTATTTTTACGGCGCGCCGTGCGGCGCGCGCTCGTATCGCATTCTGCGGATACTTTTGACAAGATCCGCGCGATCGCCGCTCGTGAATTCGCGTACAAAAACGCACGCTTCCATTTAGCAAAGAGAGAAAAGAAATATACGCTCGCGCGCCGCGCGAGAGCGCCGGGGCTCCTCGTTCCTCTCCGACGTGGCGCTCTAGGCGGCAGCGAATTGTCGCCATTGTCTATCCCGGCGCGGCGCGGCGCGGCGCGGCGCGGCGGAGGGAACGATTTAATGTTTAACGCGCGCTCTCTCGCGCGCAAGCAGAACGGCGGCAGATATAATAATATTTCGAACGAGCGCGCATCGATCGCGCGCGCACGTGTGCGCTTGATAGCTCTAATAGGATATCGCACAACACTGGGCTCATTACGCGGCATTAGTTCGTTCCTTGCTGTCTTCTAGGAAGCCATAAAGATTCCAGCGACGCGCGTAACCCTCGCGAGTTGGCCGACAATAATTTTAATAATTCACAATCATCGCGCGCGACGGCCTGGCACTTCGTCATCCCGTCGCGATGGAATAATCATCCCGGCGCGCGAAGCCTAACGATTCTCAATTGTCCAGAGAGCCAGCCGGGAGCATTACTTCATAAATATCTGCCTTTGTTAACCCGTCTCCGATAGAATCTCGGTGATCTCGCAGAGATCACGCGAAAGCGCGACAAGCCGAGAGAAATGATGCCTCGCTTCGCGATATGTACTTGGTTACCAGCTTTGCACGCGAGCGAACAAGCAAGTGCGAATGATTCGGCGATGCGTCTCGCGATTTTTTTCTCGGCCGAGAGAGCGAAGAAGAAGCGGTCTCGCAAGCGGTCGTTTCCGGCCCGTTCGGTGTGCAACTGCGATGTATGTATGTATGTGCACACGAAACTCGTCAGTCATCACGCAGGTCGGCAGCGGCCGCGGTCCTGCGAAATTTGCGAAGCGAACGCCAACACGCCGCGCCGGTCGGACGGTCGAAGAAAATGAACGATCGTAGAGAGACTGCGTCGCGGAAGAAGGATTTGCAGTTTATCGCGCGCCGCGCGTAGAAACCAGGCGGAGCTGGTCGAGGTGTGGGCACTGCTATTGCGCGTGCCTATACATTCGGGGTGACAGATTTACGAGAGAAATCGGTGTAGAGCTCGCGAGCCGCTTTAACGAAGCCGCCTGATGTCATTAGGCGGCCTTCTCGCCGGAGCTCCGGTGCGTTCCGACGAATCGATTGAAACGTGCGGCCGAACGACCGGAGCAGCGGGTCCCTAACTTGTTCAAAATGCACCATTAGAGTCACTATAAAACTGATCACGTGGGACGCGCGGGGCTGCCGACGGCGGTGCTTATCGCATTAACCCCTTGAACCGCGAATACTTCATCTCTCGTTCGCGACCGGCGCGGTATCGTTTCCGCAGCTGGCTCGCGACGCGACTCGTGTGTAATTGCGGACTCGTCGAGCTGTGCGTCTCCCGCCGAACAGCTGAACTGAATTCGCCACGCGAGAGCAATTCTGTCTGATACTGGTTCAGGTGTCAGTATCAGCTTCGTCACTAACGATTTGGTTCTTTTCGCAAGTAGAAACTGTTTAACCGCTTAACTGGAACTACCGAGCGCTCCGAAATGACTGCTTTGTAACTTGCTCGAAAAATTACTCGATGATTTACATGATGACGCATTTTATTGTTTGATTACTTTTATCAACGAGCGTTGTCAAGACTGAGAAATTAAGACTGAAGAGAGTCGACATCGACATCCTTTTACCCTTGCGTGCGCAATGTGCGTTCCTTCGGAAATCTGTCATTTTCACCGCTCCGGTAGAAACAGGTGGCGCCGATAGTAGCATCGATAGTTGCAGTGTTAAGAATCCTTGCGATCCTTCCTTCTTTCACTTTTTTTAATAGATATAGGCTTTTAAGGCCGACACGACGAGAGAGTCGGTGGACGCAGATGTTCTCGCGTAATATTCTTCTGAATCTTTTTTGTGACTCGCTGCCTACATCTTGGCTGAGGAGGATCCGCGTCAAGATTGGGACGTCCTGCGACTTGGAAAAATTCCGAAGAATATTACGCGATCTGTGCTATTCGGGATTGATCGACCCCGAAAGCTTACATCGATTTGAATTTTCTCGCGAGCGAATCGCTTCTGATTTTATTCTGATTCTTTGTTATTCTTATTGTGAATCGGAACACACACACACATACACACACACACACGTACGTGCCACAGGACATAGCGTGAGTTTCCTTTACAGACCAGCCAACGATTAACGAGGCCACTAACAACGTGGTCGATGGGATCAATTTGGATGAGATCAAGGAGTTCGCCAAGGTGTTTAAACTGCGCAGACTGTCTCTGGGTCTGACACAGACCCAAGTTGGGCAGGCCCTGAGTGTCACCGAGGGGCCCGCGTACAGCCAAAGTGCCATATGCAGGTTAGTACGTCGTGCGTCCCCCTCGCGCTGAAACGGACGTCGCTGATGAGAACTCAATGATTAAGTAGAACTGTGTAAAAACGACAGTGTGCCAGGTCACTGGAAATGGCGTAGGAAGGGTTCGGATTTTGTTTCGGAGTAGCGACAAACTACTTGCTTACTCGTACTCGATGGTTTCGCAAGAAGCATTTTCCGTTAGGGACGAGAATCAACAGCAATCTCAGTTGCTGTACGATTAGACTCGTAAGAACATTTCGAAGCAGCTTTACGCTTCTCTTTCTTCGTCTTCTTTCTATCTTCCGTTCCTCGTGTGTGACGATCGAGCGGTCGGCAAAATTACAATAAGCTCCCGCGCGTTCACTCGTCGACGTTTCGCGAAGTGAAATTCGTTGTGAGAAACTCTTCTACAAGTACCTGACAAGTAGCTTCCACAGGCGCGTTGTATCGTTCTATTTGCAAAAACACCATGTAATGTGAACTTGTATCCATACCACGTAATCCACCACGATGGTTCCTGATTTGTGCCGCATGTTGATAAATCTGGACTCGGTTGCCGACGTAATCGGTTAGGGAGAGCATTCGGTCGCGCGATCATAAAAATCCTTGCAACGTTCGACAGGCTGAACGCTTCGTCGATACGGGCTTTCGCATCAAACCGTGCCGTGCTACTTATGTTGCCTCCGATCGCGGGTGTCCTCGAAACGCAAGCGGGAACCACCGTGGTAATAATACTGGTAGCAAGCCGAGAAAATGTTTATACCTCTTAGAATTCTTATCGTATCGACTAACATAAGCATTGGTGATTGTTCCCCAGTGCCCTGGCTACCCAGATGTACGCTGCCTCGCAGATTGCCTCTCAGCAGCAAGCTACGTACGTTCACACCCCTCATGCTACTTAATTCACCTAAAAATCTAAAACTCTAAAATCCTCTAAGAAACCGCAGTTATACCCAACGCTGGCAAATCGAGCAGCAACTTCTCGACGGTCGTGAGAGAGAAGGACCCTTGAAAAGAGAGAGAGAGAGAGAGAGAGAGAGAGAGAAAAAAAGAAAGAAAGAAAAGAAAAGAAAAAGAAAAAAAGAACAAGGGATAGAGTCAAAACTCGGTCGGTACTTTGTGGAATCGGCGAGTAATCGGCGCGTTGTACATCGCGTATAAAAACAAGACGGACGATCCCGATAAAGAATGTTGTCCTCCACCTCCACCTACTTCCTTCTTGACTTTGCCCGTCACTTTGCGCTCGTCCGGTTTGCAAATCGCGATCCCTTTCTCCCGTTTAGAAGCGACGGGCATATTTGGGTATAGCTGCAAGCACTCTCACTAATTTCTAATTTCGTTCGGAAAAGAGATGCGAAAGGAGCACTTCTAAAATTAACTCTCTTCGAGCCAGGGCATTGGCAAACTTGGGCATGATGTCGCCAACGCGCTAAGAATTCAAGAAAAAAAAAAGAAAAAAAAAAGGAAAAAAGACGGAACGCGGAGCCGAGCAACAAGCGCGACTCCGACGCGCGTCGGTGTCCAAAAGCTCCGGGCAACACCGGGCGATCACGATCGTCGGGAGAACTCGAAGTCTCACTTCGCTCGTCCGCGCGATCGAGCGCGCTCGCGCAAGTGCGTTGGCAACATCATACACGGCATCACCAAACCTTAAAGCATGCACGCATTGTCAATGTCCTGTTATTGAATCAATGCATGCCTTAGTGCTCCTTTATATAGCGCGACAAAGACGTAAGGGCGAGGGAGAGCAAACATTCGAAGAGAACGAACATCTCGAACGAATACTCTTGCCGATGCTCGAAGTACCCCCGACGCCTTGCGCGTCGTCGGCGCTTGTGCTTGGGTGCTTCGTCGACAGGTTTTTACGTCCTTGTCGCCCTCTCTCGACATTCGTTTCTCCCTCCGTCGTCTTTATCAATCTACCATGAGATAAGGAAAACGGAAAACTGGATCAAGCCCTGTTCTTGGCTTTAGATTTGAAAAGCTGGACATTACGCCGAAAAGCGCGCAGAAAATTAAGCCCGTACTCGAGAGGTGGATGAAGGAGGCGGAAGAGAGGTGAGTAGAACCCTTACGATACTTGATTCAATTATCGAGGAGATAGTCGCCGGATTTTTTTTTTTCGAAACAAAGAAAAAAGGAGAAAGAAAAGTACGATCGCCCGTTATCGTTTCGTTCCGACGCGAACAAAGATGCATCTTGAGACGCACCTGAATCTTTACGAACGGTACAGAAGAAACAAGTAGCGAGCATTCGTTCTCTCTCTCTCTCTCTCTCTCTCTCTCTCTCTCTCTCTCTCTCTCTCTCTCTCTCTCTCTCTCTCTCGAGTGAATGAAGAAGAAAGAGATAAATGCAATTTCGCGATAAATGCCGTGGGAAAGTCACTCTTTTCGAGAGACATACGCTCGTACGCCGAAAGTATATCACGAGCGCGAAATGTTCTCCGCGTGTGACGCGCCGCGTGTACGCGTAAACACGTAGCAATTAATTTGAGAAACGACTGGAATTTGCCGGCAGGTCGGCCGAGTCCCTCGATTACGCGTCGAATCCTAACGCCGTATTTCTGATACACGATTATTTTGCAATCGCAGCTCGCGCGGCGCACGGCCTCGACTTGGCGTCCGCGGTGTCGGGGCCCGAGAGCGTGCGAACGCGTGCGTGCTAATTGGTAATTCGCTAATTGAATCCGCCTGATTAATTGCGGATCCGCGTCTAATAAATACGCGGAATGTTAATTAGAATGGGAGAGAAACCGTTACCGCGCGCGCGCGATCGCGGCGCGGCGCGGCCACCGATGACGCGCTTCGCGCGCGCGCGCCTCGCGGCGGATCTACCGATCGCGCACCGCGTCCCGTCGTCGTCGTCGTCGTCGTCGTCGTCGTTGTTTCATCTCGTCGTCTTGGCCGACGTTAACGTTATTCGCGAGGTGTAAATTTTACGAGCCGATAAAATGTAATGAACCGCGAGCTAATCGGAAATTCACGCCGCGATTAAAACGGATCGCGACGCGGAGCGCAGATGCGCTTTTATAACGCGCGCGAGACGCTCTTTTCTGATCTTAAATTAAATTGATCGGGCAAACGACGCGACGCGACGCGCTGTATCCTCGTTCGGCCATCGCCGCGCGCCGATTTCTATCATTATTGCTTAATTAGCGTGTCCAATTCTAGCGTTGCGCGCGTGTAAGAGGGTGAGGGGGAGAGAGAGAGAGAGACAGAGAGAGAGAGAGAGAGAGAGAGAGAGAGAGAGAGAGAGAGAGAGGAAGGAACTAAATATTATAGCTCGCATTCAGTTACCAATTTAGCGCTAAATATAGCGGCATAATTCTCAAGCCGAGATAGCATTGTACGCGCGATTCCACCGTGCTGAAACTAACGAGACACAGAGAATCCGGCGACTGTGTTTAGCGCAACGAGCAAACGCAAAGATACGAGTGCGCAAATTTGCAAACACGCGCTCGTAGGCAGAGTTCCGTTTCAACGATCATCGACAAGATAGCCGTCGCGACCCGGAACTTTCTTCCGGCGCAATTCGGCCCCGTCGCGAAAATCGCGAACAGAGCGTCTTGAGATGCATCGACGTTAAATGAATGCCGCAAATATCGAGCGGATCAAGTAACAGCTCTCGTTCGACACTCGTCCTTTCTTTACGAGGATCAATGAACAAATACAATTCGCGGCATAAATGCCGCGGCGAGATATCTTCTTTCGCTGCAAACAAAGCGCGACGCTCGATGAAAAGGGGGAATCTACGCGAATCGGCCGCAAACGTTTATCGGCACAAAGGAAAGCGCGTGTCCCGGCGATCGTCCGTGAAGCACGGCGACAACCAGCGCGCTCGAATCCACGGCGGAGGAAGAATCGACGGGGAAGCCCGCGACGCGCGGCACAATCGAGTGATTCGATGACGGAAGCGGCGACGATGCGCGCGGCACGCTCGTTTCTCTTTTCACGGGGGAGCCGGCGCAACAATGACCCATCCTGCATTCGCGCGGCGTAGAACTAAGCGTCGACCGTGCGCCGGCCGCGTCCGGGAAAAATGAAAGCGGCTAGTTTATGCGGTGCACGTGCACGATTTATCTGCCGAGTAATTAAACTGTGGACTAATTAAAATCAGGTTTCTGATGTACCTCTCCTCTCGCGCGCGCGCTCGCTCGCTCGCTCGCTCGCTCTCGCGCCTCTCCTCCTCCTCCTCCTCCTCCTCTTCCTCCTGCTCCTCCCCCTTGTTCCTCCTCTTCCTCCTCCTCCTCCTCCTTCTCCTTCCCCTCCCCCTCGTCTCCTTCTGCTGCCACACCACCGCCGTCACCTCGCTCTTACCGGCGCGGCGCGGCGCGGCGGCACCGTGAAACGGCACGACGTTCTCTGTCGTTCCTTCCATTCACCGCCTGCCTCGCAGTCTTCCTTTCTCTCCTGCGCGTTTCCACCGTCCTTCTGCTTCCGTCTTTCTTCCACCTCTCGTTCGTTCGGATACCTCCACCACCCGCGTCGCCCTCGACTCACACCTGTAACGCAACACACAATCCAGCACAGTGTGTATGTGTGTGTGTGTATACACCCACGTACGGATTTACACGCGGCTCCCCTCCGTCCCGGCGTCGTCGTGCCCTTACGTATTAACTCGCGTTCGTTTCTTCCCTTTCTTCGCTTTTCCTCTTGACTCCTACCTACCTACTTCTCCTCGTGCCCGACGTTTCCCTCCTGCGCTCGCTAGTCACCGCACACATACACACACACACACACACACATACACGCGCGCGCGCGTACGCACATACCAACGACCAGTCGCCGACCAACCCCGTCGAATTGTCGCGTCGGTTCTTCGCGCTCTCCCACCGACTTCTCCATTAGCATATTGTTTTCGCGAATTCGACGAAATATTACCGCGCGATGCTAATGGCCCGGCGTGTACTTTTTTCGGTCGACTCGACAGTTGGTCATTTGGAGTTAAATTAAAAACATAAATTTTGAGCCGGTACCCGCGACACCCGTAGCTACCTACGAGTTGTGCACCGCACACCATCGAGCCCGCCGCACACCCCCGCGGTACAGCCAGCCCGAACCGCCTCTCATCGCTCACTCGCGAGTCCCAACGGAAGTTCTCCTGTTTACTGTCGCGGCCACGAGCTTTTTCCATGTCGCGCCGCGCCGCACCGCACTATCCGATAATACTATCCGTCAAATGAAATTACGTCGGCATAACGCCGAAAAAGTTTGCCCACCCTCGAGATCGGGTCTTTCCCGGGATGGAAGAGCGCGCTAAATTTCTTCCGGCTTATTCGCCCGATTGTCGGAAGTGGGACCTGACGATGTAATCGAGCCTGCTGAACAGATGTGTGAGAAACTACAAATCAGTTTTCAGTGAAAAGTCCCGCTAGTTTTGATCGAACTTCAAACTCTTGGAAAATGTAAAAATTCTTAAACCAATTCTTGGATTTAAAGTCCTTGGAAATGACACTTGTTTAATTAGAAAAAAAAAACATTACACGGAGTGTTGATTCTATTATTCGGCGATTAACGCGTTTTCCTCAGATCCTAAATTTCCAAAGACGCTCATTCGACCGCGATAGAAATGCTAAGGATATTGCAGGACCATCTCTTTGATATCCAATAATCGTTGAAAAACGTATATACACACACACACACACACACACACACATATAGACGATATCTATGACGGTACATAGACACAAAAGTTGTCCAAGACCGGCTCGCCGATTAGCGAATAAAGTGTGAAGTGACGGGGTTTGGAAAGCGTGCGGCGACTATTCGATCGTTAATTTTACTTGAGCCAACGTCGACGCCAACGTCGTCGCCGTCGCCGTCGCGGTCGCAACGAGCGATGTTTCGCGATGCATGGAATAAGTTCGACTCGTGAATCAACCGGATGTGTACACGGGAAAAATCCAATACTGTACAGGATATTTGCGACCGAACGTGTCCGGACACGAATATCGTGACGCCGGCCGGCGATTTCCTTTTTTAATCAGTATCCTATTTCACGCTAACGTAATTACGAGCGTGCAAAACGGTAAACAGAATTATTTTTTTCCATATTGGATTTATAACAATATTTCGCAAACCGCAAGAGAGAGAGAGAGAGAGAGAGAGAGAGAGAGAGAGAGGGGGGGGGGCGAGAGGGAGACGTCGAACTCAATGCAGAGAACTCGCGGACGTAATTAATTATTGCGAAAGCACGGCGATTAACCGGCCCGGACTTTTTGAACGGGATCCTATTTCGCGGCTGTAATCGCGAGCGGGAACGTATGTACTTTCTCACGAAAGTCGACGCACGTGGCGTAACGTTACGTAAACGCCGACACGATGATGCAATCTTCCGAATTTGACCAAGAGTAGTGCATGTGATTACAGGTATAAGAGCGGCGTTAATCATCTGACGGACTTCATCGGGGTCGAGCCGAGCAAGAAGCGAAAACGGCGGACCTCCTTCACGCCGCAGGCTTTAGAATTGCTGAACGCACACTTTGACAGGAACACTCACCCTACCGGTCAGTTTCGCCGTTTGTCGCGCGATCACATTAGTCACTTTTAGTCGTTTCGAGTCCGTGACTCGCGCGGTACGCATCAGATGCGACGATTTTTCTCTTCTCCTTGCAGGCAATGAGATCACGACCCTGGCGCATCGGCTGGGATACGACAGGGAGGTGATAAGGATCTGGTTCTGCAACAAGAGGCAAGCTCTGAAGAACACGGTGAGGATGATGTCCAAAGGAGTCGTATAGGGAAGAAGTACATCCACCGATCAAACGAGCAACATATGAGAAAAGCTTCAAGATACGGGCGACGAGGAGGAGCGCGTCTCGTGAAGCTTTTCGAATTGCCACGTCTCTTCGCGCAGAATAAAACGAGCAGGATCGCGCACGAGGCCGATACTTCCGTGCACCGTTCCGGAATAAAGAAAAAGAAAGAGAGAAAGAGGCAGAAGGAGAGGGAGAGGGGGAGAGAGAGAGAGAGAGAGAAAGAGAGAGAGAGAGAGAGAGGCGCGATTATTGAATTACTATTATCAAGCCGGCACGGGAAGATCGTTCCAGATCGCGCGAGCGGAGTCCTTCGAATATTGTGATCGCAGGTGTATACGAGGTCTATATGTAAATAGCTTTAATCTACGAATATGTGATGTATACATGAGTCGAATATCGAGAACTGATAATCTAAAATCGTTGTCTCTCTCATTTGGTACCAATTCGTCGCGCGCTTCCAATTTTCATAGATATACATCTAACGGAGAGCACTGACTAGCTGATCCAATTTCGAGTTTCGAGCGAGGCAGTTATCGACAATTGGTAAGCATTAACGAATCGACGGACGTAAATACCTCGACGATCGAGATTACCGCGGGGCCGTTTATCATGCAACGATGGAAAAACCGCTTCCAGACTTTTCTAATTAATTGCAGTTGCTCGATCGCGCGCGGACAACTCGTCGGGATACGTACGTCTATCGGAACACGTTCCATCTATCTACCTATCTATCTATCGAAACCGGGCGGAGAGATACTATATTGATCGTCGCACACAGATAATAATGATTCATAGAAATTCAACTATCTTCACAAAACGAAACCGTAATTTACCGTGAGCGAGGGAAAGGAAAAAGAGCGGTAAGGCGGCACGCGAGCGCGACGTGCGTTCCGCGGCGCGAGCAGCAGCTCGCAGATGCAATCGATACATAATCGACTGGCGTAACTGATCGAAGCAAACGCACTCAAAATCGTAACACACTCGAAGGGCGGCAATGTAATCGCGCGCGGCGAAGAACCGCGACCGAGTCCGATCGTGGAGATATCCTGAAATATCATTGTTGCTCGTTGAGTTGCGCAAAAAAGTAACGAAAAAAAAAAAAGACAAATAAAAGAAGCATCGCTTAAGTAAAAGAAAAAAAATAATAATAAAACGATCATCACGTCTGTACACCGATTGTAATATCATCCCCCGCATGTATACACACACGATTAGAACACGAGCACGATAATATTTCTGTGTCATAGCGTTTCGACGGGAAAGAAAAGGAAAAGAGAACGAGAGAGTCGGTCGAGAGTTTTTAGCGCGCGCGCGTGCGAGAGGTACTGTAAATTACACGTGTATCTAGAGATCAATGAAATTCCTTTAGTGACTAAATAACGCAATAACGTCTTTGAAAGTATGCTACGAACGATTATGTACCACATGCCACACTACCGACGCTCCTGAAGTTGTATTTAATCCTGTAGGAAAAAAAGAGGAGACGGGTTTAGGAGACAGACAGACGAGGGATTCGAGTATCTGCAAAACTAGTCCGTAATAATCTGCCATGTAAGACGTATACGTGTTAAATGAGCACGCATCCTCCGTTCCTATAAATATTAATGCGATCTGCTTATTCGCTGAATAACGTTAAAGTTCGGACGAAAACTTCGACATTACCAGAGCTCGACTCCGATCTGCGGGATATTTGACAGACATAATTCTTCGATTACGGAATATGCTTCTGTGTGTGTGTGTGTGTGTGTGTGCGTGTGTGTATGTTTGCGTATGTGTGCGCGCGCGTATGTATGCATGTATGTGCGCGAGTGTGTGAATGCGTGTGGGTGTGCGTGTGAGTGCGCGCGCGTCGCCTAATTCCTACTTTCATTTTCAACGAGGTGTACTTATGGTCGCGCGAAACAGAGGGAGAGAGAGAGAGAGAGAAATGGATCGAGATATCGGACAGATTCTATTCGCGTATTCTTTCGAGCATAGTTGTACGCGACGGTAGCTAATTGCAGACGCGCGATCTTGAAATCGGAGAATTATTTACGCTTTATCGTGCCCCCTTCTTCTTAAAGAATCGATTATTATCGTAAATAAACGTAAATAAACATGGCCATGTAAAATCTTCCCGTACTCTATAGCGACAATTCTAGATTTGATTTGCATGCGTTACTAACGCACGAACGCATTTTTACGTTTGGCGCGGTGATTTAGCGAGACGCGATCCGCAGTCGTTTCTTCCGCATAAGACGGTATTTAAACGAAGCCCTTAAAGTACGGTTTTCTTCATATCTAGCACACGAGTACGTTTTAATGAGTAAGATTGTGCATAAAATGTACTTCATCCTCTTTGTAACGGGGGCTACTCGCTACGACACTATCGCGAAATCTTTAACTTGACGCCTAGCTAGGGGCGCAACGATAGCCTGTACATAATACAATACACTTAGGCATTGTAATATTATAATTAACTTTTATTATTATAGCTATAAAATAGCTGAATTCATGCAAAATAAAATTTACATGGTTAAAAGAAATAATAAATTTCTAAAAGTAAAAAAAAGTATTTTAAGGTTTTACTTTTAAGCCTGAGACGAGCAAAGTGATCTGTTCCTAAAAAGTTGTATTATAAGAGTAAACGATAGGGTGAAAGGCGCGGGTGAAGTTGGGTAAAGGGTATAAGGGCGGAATAAAATTCAAAATTCAAAATTTTTATTAAAGGACGGGTGAGGAATGTATATGTTATCCTTTTTGATAAAAGAGTGAAAACGTTTGTACAGAAATATTCCGGTTATTAAATTTTGTTATATGAGAGAGCGGGAGAGAGAGAGAGAGAGAGAGAGAGAGAGAGAGAGAGAATGAGAGCAAAAGAGAACGAGAGAAAGGGAGAGAGAAAAAAGAATAAAGAATAAAGCGTCGCCGGAGTGACGCGCGGTGGTGATAAAAATAAAAACGCGGAGACGGTTTTAAGAACCATGTGTATTTTCTTCGTGAAATTGAAATATTCAAATAGATCCTTATGAAAATATAAACATGAGTATTACAAAAAAAAAAAAAACATGTGAATTGTATTCGTGAGTGTCATATTTCTAAGGAAGATAGATCCACGGGCGAATGTTTTATAGCAGTTTCCAGAATCGCTTGTTTTATCCGGTAATTTGCGCCGATCAAAAATATTTCACATAATCTAACAACAGATAGTTTACTCGTAACCGGGAATAACGATGAACAAAGAAAAAAGAAAAGAAGAAGACGAAGGAAAATGAAGGAGAGGGAGAAGAAGAAATAAGCACATCCGGAAAAAAGCCCGTGCGGTGTCACAAAATAATAAAGTCACGAATCAATAAGAGGAAACTGCTCCTGAAACATTGCCCAGCGAAACCAAAGTTCCTACTACGTTTTATAAAGTATATAACTGAACTGCAGAATTTGAATTGTAAATACGCGCATGAGGGCCGCAACGTTAAACTAATAATAACCACGATACAATCAGCAATTTAACGATGCTAAAATACGACTAGCCGATCAATTGATTCGACGTTGCCACTGTCGGAGAACATCGATCACGCCTCATTAACGGAGAGAAAATCGTACAACTCGGTAAGCTGCCTTCGTCGAAGACGGGAATCAATTGATCAATGGCAAACGAAATAAGCACACAGTCGGCAATTAAGCACATAAGTATACAACTAAACTAAGCAGCCGTAGCTTTAGCTTGAATGTTAGCATCTAGGCACACACGATGTAACATTAAATTACGTATTTAAATGAAGGACAAGAATTTTAGCCGTTAAGTGAATACCTGTGTAAAATTTAGTAGGTGTCCACAAGAATAAAATAAAAACATATATTGTGGTACAAATAACAAAGAAGTCTGTGTTGCGGTTCTTGGCGCGATTTTCGCGATCGGTAACAATATTCTATATCTCTTGCAATAACGTGATTGTTAGTGAATGTAACTTGCGGCAGCAACATCTATAGAAATTCCTTCTCGAATATCGTCTTTGTTCAAAGTTCAAAGAGATAGAGTTTCTCTCGCTCTAATAAATTCAGGTATTCAAGCTTGCAAATCATCGATTATTGCTCACAATTGAATCTCACTAAGCGCTTGATGCTAAACAAACGATACTTACCTGATGGTAAGAAACGAAAGATGACGGTAAGAATCATTGTAATCTCAAAAATTGTTTGATACATGTATACAATACATGTATACAATACATAAGTTTCTTATTTTGGCACGCTTTGGTAATGTCAAAAGACAAAGATTCCGAAGAATCGCATACGATTCTGTCGGTCGTCCGAAGGAATATCTAAATATCTGTACTATTTTTCATACTTTATCGCTTTCATACTTTATCGGTTGATCTCGTTATCAGCCACTGTTTCCAACTCGGGTGCTTCGTCGGGAACGGCTCTGTCCATTTCACCCGTCCACTCGATAATGCTGTAACCAACCATTCCAACGCACAATATCCCGAACAAAAGGTACAGCTTCGTATAGGTACACAGGTACGGAATGTAGATGTACGTTATCACAGAGCCAGTGGACTCCCACAAGCGGAAGTTGGAGAAAGCTGCCTCTTCTCGGCCGGGGAATAAAATGCCGCTTAAGGCTGCAAATTTCAAGGCGCTCGTTAATTGACACAAAGTAAATACTAGATCGTTGCGAATCTATTCTCTGACGTGGCATATTTTTTTCTTCTTTTTTTTTTTTTAAGAATTGTTAGAATTATAGTTAAAACTGTTGTACTGTCGGTTGGTACACCGCTATTAATGGATCGCAACATGTGCATCCGTTGGTACGATCTTACGTACGTAGCGGATAAACTAGGAAACGCGAGAGTTACCGTCACACGGTGATTTTGCAACGATTAGCCACGCAAAGAGTAAAGGTAGAAAGTTCGATGGTCTGGTATCTAGGACAACGTGGTAGCGATACAATTATCCGAATGTAACGAACACTCTCATTAAGGACGCGCTTGCATGCGATTGTAGTGCATTCAAGCGTAACTCTATCTACGTACAGTTGACTTGCACCAGCCAGATCGAGTCGCACACACCCCATAAACCAGACACCAGAAAGAAGATGACACCTTGCTCAGGCGTCGGTTTCCACTGTAACATGAAGATCAAGATGCCCGAGTGCAAAAAGAATGCGAAGATCATCACGGGCTTCCTGCCAGTCAATTTCACGATGGCTCCTGTGGCGAGTGCGGCTATGGCGTTCGTCACTCCGAAGCATATCATCACGTAACCGATATTACTAATTCCCCAAGCGCACGAGACGAACGACTGTAATGGATAGAAAATATTATCGCTCTTTTATGACGAAAGCTCTCCCATTTCCGATGTACTCGTCAAATTTTATGGAATAAATTTTCATTGGAAAAATAGCGTGACAATCGTGTCATGCAAATTCGAGTGGCGACTCTACGCAAAGCGATCTCTCCATTCTGTATCGTTGTGAATGAATATTTTCATTCGATATTGAAACACAAATTCCCAACGTTACGGGAAGAAGTTCTTTTTAATCGGCTGAAATATTCAATCATATGGATTGAAAATTTATTTTAAATTTAAGTCAAATATTTATCTTCCTGTAATTGTATTTTTGGTGATATCTATATTGTTGCTTTAAGCAAATTTTTATTCACTTCAATTTTCAATTCGAGGAGATTTCAGCATAAGCGGTAACTTTGTTTCATTCACGCTTTTCCGTTTTTTCTTACAAGTAGTGTGTGTGTGTGTGTGTGTGTGTGTGCGCGTTCGCAGGTGGGTGAGTGGCTTACTCACCGCATTGTAATCGGCGAATAAAAAGGCCTGTTCAGCACCGATGAACATCGTTATCGGTAATATCAACAGTTGGCTCTTCTCTTTCAATAACTTTAATGTCACGACCAACAGCTTGAAACCAGACGAGCTTTTCACCGATCGGGCTCTGTTCCTGTCGTACCTGTTGGTGCGAAACAAGTATTACACCGTGTCAGAAGCGAAACTTCCATACAACATATTGCGTTGAGCAAGTACAACGTTTCAGTACCTTCAAAGGGTGATCAAAGTGTCGGGACGTGAGATCTCGTACCTGGTCAAGGAATCGACTCCGAACGTTATTATCAGGCAGGCTAATATCATGCAGGCTAGATAAATCCCGGAGATCAGGTGTATTCGTTCCACCGGCGGTGACTGCAAATTCGGGTTCTCGTGCTTCGCGTCGGATATTCCGCAGAAATTTGCACCGCAAGTTTCCGCCACGACGCTGCTATTCAGAGTCGAATTCGCGGCGACCGTGTCGACACCGTAAGAGAGGACTGTGATGGTAAGAAAGAAGAAAGAAATACAGCAAGAGCGAAATAAAAATGAAATATAAATATCAATGACAAAATTATCTTTGCAGATTGGTCACTCGCGAGCATTGCGAAATAACATTTGACGGCCGCGCTGGAGAAACATGCGCGAGAATGACGCATCGCAGGGCTGCTGATTATTATGCTGACGATTCTTCTGTCGCAAGTGGGCATATTTGTATATTTAAGTAAGCCGAAATATAGCAATTAGAATGCTCGGGCAATTCTTATTATGCGGTCTGTGTTCATTATTCTAATTCCTCAATTGTGACGCCAGCGGCTGAAAATTCACCTTCATCGACGTTCGCGTGTTTTATAGCTTGACGGTCACGCATTCATATCGCATGCTGCCGCGCCCGCACGGCAAGATTGCACAAGCAATCTGCAATTTTGCCAAACCGTGATATTCCCATGAAATGTTTAATAAAATGACGATCGAATAATTACAAGCTGAACGCGCCCGGTCTCACCCTATGAAGTGAATAAAAGAAGCTTCCTTCTGGCGATTGAAAAGATTACAAGAGGTTCGCCCTTCAGGCGATGACAGTTGTTATGACGCCCATCGATCAACTTACGTAATCACAATGTAGTAAGTTACGGTTAATCAGATTTTTTCTCGTGTTTTGCGTTGAAGAAAAATCACGTGAACGTGCGCAATCCCGTTGCATAACGGATACATCGAACATGTAACACAATATATAAAGGGTACGCGTTTAAACATTTGCGTGCGTTCATGGCAATAAATTCTGCATCCCGAAGCGGCTCACGTGCGTTCCTATTTTACATACGCTGCAAGGCACAGCGGCGATTATCAACTAATGCTTGCATAATCAAATTGATAGACTACTACTCGCGAAGTAGATATTGTCCATGCGCGCCAACAATATACATGTATGAAATATATGAAATATAAACCTTACGGCAACGTCGCAAGATGTCACATGGCGACGCGGATAAACCCACCTGCTGAAGATATAAGATTCCCCCACACCTGCGCCATTTGATAGAACATAAAGAAGAGGCCGAAGAACCTCGTGACGAGAACATCCACGGTCATGTCTGAAACGCTCGCGTAGACCTCCGCCGCCACGGTCAAGTAAGTGCATTTTGCGCACCACAGCGGCCCTCCGCCCAAGCCGACGGACAATCCGGTGGGGATCATCGTGTAAAACTTCGGGTAAAACTGAGCAGCTATGAACGGCATATAGGCCAATATGGAGACCGACATTGTCCACTTGCAGCCCAACCAACTGCAATAGAATTGCACAAATGTGAATGGGGAGGAGGGATCGGTGAAATTGCTTTTTATTAAAAAAGAAATATTTTCTAGACACTTGGCGCTTTCGGTCCTGCTTTCTTTTTTGTTTTCTGAAAAATTTCAGATACGGTGAGACGTAGATGTCTCGATTTGACATGCGGAGCGGCATACTAAAAATTTTTCGTTTCTGTTTTCAGGTCACATTAAACGCGCGAAGAGACTCGCGCTGTTTTGGAGCCTCCAGGCGAGTGCGTTGAAGCTTGTGGCCATTTCGCTGGTGGCGAAATGCCAGTGCCGGAGACCGCTGGATTTGCTGGACTAATAATACCGGGCCAAGGTGAAAACGACAACGCGTGATGAAGTTTAGTGCTTGTGGGACTGCGCACGGGACTGGTCGTTTCGCGTACGCGGGAAATACACCCAGCATTTCCAGCGCCCACAGTGATTCAAGGTTCCTCACGTCACGAGCGACTCGCCGCATAACTTTCCGAAGGATTCTTCTATTCGTTTTTCTGTCGCAATACCCGCGGCGACGGCGACGCGACTATCAGATTCAAACTCGGCGGATCTCCGCTCCGGCCCGTTTAAGCGCAGGATATTTATCACCGGCGATCATGAGTGCAGCCAAAATATAGCCGCGTCGCTATCGCCGACGACGAGTCAAAGCGGCTGGTTCTTGATGTATTCGGCCCATTATGCGAGGGCACACGCGTCAGCAATGTACAAATGATACGAGACGTAAGCGGGACTGAGGGTATGAGGAGGAAGAGGAGGAGGAGGAGGGATGTGAAGGGGGAAAGAGGGAAAATTATCTATAAGACTCACCTTATGATCAGGGCGGGTAGAAAAATATTGCTGAACAGCAGACTGCCGTAAATCGCCGACAACGTGAACGTGCCGAGCGACTGATCGGCGTTAACCGAGCTCTGCAGGTTCGCGGCTCCCATGAACGCGGTGAAGTTCATCATGAACGCGCAGCTGATCGCCAGGATGTTTCGCATGATTCGCCATCGTTCGGACGGCTCGAAACTAAGGCTCGGCACCTTCACGAATTGTTCCGACAATTCAATTTTGTCGACCGCCATGTCTCCGATGCCGATCGATGCGCGATATAAATTTCCCTCGGAGATGCGCGCTCAATCGCTCGCAGGTGTGTATGTATGTATGTGTGTGTGTGTGCGCGCGTGTGTGTGTACCCACGGCGACCGCTTCTTCTTTTGCTATTTCGTCTCACACGCTCATCTCCGAAAGTGCGCGAGAGATATTCGGCTGTATCGATTCCGTCGGCGAGGCGTCGCCGCTGAAATCGTCCCGCTCGTACAGTCTGAGAAATGAAAAAAAATGCGACATCATATGCGGATCAAATGGATTATCATGCGCATAACTATCGTCATTGATGTGCGCGTATAATCGGAACATGCATTTTATTTCGCGTGACTCGTGGTCGAGATTACCGTTTCAATATTTCTCACTTTTTCTCCTCTTTTTTTCTTCTTTTCTAGTTGCAGTGCATCTCAACCGTCTGTGAATTAATAAGCCTCATTATCTCGATCGCGACCGCCGCTCGAGGAGAATCGGCAAACGATTATGGCACGCTGTGAAATTAAAATCAGAGAGCTGAATATTCAGATTTATTCTCGTAATCGTTGAGCGACCACGAGATTTGCATGAATCAGTAGCGATTTCAAGGCAATCAGTGGACGAGGAAACGACGTAAACGCGACATATAATATATGATAAATCAATATTGTTTTATGGACACGCGGACATTCCTGTCAGCCACTCGCAAGCGTGTTCGTTGTTTAAATGGCAAACTACGGTCGCTCAACACGTGTCGTTACAACACGTACGAGATTAGTGGGTGAAGGGGAGCGAGGAGGAGCGTGCTCTCGAGCTCCACGACCGGCAATCTCCGAAATTTTTATTCCACTCCGTACCCGAAGATCTTACTCCCCTTCATCCCGGGATATTTCCTGCCGCTTGCCGCTTAGACATGGCGTTTCATACAGGCACGTGACGACAACAATAACAAAAAAAAGAATTCCCAACCCGCGAGCGCGACCGATGGGATTGCGTAACCATTTTCTGCTCGATCTCGATGCCGCGACAAGATACGATTCCCCAGGCATCGATAGGCAATCTGTCCTTGGGAACGGGTATCCTTGTTCCTTTCACGCAGCGTAATCGCAGCTGATACAATTTCCATTTCGATCGCGCACACCGCTCGGAATAAGTAATACACCGATCGCGGATTGGGAAGCCTATCATACGAAAATGGATGCACATAACGACGACGGCGACGACGGCGGCGACGGCGACGGAGGTTTATCGACGAAACGTCGTACGGATTTCCCTGACGGAAAATCGGTAACGGAAAGCGAGGACCCCGTTGCCCACGCTGACATCAACAGTCCTCGGCTGCCGGGCGTTACACACGTGCTTGATCCTTCGAGATATCTCTGGTGCATCGCAGCGACGGCTGAATCTACGTTTCATATTACGAAAAAGTAGAGCGTTCAGCGTCGCTGTGCGATCGAGGCGATTCAGGGTAATCGACTGGCCGCTGAGATCGCAGGTAATCGATTTATCTAATCGATTGATCTAAATCGATTTATCTAATCGATTGATCTAAATCGATTTATCTAATTAATTCAGGCCATTAATTTGAGTCGAGTTAACGTTCTCTATTTTTATTTTTCATTTCGTTCCATATTAATCATTTGTAGTGGAGTATTTGTGCAACAACGACACGAGATGTTTCTCGTCGATACGGCGACTAACTGAATATCGCGAAACATATACGGATTTCCGAGGGCTTTCAATCTTGCCGATGTTCCGCTAATGCGCGGTTTTTTGCAGGTTTCATATAATTACAGGTTTCACTTGAAAGAATGGAGAACGTCGCGTGAAATCGATATGCATTTCATGAGAAAAAAGCGAAATATTAACATAACTGGTTACCAGGCGGAAAGTAATTATTATTCACACTCGCGATCGTGAAAAACAAGTCATGCTTCTACAAGATGCTAATCAAACAGAATATTAAATGATACTTGGAGCTGCTGTACTCGCAGGCATGATGAACGGTAAAGCTGGCGGGGCGGTCGATAATGGCTACGTTGACCCCGTTACACCAACGATGTAAATATGACAATGTTTAAATAATAATCGGACAACCGCGCTGTCGCGCGGTAACGTAATGTACACCAATCGGTCCGCTGTCACGGTAAATTCGCGGTATCAAAGCGCAGGCTCTAATGTACAAAAACGGACTGAGACTTGCGCGTGCGATCACGCTTCTCTATAGTGCGCGGTGCGGTTCAACTTGTCTCGGCCACATCATGTCATTTTCACTGTACTGTCACTGTCGAGCGCAATCACGTAATTCCATTGAACGGAGTTCTCACGAACGATAATACGACGATTAAATATTCTACACGTTTCGTATAAAGCAGAAATATCGCGTAGTTAGATTACAATCGCTCTCAGCCGGACTTAGCAAGACCCATGCGTAAATTACGAGAAATTCCCACATCCAATATATATATTTTCCGCACGGTACCGGTTTCGAGCACGTGCCTTCGCGCTGATCACTCGATTCATCTCCTGAACGAATTAACGCCGCAAGGTTACGCCCGTTTCTTCTTTTCCTTCTTTCTCAGCGTCCTTTTTTTGCAGTATTAAATGACGCAGATTTCGAATATTAAAAATATTTAAAATAGTAAATATAAATTAAGTAATGTGTGTGTGTGTGTGTGTGAATAAATCACATACATAAATGTAAAATATATAAAGATAGATTGAATATAAAGATAAATTAAATATTGGAATTAAATGAATTAAAAAGTATAAAAAAAAGAAAAAATACTTGAAGTTCCGTGAATGTGTTAAACGACGAAGTTCTAGACGAAGAACAGAGGAACTGAAAAGAGCGAGAAAGAAGAGACGATTTAATTTACGTTAATGATCCAGCTTTGTTCAATCTATACGCGGGAAATATTTTAATTACGATAACAATTACCGCGCCGTTGGCTCTCACACCGCAACGTATCTGAGCGCCGTTTCAAGCCAGGCTTTCTTGTTTCCTACCGAGAGAGACCGATCCTTCGTGATTATCGCGGCATGGAGCAACTTCACGTTCGCTTATTTAAGCGCGACGAATCGAACGATACTGGCTGTGAATGAGCAGCAGGATCAAACGTTTACAACTGACCCCCACCCACACTTCACCTGCCTTCAGGTAAGTATGATATATATCGACGGCGAGACTCGGAGTTAGTAGGGATCGCGCGACGCTTATCGAATTCACGTCTCGGCTATCTGTGTCCGAGGCGCGTGTCATGCCATTATGTCTTAATCGTAGAGCCTTTAAGCCGTGTAATCACCTCGATTAACTATCGTCCATTATCCACGGCGGTTACAGCCTCGTTGATCTGTTCGTGTTCCATGGCGCGAGCTATCTGTAACGACTTGGGTAATCTTGGAACAGTGACACTTACATTTCCCGATAACAAACAAGACGCCATGACCCGCGACAGCCTCCTTCAAGAACGGATCATATCACAAAGGGGCCTTTCTCCGATGCAACGTCGAGATTAAGGATTGAGATGAGGACCGAATATTAGAAGCGCGCGCGTGCTCCTCCTCTCTCTCTCTCTCTCTCTCTCTCTCTCTCTCTCTCTCTCTCCGCACATCAAAGAAAGAGAATTTCGAACGGTGCAAGTGGACGATACAGGATTTGGAGGATTTGGAGGAAACGCGTCGAGCATGAGTCGGGCACTGAAATCGAAACAATGGCGAGGAAGAGATGCGCGCGAAAATCAAGCGACACGAAAGCCCGAATATTACGAGCTGTAACGAAGCGGTATCTGCATGCGGCACGTATCCCCGGAATTCTACCGGCGAGATCGAGAGCGTCAATCCGTCCCGGTAGCAGCGCGGGATTTAATCGTCGGACACGCGAACCTAATTCGCTGCAACTGATTTGGTGAAGCCGATTTCGGTGATACGCAATAGGCGACATTCTGACGATGGCTTTGACCAGAAGCGGATACATCGATCCGTAATCATCATGTGAGTTGCAAACCATGCACGCGAAACGAGCAGAAATTATAGTAATTAATTACAGCGTTGTTGCGTTTACAACAGACGCGAACGGAACGCCGGGTGGACGCGGACTCCGCCTTCCGGGCATAGCTTCGCTCGTTCGCTCGCTCGTGCCGCGTGTCGATTTTCATAACTTCCACTTAATAAAAATGCACCGGGTTACTACGAAACTTTTTTAAACCGCTCTAAGTAAAAACTTAAAATTACAAAGCTGTAACGTCGTAGAGCTGCGTGAGATATTGCGTTTGATCAATAAAGTTTTGATACTTAAACGGGACGAAGAGAAAACGAGCGAGAAGGAGAGGGAGAAAGAGAAAGGAGAGAAAGGAGAGTCTCCCGCGATAAGAAAGACTAACGGAGCTCCTTCACGGCTGTGTTTATTAATCGTCAGGATTAATCGCGGAGCAGTCTATCGAGTTTCCCGGAGGAATTTATTTCGCGCGTACCCTCCAAACATCCGATTCTTTTAGTCCATTTACGCTTATTCGTTGTATCGCAGCCGCTGGTGGCGCGGTAAACAATCGCCTTTCCTCATCGATTATTAACAAAAGCGAGTCGTCCATTAGCGCGCTTTCGCGCCAGATAGCCGGGATAAAAGTATGTTTGAGAATATATTGAGAAACGTGTCGCTCGCGCGTTCTGCTTCATCCTTAATTAAGCTCGTCGCGTTAATTCAGCGCGATATTTAATTAGACGAGAAGGGAAAAAGGAGATTGCATTATTCATCTGTCGTTGCATCGGTATACGGATTGTGCATCGTTGCATTGTTTATTACTTGTAAAAATTCATCGTTCATCGATAATTACATCTATCGTACATGCTATCGTATGATCGCTACGAGGCGATGAATTATTATCTGTGCGGTAATTAGCCGTAATTAATGTCCGTACGCCAAATCCGCTTACGTATGTTACGTATGTTACGTCGTAAATGCGCACAGCGTACCGTGCGTTCATGCTACGCTAAATAGCCAGCCGGCTGCTCTTTTCGCCGACTGTTTCGGACTGTTTTAGAATTTTCGGCGAAAGTGTCCGGGACACAGAAAATGAAATAATGGACAAATACCTCGCGCAGTCAAAGAGGGCGGAGGCTTCGCAAGAGCGGGATGTGTAAATATAATCTTCCTCTGCGCTTCCTCTGTATTCCAGCTGCGAACTTAGCCGGAGCGCCCCGTAAATTTTATTTCACTTTCACGTCACTTTTCACAGTCGTAAACGCGATTTTCACTTTCGATGCGTGATCACGGTTTCTCACACTGATGTTGCCAGTTTCCGCGTGTGCGCGCATCGTAAATTGCGGAACAGCCAAATTAAGAACGTCGGCAGTGCTCAATTTCTGTTAATTCGTCGAATTTAATTTTCGCCGCGCAATCTGCAAGATTTAGCGATGTGTCGCGAGATATGGTCTTCTTTTTCGCCCGTACTGTTTCAATCAAGAGATGATTCATAAGAGCTGTCGCGACCTACCGCGAAAAATTCTCGGGAAACGTGCGGACGCATTTGCACTTTTGCTACTAAAAATATGAACCGTGTTATTTATGTACGCGAATAAATTACGCACGATCATCCCGTTCCATAATTTCCATCTGCGATGATACAGGGCGCAGAATAGCCCAACACATCGCATTTCGCTCAAAATTGCATAAATCTCAGAAATTTTATTCGCATTCCTGGAAATTTATCGCCTTCCGAATTATCGGAATCACCTTCCGGATATTAATCGATTTCCGGACGGAATACAAAATATATCGCTCATCAAGAACAGCGCATTAAATGAAAATTTATTCTACCACGTAAACGGCAAAATTGAAATTCTCGCTTTCGAATTCTACCAGCGCGCGTTTCACGTTTCAGCATTTTAACGTTGCCATCATAGAAAATTGATTTTCGGACTAACATCCTGCCAACGTGCTCCAACAAAGCGCTCGCTAGATTATTCAAAATGGATGGCACTGATTTCGCGCGCGCGCGCGCGCGAGAGAGAGAGATATATCTGTTCCGATATTGGCTGGTAGAAATATCTCATATTAGTTTACTCTCGCCACGGCAAGATATTTCTATCAGTCAATATTCGGTCATATTTAGGGATACACCTGGAACGTCGATGCTAGGATACTTCAATTACAAGAGCAAGAGACCATGAAGCGGATATACGTTGTGGCGCACTTCGTGGCATACATATGCTGCATATCAACGGAAATTGCGCGTCGGGGGTGAGTTTCGCTCCACCGAGGCCGTTACATTCGTTAGCAACGAAAAGCAGGATGGAAACTCGCTGTGGCTACATTGTACATCCTCGAGATGCGTAAAAGCGATTACGTATAATTTCGAAAGCGCAGGGAGAGAGAGAGAGATTATTGCATCTAATAATGATTTGTTCAATACTTCACTTGATACAAAATAAACAAATTGCGCTCTCTATGATTTGCATCGCAATTAATGTTAGGTTATTTTTTGACAATTTTCTATTCAAATATTGTAATAAGGATCAATAATGCGCTTATAGCGTTTCATTTTTATCTAAAAAAAAAATGTATGATTTATTATATTTTTGTAGGATTTTGATTGACTATCCTGATGTATTTGTTAATTAAATATGATAAAAAATGTATAACCTTAATATTACGCATAATCTTACCATTACCAATATAGAAGAGGCATAAGCAATGAATAACACCCATGTCCATAGTCAGACCTTATATTTAAGACTTCCTTAAGTTTATCTTCAGATGGTCTGTAGCCAATAAAATAATCCATGCAGCATCTAAAGATGGATATAAGGAGATCTCAAATATAAGGCCTGACTATGAATACGGGTATAAATAAGAGGTTTTCGAGTCTTGCCCGATAAGCGTCACGTGACCTTGCGCCTAATATATATGTGCGTGCGGAACGGCGAAGCGATCATAACAATCCTCCGGGCAAAGTCGAAAACATCGGGAGACAGTTACGCGCTATTTTCGACTTTCCCAAGTTGATTAGAGTGTACGCGGGATGTGTTAGATTATTCCGCGCGTTCGATCATCGTGCCATCATCATTCCGAGGAATCCTGGAATTTTATAACGGTGACTATCACTTCATTTTTCTTATTTTCCAAAAGAAATATTCATTCTCGAGCCTTTATCTTCTCGATTGCGTTTGCTATTTATTCACATAACTGACCAAGAAACTTGCTTTTTGTTTCAGATCTGCCTGAGCTTGTGGCCTCGCGATGGGTACAGTTCCCGGGGGTGTAATTTCGGTGGACATGGACATCGTAGAGGAGGAACTGGTCCTGGTCGGACCGAGCAGGATAGGCTCGAAGGTATGCTTATAGACCTGTCCCGTAGATACCATAAAAGTCCATATAAATTCATTCTTGTTTATTTATTTCTCGCGACGTTGCTCAAGTGACGTCGGTACCGCGAATGTGTCATTACACGCGTTGCGTATAAACGACAGTTCGAATATGAAGCAGGCATGAAATAGTGTGATTACGAGTATTACGAGATCATGTGAAATATCACGATATAAAACACGTGAAATAAATGAATGAGTATCGTAACGGTGCTTACAAGCGGCTCCCACCGGCTGAAGGTCGCGCGACTTTGGAACAATAACATATATGTATATAAGTACGCGGTGAGAGTGAGCAATCGCAGTAGTCCTTGACTCGAGGGTAAACAGATCGGAAGACGTCTCGTGCGTTATCTTCAGCTTTTTTCGGGATCGATCGGAGCGTGAGACGCATTACGTGACTACGGCACATGCGATCATTTTGCTGGAATAAACTTGAGCAGCGACGGCATCCTGAAATCTCAAGGGTGACTACCGCCTCTCTCTCTCTCTCTCTCTCTCTCTCTCTCTCTCTCTCTCTCTCTCTCTCTCTCTCTCTCTCTCTCTCTCTCTCTCTCTCTCTCTCTCTCTCTCTCTCTCTCTCTCCTCTCTCTCTCTCTCTCTCTCTCTCTCTCTCTCTCTCTCTCTCTCTCTCTCTCTCTCTCTCTCTTCTTATTTCTAATTTCAGTTTCAGAGAAAAATATATAACGAAAAGTTTCCAAGAAAAATATATCATTTTCAGCCTCTTTATTTCCGGAACGTTGACATTTATTTATATAACTATAATCAGAAAACTTACTTTTTGTTTTAGATCTGACGGAACCTGAGGTCAAGCGATGAGTGCTGTTCCCGAGAGTGCAGTTTCAATGGACGTGGATGCCGTACCGGAGGAGCCGGTTCGGGTCAAGCAGGGTCGGTTCGAAGGTAAGATTCTTGTACAAACTTCTTGTACTCTTGCGATTGACTCTGTGCGATCGAGAACCGAGTTGTATTTGTCAGGGTGAAAGATTGTTGAGTTAGAACGATCGCAACGGGTTGACACGTCTCTCGTATGTGTCTACACATTTTCTTTTTCAATTATTAAGTTTCATAAAAACGAAACTATATTTTTGTTGCAGATTTGTAGCTGAACGTGGCCGGCCCTGAGTTCCTGGTATTTCGGTGAGTCGGAAAAATAAGTTTCAAAAAGTGAAAGATGCTGAATATAAAAATTTATGGTGATGGTTTATTCATTTCCATTAAAATCAATGCGATTTACCTACACTGAGAGAAAAATGTTTGATATATATCTCTCTGACTTGCTGTAAGAAAGAAAATTATTTTAATAGTAAATTTTACCGTATGGCTATTATTATTTTTCTGTCAGAGCGGAAAAAATATGTATATATGTTTGATGCCGAAAATAATTTTAGCTAGATTAACTATTCTTTTCTCTCAGTGTAGCTCGTGTCAATTTTGCATGTCAGGTTTAGCATATATATGTGTCTGTGTTGTCCATCACAAAATATATTTGCTCGAAATAATCAGTCTTTGCGTTATCCGATAAAAATATTCAACACAACATGCTGTATTATCTAGCACAAATTTCAACAATTAAATAGTTATTTCTTAAAAATATCTTTTTGGATATATCTTTTAATTCCGCTAACTTTTGCAAGCTTATTTACACACATGAATTTGCACTTGTACGCGATTCAATATACACAATTATTTAACAATGTCATTAGTTCGGTGAAATTTTTTAACTATTTCGAGCAAAATACTCATCGAAATTACGCAAAATATGCGCACCAGAATTGCGCAAAAGTGCGTACTCAATTTGCGCAAAAGGCGCATCAAAATTGCGCCATCACACGCGAAATTCGCGATTACTTTGCTCGCGAATAAATTGTTCGATCGTGTTTCGGGGTCTTCAACCCATTAATTAAAATGTTCATTAACGACGGGTTATAATGCGATTTCAGCCGTAATTATCGTCAAATGCATATATCTTTTAGAGAAATTAGAACTCTTTCAGAACGAGAACCTCGTTCGTTTTTCTGATATACTAGTACGTGAAGCAGTATATCTCTATTTCTTTTTTTCGCGTTTTCCGTCTATAGCTTCGTGATTTTCGTTTCGCGACCGCGCGTTTCGCGATTTACAGGTATATACTCTCGAAACACTGAACTACTATCGCGTAAATTTTCGTCTTTAAACGCCGTTAAAACAAATCTCGAGTGCAGTGAAATAAAGTGAAGCGAGTAAAGTGCAATCGACCAGGGACGACGACTGGACGTTACAGAGGCTGGACGCTGAGAAGGACGGACGTGGAACGACACAGTCGGGATGAATTACATCGGTGGATCGGTCGACTGAACTTCGTGGGACGTCCACGCGAAATAGTGAGTGTACAATTTGTACGCTTGCAAAGCGTCATATTGCGTAGTGCATGCTCAGTAGATCGCATTGATTCTCGGATCGCGTATATTTCGCTATATTTAATACTGTCAAGATATATTTGCATAACTTATTATCCGAATTGAAAGTACAATTTTTCAACGGCACGTATGTGCCGTGGAGCTCGACTTAAAAATCAATGATGCGCGATATCGCGTCTAATATATTAAACATTGATATATTCTCCTTACCGTTTTTAACACAAAACACGCACGATATTCTCGCGAATGATTGCGCGAAGTGAAACCAGATAAAGCTAATGAAAAATAATATAGGAAACAAGTGTTTTCCAAATAGGGAGGGGGGGGGGGGAGACTCACATTGTTGGAACAGAGTATTATTTTGTCCCATCGTGACCGACGCGTTCGTATTTTGCTCCTAAAAGAAATTCCATCACTCACAACGAGCGTTATCGCGACGATCGAGAGGTTCCCCGATTAATCATCGATCTTCATTCACATCTGTGAACGACGTACTCCGACAGAAGATCCCGCGATATATCTCCGAGACCTGCAATTGTCCCGCGATTGTCTCGTATTGCTGAAATCGAGCGTAACCGCGATACTCGTAATATTCGCCTGCTTTGTGCGAGAGAACAAAGATGCCTCGCGGCATCCGCGAAACAATAGACGGCGCAAGAAGCAACGAAACTGCATCTCGATTGCCGAGCGAGATGTATTCTTCGTATCGTATAGTGACGCCCGAGTATAGAGCCCATATAACCGGCGTTCCTCCGCCGTCGATATTTACCCTGCACTTTTTGTTAGCCTTATATTTGATCCTCTGTATAATTTTTGCGAGAAACGAAAAGCCCGTTACTTTTCCTTTCAATATTAAGCATACCGCGGGAATGATTAGTCTTCATATGTACGTATATAAGACGTATCGATCCTCCTCGAAGCAACGTCAACAGTGCCTATTGAATGAAATTAATAGCTTCGTAGAGCGCATTCCAATAGTACGGCGACCACATCGGCGGATGATTTATCGACGATCTTGTAGGTTCGTTTATATCAAACAGTTTTCGTAAACTCCCGACTTTCTGCGGGCAACTCGCGAAATCGATCGTTCATAATTTAAAAGGCGGAAAACAAATATAACGTAACACATCGTTAATTAATTGCACACCAGATCGATCGATTTAACTGTCGTGGGTCTGCGCGCGCGAGATTGTAGTGATCCTGATTTGAGCCTTGAGCGGTTTCACAACGGCAATCTTTTGGGCAAACAAAGTCTTTTGCGGCGCAATCGTGTAGGATCGTGAAGATCGTGTAGGAGTATTCGTCGTTATATCGGGAATAAATTGTCAAAGCACCGAATTGGAATTTCAAATGAATGGCATTATGGAAATCAAAGTACGAAGGGGAGAAACTTTGCGTCCCTTTTCTTTATTGACACCGGCGGAATACGTATGCTGAAATTACACGATGATCGCTTTCGGAAGGCGTCATTGTACATGGAAAGAGCAACATTTGTGAGGGATAGTCTCCAGAATATCGATAAACGCAGTCGCGAAGCAAAGCAGATCTAAATGTGGTGCATATCACGTTCCAGGAAACCATAAAATTTATGCCGTAAAAGTTTCTCTATGGGAAGAATAGGGAAAGTTTATATATATATATATATATATATATAAACATACACGTATATATACGTGTATTTGTCGAGCGATTTCGATTCTATTCGACGTCGTGTACCTTAAAGCAATTTACGACATAAGAAAGGACCCGCACAATAGTCGTTAACAAGAGTTGTGGGTAACGATAATCCATATAAGATAGAACTTTACAACAAAACTGACTTATCCAATTTACAATTATAAATTATTGATAAAATACCTATTATATACATCGCGAAACGCGGTTTGTCCGGGCGTGACAATTGAATTAAGCACAATTACACAGTTGAAAAAAATGAAATTACAATTTCCTCTTCTTTATATATAACAAACGAACAATTATATATTCTCCGCAACGCGATTAGTACCTTTCCTCTTCGCTGGAAGCGACGCTTTAAAATCACGTGTTTGATCGTTCGTGTATCCATAGCTCGGGAGAAAGTCGATAGAATCTTTAATAATATTCCACAAAGTGAATCAATAACGTAGAGGAGACGTCCAGAGTCTCTCATCGGAAGCTGGACAGTCTCAGCTTTCGAATGCAATTTACCGCGAGTCGCTAGGACTTTTCTATGCGGAGTTACCGGCGAGCGGCGAATCGTTTAATGGGGACCGAGGCCCGACTACAATGTTGCACGCCGCTCATCTGTGAAGCGCGCCGCCTCGAGCGAGGCGTCGGAGTCCACAGTGTGCACCTGCTGCGAGCGCGCCGCCGCTCACCACCAAAGGGCGCACGCCGCACCTCGTGCACCAGACGCCGTTGTATATCGCAACACTATTACAATACCACCATTTTCAATCTTACGCAAGACTAGGTTTGCCAAATCCAAAAGTTAAAATTACCCCGGACATTTCTTCTGTGGTAACAAACCCAAAGCGGACTAAACCGGACAGAAATAATAATAATAACGTTACATTAAATACAAGATATGACAAGAATTTATTTACAATATTAATTTCCAAACAATTTTATAAACAAGATTTGAATAAAATAATAAATTATTACTTTTTTAATATATATGGAATGACAGATCGGCAGATCATCTACTAGATGGCTTATCGTGGCGCTCGATCGATTCGAAGGCGCTTGAAACGGAGAAACGTTGCTAAAATCTGAACTCTCATTCCGTTGATTGGATCTAATTTGACATATGACGTCCGGTTTGATTTATTAACCGGACACTGGACAAGACTTCTGAAAACCTGACAGTCCGGGTCGAAACCGGACACTTGGCAATCCTACGCAAGACTGAGAATGACGGAAAGCTATAATGAATTGTACCGATTTGCTTTTTACGCTTGAGAGGACATGTTCACACATTCTCTCGCTAAATAAATGATATTTTAATGATAATAGCAAATGGATGTCGAGACATACATGACGCTTGGTGTACGGCGCTCCGGGAAATTTCAAACGACCGTATCTCGGCGAAAAATCGACGTACGAACGTGAAATAAACGCCATTCTTCTCGGGATTTCGCCCGTCGTTATGCTCGTCGTATGTACCTCCTGCCGTGATTTCACGTGTAACACTGCGACGCGTGATTTGCGCAATGTATCACTCTGTCGAGATATCAGGATGTTTCTTAGATATGAAAATCAAGTATCGCTAGATTGTTCTTATCGTGTAAAGCGTAAGAAGTCTCGCGCGTATTCTTTATTCGAAGAATTCTTGCACAATGACGGCGTAAGCCGTCATTTTTCTCAATGATGTGCGAATGATTTCGGAGTCTAGATTAAAATTATGGAGCTAACGCTCAGCATTGTGAGAGAAATTTATTCTTACCTTAATATACGTGTGCGGATATATATATATATATATATATATATATATATATAGCCGGTTAAAAATCGGTCGTCAGTGCTGAACCCGAGTTATCGTGAGACTATAATCTAATACCGAGCCAATACTAGCTAGCTTCGAGCCGATATCGAGAATCTGGCATTTATTAGTAATGACTCGACCCGCAGGATTGATTGCAAAAAATTCCGCATGGGAAAAGAAACTTTCTTCTAATACTAGCTTCGTGGAAATATATTTCGCTTTCGTTACGTAAAAAGTGAAGCTTCGCTAAACATCGGAGTGGCGGTCGCTTCTGATCGCAATCGAGAACTGAATAGTCTTTCTCCGTGTGCGTCTTAAAATATGTAGAATATCTCCTTAGTTGCATCGTAATATCTTATTATTGCGAAGGTAGAAGATTTGTACGAATCAGTATGCGCGATGCGCTTGTAATTGTCTCGATTGACGTTTCCCTTATTAAGCATTTCTCATTCGCATTGAAATATGAGCCGCGCGTATATCAATTTCCGAGAAAATACAATATCGCGAACACACATACATACACAAAACAGTCTTCTTTTGTTGACGTAGCAATACGTCACGGCTGTATTATTTCTACTATATCTTCAAAGAAGCACATCTAAGTACTTGATACCGCGCGCGACCGAGAAGAAAATTGTTCGCAGATAAATCTCCAAATGTCGATGAAAGTATACACATAGCAGTTTTAATCAAGCATATCAGTTATGTGAATTCATTCCTTTCGAGTAACTTTAAAATACCGACGATCAGCTGTTTCGACTTTTAACGAGATATTATTCTCGTCAGTCGTCATATGTCGTAAAATACTCCACAATAGTATATTCTAAAACTCAGAAGCAAACGTGTGACGCAATACTTTTCACATTATAAGCGATTAAAATTGATTTATTCTACATGAAAAATGTTTCGTTCTTCGCTTCTTTGCGTATAAATATCGCTTAAAGAAAGCTATCTGATGTAATATCAGTAATTTGTGACTACCACAGAGTTTACTTTCCTCTGAAATCGTGAAAATATATGAACATGAATTTATGCTAATCCGTGAGAGTTTGATCGGCTTTGTTAGAATATTAATGCAAGTGTGCGCGATGTCGATGAATCATTGGACATGAGCACGCGCATGTTATGGAAATTCTTAATGGCGCGATGAATGTTTTACATCACAATACGGAAGTGAAGGATGAGTGAGACATCGGGTGCAGTACTGAATGTGCTTCACCGCCTTGTCACGGTTATTCGTGAGATACGACGTATCCGGGAAATCATTTCGTTTTACGAGAGAGATTTGCCTCGCTCCCTTTCGTTATAAAAACGCATCCTCATTCGATCGAAACGGAGACGAGACAAAAATACGATGTATCACGCGGGTGAACGGTCGAGACACAAATAAACAGTTATCTTCGTAGTGAACCTCTTCGTGACAAAGTAAAAAGAAAGAAAATAAAAACAGGAAGACTATTCGTACGTTATTCTTTCGACCGTATTTACGTTGTTTCTCGTTGTTTCTCGTCTGTTCTATAATATCTTAGAGAGCCCGGGATTCACTGTTCCCAGCAATTCACGCGTTAAATTCGGTCGCGGACGATGGCCCAACCGAGATAACTCATACGCGCAAGTCCAAACAATTGTCGCGCGCGAGATTGTCATCGGCGCTGTAACATCTAATGATCGCGTGCACGCAGCAAAATCAAGTCATAAATCTCGCGCTAAAACCGCCCATATATACCGACGACAAACTAACGAGGCCTCTCCCGTTCGTTGTGAAATTTAAACAACCGCCGCCGGTCGCCGCGCCCGCCGTCGCCATTGCTGCTTGCTCGCGTTCAGCGTAGTCGATAATTAGTGCTTGTATTTCGACCTCTATTTCGTCCTAGCCCGGTATAATAGCGCGCTCGGGAAATGCACGGAAAAAAGGTCAGGTCGTGGAATTAGTCGAGAACAAGCTGCCAGAAGTTCCCTTGTTCGTCGCGTGACTCAAATCAGGAAAGCGGAGCGCGCGCCTCATTCATCCTTCGCGCATTATACTCTAAATGTGAACGGGGGTTAATGACCTTCATGCGCATTGTCATAAATTTCATTAAAACTTTCCACCAATAAGCGTGTCGATTTATAAAAGCGAAGCAAATTGGCAAGCGGCAATAAAATTGTCGGTGAAATCCCACAGTTTCCCCCAGCTGTCACGAAAGATGGAAAGGATCGAAAACAAGGAGAAAACGAGATGAGCGGATGAACGAGTGAGGAAGGGACGGGGGGGAGAGAGAAACGAAGGTGTATCACCGGCAGGCGAGAGGGAGACAAGCGCGCGTTGCATGACACATTTAAACCCCGCCAAATTGTTTTAATCCACTTACGGGAAGAGATAAAACCGCATTTGAGCCCGCGACGTCATTATTCCTTACGTACGACTCGTTATTTGATTTTACCTCGGCTCCGATTTTCCCCGTCGTATCAGTGCTTTAAAGCGCGTCCCGGGCTTTCCCACGGGGAATTTCGCCACCGGCCAGCCGCGGTACAACACTCGAATTGTACCAGCCGGATTTTCGCCGAGACGCCAAGTTCGTCATTGCTGTGTAACTTTACATCGCAAAGCCGCAAGCTCGCGCCGCAAGCGTCTCGTCTACCTAGTCGCGCGCGCCGCGCTTGCCATCGTAAACTTTATATCCCACCTCCGCTCCCTCTCCGCCGCTTTTTTTCTTTGTTTAAGAGGCGCAACGAACGAGATGCAGCACGCCAGGTGAAATGCGCCACGTTACAATGGATTGCGCGCGCGCGCGCACGCACGCCCGAATAAACTGTCGCTTTACCTCTCGCGACACGAAATATTAACGGCGCTCGTAACTTTGAAGCGTAACCAACGCGACTCTCTACTCGGTTACGGTTTCCCATTGACTTTCGCTTCGTGTATCTTGAGAGAGAGAGAGAGAGAGAGAGAGAGAGATGACGAGATATCGGATGCCGCGCCAACCATTCGTGGTGCGTCCCGTACAGAAGTACGAAGTGCAGACGTAATTATTTTTGTGTTGGCACGCGAGAAGGCAGCCCGCGAGGATGGCTCGAGATGAAATTATACAAACGAGAGCTTTCCCTTCTTTCTGTCTTTGTCTCTCTCTCTCTCTCCGCCTCTCTCTCTCTCTCTCTCTCTCTCTCTCTCTCTCTCTCTCTCTCTCTCCCTCCCTCTCTATTCTCTTTGTTGTACGCTCGCCTCGTAATTAAGGTGAAAATGTACGAGTGTGCTGCCGCCGCAGTCCGTCGTCGACACCACCGCCGACGCCACCACCGCAGCTTAAACTTTGACATACGCTGCAAAAATTAAAAAACGGCCCAGTCGCGGCGAAGGTGGAAAAACGGCGAGAGTTTTCGTTGAAACTTATTCAACCTACGTAGCGCTAATGTTTATTTAATGACCCAGGCTATTAAAGTACTATTAAAGTAGTTACCCACGTTCGTCCGACTGCATCGAATAATTTAATCATTAAACCAACGACGTAGGAGCGGTGCGGGAGGGAGGGAGGGAGGGAGGGAGGAGGGCGTGGAAGGGGTAGGGGCGGAGAGGGTGAGGAGAAGAGATAGATAGGTGGAGAATTTAATCACTTAACGAAAAAATCGGAATTGAATAAATTTAATCGGGGGGAAAAAGGAGGAGAAGCGGGGCAACACTAAAGTCGTAATCCGTGATTGATCAACCTCGGCGAGAATCGGGACTTGCGACAAATTCTATCTCGCAGGAGCGAACGAGCGGGCGGGCGGGCGGCGGGCGAACAACGGGAATCGGAGAAACGCGAGAATATCAACGATCGCGACAACTCCCTTCCTGCGCTTCCGTCGGAACCCCCATTATCTATGCGGCCGAGAGCGACGGAGGCGCGACAATGACGCGACGAAGACGAAAGGTGTCTTTCTCCCTGTAATATGAGAAATAACGGCGCACCCCCGGAGAAACTTGTTCCATTTATCTCGAGTCCTCGTGAGAAATGCTCGTGACTCCGCGCGAGCACCGGATAAACCTTACCTACGATGAATCATCGTAGCGTCGTAGACCGCGCACGCGCGTATTTCGCCTTCGCGCCCGTCAAACGTATAACACTATTCCCGGGAGAAAATAGTCCAATTCGAAAATTCATCCGGACACCTGGCGTTATCAACCACCGCCTACGAAGCTCCGTGAGTCGTACTCCGTAGATTTGTTCCTTCGACGAAGATTCATGCGAGTGTGGTGCTGATATTGCTTTCTTTCTTGGCACATTGCATATATAAAACGCACCCAGCCACCCGGCGCCACGACAATGAAAGTAAAATATTTTGTTTCAGTGAGTCAAAATGAGACAGACTCTTGAAATATTAGAGCGGAATCCTTATGGAATCATGGGATGGAATCATTTTTGATGCGGCACCTGTGCGCTAAGGATTGCCTTTCTGTTTCCCTTCCTCGCTCGTTCGCTCACTCACCGTTCGTTCTCTTATTTCACGGCACGAACACTCCGAGCGGACGAGAGAAGCTACGAAATTCGGAGAAAAAATAATGTCAAATCCGTCCTTCCGAGAAGGCGACCTCGTCGTTCTCATGAGTATCTCACGTCCGCTCATGTGCGCGCGAATCATGACGACAGATCTCTCGGCCCCGGGCGATGAGAGAGCTAATTAGGTTTCGTGGTCATCTTCGAGGTAATCTTCCTCGCGAGCTAGGCAACCTTACTGAATGATTCCAAGTCGCGTCAGTCGGCGCTTGAAAATCGATTTTCCTCACCGGTCGCACCGTTTTGCCCTCTCTCTTTTTCTCTCCTTCTCTCTCTCTCTCTCTCTCTCTATCTCTCTCTCTCTCTCTATCTCTCTCTCTCTCTCTCTCCTCTCTCTATCTCTCTCCACTCTCGGTCGCACATATTAATGAGATTCCGTCGCAGTAGTTTCAGTCGAAATTCGAAAAGATTGTCATTGTGTGTCGTAAAAAATTCAATGCAAAGCAAGATCTATACAAGGCGAGAATATCGTATTCCACATATTAATTTTTCATTCTCGGCGAACAACTTTCGTACTTTCGTAGTAGTTTCTTGCGCTCTCTTTCTCTTGACTGGAAGGAACGCATGAGCGCGAAGCTAATTTGAAGACGGTTTCGTTTGCGGAGAAATACGAAGCAGGATAGAAGACGTCGTAATGTTTCGCTGTAACCAAATAATAGTCCCGCTGAGATAGCAAACGAGTTCGCGAAGTTTGCGAGGTTCTTCTTTATCGTCGAAATTGATGAAGCAAAAGTTGCCCCGCCACGATGACCTTTAATGTGTGGCGGCAAGGGCTTCGGTAAACTTCCGTTCGCAACTTTTTGCAGTAATTAATTCTCATGATTAGAGGCACTCTCAGGACTCTCATACTCCCGTCGCGAGTAAATGCGTAAATCGCGCAAATCTACTTTGCGGAAGCGGGAACTGGGCAGCGGAGGAGCGGAGAGAATTGGGTGGGACTGGAGGTGAGGGAGATGAAATTGTTCCTTTCCGTGCGTGTAAACGCCGGGATTAATAATGATAACGCTCTCGTCGCGCGCTTTCGCGTGCGATGCTTCCGAGAATTTTGTGCGGGAGCATCCTTCGAGAATATTACGAGAAACTTTATGAGGAACAAATTTCTTATTTCCTCGACAATTCTCTAATTTCCTGTATGGTTAGCGCTCCTTATTGTGGTCCATTGTGAGCACGAGGACATAAAGCAGCGACATAAGATTGCTCGACGTTCCATCTGTAGATAAGAAGTTAATTTGACGGGACGATTCAATGAAAATTTTGCACAAAAGGGAGAGAGCCAGGTCGAAGGAAGATAGAAACAAAGAGAGACGGAGAGAGAAAGAGAGAGGGAAGGGGGGGAGAAAGGACAGAGACAGAATTTGCGATGGGGGGAGCGCATTTTCAATATACGAGCGGAGAGATGTAAAAGCTAAATCTATTATTTCGCAAAACTCGACGTAAAACTTGAAACTGAACACGTCGCGTCCAGGTACGTGCGTCCCCGCACTACGCTCTCCCTCATCATACGCAGGAAAAGTCATTTTTTCTTTTAGTGGGTGATCAACACAGAGAAGAGCTCGATGTAGATAGAGAATCCACAACCGAGGAAACAGTCTCCGGTAATACGCAGAGCTGCACGAGCAAAGGTCAGTCGGGCGGTTGACTGGCAATTTAATATACGCTCCATATTGTTCGTCCCCTTCTTCGCGACACAATTGTATAATTTTGTAATTGTCCCTCGTCCGTCACGATATTCCCGAGACCGCGATAACTCGCCCGATGCGCTGAGGTCCCTTTTTTCACAGACCGTAATTTCTCCGTATAAAAAAAAGGCAAAAGGAAGAAAAGAGAGAAATAAAGAGGAAGATCGCAGGACGCGACGTGAAAACAACGACGGAATGCGCAGCAATGATAAATCGCCCGTTATTCTTGCGTCTAGTGTGCGAAGGCTATTCATCGTAATATAATTCTAAAACTTGTTGCAACTGACGGAACAACGCTGTTGAACGAAATTCGCCGCACCCATGCCTGCGCGCCCGTGTACACATACGCGTTACACTGCCATAAAGAGAAATAAAAATTCGCCGCCTCGCGCCATAAATCTTTGCCGGTAATCATTTCTTATAACGTCTGGAGGGATCCACATGCAGCGTGCTATTTTGTGGCGATAGAAGTTCCGCGCATGTGTACGCAATCATGCACGTGATACGCGCTTCTGCTGCAACGAATCGGGGGCGTCAGGACTAGAGTTTCCAATCCCGGGATCCTGGATCCCGGGATCCCGGGATCCCGGCCAAATTTTTCTTCCCGAAAATACGGGATTCAACGTCACAAATCCCGGGATTTCGGGATTTCAAAATTTAATGCTTAGTGTCTATATAATACTTACGTTTTACAAAAATTTTACTTTAACAATTATTACTTATTACTGATGACTTTAGAGCATTTGCTAGAGAAGTGTGTATTTGTATTTTAAATTCAATTCCATGTATTATTTTTATTTGTTTTAAATATTAAGGGAGTTCTCTATTTCAAATTTCGCGGATAAACTGGCGCAACACAGACTTGAATCCGGGATCCTCGATCAGATATTTTTTAACGAAATTTATGTTTTATTATTTTTAAAGTCGCTTTTTCAATGTGAAAAAGAAGAAACAACTATTTTTATTTTTATTACAAAAACTTTAATTTTTAATTGTAACGGTTTTTGTGCAATCATTAATGTAAGTTGCTTTCATTTTTACTGAAATCTTATTTTTTGTTTGTCATAATGTTCATAAAAGTCTATGAACGTTCTATAAATAAAATAATTCTATTATTTGTAAATATTCCTTGTTTCTTTCTTTACATATATATAATCCCGGGACTAGTCTCGGGATCCCGGGATGAAATCCAAAAAATCCCGAAATCCCGGGATTCTAAATCGTATCCGAGATTGGAAATTCTAGTCAGGATCGAAAGGATCGAAGGACGGAGCGCGAAAGTCGGTCGATTTAACGTGGAGCATTTTCGGATTTTTTACCCTTTGCCTTTATGCCTTGCAACTATCAAAGCGATTGAAATTACTTGCTTCTTGCATCTTCTCGTAAAGATTTCCCCAATGTACGCAACGTGATGCAATTGTCTAATGGGCGTTGAATAAAACAGAAAAGAATAAATGAACATTTTTATGCAACATATTTTTCCAAAAACTTGTCACTTTGACCGAGCAAAATCGATCATGTTGATTGTCGACAGTTTGAAGTGTCGAAGTCTTGTTGAAGTGAAGTGTCCGTTCGTGATCGAATAAAAGTCATGTTATGTTTTAGAAATTAGAAAAATCAAATTTTTTTATATACTTCAGAGTTTTTAATTGCACACGACTCGGAGCTTCAACATTTGATTGACAACGAGCAAGTTCCTTTCAATTTTGACTACTTGGTATTACTTGGCAAAAAAAATGCGCAATCGTTTGTAACAAGCAGCGTCTGATTGTTTCGACAGATTGTCACAAGTAATCATAATTTTGTTATTAACTATTGAATGCGCGACAATTACCGGAGATAATATTTCATCGAGCATCTTGGAATGCGGGTTGATCAATAGCGCCTTCTCTTCTTAGAATACCAATTATTGTACACAGCGGGGCGTCGTTAGAGACAGCTCTCTCACCTCAGACGATTTATTAAAGCCGCTATAGGATTCGATAACGTCTAGACCAAATGCCTCGTAATAAAATATTCAATCGCGCTTTTTCAGACATGCCAATACCACCTTCGTCTTCAACGTGGAATCAGAACTATTTATATCAAGAAGTTCTGACGATAAAAAATTCACGCTGCGCGTTTCAGGCTGCTCGAGTTTGGACGTTTTGACGAACGTATCGTCGTCACGGCAATTTCCACAAATCGCTCTGCTCACTTGGGAGTAGAATTTTCTAGACGGCAATATAATTTCACTTATAACATTTTTTTATACGATATTATAAGTGAACCACTAATGCATTACATTGAAAAAGAAAAAAGAAACAAGAAAAAAAAACAGTACGAACGGAATGCAATGCACACACGCAGGTGTCCGTTCCAGTGCATTGCCAAAAATATCTTATCGCTGCCTTTCACACATTTCGAGACATGTCAAAGATATCAATTTTTACGACAGCGCATTACCACCATCGAAATGCACTCGAAAGGCGGCGCATAAATTATTCCAAGAACGTTCTCGAGCTCGTTCCGACCGCGGCAGCGCAACTTAGCTTTTAGCTTTTAGAATTTTCATCTTTCGCCGAGCCGGTGATCTTTTCGTTCTTTGTACGAGCACGCATTATGCTATTACGACTGGCTAGACGTTGTCTTAAAAAATGCAACAGATCTCGCGATGCACAATGTAGAAAAAGAGAAGAGAGCAACCGTCGTCGCGTCTGTGCATCTAACTGACGATTAAAATTTAATGAGCCGACGTGCGAAATGTGACATTCGCTCAAATGATTCCGCACTTACCGAGGATCCACTTCAGTTACGTATACGCGCACAAACGTGCGCAGAATCGTGTCACGATACAACATCGACATATAATATCGATTGAGAAAAACAGACCTGAGAAGAAAAGCGCGGCTCTCGGCTCACAATATACTCTATCACCAGGTCTAATTGCGATGATACAGACAGGCATGAAAAATCAAATCTCTCTCTCTCTCTCTCTCTCTCTCTCTCTCTCCCCCTCTCTTTCCCGTAGGCGCGCGCGTCCTATGTAGAGTCGACATAAAGAATCAAAGTCGCCACGAGCAATTAAACGAGCGTGCGGGACCAACGGAAGCGAACTTTGCCCGACAATCACCCGTCGGTTGTCGCGCTCTTTCCTTCAACAAATCATGATATTATCGGCCGAAATCCCCATCATCCCGAGTGCACGATAAGAGAACGCGCGCCGCGTGGGATGCTGGGAAGAGGGGTTGGTTCGGTTCAAGCCGGCGCCCTCGCGCCACAAGTTCCTTCAGTATACGCGCGTAGCTACATTCGGTTGGACCCTATCTCGTATCGTGTCCGAGAATCGCGTCGCCTTTCGATGAAAACTACCACGAGGAGGTCGTATTTTGTCGAAAGCGGCTTGTATTACGCGACGATGTACCATCGCGGGCCCGATAAGAAATAAGAGAACTTCGGGAATTCGGGCCGGCGTCGATTTGAAAAAATTCACCAGTCTCCAAAGTGCTTCTTAATTTCGAACGGCCGTCCCCATAACTTCGAACCCGTCGCCCTGTGTAGGGATTTGCATACCGCTCGATCGCTCGTCGGGGACATCAAAGCGACGGAATATCGACGTGACCTGCTGCGCGTTCTCGTCGTGACGGTTTCTCGATTCTTCGGGAACTTTTCGTAACGACGCCGTTTCCGTCCAATATCACGCGGATCGCTCAAAGTGCTCTTCGAATCACGATGAACAGAAGGGTGCCGCTGGTGCGGAAATGAGCCGTTTACGGCTCGTGTTCGTCTTTTTCCCGTCGCGAGGGCTGTGCTCGCTAACGAGAAACTTTCGCGTCGGGTAGATCGTAAACAATCGCGCCGCGAACAATCTGTACGCGCGACAATGTAATTCCGTGATTTTCAGGATATCTCACCTCGGCGGCACAATTGTAATTTTCGCATCATGTCCGCCAGGGAGATTCAATTAATTCCAATTTGCACGTACCAGCAGTACCGAGGCAATATATCCCGAGTCCCCCGTGGCTTCTTCCGGTACGTTTGATAATGCCCGTCTCGAGAATTCTTCCGTTGAAAATATCGCTCGAGATTTTTCTCTCGAGACAAAAAGCGCCGACCGCCCGCACGCGTAACCCCCACGAAGCATCCATTCATATCGCGAAGACGCCGTAGTGCTTCGACGACAAGAAGGAAGGACGGCGATATTAAAAGAACGAAGTTTCACTAAAGGGTAAGCAGAGAGCCTTGATCACGTAGAAACATAAAACTACCGCTTTAACGCTCAGAAATTGTCTTCCTCGTTCAGTTCGCTGTCCAAGACCGTGGCGATAAATTCGCGTTAACGTGAAATCATACCGACGTGTATTAGCCGGAGAGAGCTATATCAACGGCAGCTTGACCGAGTGCTTGATATTAGTTCAGATCGAGATAACTTTGTAACAGCGTTTTACACTTCACGCCCGCTTCCCCGTTCATCCACATCTCTCCCCGCGGTGACGATTGAACAAAAAATTCCGACGCCGAATCACCCTCATTTATCGCCTATGTGCTATTCGACATCGACTCGTGTATACGGTGACATTCATTTCGAATAATCCACTTTTGCCGACGTCGATGAAACTGCACGCGTTTTCAGAAGAAGAAAAAGACAAATGAGATACGTTTCACTTTACATTAATAGCTCTCTTTGTACGGGCGAAAAATTTGTATAATGAATTAAAACGATGATATTGCAAATTCCGTTAGATAAGATATTCCCGTTCTTGCCGTTAATTAATCACGAAGAGAAATTAAACAGAGAAAGGATTACCGTCTTTTCCTCACAAAGACTTTTTTTTATCTCGCTTCAACTCGCCGCTTCGTTCATTCGCCGGGAGAATGGTTCGCTCATGTGTTGTGTCAAAAGCAAAATTTTCGTGTCGCTTCCGCCCCGTTATCCTAAGTATTGTTGCAAAGATCTAGCCATCAACCTTTACTTAGGACCCGAAGAAAGAGCCAATGGCCAAACGACGAACCCTCGGACCCGACGGGAATGTCGTAATCTTCGCGACGCGCATAGGATCGTTGCGCGTCCCTTTACGACGCAGTAATTCTTTAACGAGGCCGTGCACACCGTGAGTCTATGCTCGGTTATCGGTGTAACTACTACAGCGGCATAGCTTTCTTACCTTTGACGGAATAACATTGGCTGTGCCATCTAAGACTCTCTCTCTCTCTCTCTCTCTCTCTCTCTCCCCTGCGAGCGTATCCCCTTCGGTTTTACCCCTAAACTCAGCGGAGCGTATAGATGAGTTCCGCGGGAGTGATTATCAAGCACCAGGGCGTTTGCGCTCAGGCACGTCGGTGTTTTTTGTTTTATTCGCGATTGTTGCTGATTGCCTTCCCGCTTTCGCTCGTAAACGTCAACTTTGAGAATATGAAAATGACAAATGGCGCGCGAATCGAACAAATTCGAACCTGAGATGTATGTGTGTATGTTTTTTTCTCTTAGGAGCAGGAAGTGGCAACAGAAACACTCTTAAATGACGAAAATGCTCGTAACGTTTGAAAAAAATCGATACGTTGCTCATCGGTTCTCAATTTTATTGTGACAGTCAGTCATCAGTATCTTCAATAATTTTCAAATAAATGATAGCCGAGACAGGCATACGGATATAAAAATCATCGAGTTCAAAGTGAACAGGTGAACATTAGGCGCGGTGACGGTAAAGTAAATTTTCCAAAACGTTAATCGTGGCGGCTACTCGTATCTAAGATGTCGGCGAATACATTTGGACGTTGTGCACCAGTGGGAAAAGATACTTTAGTAGCATGCATTTGCGCAAGGAACGTTATGTCCCAGCAGTGATTTATCGTAACGTTTCGCAGATAACGTACTCTTTTTCTCTTTCGTATCTCTTTCCCCGTCTCTTTCTCCCTCCCTCTCCCCTTCTCTCTCTCTCTCTCTCTCTCTCTCTCTCTCTATCTCTCTCTCTCTCTCTCTCTCTCTTCCTTCCTTTCCGTCCAAAGAGAGGTTGGCTTTAAAGACTGATCCGCTTAAGACCGTTATCGTGTAGTGGCGAAAGCGATATGATAATATTACGATTTGCATTTCATTAGTTAATTTCAGGTGCGCCTTTAGACTCGTGTCAATTTAGAGGCAAGGAAGAGGGGAAGTTGCCATAGAGAGAAGGAGACGGAGAAAGAGAGAGCAAATACTAAGAGATCTCCCCCCGTGCCCCTCTCGCCGGTAATATTATTTCGCGTTTATTACTCCCAACTAAATCTGTCCTCGATTTCTCACTTTATAAAGGGTTAAACAGAGACGCGGGCGCGCCTCTCGTCTGTTAATACGAGACGAGCAACTTTCAACGAATGCAAACTCTTCCGCGGAGAAGCGAAGTTTGTGCCTAACTTTCGAGCCGAAACTCGATTTTCGTCTCGCGGATTTTCGTCTGCTCTGATCCGCCGCGCGGATTCCGCACACCGCGGCAGATGTGCGCGGCGCATCGGATCCGGTTTACCGCGTTTTGGGACCTGCCAAAGTTACTGCCAAAGTCGAATCGAAGAGACAGGGAACGCATTAACATTCGAGGGGAGGCGATAACGCCGCAGAGCCGCTGATGCCGCGACTCGGGAGAGCTAATGGCCGGCACTGCGTAGTCCGCTATTACGAACGAGCTGCGACTCGCGCGCCAAGTTATACTCAACGCCGAAAGTATCACCGGCTTGTCTGAGTGAGACAAGACGATCGTGAGATGAATATGCATCGCAACAATAGGGACGAGGATTAACTCTTGACACGGATTCCGGACTGTCGCTTCGTTCTCAAGTCGTTCAGTCGCACTGTAGCGAGTTGAAGCGAATAGGCCCGAAGAGGGTCGGACGAGAGAAAGAGAGAGAGAGAGGGAGGAAGGTAAAGGATGGAGAGCTCAGTCTCATTAAGTTCGACTGGAAAATCACGCGGGTAGCAACCGCCGAAAGCAGCAATCTCATCGCGGGCAATTTCGTTAATTTCAACGCCCGCGTGTTGTCGCGAAACGACGGAAATCTTAATAATACAATAATGTCATTCTCTCTATCTCCCTTTCCCCCTGCCCCCCGACTCTCTGTCTGGCCGCCGTTCTTATCGCGAGTAATTGTATTAACGTTTATGCGAGCACATTTCCGCGGGACAATCCAAATTTGCATAAGCGAACGGGCGAAAGCGCTTTACATTAGCCTTAACGTTCTTTCGTGAGTTTCATGAATTTCGCTCGAAATACTTGCAAGAACAATTAACTATGCGTGCCGAACGATAATAGGGCGATATTACTGATTTTTCAGCGAGGGGATGTCTCGACGAGAGTGAGGTGATCCCGTCGTCGCATACTTCGCTCCGCGATATTGACATTCAATCGCTTGTGTTTGTCGCTGAAATGCCGCGCTTTACGTGCGGAGATTCGAAAGCGGGAAGGAGAGTCGCGACTCGCGGGAGGGGGGTGGCTGAAATAATCAATGAAGATAAGTTGCGGGCCTTGCAACAAAAACCAACATCGCCCTGTAACACATCTCGTTATTTTAACACGAACGCCGTTGAGCCGCGTGTCCGCGCGCCGATGGTGATTTTAATCTCGATATTACGATATTCGATTAATCACGCGCGTCGCGGCGTCCGCGAGACACGCGAGCGTAAATGAGGGCGCTATTGTCTCGCGATAATAATTTTGCGCGGCTTCAACTGCCGCGCGAGTACTTACGATTTAAACTGTAGCCAGGTATTTAATAATCGCGCGATTATAATGCAGCGCCAAGTTAATCGCGCGTTTTATTCGCGCATAAACGAGGGTCCTTTATTAAAAAGAGGAGGGCGGGCGGATTTATGAATCATGGGCCGGATCTTAATCATTCGTTCTTTCTTCCCTGTTATTTTACGTAACATTTAATTCCGAAGCGCGCGGAATTCACTCGCAGAATGCGCGGACTGCTTATTTTGCGTCAGTTATGCGGTTTAATTCGCATTCATAACGCAATCTGTCATAACTCTTGTTACTGAACAAACGACTAATCACAACTCAGATCCTCTTCCTTTCTCTCTTTTTCTCTCTCTCTCTCTCTCTCTCTCTCTCTCTCTCTCTCTCTTCCAACGAATCCTTGGAATGTCCGATGCTAAAAGTGCGCGCAAACCTCGGCGAGTATCCGCGGATATTTAATTATGTAATATTTTATTTCAAGTGCAGAGAGCAACGAGTGATTCCGTATCAGCGGCGGCGTCTACGTGTAGTCACCGTGAAACATGGGAATTAAATGTTTGACGCGTCGACGTGCCAGTTATGGCGCCAGCCGCGTTTAATTCATTTGTGAGAAACGCTACGGATACGGTAACAATTAATTGAAATACACGCGCCCGGACGTCGATATTATTTCCCGCGACCTCTCAGATACACGTCGATGCTCCTCCGTCTCTTTTTGCTTCTCGCTCCGTTCGGTAGCTTCCTGTTTTCAATTTTCGGTCTTTATCGCGAGGCGAAGAATTGCTCTGGGGAATACGTCGCTCCGCGCTCGCGTAAAGAAGCACGGTCTTAATTAGTCGCGCGACAACGTCATTCTGAAACAGGCCAGACATCGACGTAATTAAGCGCTGCGGTGAAAATATAAAAGCTTGAGCTCGTTTGCCCGGGCATCTCGCTCGCGACGTGAAAAATTCAGTGAATGAAAACAATGTTGCGTTGTTGTTGGTTGAGAGAGAGAGAGAGAGAGAGAGAGAGAGAGAGAGAGAGCGCTACACCACCCGCGCGCGCTAAGAACACGCCTATGAGAAATAGTTGAAAGAGCTGTGAGAGCTTATTAAGCGCTCGAATGATTATTAAATTTTTCCGACTCTTGTACGTTCTTCCATTTCTTTGCTCGTTTCATATGCACGCAGCGTCCTTTATTAAATCTCTTATATTCGAGCTACACCTCCCTCCTTTGATTTTCTCTCAAGTTTCTCATGCATACGTGTATAAGTACAACATATTAATATTGATGAAGGACAAGGTTACCTGTGCGTGTGTGTGTGTGTGAGCGATCCCTTTTTCTGGTCGCGGTAGCCGACGGTACGGCAAAACAAAAATCACGCTTAAGAAAAACGCTCGGTGCGCACGCGCGCCATATCAAACGTTCTCGCCGCGTCTCTCCCGCTCTCTTCTCGATGTCCCGCGAGTTTTCGTGCGCTGTCAATTGCGATATTTGGAGAAAAAGATAACATCGTTTGTCCGCGAAAGAGAGCGCGTGCGTCGCTGTCGAAAATTGCATCGATCGATGTAGACGATAATTCCCATAACGAGTATTCGATAAAACAAGCTAGACGCGATTGCCGCGGAACGCATGTCGGCGCTCATCGAGAGATTTGTTGCACAGTACGCACCGATGACGCGAACGTTGCCATAGAGTCAATCTCGGCGTGTCAACATCGCCGATGGTTATTCGATAGATTCCGGAGAACGACGGTTTGTAATATAGTTACGTAGTAACGCTTTACTTCCGGCAGGAATGCGCGACGTTAGCTGGAGTAAATTGCGTAAGCTCGACGAAAGCGCGCTTGCGATCGGGCCGTTGCACCTCGTCATTAAGACCGATTTGGAAATATCGCGGTAATCTGCTTCGCGGAATTTAACACTCGTCCGACATTAAGAACTTCGGAAACGTTAGGTTACTCAAACGTACGCCAAAGCGACGCGAAACAGATGTTCCCCGTCAGATGTTCCAGAGATGTTTCGCGAGCATAACAGACGTTCGTTAATGAAACGCGCATATAGCTTATCGTGACCGTATTTTAAAATCAATTACAGAGCTCGCTACGAGCGCGAGACTCGTCGCTTTGACGGTTAAATGCGCGTTTAATCGCCGATGACATTCCAAAAATCCACGAGGTACCGCGGATTGTTTCGCAGTGATCCCGGCGACGACGGCGCGACCAGATTTACTAGATAAATTACGATGAACGGCAGCGCGACTTTGCGCCTTTTGCTTTCTCTGTCACAACGACGAGTCGAGAGCTTTGTCGGTGCAAAAAATCATTAAATCGTCCGTTTATCCTATAACGGGTCCACGCGCGATTTCGCAATCACCCTCTTTTCGATGCCGGCGGCTGTTTGGAAACGTCGGACTCGCTCTCTACTCGTCGGATACTCGTCGGTAATTTTATATTGTCAAAAAAGGCAAATCCTCGGACATTGCTTCCCCCCGCATATATAATTCGCGTGCAATGGAATATGCAATTTGGCAGAAAGAAAAAAGTGTATCGTATATTCCGGCGGTATAATCATTCGCATAAATACCGCCTCGTTTACGAGCAAAAGAGCGAGGAAAAGAAAGATAAGAAGAAAACAACAATAACTCTTCCCTAATTTTGCGTTTTCGTATAAATAAGCAGATAAATTAGCATGTTTAGTGGACCCGCGGTATCTGGAAATTGGCCTCGCGAGAAATTTATTATCGCGTCTCGCCGAATAATATTCTGTTTACCCTAATAAGTTTTTAACGGCTACAATCCAGCGGAATGAAAAATCTCGTGCGCCACTTTCCATCGAAACGTAATCAGAACGAAATGTCGAGCAGAGAGAAAGAGAGAAAGAGAAAGAGAGAGAGAGAGAGAGAGAGGGAGAGAGAGTGTCAAATGCTAGTATTATTATTATTCAAAGACAAATATAGAGACAGGATAGATTCTAAAGGAGTTATATGCGCATGCGATCGTGCTGCTGCCTGCGAAGAGAGAGAGAATTTTTGATCGGAATTTTAGTAAGTTTAATCGAATAAGTTTCTACGTTTGTAATTAAGGAGGACTTACGTCGTGACTTGCAGCTCTTTATCGATTTCGACTGAATCTACGAATCAAAAATATTTTGTCCGATAATTCCTGACGATAAGGTGCTTCGATAAGGAATTCATTTTAGCTTCATTGTTCATCCATTGACGACTGAAGCAGATGATCGGACAAATAATCTGATAACAAAAGCCTTGCTGCTCTCGCGATAATTAATTAGTCTGGACAATTCCATAGGGCCAATGAAGGATCAACTTTCAAAATCGTTAATTAATGACAGATAGATTCAACAGAGATATTAAATTTAAAAGTGCGGCTTTACATATTAATAGTGAGATGACCCAGGCTTGAGAAGAGCTTCGTTCGCATCGCATCTCTTGAAATGTAATTGCTCTATCAATTTGTCTTCTCCAGAATACCGCGATGCGGCTGATTTATCTCGCCAATCTCAAAGCTAATCACCCGCTTTTCCCCGAGCGCGAACTCAGGAAGAGAGAGAGAGAGAGAGAGAGAGAGAGAGAGAGAGAGAGAGAGAGAGAGGGTGAGGGAAGATGGAAACAAAAGATAGCTAAGTACACTGCGAAGATTTCCAGAGCACCGCGTTAACACTCCGACCGCTGCTAAATTCCGAGAGAGTGCTTCATTATCGGCCTTGATTAGGGGATGAAAACTATTACATCATACTACGCGACTTCTTATCCGATCGAGTCATTATCGCCGAGAGCGTATATTATCCCCGTCACATTGATTATGCGTGGAACGAAAGAGAAAAAAGAGTGGATCTCACGAGAGAAATGAGTAAAGATGAAAATGTCCGCATTTACATATGGCGAAGTCAATTATCAATTAATTCATCGATGGGTTGTTCACTCGGATCGCTGATTCTTACCTACGTGACAAATGGTCAGTGTGACCGTGAAACGTATCGATCGACAAATAACGAATTCGTTCGTACGCGTTATTCCAAGAGAGTTTGCGGACCGAAGCTGTTTGTTTTAAAATATGATAATTGGGAGTTGTCTCAGAAAATCGTCAGGTTTCCCCGTCCATCGCGCGAACGCGCTGGCCAGGGAGAGTCATAACCGGGCCTTTCGAGAAAATGGGATTTATTCGCGCGTGAAATGTAAAAGAAATAATTGCAAACGGCACGTGTCATTCTGGAAATGACGACGCGTCTGGAATCGTTGCCGTTACAAGCGTAGTCGCGATCGTCACCCGTAAAAGTACCTTCCAAATGTCTTCCATATGAAGATCCTGCGCGCAATTTTCCATACTATCGAGAACGACATGTAATACCTATTAAAAGTAGTTTAATAAATAAAAGTACACAAGGGCAAAGGCGCGCATATGATAAACAATAACGCATATAATATGATGCGTTGCGGAGAACGAGGTTGTATAACGAGTTTCGCAAATATCATTAAAATATTGGCAACATTTGGCTCGTTAAATGTAGTTTGTATTAATGACGCGCTTTCAGCAAATGAATACGTATGAAATTTCAATAGTTATTTTCACCGTCGCGTCGTTGCGCGCGGTTACTGATCCGCGGATCTCGAAAGGTCGACTTCACAAAGTACTCACTGTTACTCAATGTTGTTATTAGTCAAATGTATCGCACGTACAATGGGGAAATTACGTTTCATGCAAAATGATGAAGGCTAAATCGATGTTTGGGAAGAGCGACTCTAGCGTATCGCGAATTGCAAAATGCGTCGGCGCGGCGCGGCGCGGCGCGAATGCTCGGAGAGAAAAAATTACAGCTCCCAGTAGAGCTATTAGGGCCGAGCCTTTTTGCGAAAAGCTACGTGTAAAAATCCACCTTGTTGCTTATTCAACAATGCGGAATTAATAATGAGCTTTGATGTGGCCGCCATCGCCGACCAACCGGCCGGCCGACCGACCGACCGGGGTTCTGGTTCCGCCGAGTGCGATGTTGCATTATTATTCTTTCGCTTGACAGGAGACGTCGGCGAAGATAGTCGAAAGAAATGTTTCGGAGGACAATGTGTTTGTGTCGTTGCGCGTAAAGGATAATCATTTATAATCAACGGCTGACAGGCGAGAAGACGCTTGGATTTGACAGGATTCTCGTTGTTCCCTCTTCGGGGGGTGTAATTGATATGAAGCCGCGAGACGACATATGGCGGTATACAGCGCGAGAGACAATGAGGTGTCGTCACGAATGTAATCTTGCCCGCGAAAAAATTCTTTCATTACAATGAAATATCCCCTTGTTATCAGCAACGGATAACGAGCAACCAACACCACCTTGGATGGAACATTGTTTTCGCGACTCTAACGTGGGCTATTCTACAGGGGTTTTAGAGGGATTTTACGATTTCGCGAATAACGCTATCGCGTTTTGCAATAGCTTTTTCACATGGCCTAGTGGTTTCGAGCTTCCCCGATACTATCGAGACACGTCGCGCGCGCGCGAGCGAGCGTATTGCCTTTGTCCCTCGGATTGATCTCGAAGCAAGAGTATCGCTCGACGTTCGGAAGAGACCTTTACTTGCGTGCGATAAGGCGAGACGATCGTGCAGAAAACCGATATGTTCAATGGCAAAGAAACGGATTCCGTATCCTCTTTCTTCCGTGAGGTCACAAGGCGATTTTCTCGCTCTTCAACGAACCATGCGACGACGCCGGAAAAAAATATTCCGGGACCATGGAGGCGAAAGTTGGTCAGTGTCGTCGTCGTCGTCGGGGAAAAGTGGCTCGTGAGTAATAGACAATACTGGGGCAACGAGGCGCGGATATTGTCGTTGCGCGCCGGTGGGTGGAGCCGCCGCGCGTTATAACGCCACAAACAGAAGCGAAAATGTAAAAGTGCGACGACGTTTTTGTGTTTCAAAGTGTAAAACTGCGACGCTCAATAACAACTTTCGCGATCGATACGCTTTGTCTCGTCAGTCTGGAGTCATTCGAGTTTCACGGCTGAACAGCCGCCCCTCAGCGGGAACGAGCGGCCTCTGCGCTTATACTCGCGCGTCCTCGATTAAATCGCCGGGATATTGTAAGATCGCCGGGAAGGCTCGATTTGTCGGGGAAAGTCGCGAAGGCGGACTTCCGCGAGAAAATGCCGCGAGGGGGGATGTCTTACGTGAGAGAGGCCGCGCAATAGCGTTAATTAAGTTCGATGGCGAAACAGGCGCGTTAATTACCGCGCGCGTCGCGGTCTATCGAGCGAGAGATATCTCTCGAATATCAAAGAGAAATGCGGTCGAAGCGCGCGCCGCGCGACCGAGGTAATTAATCTGACATTTTTCGCGTACGTCCGCGTGCGGAATATCGATTCGAAGGTGAGACGACTTGCCTCGACCTGCCTCATGCAACTTTAATGCTTGCGCTGCTTGCGCGACGATTTACGCGTCGGATAATAACCGGGTGTGCTCCTGAACGAGAAACTGTTCTCTCGCGGCAGTCACGGCAGTGCGGAGTCCAACTCTCCTCGAGAGCGTTTCCTCGTTTGTACGTAGAAAGGAGGCACTCTCCGAACGCGCGCTCGTTCGCTCCGCCGCACGCGCCTCTAACGCGCGCGTCGTCTCCTCACCCGGAGGAGGCAGGGTTGCTGAATCGACGGGGAATCTACATTCGCGCGCAGGGACTATAGGCGTTACTTACAGCCGCATATTCACACGCGGCGGCTCTCTCCTCGGCGATAATAACAGCGCACACACGTGGCCGCGCCGCGGCTCGCACTCCGAGAATAACCGATATATCATGGGAAATAACTCATAAAACTTGTATGAATCATCGCTTTACGATTCCCGCGAGATGATCGCGGATCGACGACTCCCGCGTTTTCCGCAAATGCGGAATGCGTCCGCATTCGTATGCGCCGGCCGTATCGCGCGCGGGCTCATAAATGCGCGAAGGGAAACTCGAAAGAGTCTAAGCGCGAGGTAGAGCCGCTCGCTCGCGTCCGCTCTCGTGCGCCTTTTGTTTCCCACGCGAATGAAAGCCGCGAGATGGGCGGGGGGACGGCCAACTCACCCTCGGTACATAATTAATCGCAGGTAATACGGTGGGCGAGCAGGCGGAAACGAATGGAGATTAATCACATTAGGCACGCCGGAGGCTCGAAATATCCCGACTCTCTCGGAACAAGGCGAGAGCATATTCGAAGGAAATGGACGCTCTCTTCCCCGGCGAGGCGATTTCGCCGGGCAAAGCCTCTTATTCTGTGTAAAGACATTTCCCCAATTTCCATTCTCGAGCGTTCCTCTCTCCGGCAGAACGAGAACCCCTCGACGGTGATCTCCGTGATTTTACGCCGACGTTTTAACGGGATAGTCCGCGTTTACCGCGCGCGCAGTCCGTACCTCCATTCCTATTCCGTCGAACAAAAGACTCTCCGCCGCCTTTTGCGATCGTAACGGTACGCGAGCCGAAATGACGTTCCGCATCGCCGTCTCTCAGAACGTCCTCTGCTCATCACCGCTTTACCGCCGTGTGATTCGACGGAGTCGTTTAATTACACCGTCCGACAGCGTTTTGTCCCATGAGTGCGAATAGTCATCTCCGACATGGTTTTGGCCCGTTAAATACGAATCCGTTTTTCAGATTGAGCTCCCGCGAGGTCATTTTGAGAGAGAAATGCAGAGAAATGAGTAGAGAACGAGCCTCGCGAGGAAATTATTATGACGTTGTACGATCAGTGGAAAAAAATGGTCTTTAGACTTCATTAATGCCATGTGAAAGTACGAATTTTAAGCTTTGAAATGCTCTCTCTCTCTCTCTCTCTCTCTCTCTCACTCTCTCTCTCTCTCGCTCCAGTGTAATTTTTCATTTTGGAGAGCCGAAAATAGTCTACCGCCGCGAACGAAACGAACTCATCCAGAGTCATCGCGTTAAACGCTCTCTTTTACGATCCCGAGTGGTAGTGCTTTCCTAATCTCGCGTCGAACGAATCTTCTCGCTCACTCGGAGCGAGATATCGTTCTGAAAGATTTAAAAAACGCGTTGGTCCCGCTTGGCATCCTTACATCGTTTACGAGTCATCGCAAAGGTTGCCTGAAACACGATGGTCGGAGAACGCGCGAGTCTTCGAAGCGCGAAGTTTCTGAAGATGGAGCTTAAAGCCTTGTGCAAATTTTCTGTTGCTCGGAGATTTTTTTCGTAGCATCGTGAAGCACGTCGGAACGGTAACGAGCCCTGTGAAACCCTTCGCGCCGTCGCGTCGTTGAGAGAAAAATCTATTTACCCGTCTCAGCGATGTGCCTCTCAGCGTGCCGTTGCGCGACAGTCTAACAACTTTCATAAACGAGACGACGCCTCTCGTTTCAAACCGTTACCGGCGATACCAGTCGTGCAACAGGCGTTTCCGCCGCGCTAGTCGCGTGTATAATGAATAACCTACCGCTGAACAGCCCGCTGCACGGACGGGGGGGGGGACTTCCGCAGTTATGGGATTTTGCGATTTTTCGCGCGCTCGCCTAAACTCGTCAAAGATGTGATCGCGTTGGCACGCAATTAGGCGAAGCGGAACGCAGCCGTGTGCGCGATAAGAGAGAAGTATACAAGGGCAACGAGGAAGATGCATTTGTAAAGCGCCTGTCGATTCATCGGCCAATAGAGTTTTCCTTTTGAACCTCACGCGGCGGCACTTTGCGCGCGGGGACGCGCCTAATGCCCGCGTAATACGTCACGAGATTGCCTCCTTTCCTTTGTTTTATTCCCGTCTTGTTAATGGTTTTTCTCTTCTTTTTTTTCTCTCTTTTCTTTTTTTCTTGCGATCGGTGTGATGAGCATCGTTTCGTAAGTAGACGCGAGTATATGAGAATTCGCCGAACGGTGAAAGCGGCGGTTGAATAGATTTGGGGTCGTAACAAATCATCTTATACGAGTTCCATGCAAAATTCACGGCTCCGCCCTCTCGGGCCGCTAAGGCCGGCGAAACTTGGACGGAGCGTGCATCAGAACAATACAAGCGTAAATGATGCCCATACGGTAACGCCTATTATCGATCCCACGGCGATCGTGTCCGAAACAGCGAATCCTCTATGTCGACGGAGGTCTTTTCGGTCATCAAGCCGACATGTCAGGTGCACATCTCGGCTCGATTATCGCGTCGTGTCCTCGCCGTACTATTACTACACTGTGCTCGTCGCGGGGATTGCGCCTTTTCGTTCGTCCGTGTAAATCCTGACGTCAGAAAAAGTGTCCGAGCCTTTGCTTTATTCACCGTGTAACACGACGTAAATGGTGTTATTGACGTTCCTCTCTCGCGCGACTCACAGAGGCACCACTGTTCGAGTTATCGCAATTGCACGCGCGACTGAGCTTTTGGAAATTCTTGGCGGCCGCTACTACGTTGAGTGGATATTACGTTAACGAGGGTCGGAAAGTTAACGGAAATTGTGATAATAATTCGTTCGATGAAAATTCTCCAACTCTGTTCACGCTGCTATGAAAAGTAGAACAGGAAGGGTGGAGAGGAAGCAACTGCGGTACGAATTATTGAATAGACGCCTCTTTCTCCCTGTCTCTCGTTAGGCTCCTTTATTTTATATATATATATATATATATATACAATGACGCTATCGATTCTGAAGAAGCAAGAAACTAAGCGGAAAATATCGTGATGTTTCGCGACTCGCAAACGCGATATCGCCGGGCAACTGCGAGCAGGAAGCGAGAGAGAGAGAGAGAGAGAGAGAGAGATCGTACGCAGTGTGGAAACTTTTGTACAAATTACATTTTTCAACCCGCAACAAATGCTCTCTCGTCGATCTAGAAGAAAGAAAAGGGTTATAACGAGCTGAAGTCTGGAATTACAAAGTTGCGTTGATTGCTGCGAGAGCGAAGTTAATTGAGGGGTAAGATTTTATTATTGCTCTTATCCTTCGAGTTGAAGGATTCGGTGCAAAACTTTTCTCGATTTTATATCGCGCATGTAATATGATCTGCGGGGAACAGCGATATCGGGCTGGATGTACGCTGCTCGATGTTAAATCGAATTTGCCAACGAATCAATCGAGCAGATCGTATTAATAATATCGTTCTAATAAACACGCGCAAAAGTAGAGCAAATATCTCCGCGACTTGGGACACAATATATACGTATATCCATCTCGATTCTTTTCTTATTAAAAAAGTTTGGCCCACGACTCAATCGACCGCGAACAATGAACTCCGTCGGTTACTTTCGACTCTCTCTCCCGCGAGTCGGAGTCTCGGAAATGTTACGAGTCTTTTGATTGCACGAGCGTTTTCCGGCTGTCTTACACATTGTAGAAGTCGATTAAATTAACGCGCTGCATAAATCTGCATAAATCTGCGAGTTACGCGAGCGTAAACACAATCGGTGTTGCGCTATGCATTTTTGCGTTACGCATTAAGCATTAGACGATCGCGCTGCTGACGTTACATAAATTCCCTGCGGCGTCGGCTCCTCCGAGGCATCCGAGGCAAGCCTTTTTTCTCGCCCGAGAAATATTCGACCGAGCGCTTTGACAGAACGCGCGTGCGCATTTAATTAACTCTTATTATCTGCGATTACTTCTATCTCGGCGGCGGATGGCGGCGATCTTTGCCTACATTAAAAGTGCCGCTATTTCGGCCACTAATAGCCATCAGTCGCCGAATAATTTAGAGTAGCGTGCGCGCGCGGCCGGTTGATTCCTGAATGATCCTCTCGTCGCTCAAATCACCGATAAATCTGTCGCCGCTCGTCGCTCGGTGCTCGGAACGAGCGCGAACGCGTCAAATCGTCCGCGGCGACAAAAAGAAAAACGATTCACCGTGAAATACCCGTGACGAAATTAACGGATCCCCGTCCATCCCGGTATCGGCCGCTTAAATCGCTCACGCAACAAATAATCCAAAGATTTATTCATTTGTGCGCCCGTCCCGTATCTCTTTGATAAACTTTAATATTCTATCGGCGCGCATACACACGTACGTGCGTGGAATCGCAAAAAGCGGCATTACCCCGTCAGGAACAAAGGATGATGTGTCGCAGCAACGCGTATCGACATAAACGACAGGGTGGGTATTGGTGCATGTACAAAGAGCCGCGCGTCACGCATTAACGAAACTGTGATAGGTATGGTATGGTCTCCGCTGCCTACAAGGAAGGACGAAATACAATCGCTTTATGCGGTAACGATGCAGCACCATCGATCATTTTCGTGAGATACGATCATGGGGTTCCCTCTCGCGCGGAGATTCTACGCTGAAGATATTAAATTGTCACTTACTGCGCGCCACTGCATCTGTAGATGACGTTCGCCGAGGGTACAGATAATAATTCATTAATTAAGCCGGTATGAACGGGAGTACGCGAGTACTGCATACGCTGTTGATGATACCGGAAGCGAAACGGGAAAATCTCCCGGGTTAGTCGCGTGATGTACGAGCGTTCTTATAAAGGCGCGTGTGTGGTTTCTGTCAGCGGTACGCTGCGAGGCGCCATAAGTGGTTGAACAGGCTGATTACGAGTTTCGTAGTTTTTAATCAGGTAAATGTGACATCATGCGAAGTAGCCGCGACATAACCTGACTCTTTGCGGAATACGACTCTTTGCGGAGTGTCACGAATTTAATTAAATATTAAACATGTTTAATCAGCGTATTAAAATAATACTTCAATTTTGAAATGGCGGTGAAAGCAAGAACGTTCCTCAACGTTCCACACTACGACGGTCTCGGCATTTCAAATGAATAATCCGAGAATGGCACAGATTATGCATGAAATGGTAAGATGACGCATTGAAAGTATCTGTTGAAGAGGATATGAAATGTAGAAAAAAGATGCGTCAAAGCCTCGGCACTGAGGCGTCGCGTCGTCAAGTGGCTGACTCGAACTACTTGTACTCCACGTCCGCGATCGAAGTCACACGCGCTACATCCCGCGCTTCTGCCATTGCCAATATTTACCCACGCTCGGGAGTAATTAATCACGTTACTCAAATATCATGTTCAATCGGAAGATGGCACTCGCCTATTTCACCTGCGACTCTCTCTCTCTCTCTCTCTCTCTCTCTCTCTCTCTCTCTCTCTCGCAGCGGCACTTTGACGAAGACACACCCACGAAGCCTCCTTCGCAGCTTCGTACAAGGCGCGAATACGCTCGCGGCGGCGGCTGTATCCGCCGCTCCGCTCTGCAGTCTACACCCGACTCGTCGTAAACAACTCTCTCCACTTTACAGCGGCGCGGATCGACATTCGGGACGAGCTGGCGAGCGCGCGCCAAACATTACGAGGGGAAAACAAAGTTTTTCTCTACTTTGGCAGAGAGAGAGAGAGAGAGAGAGAGAGAGAGAGTTTTCGTCGCCGACGGACGTAGGAACTTATTCGCGGGCACGCGCGCGAGCGCGAGCGCGAATCATATTTTATCCGCGCGCCCTCGTAACGATTCCTAGATAACTTGCTCGTTCATTTTTAACAGGTACGCGAATGTTACAACGTCACACTTTGACGTAGGAAAAGTAGCGCGCAGCGTTTCATGTCGTTTAACTAATCGCGAGTACGTGCGCCGAGCAAGACTCATTTTATTTCGCGGCGGAAGAGATGTTGAGGAAACGCGCCTCTCCTGAGCTCTCTCAAGTACATAAAATTAATAGGTCCTCTTTTTTCTTCTCACGGGCGAGCGGGCATTATACAAACTCGCAATATACGAGATGGTAGGGACATGGAAAATTTAAGCTCCAACTAGTCCTCCGTCGTCTGAAATGGCGGAGCTAAATAAGAGGGCGATACCTTTCGCGAAAAAGAGGCGGAGTGGCTCCGAGAATAGCGAGTCATTTAAATAGTCGAATTGTTTTCGCACGACACCTCGACACTGACGTACGACACGAGCCCCGTTGCTCCTCGGCTCTCGCACCTGCTTCGTCCCTTCCGTTCCACGCCCCCGCCGCTCAAACGACCATCAAACTTTTTTTATTCGTGTCATGTCGATCGATATGCGACTAAACCGTCTGGGCAACCGCCAAAGTTTTTTCGACGATCTCCATTTTCCTTATCGACGTCGCGCCGTTCTGTCGTATTCGACCTATAGCTTCGTGGTGCGCCGGTGAAACTTCCGTTATTACGCCGGATACCATCGAGCGACTTCCCGTCCATCTCGTTTCCCGTTTTACACGTATTAATCACGAAAGAATTTCCCGTTTTTTCAGTCACTTGAAATTACTCGCGAGTCGCATATGACTGCAGTTATTTAATAACACACGGGAACAACGTCTCCTCCTTCGTTCCCGCGTCGAGTCGTGTCGCACACGCATAAAAACACACACGTTCAACTGGAGACGGAAAAATGACGATGCACAGATTCCTGTGAGGATGAGTCACACACACACACACACATGGCACAAGAGTCTCGGCAAGATGTTCCGCGTACATCTGTCTGATTGTTTCCCTTATAATCAAATAGATATCGTACTGTGAGCAATCTCTCCGTCGCAAGAGCTATCGGTCGTGCGCGACCGAATAAATTATTCATCGAGGAACGACGCGTAGAAATCGTCGCGCAAGAAGCAACCTGTACCTGAGGAACTGAATGATTGTAAACGGTGTAGTAAAATAGCACGATAAAAGAGACACGTGTCGGGTATATTGAGCATATTGCTTGTATATATCTCTCCCTTTCTTTCATCCGTGTCCTTTTTACTTTCTCCTCGTCTCGTTCCGTGATGTAGTCTCTTTTCCCTCGGAGAAATGGTTCTTCGCGTCACCTTTTGCCATCGAGGTATCAATCCTTTTATCCTGTTAAAGATTCAAACGCGATTGCAGCGCGACGTTATCCATGAAAGATGTCGGACTGGGCTAAAAATATCGCATTCGTCAAATTAATTAATTTCGTGACGTGGGAACAATAAGATCGTTAAAAATGCACGCCCGGCGGAGTTGTTTAATTAACTAAAAAAAAAAAAATGTTAACAAACATTTTTCCCGCTGGACAAATCGATAAACCAATAAATACACGACCCAGTGATTGAGAGGAAAGAAGAAAAACGCAACATGTGACTCGCGAGGAAAAAGGCAGCAGCTGCTTCACTCGGCGGACGCAATGCGACTCGAACCTTTCGCGAGAGTTTCGCGTATAGGAGAGCCGCTAAACAGCATTATTTATGCTGTTATTCACATCGCCCAGACTTATGTGAAGTAGCTTCTTCCTTTTCAGAGGACTATACGTTTTGCGGCTTCCTAAGGATACAAATGAATCCCGTGAGAAGCAGCTTTCACACACCGGTCATACGCGCATTCCTTTACATACATATGTGAGAGAGAAAAAGGAGGGAAGGTTTCTCGGCTTCTCGAGGATGCGAGATAAAATATCGGCATTTCGTTTGTATCTTTCACGAAATAGCAGTGTATCCATCTTCCGTGCTTCCAGGTCGATGGACTTTGTCTGTCCTGGAGAAAAAAATAATATCCAGATGCTATGCCTCGTGTCAAGGCTGGCGAATCAGCCAAGCGGAACGACACGGCGCAAAGAGAATGCAAGAGTTGCGGATCTCGTAGCGCATACGAGCATGCTATATACGTCATGCATTGTGTGTGCGTGTGTGTGTGTGTGTATGTGTGTGTGTGTGTGCGCATTGTGTGTACCTAAGAATTCAAAAGAAATCCGTTCAAAAGAAAGTACATGTGGCGCAGGTCGGTCGGTAAAACGATTGCGGTCATTGTTCCGTCGAGTTGACAAAGGTTCTTCAATGTTTTCCAATCGAAGTTCGTCCACCCTTCAATCTAACCGAACGTATCTCGCTGTGTGCATCTCGCCTAGCGCGTAAATACACGTCGCATTGTCGTACGATGTCTCTCTCTCTCTCTCTCTCTCCCCCCCTCCCTCCCCCTCCCTCTCTCCCTCTCTCTCTCTCTCTCTCTCTCTCTCTCTCTCTCTCTCTCTCTCTCTCTCTCTCTCTCTCTCTCTCTCACCCCGTAATTTTCACGGTTTCGTAATAACCACACCCGCTTATATTCCATTTTCATCCGCGTGCGTATCTGTACTTGGCGCGAGCTTCCCCCCTCCGTGGTAAAATTCCAACACGAGCGAAAATTCAATTTTGTGAAAGGAAAATTGAAGCCGATAGCCTGCTCGCACACGAGCCATCGCGCGAGTTTAGCAAGCACGTATCGGCCACTCCGTGTCGGGTCATAAATATCGGCGCGATTCGTGCGTAATGAAGAATCATGAAGATTATCTCGCGTCACGGCAAAAATCTTCGTTCCCATCTCGCCGGAAATAAAGTGTCGCGACTCTAGCGAAACGTCAGATTATCCGTGGTTTCACAGACGCCTTCTCTTTCCGAGCGGTGAATCTCAAACAGCCGATTCCAAATGTACCGATGTATACATACGAGTGTCGCGCGAATATAAATCAATGTAACGAATGTCGGGATACTTTTGCGATATTTCACGGAAGAGAGTCACTCTCTCTTTATCTCTCTCTCTCTCTCTCTCTCTCTCTCTCTCTCTCTCTCTGTTAAATTTGACCCCGTCATTTGTCAATTCTAGCTTTGTCAGGAATTTACGAAACTTGTCTAAGCAACACAGAGACTCAGCTATATAGACTCACTTCTCGAGTTGTATCGGAAACGTCAGTAATTGCAAATAGACGAGTACAAATTACTATCGCCTTCGCCGAAGTAACGAACCAACGGAGGGCGGAAGGCGCTTGATTTTTGAGATACAACGAGGGCAAAGGTAATTATACATACAGAGCGCAGCGATAAGTCGATAAGCGAGCATTCGGGCCGTGTACGTGAGGGCGAAATTAGCCGAGAGAAATTCCAAGAAGAGCTTCGCCATTAATAGTAGTAGACGGTGCTTTGCATTTGCAGTGCTCGTATCCGGCGGAACTTGAATGTTGCGTCACAGCTTTGAATAATCAAAGGACGCCATTGATTCGTAAGACAAAGGCACCTCGCTGCTTTTCCTCGCGCAAATCGACAAATCGCATGCCAGCAGACAGGAAGTGCTTTCTCGAAAATATGTCAAGACAAGTCTCGGATGTTGACGGTGGAAGCGACAAGGAGAGCGCGCGCACGGAGTCGTAAATACGCGCGCGTTCTTCTCGTCCCATTAAGCGCGCTTAAATTGCTTTTATGTCTGAATTTTTGATAAATTACCCGAATGTACGAGAAGTTTTTCGACGATGTTCAATCCGTCCCGCTTGATAGATGTTACCGTGGCCAGAACGGACTTTAATAGGCAACTTCGGCATATATACATAATATTAATTTTGCATGAGGGTCGCGCATTCTTCGAGACTCTCGATCGATGAGATTATATGCATAAATTAGCGAAGGCCGGCTTTCTAAGAAGAGTTGCGCGGAAAAATTCAGCGAAAATATCATCTTGCCGATAAAGCCGAAGAAGAGGAAGTTTATCCTGTAAATGTCGGGAAGTCGGAGCTGTTAACGTGGACAATGAATCGCAACATATAATTTGGAGAAAGAAAATGGATCGCGACATCAATGTGTAATTTTTGAAGAATCACGCTCTAAAAGTTCCGCAGTGCGATCTTTTCTTTTCTTGTTATTCAGAAGTTGAAAGAAAAACGTAAAACTGTAGAGGGCTAGCGATACTTTCGTACTTTCACGATAATCCGAAAACCGCACGCTGCGCCGATTCGGTCGATGTGATTAGTTACGTATCGACGCTACACACAACACGTCTTGTAATTCAATTTATTCCTCTTAGCGGAACGCGAAGATTGAAGGCGCGCGTGCGACACCGCCGGCGCACTTTCAATTGATTCTGATCCGTCTCACGTAACCATCCGCTATAAAAATTTACATCCACGTGATACAAGCTTCGGCACTCAGCACAAACTGCGCCAAAGCAAACGTGCCATCGATTTGTCGCTCGCGACACGCGCAATCTTGTGCTCGATAACGCGACCGGCTTCTCCGTTCTGTTCCGCAGACGCGCTCTCTCTCTCTCTCTCTCTCTCTCTCCCTCTCCCTCTCTCTCTCTCGCCCTCTTTCCATCGATGTGACCGGTGGTCAAATTCAATCCGTCCATGCCAGAATTTGTAGCGCGATCCCGCACGGTTACGGCTCTCGCTCGACCGTTGCAACTTGTAGCCGTCTGTTCCGTCGACGAGTTACGTCGTCGAGTTACGTCGTCGACGAGTAACGCGACGACGAGCGATCGTGCATCCTCGCGGGAGCACATCGCGGGCAATCGTTCGGTGATTTGATCGCGCTCCAACGACGATGAAAAGTACCATCGCCGCGAGCTCCGAGCATCTGCAGCCCGTTGATTTAATTAGCCGTCTAATTAAGCGCGAAGAATTCCAGTTGATTTATCGGTGAAGTCAAATAACCGAGCGATTAGTGGCACGATGAGGGACCGCGTGAGAGCGAGATAGAGATACTGGCAGGCCGCCCTGCCTGCTGGCCCCGCGCGCGCTTGTTGAAACATAGCTACTTAATCGAGAGCAATTGCGCGAACGGAAACACACAGCAATGTGTAATAACATATTACGGCCGGCTCGGAAAGCGGGGGTCGCCGCGCTGGCCGCGCGTGCTGCTGCGAGCGAGATCGCATTAAAAGTGAAATTAACGCCGGAAAACTATTTTCTGTATGCACGCGCGTGTGCGGTCAATTCCGAGTCCCGATTTTGCCCCGTTGGCTGACCGGGCTTTCAGGTTAAACTGATTATAATTAACCTCCCGGAGCCTCCCCAGTGGCCCCCGTGAGCGCTAAGCTGCGCTCTGATCTTCCGAATCTTACTGGCGTCGTGCCGCTTCAGCACACTGCGCTTCGTTAACTCGGTTTGCCCTCGATCCCTCGATTATCATGTCGACGTGAAATGATGCGCCTCGTTCTTGCGATTTTTAGCTTCGAGTAAACCTCGGGGAACGTTTCAAATATGTATAAACGTTTAAAACGGCGTACTTGTGCGAAAGTTGAAAAATTTCGAAAAAATTGGAGAAATTAATTCAAGCTAAAAATGATTCGAACAGGTTTCTCCATATTTTGACGCAAAAACTAACTATAAAAAATTGGGAACAAATCGGCGTCTGACGCGTTTCCCGAGGTTCACTTGTATAAGCTTAGCTCGAGCCACGATGTCATCGCGCGAGACTGTTTCCTCGTTTCTTGCTCACGTTACACTTCGAAGCGCAATCACGCAGTGTATTTTCCACGGAAATGTAACACTTTTGATCGATTCACTCAAATAGAGCGAGAGTGTGTATTGAACGCGTAACGTGTTGCTCGATGCGCTTTTGTGTTGATATTTTCCGTTTACAGCGCTGTTTGCATTGTGCCTGCATCGTGTCGTATCCTTCGCGCATATCTCGCTCTTCGCACTTTGCTTGATTAATGCGCCAACCCGATTCGCTCGATTCACAAGGCGTCGCTCGTATCTCTGACGATGTCTGATTGCTCGTGAATCGTGGCGTCTTCGGCGAATGGAAACGTACGACGCGTACGAGTTCGAATGCGATCGAATTCGAGCAAATATATCCGGCGGTAACATAATCGCGTGAGCTCGCGAATCTAGATTATCCTCGGCGGCTCGTCCGACAATTTGTCACAGCGGCGGCACGTCACACGTAATTTCGGCCGTGATTAAACGCCGCCGATGTAATATCATCAATATTCGCGCTTTGCTTATCCCGCCCGCAGGTCGAGGTATATATATACCTCGTATTGAACATTGAAAATTAGAGTACACGACAGACATTCATCTCAGTAAACGGACACGACGAGGCATCGCAGAAAGGTGCTGCGTCAACTCCCATCGCGTCGTAATGCCGCCGGATAATTAATCGCGTCACCGTTACTACGTACTTAACGGCACGTTCGGATTACGTGACCGGGCAGATTGTTTTTCGTGCCGCCAATGCAATCATTTACGACGTGCGTCGTAGACGGGAAGTTACTGAACGCGAAGAGCTTTCGAATGGCCATTTTTACACGAGATTTTACAGCGCTCGTCGTAACGTCGCGATCAGTCTCGAGCAGGAGTTTGAATCTGCAAGAAGTAGAGAGGAAAAAGGAGAGACAGAGAGAGAGAGAGAGAGAGAGAGAGAGAAGGAGAGAGAAGGAAAGAGAGACGGTCGCGAAACACGTACGGGACACGTCGCAAGAGAGTGTATTATCGTCTCCTGTCCTTGATACGCACGACACAATTATATTGTAGCTCATGGAGAAGGTTTATCCGTCTCGCCACGGCGGTTTCGCACATAAAGTCCTCGCTTAACATTCCCGTCGCGATACGACGCGTATAAAGGCGCGCGGCCCTAGATAACGCAGAATCCCCCGCTAGAGAATACTCCGAAGGGTCCTTCGCAACGATATAACTCCGTTGGATATATGCCCCGTGCGCTGTCGACGGGCAAAACAACATCGTCGCCGTCGCCGCCGCCGCCGCCGCGGACGCGTATGGAGAACGATCGTTTTCGAGGCGAACAAATCTCTTCCTCCGTCGCGAAGCGACCGTGAGAGAGCGAGCGAGCCGCGCGCTGCGTTCCGCGTCCCGCGTCCTCGCGAGTGTCGTTTAGATAATTTGCGCGTTTAATTAGCCCGCTCTCGCGCGTCGGCTCGTGAGCGGGGATTCGTGAACGTGCCGCGACGAATTCTCAAGCGTTGTCGAGGAGCATCCGTCGGCGATAGAGGTGAGGATAGGAGCAGAGGAGAGAGAGAGAGAGAAAGAGAGAGAGAGAGAGAGAGAGAGAGAGAGAAGGAGGGAGAGGGGAGCAGAGAGAGAACGGGCTCTTTGAACGCCACATTTCCAGAGTAATTGCGTGGCAAAAGGTGGCTTAGTCCGCGCCGCATCTGCTACGACGACGACGGCGGAAAGGTTCTAGACTGCCGCTTGGAGGTACTGGCGAAATTATATGCACCGAAAGACGCGAGTCGCCGGTTTAAAGGGAAGCTGCCCGGCTTCACCACTTCACCGTCGCGCAGGCCGCGACATCGGCTCTCGATTTTCCGCGTCGTGGTGCGGCGCGGCGCGGCGGGCGGATCGCGGCGGACGCTGTCATTCTCTCCTTTTAACTACATTCTCTCCCGTCTGGGAGCCATTAAAGGCGATCGCTCCTTATGACGAGCATAGTTAGTCAGTTAGTTAGTGGCGCATAATTCGGCGTCTTTGACAGGCAAGAGAGCGGGAGAGCGTGGCGTCACCCGCGCGGACGTCTTCGCCCGAAGCTCACGAAGCTGGCTCGTTATACATCGCGACGGTTTGCATAGCTAATAGTCCGGACGTACTTGATAATGACGGAGAGAGATGGCTTACACACTGAAGCGCGCCGCGCCGCCGCTTCGCCTCAGAGACTATCGGCGAGAGACGGATTCGCGTTTGGCCGGCTCTTCCCGGCAGCCGTGAAGCGAGCAGCGACGTGGACACGCCGCGAAACCCTCTTCCTGCGCGAACAAGAGGGTGCAACCGTTCGTCCGCGTACACAGCGTTTTTATTCGCGCTCGGAAAGAAACTTTCCGAGGAGTTTCCGAGTCTCTCTCGCAATCCGCGACATTTAACCCCGCCGAGAGAGAGACCCGTGGCCCCACCGTGAAGTCTCATATTCTTGCCATTCGTCTGTGCGGCAACAGAAGGGGTCGTTTTCCCGGGGGGAGGGGTCGTCGTCTCTCGCGCGAAATCTCTCTCACGAAGAATACTCGGCTGCGCTTTCGAGTCTCGTCATCGTCACGTTCGGCGAACGACAGCAGTTTCAGTGTCGGAAAGTCATTACCTTGCCGATTAATATATGCCTTTTTAAATGGAGATTCGCGCGCACGCGCGTAAGTTTCTTTTCCTTTTTCGGCAAAGTATCATTTTAGGGATTACTTTTGCGCGGCGATATGTACACGTAGCGAGGTTACTTTGAGCGTTTCTTTGAAAGGTCGCGTAATTATTGGGAGTACAGATTAGTTCGGTCCGTTCTTTTGTGTTAAGAAATGTATTTATTTCAAGACAAAATGAATGAACGGATCAATTAAAGTATTTTCCATCGCTAGCTACTACTTTCTTCAATTTCTCAGGCAATTTTCGAATTTCGAATCTCGAAAGAACGACTCGTCTTTAGAGGCGATCCAAGTTTGGAGCCAATTTTCGATTTCTGCGAAAGAAGTGAACCGGTGACCTGCCAAATCGTGCTGCATCCTTCGGAACAACCAGTAATCAGAAGGAGCAATGTCCGGCGGAGAATACGGCGGGTGCGGTAAAACATCCCATTTGAGCGTTTCCATATATTTTTTTACGACTTTTGCGACATGAGGCCGAATTGTTGTCATGAAGAAGAATAACTTTATCATGTCGTTGCTCGTATTCCGGCCGTTTTCTCCGGCTCGTATCCAGGCCTCAACGGCTTGTTGAGTCGCTCCCAATGATTCCGCAAGCTCCTCTTGCGTTTGACTCTGATCTTCTTCGAGTAATGCCTCCGATTCTTTGTCCTCGAATTTTTTTGGCTGTTCAGAGCGAGGCTTGTCCTCGACGCTTGAAATCTCCATCCTTGAAACGTCGAAACCATTCCCTACATGATTTATCAGTTGGAGCAGCGTCGCCATAAATTTCAACAAGCATTCGATGGGCTTCAGCTGCACTTTTCTTCCAATTAAAGCAGAAAATTAAAACCTCCCGCAAATGCTGCTTGGTTAACACAAAATTCGACATATTTTCAACACAAAGTAAAAAGCAAGGTTTTTGTATGAAACTCAAAGCGATATAAACTGAATATTATTGGCAGATGCCTAACCTCTCTGAAACCGCCAAAATCGGCAGTCACTATGAACCATTCACAACAGCCGGAGCCATCTTTTGAAAACGGACCGAACTAATTTGTACACCCAATAGAAATAACTGTGAGAGATAGGAAGTGCCAATGCAAAATGACCTCGTCGTCGTGATCCGCGATTCGCAGCACGGTGCATAACGTCACTCCGCGTATGGGAGCGGTTCACACTGCGCACTTGCGCTCGCGAGCAATTATCTGACTGAATTATGGATTATCGTAATCCGGATTTACCGCGGTATCTCACATTTCTCTCTCGTTCCCGTTCCCCGGGATTGAAATTTTTTTCACCGCCGTAAAACACAGCCGCTTGATATAGAGCGCCCTCCCAACTCTCGTACTTTACGACAAACGACCGGCTACATTGGCCAACATCTCGCAGACCGTATTTCGTCTATTCTCGACGGAGGTTTGAATAAAGAGCTTCGGAAACGCGCGAGGAGACTGTAACGACATAAATCTCGCAGAAAGTCGTAGCCAAATTAATTGCCCGGGGCGCGCTCTGTCAGATTAAAGCGCCGAGCGCATTTTGCAGAAAATGGCGATTTAGAGGAAAGCGATCATTCCGAGGTGGAAAACGCAGGCGTGAGCGAGCAGAGATTCACGTCAGCGGCCGCCCGGCTAAAAATGCGAACGTTTTCGACCCATTTCGGGGGACCCTTCTCGCCGTGGTGTAACTCAACTCGGTTGTAGCAACCCTGTCGCGCCGCTGTGAGAAGGGTCCGAAGTAGATCGAGACGATTGGCATTTTTAGTTAGTCGTTGACGTGAATCTTTGCGTCGACTTGCGTCAGCGTTTCGGCTGCGAGTAACCCTTCTCCGCTAAATTATGATTTGACTCTCGCAGAACGCTCCGCGCCCGCTTTGCTCGCAGACTTTCGGCTCGTATATATACATACAGAATAAATAAATAAAATTAAATAAATAAAAAGAGATAAATAAATGGCGAGATTTTCATTCAGTGTGTGCAAGCTTCTTTGGTCGCTCGTGCACGTTCGTGTCTCGCTTGCACGTCGACAATCGTGGTTTATGTATCTCATTTTGCCCGCTTGTAAAATTGACTTTACGAAGTAAGTAATTTCGAAAGTTTCGGGAAAGAAAAGTCTCGCTCTTAGACTTCCGGCAGGCTGAACTCGAGGACCTTCATGAATCTAGACTGTCGTGCAACTTGTAACTATCATCGTGCCGCGCGACGCTTTATTGTCGATAAATTTACAACTGTCGAAGTGCGCGACGCTGCTTTAGATCACCGACAGAAGTTTCCGCGAATAATAGAGCTCACGTCACACGTGTCTCACGACGATAGATTCGGGACATAAAAATGACATCGTCGTGCTTGTTTTATCGCACTTTTGGCCGCGGAGTGCGGATATGTCACGCGACTGTGTAAGATCTGTCTGTACGCGCAAATTCAGCTCGGATGTTTCATAAAGTTGCTCATAAAGCATCTCGTGAGGAGACGGTGGACCGAGTACCACCGGTCGGAATACTCTAAATCAAACGCTTCGACAACCGAAGGAAATGCCCTACCATAATATTTCGCCTTAAGAGCGCCTTAAGAGAGCATAAAATATTTCACAGCCTTGTAAAACCGGCGAGAAGTTTTCGCCCATCCGCGTAGTTTCGTGTCGAAATTCACGAAGTTCCCGGCGAATTATACTGAACTAGCTTATTAGACGGGAAATTTCGACCGTTACATATACATGCAAACTCCGATGTATGATAAAGGTCCGTGATTTATACTCGTAGCGTAAAGCACCAAGTCGGTAGGAAGCATTCTATTAAATCATCGTAACATTTGGCACAGTATATATCATGAAGTAATGTCGCGAGGAAGTAGGAGGAGGGACGAAAAAAGGAATAGGAAGATGATAAAGGGACATCGCGCAAATTTTTCCGCTATTTTGTCGTCCGCTATAATGTCGCTTCCCGCGAAAATTTAACTCGCTTCCCTCCTATTCGATTCACCGATAATTCCGAAGCTGTCAATATCTGTGACAGAACAAGCTGTGTACACTGGTCAAAAGTTTACAGCAGGAAGATACAACAAATGGAAACTCGCCTCAAAATCGATACACCGACCGGTGAACGATTTATAGCGGATTTTACAGCTACACAAGGCCGATTCCATATCCGACAGTAAAGTTTTCAACGTTGTAAACTCACTTCACTTTTCAGCCCTCATCACCTCGAATCCCACGCAAATCTCATCCTATTATTTTTCGTGTCTGGAAGGATGACACGTGATCGTGTTCTCCGCAGATCACGCAAAAAACGTTCCCCTCCTCGTCCTTGTTGTTTTCTTTATTTCCCCCTTAGCCGCGCGATAAAATGATGCGAACGGCCAATGCGGCGAATAATCTTCAATTCTCTCAAGCTCCGATCCCCTTCTCCCTGTGTCCGGAATAGCATTCGAATGTGATGCGTATAAATCGTTCAACGAGAGACAAGTCATTATTCAAAACAGTAGTTTCGGTGGATTAGGGTCTCGGTAGCTCCGTCCTCATAACTCGTGGCGCACCTTTTGGAGAGTCTAATGCGACTTGCATAAATTAGAAGTTCATCATGTCCGAGAGCTGCGAGCAGCAGCGTTCTCTTTCCACTTTGTGCTACGTTTGCGATTGCCGGGCCGAACCACTTCGCGACGATCGGAATCGACTAACGTCGAGTGCCGAGGACATTAAGTAGGAATGATGAACGACTTTAATTCTATCGTAATAATCGAATTCTTTCTAATCGAGCGTTGCGTGTACAGATCTTCAGAAATTTGCTCTCTTGCGCTCTCTTGATAACGTTGTATTATCCCGACGAAACAGAAGGTATGATTTACGGTCAAATATCGAAGATACGTGGTCCTTGACGAATATTTGGCGTCAAACGTTAGAGGGTTAGGCCGTATTCACCTGACGTTACACCCCGTGTTCGATGATTCATGAACGCGATCCCTTCAGTTGCCTACACGATGAGCACCATTAACCTTAATCTGAACCTTTTCAGGGATAAATTTTACCAAAGTAGGAAGAAATTGTGAATGAAGAAACTTTAATGTGACATCGAGAGATAAGATTTCGCTTTTCCTCGCTACGTAATTTTGCGCCGAGTATTCGTTCGCTGCGTAACGCTGCGCTATCCTTGGAGTCGCATTGAAAGTTCGCATTGAAAGGTGAAAAATGAAATGTCTCTGAAAGCGCGCACACATGTGTCGATATCCCTGAGAAAGTTACACAAAGTACACTCACCGTTGCCAAGCCGGTTAACTCGTAGCGAATTCATAAGAGATCAACCGCGGTCTAAATATTATACAGTTAATCTGCATGGCGAAACTGCGTGGTGGAATGATGTCCGTAAACGGAACGTCATCGCAGAATGGAACTTTCGGAAAGCACTTTCCGGCGGTTGCCTCTAATCTCTCAGCGGTACTTGGTGGAGGCGAAAGTACTTCCCCTACGCCCAAGCCAATTACTCGAAGAGCCGGGAGCACGCAATGCTGGCCGCTAGTTCATGACTTCTCGTTTCCACTTGCGCATTTCGCATCGGCTGTCTAACGTGTGCTGTCTAACATTCGTTAGACAACAACTACAACCGAAATAACGTGAACAATTTCGTTCGCAATGAACTTTCGAATCGTGCGAAAACCCTGCATAGAGGGTGCGCGCGCGCGCGTACGGCTTTCGCTTTCGAAACATTTACGACGGAAATTTAGCGTCCTTTTTTCCTTCGCGTTTCGGAGCTCTCGATCGATAAGTATTATTTCACGGCGCTCTTCTCGCGAGAAAGCATAAAAATTGCGAATAACGAGAATGTTGCGCGCGAATAAGAAAGAGGTAAAATCGAGAGATATGGAGCATGCTTCGCGATTCACGAGTGAGCGCGGAAACTCGAGCGCGGCAGCGCTCGGCAAAATCCGACCAATCGCGCATAAAATCACGGAGAATAGGGTTTCACCGGCGGGCGATAAAACTCACACTCTCAATTAATCATTTGCGTATGAAGTACACGCCGTTCGCAGAAGCGCGGGTGCGCACCAACTCGACGAACGACGAACGACGAATTGCGAGGGGAAAATTGACAAAACTTCGTGCGCGAAGTACGTACATTTTGTCAATACGTCCTCCGGTCCGTCGCGCCTCCGCAGAGAGTCATATTCGATCGTTGGAATCTATCGGCTCTGCCGTTACTTCCGTAACAATTCGCAAATCGCTCGTCAGGAACGATTCGTCCGCCATCTATTCCCGGACGGGCGAGTCGGTGAACGCGCGGTATATTCATCTGCGCACCGATTGTTCGGATAAATATCACAGAAAGTACCGTAGAAAAGTATAAAAGCATGAGGTGAACATGAAGTGAAAGTTCCGGGACGTCCGTGCTGAACATGGGAAATACAAAAAACAGAAATATAACGCATGCGTTTTTAGAGTATCTCTCGGTGTTGTTGTGTTCCGTCAAGTTGTCGATGTGAAAAATGCCGCAGAGATCGAGCTCGCGACAGGGAGGGTAAAAACGCGGCGGCGTCTCGCGTTTCCTGTAAACATCGACGGTGACGGACGCGCTAATGGCCGACCGGCGCAAATATTTATCATAATCGCGCGCTATAACGTGCGGGATGCAATCGCGCACGTACGGAAGCACCGCTTTATCATCACTTTTTCGCGCCGAACGAGGAAATTTATGGCAGAGATAGCTCACACCGAAACTACTCGCGCAGAAAGTAAAGTATTAGTTGTTTGCCGAACAGCTGTAATGCGGCCGCTGAATAAATAAATCGAGCGCGCACGGGCTGTCTCTCTCTTCCCCGCCGTGAATTAATCCGCTGCCAACGTGCTGCGCGACGTTTCAAATTGTTAAGCGATCTTGAGAAAACCCTCGGCGGGCTTCGCTCCGCAAGCTCCGAGAACTCGCCGAGAATAGGTAACGCGAGGAGACGGAATCACAGCAGCTACGAGGCGAGTCGAGAAACCGCAGCAACGTGATTTAACGAGCACCAAGCTGTATTACGAACGTTATCGAGCCAAAGGAAGTTCCGCGAAATATTGACGTTTATTTCGCGTCCCAAAGCATTGTTTTATCGACACGTCCAACTGAATAGTGCTGTCTGTTTGTCATGAATAATACGTGCAGCAAAGCGCCCGTACAATTGCATCATCCGGCTTAATACGGCTTAACAACTTTGTGTTTGCCTAGCATCGAGTTTCCAAAGAAACGTTACATCGAAAATTTTTATTCCGTATTGCAACGACCATGCGACGTAAATCAAGCAATGAGTTCACTTTACACCACTATTGAAATCTTGCAATCAGCAATGAGGAATAAAGAGGGAGAGCTGATGTCTACATGTTTAACCCATGATGTATTTTAATAATACAATGATAGCGAAGGGGAGGCGCGTAAAAGCAAAGCGTTATATTTATCTATTCGGATTAGAGAAAATATAAACATTGCATGTTTGCGATAAATTACGCTCAAAAGCGTACGCGACGCTTAATTCAATTCTTCCTGGCAAATACACTCGGAAGGTTTCGCGGTTATGAGATACACTCTGATACTCTCTGCACAAAGAAAAACAACTAAGGAATAGAAGGGTAAAAGTATCTTGTCGACGCTCCCAACAACCCGATAACCCATTTTACCCGACCTCCGCCGGCGTCGTTCCCCTTGAGAGGCGCAAAAATCCTTATTTCAACAAGTCCTGTTTTTTCTGTTCATTTTATTCTTTCTTTTTTATATCGCGAGCATCGTGCAACTCCGTCATCACGTTTTCCGCTCAGTATGTTTTGTGATACCGCGCTCTGAGTTTGCTTGCCAGACACTCGGTGGAAAAAGACGTAACGACTTTTAACTTTTATACAGCTGACGATCGGCTAAAGCGAGCTATCCCTGTTGGCTAATAACGTTACTCGGCTTTGTGCGTTCTCTTTATTTTCGTCCGCATTAAATTCACTCACTTTTCCTCTGTGTTTCCACACGAATCCGTCGAATCGTTTGAAGGAAGGCGCAAAGGGGAAAAACTAGAGATATCGTTTGCCGTTCGTGTGTATCGCTGATCCGCAGACCTTTGAGCTTTCTATCGCACGAACTATTTTCATAGCGCTGCGATGTCGTAAAAAAAAAAAATGTCTCGACACTGAAACTTAACAATTCTGATATCCTCGTGCTTCGTTTTTCAACCCTTACACGTGAGATAATGTTAAACGTAAAAAAAAAAGTTAAATTCGGGAAAATTAATTTAAATTCAATACGATAGATTCGAGAGAAAAGTTTGCGATGTTTGCTTACCGCGAGGAAACGCTTCACATCTTCCGGTGGATCTCGAGCATACATCCTTAACACAAAGGATGAATCTCAGCGTTACACTTAAAGTGGGAGCCAGAACCGTAGCTCTCGAGACTCTATTCTCACTTTTAGTACGCCGCCACTACGTCGGGTTGATCAGAAAACCGTAATGCGAAATCGAAGTACATAACTCGTAAGACGTATAGCTTATAGGAAACTCAATACCTGTCCTATCTGATCACGCGCTGAAATGCAAGTACCGCCGTTCATCTCCGCCTCATCTCCATTTTCGGTAAATTACAAGAAGACGCTTTCTTCTCACCGCGCCAGGGAAGCACTTAGCTTAAATAAGCCACGCCGAGTCTCGAGTCGGACATTTCAGGATGCTCTGGAAAATCAGTCTTGAAAAGGTAAAACGGTGAAACGCAACGCAACGCGTCATATAGCATTACTCGAACGATACGTCGGCTAGGATAGATATCCGGGTGATCCTCGTTCAAGGCGAGAGGACGATGTAGCGCGACGATGTAAAATTTCCTTGAGATTCCTCGAGGTTATCTTTCGTCATTCGAAAATATAAATATCTCGATCAAAATGTCGGGCGAAAAATGTTGATTGTGCAACACTACGAGATACGCGATCAAGGGACAAATTTCTTTTTATTGGAAATCGTCTCACTCCTCGACGGAAAAGTCGGGGAGTGAGCACCGTCTATCGTGCCGAGAGAATCGGAAGAAACGATCCTACATATCAAAGAATTTACAAAGCAGAACACAAAAGCAAACTCTAGGAGGAAACTTTGGATCGATTGTAAAACTTGCCGTTAACTGTTCCGCAATTTTTTCGTTTTGCCCACGCTAGAAAGAAAGCTTTTAGCTGAAATCGTCTTTTTTTTTCGTTATGTCAGACTATAAGCGGGAATTACATGGCCGAGAAGCTACAGTGGTTTAATGCGTGAGCATTTGGAAAAGTTTTTCAAGCGAATTATACGGCAGAATTCGTCATTATTCGCGAGTGCAAACTCGCGTTGAAATCTAGATTTTAAGTTTACTGAAATTTTGGATAAGAATGAGAATCTTTTTCCGTGTCGTTAATTCTTGGTTTCTTCGCTGCAACGAGTGCTTCTTTCGCGAGTAACAGCGAATTAAATACAAAAGTATTTTCATCAGTTAATCTCTCAAGCTCGAATCTGCAGACGATTTTCTAATCGACAAAGCGCATCCGCGATTTCGCACACACACACACACACATATATAGAATAAAAGTCTTTGGTGCATAAGAGGGCAGCGCTCAGTATCTTCAATCGTTTCTTCTCATTTTTGTTAACACGAATAAACGATAGTTTTCTCTCGGTGCTTCCGAGAAACGAGAAAAATCTCGACGAAAAGAAAAAAGCTGTCTTCCAGTTGCGCGTCTCGTAGCGTTACGTAATCGACATTTTTCATCGAACACGTGGAATAAAAATGCGCGAGCGTGACAAACTCGAGTCGGCGAGATGTTCGTTCGTATGTATGAAATTCGCTGTTCATCGCTGTGCGAGGTACAAAGACACAGTTCGCAGACAGTTCGCTTTAAAATATACATTTTCGAAGCGAGTGAGCACGTATGTGCGAAACTCTTACCGCGCTTCCACGAACAGTTGTTTACTTTTTAAGGACTTTGTCGCTTGCGTCTCTCGCGAGAATATCTCGGTTCCGTTCAGACTGTTCGGCTAGTCGACCGACAAACTTGATACAATCAGAGAGTTGGAAGTACACAGCCTGTGACTGTTCTTGCGCCCATCGTGGTACCCGAGAGTGGTACCCGAGGCCCTAAAAGCTAACGGTGTCGTTCGCGTCACGAAGTTTCTCAAACGAGTCTTTTTATCGCTGTCCTTTGAAACTTTCACCAGCGTGAATGGATAAGTAGATATCTGGCGTGAGATGTAATTCCCCGAGTAAACAGTCGCTTGTTCCCAAGTGACAGAAAACGTAGCGACATTACGTGTCGCTGGAATCCTCCTTTGCGTTATGATTATGTTATCACGTTGCTACGTTGCAAGTGTCGGTAAAGTGCTTTTTAATGCTGCGTTGATCACACCCGCCTGTTTCTCGGCGGGAAGCAGCCATGAAGCATGCGATAAACAGAAGGCGGAAGTTAGCGTCTCTTACGAGTCTTCCGGTCTTCCTGTCTGTTGGACACATCCCGCTGGCGACTGAAAAGCGACAAATAATAGAATGTCACAGACGTCGTGTTACAGAAGTGAATGAAATATAAAGGAAGCAAAGGAGAGAACGAGAGAGTGGAAAGAGCGAATGTGACAAAGCGAGATTCCTCTCACTTTGTCACATGTCGTACTTTGTCGAGTGTACGTGACGAAACGAGGAGAATTGCAGGACACAACTCGCTTAATTATGAGAGACGTCCACTTGCTCTCTGACGAAGAAAGAATCGTGGGTAACGAACTCTCGCATAGACGTGTATTAGGTTTTGAAACTTTTCAATTTCTTTCACTTTGCACAATCCCACCGGGAACAATGAAGCTTCGCGAGTCGGCGAACAAGAATTATTCGCGCGGACATGACTTATTATCTCCCTTCTTTCTTTCATCGCCCCTCGCCTCCTTCTTTCTTCCCACCGCGACGGCACGCGATTTACTTACTATTACTGTTCGATGTCCGATTCGATTTGGCTGGTAAAAACGCAGAGCTCCGTTCGTATATTGATAAACGACGTTGATGTATGATTACGCGCAAAACGTTACGAAAGTATCCGCCGCATCGATCATACGCCTCCTACAAAGGGAAATGCTAGCTACCCGCGGAAAAAAAAGAGCAGCACGCCGCCAGCTGGCGGCGAAAAATGCGTGGAATCGTCGGAAACGCCGATAGAAGAGAAAAAGGGCCGAAAAAAGCGCGCGCGAAATTGGTGCGTGAATGACATTACGAAGCAGCCATTCTAACGGGATATTCCAACAGAATGACGTCGCTCTGCAACCGGTTGGGCCGAAATTAATGTTGGCCGTATCAATTTTACATCCATTTACGTAATTGATTTGTTCGTTACAGAACAGTTCGACGCGCGCGCGCGCGCGCGCGGGAGCCTCGACAAAGCCCCCCGGGCGATTCGCGTTTCGAATCTCGTCTTCGGCAAGGTGACAAGTGGAATCGTTAGTCGCGCTTCGATCACGCGTGATCGATCCCAATCGATCGGTCCCGATCGAGCCCAAGCGCGGAATATCGGCCGGCCGTGTGCGAAATTAAAAACACCGACAAGCAACTCGCATTCATGTCTATATGAAAAATATTTTACTCCTTGATAAAGAGGATGGTAACGGGCGGGGGGGGGGGGGGGGATATTGCTACATCGAATATATATTCGGCAACGTTGGTGATCAACGTGGGAGAGCGAGACTCTGCGGAACCCAATAGGTCGAGCCGAGGCATGTGCCGTGACTCGCGATATGAAACATTTATCTGTTTCCCGCCTGCTCAAGAAAAAAAATATGCTCCATTTCCGAGACGGATTTTCGCGAACGAAACTCGTGTATCTGCTTGTCACTTTGAGCGATTCCAGTTCGGAGGCGAAGGAAACGTGTAGCGGGGACGAAAAATGATGAGACGGCGGTGTACAGCTGCTGTTCGGTGCCGCAAAGCGAGTGACACGAATTTCACGACAAGAAGCGCGCCGGAAGGTCAGTCAGCGCCGGTCGGTCGACCGATCTTTTAAGCGTGATTACGCGTAATGCGTAATCGCTATCACGACAACACTCGTCCGAATATATAGTATATCTTCCCCGGCAAGGAGAACGGATGAGTGTGTGGGGATGACTACGGGGGGTGCTCGCGCGAACCTTGAAGAGAAGAACGGAGAACATTCGAAGGGTGAAAAAAGCGTCCACGCACTTGGCAGGTATTTTAGCAGGGATTCGTGCGTAACTCGTTTTGTTAACAGAAGCGCGTGCAGGACGCGCGACGAGTGGATTCTGAAAGCACCCACTCTCCCGAGGCCTCGAGGCGCGATGTGACCTCGGTCCCTGCGTTATTTAACTGCTGTCACTGCCCGCTGATGGCCGTTGCGAACTTAACTCTCGACACTTTTCGCCCCGGTAGCGTGTGTAAATAAGGGAGCGTAATCGTCCGATGACACCGGACGAAATATCCTTGTTTTTGGCGGGCAGCCATCGAGGAGGATATGGATGGCATAAAACTGCCGTTCGAGAGCAGTATTACGTGTGCGGAATGCCTCAGATTTCCTCGTGTATTTCCTCGCGGCCGCGAACCATTTCTCACGTTTGGAGAGTGCATTTTTCTACGGCAATAAGTGAATAAAAAATACCGCCATTTGCAGCATACTACTTACAGCTTTGACCGCACAGTTTGCTTTTCCTCCCGATAGTACGCTGGATGATCAATGAGATCAAAGAGAATAACAAGCGAGACATTCCGGATGAGAAAAGTATGTGATATTAACAGCCGTGACGGTTTTATCTGCATAAAGAGTTAGTACACGCTCATGCGCGAAATGTCCAAGCATCTCGGTGTAATGTAAAAGAAACAAGCTCAAAGCTCAGGGAAAATATTTGCTGCAAGCGACAACACCCGAGGTATCGCGAAGTATCGTTGGCGCAACGCGGCGAGGCGTTGTCAAACATAATTTTCGCCTCTCGGCGACTGAAACACGTTCGGTTAAGGCAGATCAGTATGCACATTATAATGACAGGTAGCAATCCAGTTTGCACCTTGTGAAATTAGAGAAACGTGTCCTCGCTCGGAATTCTTCGCACATTCTATCGTCGCGCTATCATCTAACATCCTATCTTCATCTCTCTCGTTATTTTCTCCCTCCTGTCTCATTCTCTTCTCGGATGTTTTCTCTACACCCTGAGAGAGGGTGAAAAGCTCTAGAAGATAAAACATATTTATGCAACGAGGATGCTCTACTAATAACCTTCATTCACTTGAATCTATTATATTCTTCCAGTACGGTTTAAAAAAAATGTTCTTCCACACTAAAAAGGAATGCTCTCGGTGTACAAATATGTATGTATGTATGGAACGATGTGATGTATATACGTTTGAGTTTGAACGGGAAAACGAAAAATAACACAAGGATATATATGTATCGTACCAGCCGATCGGATAAATAGATCTTAGATATTTCCTCTCTGAGCTCTTTCATATCATTGCTTGCGTATCACGCGTATCATCTGATTGTAACGTATCGAATTGACTGATTGGGAATAACGTTTGTTTAAGAAATGGCAGCGTGAGCTGCGGTACGAGAAAATACGCACGAGAGTATACACGCTGCGGCAATTGCGAACCGCGAAGATTAATCGTATCAAGCGTGGACGACTACATAAATCGCGGACTAAATAGAGCCACATTGTTCATCGTTATGATACGACGGGTACCGGAACGTTTCTCGCGTTTCTCGCGATATTTCCTCGTAAAGTGCAAAAGTCGCGGTATTAAACGAAGCTCCTTAATCGGAGTGTATCGAGCGCTTCGTTCGCCCGTGGAAATAGCCCGTCATAATATCCTGAGTGGAGAATTCGATGTATGCCCTTGCTATAGAAAACGAACCAATCGGACACACTGTGCGCTTTGAAGAAACAAAGCAAACGAAGAACCGAATCGTACCGAAGCGCGAGTTATAATCGGCTTGACTGACATGACGCGTGTTCCGCGCAGTGGAAGATAATCACGGGAGCAGCCCCGACATGAAACTCGAAGTACAAGATGTAAAGAGAAACTTTGAACGAGAAACATTTCCTCCGTGTGTGCGGAATACCGATTACATTCGACGGAACAAATGGGAAGATCGCAATGATGTGATATGATCGAGGAGCATGAATCAAACGAGCGATCAAATGTTAAGCCGCAATGTCGCTGGGAAAAATATTCAGTCTCTTGAGAACTCTCGAGTTGAATTGTCGGATATTATTCGTGTCTGCATCAAGTACGCGGATAAAACTGAAGCCGTTAAGTCTCCACCGCATCACGATCGATTTGTTAGATCGGACTTTGTCTTTACGCGTGGAAAGAAAGAGAGGAGGGAAAGAGACGGGGGGGAGGGGGGGGGGCAAGGAGCGAAAGAGCGTTTCCACAAACCATTAAATACGGGCAGACTTTTATTCGATTTCTTATGATGTACTTAACCGGGATGACCCGGTATTCTTTAACATATATCCACCGGTTTACGACTGTAGTAGCGTTATCTTGCACGGTAAGAAACATAAAAATGAAATTCGACTAAACAAACGGCAAGCACAGACGATATAAGAATTGCCCCGTCGTGGGATTCCCATAATCGTCGATTATACCGGAGATGGAATTGAACTGCGCGAGTAAGCGCTCGTGCCACGCGCGTATATTTCTCTTGGGAAGTTAAATATTACATAAACACAAGCGCGCGCAAATAAACAAAATAATGCCAATAGGACGGTTGATCCTGATGCGAGAGTCTCGAACGTCGGAAACTTTCGTCCATATATTATCTTCCCTCTCTTTTCAGCAGATAACTGTCTATTCAGAGGGCAGAGCTATGATTAATTAATGGCTACACAAATCTCGATTGCGCCAATCGCGCATCAGACGTGAAAGATCACTCGAACGGAGAGGGAGGGGGGGGGAGAGAGAGAACGTCATAAGTCGGTTTCCAGAAGGTCATAAACAAAAGCGCGAGCTGCGCTCGCGACATTTATGACGTTCGAGGATTTCCCTCGGCATCAATGATCGTTCCTTAAAATTTACGGTCCTACGTGACGATTAATCGCCGCTCGTTCGTCATTCGTTTACCGTTCCGCGCGTGCACGAATCGTCGTAACTTCCAGCTAGCGCTGATACCCGCCGAATCCGTAGCAGACGGTGAACGCCGCGTGTCGTCGTTACGTCCTGGCCAATTCAGCGTCCAATAAAAGATATTTTATTGAACGAAATCACACACGTGGAAAGAAGCGCGTGGCGAAAGTAAGTGGAACGATGATGACACGAAAGTGCAACGATGGGTCTTGAACTGTCGCAAATTAAATTCGTGACTACCGTGGAAAGATAGCGGAGTGTCGTTTCGTGTAGAAGCAATATAAGGATCTTCACAAAATCCTTAAAGAGCGACCGAGGTAACGTTGTATTTCGAGAGATCCGAAGTAACGGTTATTGCTTAAGCGCGATGGTCGAATATTGGGACGTGAGCTCAAAATGCGCGAGAGCCTCCTTTCGATGGCCCGAGTATAAATTTGGAATTTAGTCCATCCTTCGAATATACTTACCACACTCAACCGGGGGAGATTGAGATTTAGACCGGGCATACAAATGTGTGTTGGAACTGGCAATTTTCAAATTTGCTCGGGTCGATTGCAACTCGTTCGTTGACTCGCAGTTATCGAAAGCGATATGCTTGTACAGTAGATAGATTAATACGTGCATTTTGAAAATTAATATTTAAATTAATGAAATGAAAATTATACTTGAATTGTGAAGAGAGATCACACCAAAGCGCTACGTTGTCATTCTTGTAGTGTGCAACTCGACACTTCGTTTTATTCCGCTTTATCGAGACGTCCCGCATTCACACGTATCGCCACACAAAGGACGAGGTCGAACACGTATACAATCTTCCGAAAGGAATCTTCGGAAAGTACCTCTGCTACTTTTCGATTATCGCTCTTCGTTATTCATAACGCACATAACGTGGGATTCCCTCACCCCTACGGGGGAATGCGCAGGAGTGAGTCGTCTTATTTTCCTTCGATATTAGATTGTTTCATTATCGGCGCGGGAATATCTACTCCGCGGATATCGCCTCCGGCAACAACGAGGAGAGTTAATCCATCCCCGCCGTTGCCCGAGCAGTCAGAGCGTCACGAAATGCTTTATTTCCCATGACAATCCCTTTCGATCCCTTCGACAAAGTAAACGAGCCGCTACTTTCAATATGCCTCTACTTCCGTTACGGACACTCTCTTCGACTGTCAAGTGCACGCGTCGATTTTCCAATCCGGTATAACCTACGCCGACGATTGCGAGTGCTTCATGCAGCCGGCTTTGCCTTCGAGTGACTTCACTCGCAAACCGGTGTGGTCGAAGCGGAAACAAGCAAACCGAGACGCGCGCCCGTTGCTATTCGCTTTCGGACGCTTTGACTTGCCGGCGCAAAGGTATGCAGTCCGCATGGCAAGTTGCCCTAATTGAGATCGAACGAGTCGTTTCGACTTACTGCTTGGCACGGTGCTCGCGTTGCTCGCGTTGCCCGCGTTAATGAGTTCTTGCTCACGGCCGTCCTTTGTCATTTACAGATATTGATTTCTTCCCCAGGTAGGGAAGCCCCTACAGACCGTGTAAACGGATACTCGTTTCGAATCAGTTCTTTGGAAAAAGGGGCAAGCAGAGGAAAGGCGGCAAGTTTATGTACTTTCTCGTAGAGGGAGGGAAATGTTGCCGTAAACATATACATTATTGACCTCGTCCTGCAGACGCGTAAATGGACGTGTCCGACGAGACACGAACAATAGTAATTTACTTCGCTCCGTGTATCTAGTAAAATTCGACCGTGGAAAAATTATTAGAGCGTAGAATCGTGATAGAAACGGATGGAGAGCGGTGAGAAAGACGTGCGTCACGCGGCAGCCTGTTACTCGGATATTAATAATAAACTGATTATCTAAAGCTTCATCGAACACGGCTGGCGAAACTTAGCGTTATCGTCGCTGTCGCCGGAGAAATCGGTAAACAGCGTTATCCATCTTTGCAAGTCTAATACATCAACTGACTCCGTCGCGAAACAGGCGCTCTCAATTTTTCTTTCGTGTATATACAACATCGCTCATCAATTTGTTTAATGTATTCTCGCTCAGATGCGCATCGTATGGACAACGCAATCTTTGATCAACATCGATGTGTTTCGCGCGCGGTACTGCGCATTTCGATAATCGAGCATGAGTCCGAGCAGAACGCACGTTCGTTGGCTCAGCCGTATAATTTAACGCAAATCCTGCAGATGCCATCGTGAATAATATTAAAGTTCAACCGACAGCCTGATTATGTATCAGTCCGACGCGAGATAAAAATTGAAGTGAAAGCAAAATGATCCGCTTTCGAATTCTCGACAATAACTTTGCGAATAAAATCAACAAGCGGTCGATCCGCTATTCTTTCAGACCGTCCAACGAGACCTGCCGCCTATCTGATATCCAAATCAGTAACCTTTCACAAGTCGAAATATAGTGGACAGAGTGACAAACCCTCGGCGTCGATGTAATATCTTCGATGCTGATTAATACCGCTGCGAAATCGAAAGAACGCCGGGAAGTTTCGACCAAATCGTTCTTGCGTCTGAAATTCCAAGTGACGGGAGCAAATTATTCCTTTGAAGTTGTTTATTGGGACTTCATCGTCGCGGCAGGAATCGATCGGGCCTTCAAAGCGCGCGAATAAGTGCGGTAGGAAGAGGGGGGGGGGTGAGAGAGAGAGAGAGAGAGAGAGAAAAAAACAAGCACCAAGTTCTTCATGACGCAGGAGAGCTATTGTTCGAGTCACTGGTTAGCACCAGCGGCGGCACAATTGAAGCGCGTTGAAAGAAACGCCAGAAACGAAGCCACGAACTTTGGGATTGCGCTAAAACGCGTATTTCGCGGCACATTCTTACAGACAGTATATTCCACGGACAGTCGATTCCTGGACGCTTTAAAACGAACAGGCACGCCAATGTTCGTGCCAATTTCCGCGCGCAGATGCGTGTAATACGATTTCGTTCACGCTGTAAATAATCTTATCGGTGGCCGAGCAGGTGCAAGCAAGCGCTGCCAGCGCGGTATGTATGGATGCGAATCGTCTCCCTTCCTCCCTTCCTCTCCGCTCGCTCGTCTAATTCCGCTGAAATGCCCCATTTACCTTGTGCTGCGTACGAGTTGCGCGAAATTATCGAGCGTGACCCCGCGGCCGAAGTTACGCGGCTTGTTTATCGCTGTTTGTTTAATTGGCCGGACTTTTTCCGCACGACGCGTCGAGTTTGCGCGCGTCAGCGTGGATTTCGTATCATCCGCGACATTTGCGCGGTCGACGCGAGCGCGCGGAATCCTCGTCGCGTCGCATCTCGTCTCGTCTACTTTCCCGTTTCTCGCCCGAACGCATACGGCGTTTCATTTACTTCTCGCGGTCCTTCGCGCCGTTTGTGTCTCTCAAGGAGCATCACGTGCGCCACGTCTCTTCTCATTTCGGAAATCAGTCCCGATGACTTTGCAGATTCTCACGTTTCGCTTCCACGTCGCATTCCACGTCACTCGGTTTCCCGCTAATGTTAAACATGCGTGAGTGTGTGTGTGTGTGTGTGTTTCGATTTCAGTCTTTTTTCTCTCGTCATATTGTAGTCAATTAATTTTCGCGCATTTACATAAAAGGTTTTGCGTCACGTGCTCGGGGAAGACAAAATTATTACCTCGCATACACTCGCTCGTGATTGCGGCTGGTTGTCGTTTATTTTTGCTTCCGTTTCGCTTTTATTTTAATAAAACGCAACGACGACGGTAGAAAAAGAAAATATATATATATATATATACATGTACACGTAATTTAGCATCATGTCCATTAGTCGTACTTGAAACAAATGTCCTTTCACCTTGTCCGGAGAAGGCAGCGCGGTTGGAATTGCAGGGCGGTTGTGCAATTGTACACAGTTAATTATGGCCGAATCCGCGGGATTCACCGGCGGAATCTTAAACGAGTCAATTTCACCGGGCACCGATCTCTCACCATACGTGACCCTATAATCAAATCTGCTGCTCATTAAGAGTCGCGTCGCATCGTGCCGCCGCCGTTGGCAGCGGCCAACTGTTACAAACAACGCGGTAAAGCCAGAATCTCGGGTCCATTATTATTACGGGACTATTGCACTCTGAATTCGTTACAACTGCTGCAAACGTTCGCGAATAGTTGCAGCCCCGAAACACCGCAAGTTAACGCTGACTGTTGCCTATCGTGACGCAGAGCAACGGTTCGCCACTGTTCGCGAACTCTCAAACATGCACCTGCCCGACTGTCCGATTACAATTTTAATCGTGATAATTGCGCGTAAACTTATTATTGCAACTGTAATTATGCGGCGACAAAAAAGTCCTTATGTGACAGGGGATTCAATTTACGTCGACGAAAGGCGACAACGACGCAGCCAACAAAGCGCGCTAATACGCGCCCGGGGGACATTAATAGGCAAAGTTAGTTTAAGCCCTTTAGTCGATTCAAGTATCTCGTGTCAGTGGCCATTATAGATTTAGCTCACCAGAGTCACTCACCATCGCCGGGCACACTTTGTACCGCGAATTCAAGCGAATAAAGCCCTCCCCGCCTGACCGCCGGCGACCCGCAAACAGGAGATTCCATTGTAAGGAACGTTCGCGCGCGAGTTCCGAAAGAAACCTCGCCGTGTTGTGTGAGTTTACGTGATGTATTACACAACGCTGGATCGTACATAGAAGCTGCGCATCAGGCTCGCGACACCGGACGACGAAAGTACCGACCGTTCCGGAACGTGCAAGCTCGTTGGTTATTAAGTTACTCTTAGCTTAATGCTCGTTTCGCAGGAATATGCTTACAACATGCGCATTAACTTCGCAATGCACTTAACATAATCTAGCGTAGACCGCGCCTGCCATCCCCCCGGGCGCTGTCGATTTTACAGAGGCTCGTCTTTTAGTGCGTTCCGCCGATGATTAGGTATCCATACGGCTCTTTGAGTTTCTCTCGCACCCTCTTGTCTCTCGTATGCCACTCTTCGTGTAACGATAAAGTGATTATTTAGAGCGATCGACCGCGTCGCAGGCGCAACGGACGAGACAAGAGGCGAGGGAGGTCTCGCTAAAATTCCAGTCGTTATCGCTGTCTACTAATTACTACCTCTACCACTCTGTTTTTAACAAAAAAGAAAAGAAAAAGTGAGAATTCCAGTACACGCGCGTATAAGCTTTTATCACTGTAGCAGCGCTTACTGCGAAGATAACTTTTTTCCAACTTTAATTGTGAGATTATCGATACGAAGAGACTCGGCGTGCAGTTGTCGCTTTCGATTGAAGCAACAGAGATTTCAAATATGGGATTAATGAAAAGTCGGCGTTTCGTTAGCGGGAACAGGTAATCCGCGTCGTATCGACTCCTTTTCTGCGGGCAGCGGAAAGACGATCAATACGGTACGCTACGGCGTGATATAGGAAAAAAAGGGCGATAATTCACGAGGAACACACGTCGTCCGCGGTGAACAAGCAATTTGCCAAAATGACATTTCCGAGCGGGTGAACAGCGCGCCGCGGATTAGATCCGCCATGCTGTGGTACAAGCGCCGTAATAAAAATTTCTGTAACCAACGTCTGTAATTAAATGCTAGCTCATGCTCGTGCGAGTGACGCGGCGCGGCGCGTCCGGCGGGGCCAATTTTATGCTCCGTCGAAAAATCGATATTCGTTAAAGATCACGCGTGACCACGAAGAAGTACCCGGGTCTTATCGGCTCTCCGGTGAGGAAGGGAAAGATAAATAATGCGCGGTTATGTACGGTTATGTACATAAATTTTTCGATATCGCAAACTTCCCTTCTCCCGGTTTTTCCTTTCTTTTCTTTTTTCTCGCGCAGAAGCCTTACACATATTGTGTAAGATTGTGCAAGGGTTTACGACTGCAGCCTCTGGCACGAGGGTGCAGAGTGTTATTAAATTTCGGAGGACGCGGTGAAAGAGCGAGCCGTGCATTAAATTTGCATACATCTAACCGAAGTTTACTCTTATTATTTCCCCGCTTTTTTTACGTGTCACATCGAGGCCTCGCGGGAAGAGCCGAGACAGGGAGTACTTACAAGCGCGTATCTTTGCGCCGCGCGGAATACACTTCGCAATATTTGCAGATATTATCGGAAGAGAAAGAAGAGAGAGAAACGGGAGGGAAACACCGCTGTCATATCGCGGGCATCGAGAACGCTTACGGCGACAATTAAACTTTCGTAACGAACGTCGCGCAGAAAGCAAAGTTTCAAGCAATTTATTGTTAACCGATCGTTCCTACCGGTCCCGATCATATAATCTACCCGCATGTCACTTCCGTTTCATTAGTCTCTACTGAGTATTCCGCGAACAATTAACGGGCTACATGCTTCCTCAGGCGCGCCCCCGCTTTAGACGCGGCGTTCCGAAACGCGCGAACAGTATCGTGTCTCACGATCGGCGGACATCGATTTCACATATGGCGGCGCAACAACACCATAATTCTCATTCGTATAACAATGGCCATAATTCATTATGTTGCCTTCGTTGCGTGCTTCCTGCCGACGATCGGCTCTCGTCGATACCGCCGCCCGGATCGAGCATCGCGGATCCGCGTACGAACCGTCGCGAGTATTCTAGGCACGATCCCGCGGTGAGAGAGAGAGAGAGAGAGAGGGAGAGAGGGAGAGAGAGAGAGAGAGAGAGAGAGAGAGCCATATCTCGTGTTGCTGGAGGCGCCTTAATAAAAAGCATATCGAGGAAAATCCAAGGAGTCTCCTGGCTCGCTCAAACGGACGCACAAATGTACGTGCGCGTCGAGATATTCCGGATACGCGCGGATTCTTTAGACAAAAGATATCTCGCTATCGGGGTTAGATCCCTTGCAAGCGCGCACATCTCACACAGCCGCCTCGTGCCTCCTCCCCCGATGTTAGTTGCGGCGGCTTTCCCTTGCCGCAGGGGTAAAGGTGGAAAAAGGTAGAGATCGATTGCTTCAGCAAATCGGTAGTTTGCTGGACACAATTAAGCGTTACAATCAGCAGGCAGGCAGGCTCTCGCTCGTGGAGCAATGATACGTGGACGCAATTGTCGAGCCGCTCGTAGAGGAAATTCGGTTTTTTTTTTCGCAGATGTTACCTCGCGCTTTATGCTGCGTTTTGTCGCAGCGTAAATCGCTTCGTATTTCGAGCTAAATCTGCGAAACAAGTTCATCAGCGCGCGGCTGGAACTTTTGCAAAGAAGTTCGCGTGAAACGCGCAAGAAAAAATGTTGTTTTATCGTTACAATGTTCGTGTGCGCTTTCTTTTCTCGTGCTCTTTCGTCTTGCGTGTCATTCTTCAAGATCAAATAATTTATTATACACGACGACGAATTTAATGCAGCTCTGAGGTTTAGCTCAGGGTGAAGCGTAAAAGATTGACCGTTCGTTCGCGTGACACGACTATAGATTCGTGAATCTATCTATCTAGCGAGCTTTTTAGCCGCAACAACAAACCGCTTTTTACGCGAGGGATCGACCGTGACCTGTCGAACCACGAGGTTTCGCGCGAGATTAATTCCGTGACGAATTTCGACGAAACATTCGTATCGCATTATTCAGCCGAGTGCCATTTAGTGGCGTTTCCTACGACGGAATAACAACGCGCGACAATCGAATTCGAAGCGAGAGAATAAGAGCGTTTCTTTCTTTTTCATATAACGTTTAATTTAACCTTCGTCTGCTGCAAGCTTTCGCATTTCACCGTCCAAGGCGAGGTGTTTATGACGTCGACGGACAAAAGAAAAATGAACGTTTCGTAACATGAAACAATTTGCCAACCCTCACGAAAGTCGTGGGGTATGAAAAATTTAACGGCGGCGCGCCGTTGGAGGTGGAGGCACTTGCGACCGAGTGCTACGACAGGAACCGGACGCGCGTGTGATCGCAAATCGCGTGAATTGTTGTAAGCGGGCGCCCAGTTTTCTTCGCTTCCATTTAATCGTACAATTGGTACGAGTGAATTTATACAAAGCGATAATAAAACACGGTAGAATAATGCTTGGAGCGGCATATAATTCTGCTGCAATGCGCTCACGTGACGCCCCGTTGTATGTTTCTCGGTTGCGAATTACCGGTGACACGCAGCGGTAACTTTGATTAGGAAAAGGGGGAGAAAGGAGAACGAGGATACGAAACGAAAGTTTCGCACGTGAGTTTCGTCTGATCTTCGCCGTAATAACGCCTTGCCGACTCGGTTTGTTTTGCGAACAGATCACATTTTCGCACAGCTCGTGCAGCTCGCGAATAATGTGTAATGCGAATAATTGTACAAGTAACTTTCGAACAATCGATAACTCAGCGGAAATATATGGGCCGCGCAGCAAGCGCTCCCAACACGGAGAACTTGAGGGGCAATTACGACGATTTTAGCAGAAGTACGATGATCGTTCGCTTGAAATAGCGGAGGGATGCCGCCCAAAATCCAATAACGCTCTTCAATAATACGCGCAATTGCTAACGGATTATCTTCAATCTTCACCTAAGTGACGAAGATTGCCAATCGGACAGTAGAATGGTGGAAGCTTCTCGTTTACGGCGAGAATTAATAACAGTTTTGTGTCTTCATAAGTGAGAGACTCGACTCTCTGTGCTGACCATCGAGAGAGAGAGAGAGAGAGAGAGAGAGAGAGAGAAAGCGAAACGTCAAAATTTTGATGGAAATTTTCATCGAACACTGTTTCAAAAACACGGACGAGGAACATCGCGCCGATCTCTCATTTTTAAATTAAATGGGAGACGCGACGTTTGGAGATAAATGTTTGGCAAATTGAGATAGACCGTCCTTCCTCGCGGCACTTGTGATTGATCCTGTGTAAACATGACCCCAAAACTCACCAATTTACCGACGACGGCAGGGTCAACATATCACGCTCAAGATTGTTTGGGTCTTCTCTCAAATCTCTTTATAGCAGATCAGCACTTCCGCTCGTGGAAGAGAGCAGCACGTACGGCTTGTGTGAGTGCAGGATAAAAAAAGTGTGAAAATATATTAATACATTGGCGGCGCGAGAGGATCATTATCAATCACGACGTGACGCGGTGATAATTCAGCGAATTTCACGACGCGATGATAAATCCCCGCGGCTCGGCTCTTCGTAAAATTAACGCGTCCCTCTCTATGAAAATCCATGAAACTCACGAAGAGAAACTTGCGACCGCGACCACGAACCGCATCCGCGAGAAAAAGAGAGAATGGAGCTTGTTAATATTCAGAGATTTACCTCCTCCTCGTGTCAACGCATACAGGAATATCAACTCACTCTCCGGCTATTTCTCCCTCTTTCTCGCTCCTCTCGCTAATTCTGTCGAAACAGGAGATAGAAGTAATCGAGCAAATTTAGACGCGCATGAGACTCAGACGAGAAATCAAGTAAGATTAATGCAACTTGTCTCTTCCACTCTGCCGTCCCTCCTCCCGCCCCTCCCCCCCCCTCTCTCTCTCTCTCTCTCTCTCTCTCTCTCTCAACGTCACGTTAGAAACGAATCGTGACGATTAACTAATTCGCCTGACGAAATTGGCGCAGTCGACAAATTAGCGCGCAGCGCTGATCGCGCTGAAGTGCCTCGTGAAAAACTAACACGTCCGTTCAATCATCATCGTCTGAAATGGTGTGCGCTAAATTATATTGTCAACATACGAGTGCTCCTTCACGTAGGAGTCACGCCAGCCTGCAGACTTCGCCGCGACACGAAACTCCGTCACGACGTTGAAACGCGCGTTTACTTCGCGACATTTCATATCTGCGCGGAAACTTACCGCCGCGGTTGAGACTCTAAAGAGTCTTAGGAGCGTCTTGTAAATGTTGTTTCAGTTGCAGAACTCTAACTCTGAGCTACAATCTCTGCTTAATGAAAGTCGCATGAAATATTTATAAGATTTGCGGAAGCAACGTGTGAAAATTCCCTCCCCCCCCTCCCCCCCCACTCCATAGACCCAAAGTTGCCGCAGCTGCAACTTCCTGATCCGTGAGTGATAAAAATACGATATCGATCAGACATGCGCTCTCCGTCTGTCGCGAGCTTGCGCGACTCTCTCCGCTGATCGCACTCTCCCTAATTGCAATAACATAATTGGGTACACAAAAGTTTCGAACGGGTGGGGGGGGGGGGGAGAAAAAAAGAGAAAAGATCCAATCGAGAGATTATAACGGTCGGGGTTAGCTTTCGCGTTGATACGCGTTGGTGGAGAACGTAGAGAACGCAAACAGGACGCGACGCGGACGTGCGACCATAAATTTCACACGCAGGACGCTTTTATTACATTTCACTGAACTCGAGGTTTAATCACGGTGAACATGTTAGGCGGGTGGGTTGATTGTCTGGACTGGAGGAAGCGAGCGGAGATAAGAGACAGGCGAACAACGGCGCAGCGGCATCGGGTCTGTGGTGATCGTTAAAAAGTGCTGACTCACCCACGTGCCGCCGCACGTTCTGTCGTCGATACACACTTGTGCATTTGCATGCGGATGCAGATGATCGTCGAGATCGAGAAAGGATCGCAGCCGTCGTTTAGCTCGTTGGAGCGAACCCGCGGCCGGTTCGATCGAATTCCGACCGAGAGTGTATCCCACACGCGGAATAATATATCGAAATTGTGCAGCGTATGATGTGCACCGCGCAAACAAACCGGCTACACATTTGCTGTAACTTACACGCGCGTCGTAAAAAAACCAAACGTGCAACTGAGAAATATATTTTTCCGATATCAACGTTCCACGAGGGAAACAAAAAGAGACATACAGAGCGAGGCAGAGAAAAAAAAAAGCAGCGGATGAGATTAAATTGATTTAATTAACTGTAGCCGAAAGGCAACCCCCCAGCCGTAAAATCACACGATGTATATCCAAAGGTACGTAAAATTGCTGACAGGCCGGATATGCGGCGTCCGTTTGTGTCACATGTGCGCCATATCAACATTCAGCGTTGACTTATCGCCGCGGCGAATGGTCGTTAATAATTTTCACTATTACGAGCGCAAAGTGAATGCACAGTCGCGTCCATCGCATTGCCGTCTAGTTCTCCTTAATGGAATTTTATCGCTGGCGAGTATCTTTGTCACAAGCTGAAAATGCAGACATCTCGGCGCTGCGCTGTAAGAAGTGTCCGGGCGACGACAGGTCGCAGTAAAAAGCACCACTGTGATTATCGTCTCACGGAATTACGAAGCGTTCGTCTTCAGACAGCACGGAGCGTTGCGCTGTTTTTAATCAACAAAGGGCGGGGGAGGAGGACGGATGCAAAGCGAAAGTGTAACGACAGGTAGGCGACGCCCAAAACACACACAGCCGACTACGAAACGAAACAACTCGCGCGCCAGTTTACTCGTGATTAAAAACGGCCGCATTGTTTCGCTATTTCGCGAGTCTAGCGGAGTCTGCTCGATAATTTGGACGGAACAATGCTGGAGATGCGGCGTAATAGGAGGCACCGTAACAGACAAGTAACGGTAATGACGATATAAATCGATACTTTCCTATGTCACGTGGAACGACAGAATTGTGTGTACGAGAGAAAAAATATTACGGCGACGTAGGAACGTCATTATCGACGTTAATACCGATTACTCGTCTTAATTAGAACCGCCACTGGGAGAGAGTCCTCTTGAGGTAGCGTTACAAATCCCCAAAGTGAGATGGCTCGTCCTTCAATGTGTATTCTTCATTATTTTCGAGGTAGCTCCTTGCTTCTCCTCCGTCACTTGGACTGGCGTCGCGTGTCATTAACGTTCCTTTAATTCCGCGCGCCTTTACGTCCCGCTTCGCTCATAACAGTCCCACGCAGCAATGCGAACTCGAACGTGCGAAAATTCACAAACCTACTTGTCCCGCGGGATGCGTTTCCCCTTTCTCCTTTATCTCTCCCTCCTTTCCTTTTCTTTTTCTCCATCTCTCTCAGTCTCTCTTCATCTTTCTCTTTCTTTTTCCGTTTCTCCCTCATTTGTTTTTCTTTCCGCGTCGTCGTGGGCTCTAAAGAGCGAATCGCAACGAATCAAACGTAAATCCGCGGTAAAAATACGAAAACAAATTGCGCCGCATATTTCCATACAGATTGGTCGCCTCTCTCTCTCTCTCTCTCTCTCTCTCTCTCTCTCTCTCTCTCTCTCTCTCTCTCTCTCTCTCTCTCTCTGTCGCGTCAACTCGGGTTACTCGATTCTTTCTGCGTAACGATGGATGACGCGAGGCGACCGCTCTTTTCGTACGAATCCACGAAAAGAGGATTCCGGCGGGAGGGAAGGAAACAAGAAGGAGACGAAATAATAGCAGAGGAGAAAGACAGACGCGTCGCTTCGCTCGACGTTCAACACGATAGGACATGGCACAGTTTGTCCGTGGCGAATTCATAAAAGCACGGCGCGAACGGCGCGGATTGTGCTGCGCGCGCGGCACTCGGTTAGAAATTGCAAGTGGCGCGAGTCGTAATGAAAGAGCCAGCGAGAGCGATATTCGGCGACAGTGGAGATTCGTTTACTCACAGTCGCAAGCTTTCACGCGACTGTAATTAAGCGGCGCGGAGACCGCAGGAGCCGGCGACTGGAACGGGTCGCCCTGGAAACGGGGGTTCGCGCGCGCCCCGTCTTTATTACCGAATCTCACGAATGACGCGGAAACTTGGGGGGATCATTTCGCAATCGATGCAGATCAGAGCCGGATCGGAGCCGCTGAGACGTATAAAATCGGCACGTACGAGTTCTCGCTTCGATGCGCGACCGCGGATTAGCGGAGACGACGCGACGATCTCGTCTGGCCGACACCGCGGCGAAGACTCGGCGCGTCCGCTCGATTTGCGCATCTTTGCCGTCTCAACACTCGACACTTCGACAATATTTGCTGAAATCGGATTTTACAACGCGGCGTTCTAATCGATAATATCTCGTAAGCGAATTTTTACAACTCGACCGTTTGTGCTTCCAAAGGATGACGAAAGGATAATATATTGGCAGATTTTTGTCCACAAATGTTTTATCATCTTTAAACAATATAAATATACTCTGACGCAGAAAACAGGAGCAGGTAACTACTGTAACAATTTGCTGTTCGCTGGCGGTGATATTGTTTCAAAGCCGCGACGGTGAGCGAACGAGATTACACTTGAAAAATATAGATGTACGGATGTGTAACTTTTTTTCTAACTTTACATGGCGTAACAGACAGTTAATGCTCGTGAAATGTTCAGACTTTAAAGCGCGTGCTCACACACATACACACACACATACACACACACACACACATACGCGCAGACATGCGCGCTCTGCTTTGCGCGTGTTTTGCATCGTTTAATGGGAAAAAATACGTCGGTCATTAAACGCGCGATATCCTTCAAAATAGGAAAATCTATCGGTATTTGACACGCGCGGGGGGGGGGGGGAATAGACGGTCGGGGACAGATCGATAATGACAGATGGAGGGCGGTGAGGTTCTCCCATTATTTGTTCCGATCAAAACGATTCCACGTTACAAAACCGTGTTTCTCTTTCGCCGATTCGAACGAATTTGCCTCTCACAGCGGCGCCCGATAAATGTAACTTGAACCGGCCACAAGCCGCGGTATTACCGCACTACTGGCTATAATTATCATCCGGAACATGCCGTTAACGAGGGAAGCCTTTCAGAGGCAACACAGAGTTCCGATTAAAGTTTGTAGGCACTCCGACAAAGGAGGGACGCCTATTTTTCTCGGTGCGCCACGAAACTTATTTACTATTTCGTGTCGATGAACGATTCGCTTGAGGAAGTTTCCGCTCCAACTTTTCATCCGTAACGGAGGCTCGACGATATCCTCTCTCTCTCTCTCTCTCTCTCTCTCTCTCTCTCTCTCTCTCTCTCTCTCCTTTTTCTCTCTTATTTTCCTCCTTTTTCCCGTTACCTGTACTCTCACGGTATCGCATCGGTGCTCGATTTGTTTGTACCGCCGACAATGGCAACGACTCCATCTTGACGCATGCAGATGTCGACGCACAGAGATGAATGTTACGTACGTATCGGAATTGTTAGGTCTCGCGATGGGGTAAATGTTAACGCAAATTCTCAGCTACGTTTTCATTCTATGGTGCTCCCGCGATGACGAATCGCGATGTTATTTTTGTTAGACAGCGTTTAGACGATCTCGCCCGGAGGGGAGAGACTGGGCACGAAGCTTTCTGATATAACGCGTTTCTTATTGTGCCATTTGTGCTGCGCGAACAAATGGAATTGCTTCTTCAGCGACGCGGTAGCGCGCGACATAAAGTCGCTCGTAGTCGCGCTTTATACGGCACGCTCAACTGCGAGCTTTCTTGCGAAAGTATTATTTCATGCGTACTTGTGATACATTAAGTTCTCGAGTTGGAGGAGCAATAATCTCTTCTTCTAGATTTCCAAGCGCTTCTTTTCGCACGCGCGTGCGCGCGCGCGCACAAATCAAACGAAGTAGTCGAAACGTTCACAAGTATAATATCGATCGTTCTACGAGTAATTTTTACTCTGTGTTCGAATTCTTTTCATTTTATTTATCGTACTAAAAACAAGCGTGTGATCAAAGATGAGGCGTGAAGAAAGAGCGAGTTTTCGCAGCACTTCTATATTCTTCGAGAGAAACTTTGAGACAAATTTGGGAATTTTGATCGGAGTCTATGGTGCACCTGGAAAATTGCTGGGAAATTTTGATGCGCAGAGTGTGGAAGAAGATGAGGAAATAAGCGCGATGGAAATAGCGCATTAGTCGGTTAACCGCGCGTAACAATCAAAGAGACTTTCGAAATCAGCAACGGCAAACCGTTAATTATCTCCACAGATCAACGAACATCAAAGAACGAGGATTGCAGAAAGCTCAAGTCATGCGATACACAAGCTCTTTCGGACGCGCCCGATCAATTCTGCCAACACAATCCGCACTAAGCTATCGAGCAGCACGACCTTCCAATGCGTTCCACCAAAAATAACGCCGGTCTCGCGCAAGGCTGGCTCTGGTGGCTATTTCTTCGGAAAAACGCAACGCGACGGTTGTCGATCGGCTTGCGTTCGTAAACATTTGTAGTACGTGTATATCGCTAATCTCGAGTTTAGCGCTCAAAGCGGACGCGTGTCTTCTCGCGAAACGCGTCTAATCCATATTTCGGGTAAACCGTGACGCGCATTCTGTTTATCTAATGCATATTCCACAGCGAGGCAACTCTCCGCAGACGTAGCGTCTTAACGGGAAATTTGAAAGATTTGGAATTACCGCGGCGAGCGCGCGTTTAATTTAGAAATATCGCGGTGCCGCGCGAACCGATGTAAATTAAACGTGAACTGAAATATAGTCCTTCCCTCTCTCTCTCTCTCTCTCTCTCACCCTCTGGAGATTTTCGTCGCGCTGAAAATACGCTTAATTAACGCGAATGTCGCACACGCGTCAATAACACCGTGCCGCGCAATAGACGTAAATTACCTCGAATTCTTAAGCGGATTTCGTAATTGCGCCAAAGGCGCGATCCGCAACCGGCGCAGATGTAAGGCAGAATCGCGCGCGCGCGGGGCGGGGCTGAAATTTCCGTCTCGATTAAAATGAGGCGTCCAAGTGATTTAACGACGTAATTGCAACCGACTCGTTAGCATCGTTCCCGACGCGCAAGGCCCCGATATGTAGTAAAGCCCTTTTAACTGAGCGCGGCGCGGCGGAATGCACGAAATTAGGGAACCGCACCGTCCGCGAGCAGGAGCGGCGCCGTAGCTGTGGATCCGAACGTGTTCAAATCAAATTACGAATACCGCAACAGTATGACAAGCGACAAAGATCGTCTGCTTTCGCCACGCTGTTTGAGTCTGACGTTACGCGTTGCGCGAGACATCTCGCTTACCCGAATAGCAAGTCGGTGGAAATTTCACGTTGCATTGCAATTGCACGTTCGCCCCTCTCTCTCTCTCTCTCTCTCTCTCTCTTTCTCGCAGCGTATCATCGTCGAATAAACAATTTTGCCAAGCGCGCGCGCGCGCTCGCGCGCAGCCGATCTTAGTGTGCAGATGCTGCGAATCGAGACTGACGCAATTGACACGTGATGTTTTGTCGGTTTTTCCAGAACCTGGCGATGATTAATGCGCCGAAGAGGTGATGTGGCGAAACTCCGGCTGGACGGCCATCCTGGCCGTTTGGACGCTCTTCTTGATTTTGAATAGCGGCTTAGCCGGCGAGAGGATTTCCGATAATCCGGGCATCAACAAGGACGCTCGCACCTCCCGCGAGGTTCGCCGAGGAGCCGCAATTCCCGTGCTCGATAAGCAGCCCGTTGACGATTCCCGGCCGCGGCGATACGCGAGAGAGAGCGATCGTTCATCAACGTATACGGGGGCGGTACCGCCGGCTGAATCGAAAAATACGGCAACTCGGCACTTGAATGGCCTCGGAAAGCGCATTGCGATGTCAAACGCAATAGCCACGCCATCGCCGAAGTGCTCGAGAGGCGGAGGAGGCGACGGAAATGCTCGACTGGCCGCCGCTGAAAGAGTCGCAACGGTGAGTACGCGGTTGTCGCAAATAGTAATTCCGGAAAAGCCGGGGGACGCGCGCTACCGCGAGTCGTCCCGAGTGCGGGAAGCGAGAAACGCCCGGAGCCACGGAGGAGGTCGGAAAGAAGAAACCACCAACGTGTTTTTAGACATTCGCAAAGAGACACGGGCGGTCAGGCGTGACGCGACGATCGACCGGCGAAGAGGGCGACATTTTAACGGAGGAAACGGCGCGACCGCAGCTGTATTCCTCCACGGCAAGTTCTTCAAACGCTCAGGCCGCTCACGCGCGCGACGGCTCTTCGACGCTTCGACGACGGCGGATCCTCGGCATCGCGATCTCACGAGGAACAGCGTGAACGAAGCGAGCTACGCCGAAGACGACGGCGATTCGCGGCTCTCGGCGGAGACGGCCTTCCCGAGGCGCTCGGCTTCGAGAGGGAATCAAAGTCACGCGGCTGTGCGAAGCGCGCCGGATATTTTTACAGACCGCACGATCGCGAGGACCTCCTCGTCGCACGGAAGACCCGCCGCGATCATTGCGAGCTCGTGGACCGTGTGGATCTCGGGTCCCGGGGTCCGCGAAAAGCCGTTCGGTCGCTATCACTTCCCGCGGGACGAGTATCCGAAATCAAGCTACAAAGCGACCGTCGAGTCTCCGGCGCTCGGTCGGCTGCTGCACGAGCGGCGCCGCGGAGGGAAACGCTCAAAGATAGGACTTGAGGTAAATACAAGCGTGCGCGAGGACAGAAGACGGGACGAGGATGCCAGGAACTCCCTCGCTTCTCGCGCACCGAATTCGCCCGATGGATATCTCAATGCGAGTCGCTTTATGGAACGACCGCCGGTGCGGGGCGAGGAAGGGGGGGACGCTGCTTTGAGAGCAGCGAGAGATGCAGAGGCCTCGCGACGCGAATATCATTCTTCGGTACGCAATGTCGGCGGGCTACGGGGCGAGCGAGCGACGAGTCTGCCGCGAGTAAGAAGGAAGACCATCGGGCCGAAGGGACTCGAAGGGGTGAGCGGCGATGCGATGGTGGACGAGAGCGATCCGTCATCTCCCGATTTGGCTGCCGGCTCGCGGCTCGATGAGTCGCAGCCGGAGCTTCCGATATCAGCGCGTATTTCAGTCACGCAGCGGTGGAATCCAATGCACGTGCGACACGTTAAGTCCGGAATGGCCTGCGAGCGTCGGCTCGCGGTTGGCCAGGCCGAAGTTCGCGGTGCGGTTGAAGTCGGCCTCCGGAATGTCTCCGGCGGGCCCGCGTCGGCGGGGGTTGCAAAATTCGGAAACTCGTCCGAGCAAAGAGCGCGGAGTCGGCCGAGATATTCGCGGAAGTTGACGGCGCTCGGACCTGTTAGACCGTCGTCACGCATCGTCGTGGAGTCGGCAGGTGACGGGCGCGTCTCGGGACTCGACGGCCGGTCTTCGCAGACTTCCACCGCGAGCGGATCGGTCTCTCCCGACGCGGTGATTATCGCCAATAATTCGATCGAGATGTGGCACACCGATGAACACGCGTCGCCAACTCCGCCGTTCGAGGAGCTCACGGACGAGCTTGGGTTTCGCGAAAGCGCGGAAATCGTGCGAACGAACAATCCGGGTGGAAAGGAGGATGACGCGCCAAGAGAGCCCGCTAGCCGAAGCCCTCGAGACGAAGACGCTCGCGACTCGACGTATCGGCGATATAAGCGTCACCAAGTTTGGTCGAGCCCTTGGAAAAGTTGGACGTTGACGAAGTCTAAGACGCGTAGGGCACTCGACACGATAACAAGACCGGAGACGATGAGAATGGTGAGCCCGACGCTCGAGTTGATCGCGAGCCCATCCATTTCGACTGCTCAAATGAGCGATACGGCTCGAGTGTCACTCTCCGCCGAAGAATCCATCATGAGTATCGTGGGGACGACGACGACGTCGTCTCCCAAGTACCGCGGAATCCAGACGGAACGGCGATCGATAACGCCGGTGGCCACCGATTACGCGCGATACACCAGCAGCACTCGAGCGAGAACGAGCTCCGACTCATTAGAGATACCGGCGCACACCGGCGCCCCGAAAACGTCGTCGAGCGTCAGCACGGCGGAAAGACCGGCTTCATCTCTGATGAAGACGCGCGATCGATCGACCGCGGTAACCAAAATAGATAACTCCGTTACCCGCGAAGAAGCAGCTCCGCCGGTTGCGGAAGTAACCGCGCGGCCAGCCGGCCGCGAGAACACCTCGAGCGGGTCATCAATCGAGCCGATTAGCTCGGCGGAAGGACGTGCGGAGTACGCCGACAGCTCGGCCGGCCTGACGACCCCGATCGTAGATTCGCCTGCTCCAAGCAGCGGCGAGCACACTCGAGGTGTCTTCGTTAACGTCACGGCGGAGAATGTCGACGACTCATCGGCCGGTACCGCGCTCTTGGACCAGTGGCCGGTGAAACACAGCGCGGTGGTGGAGGGCGACCTCGTCCTCGGTGGGTTAATGATGGTCCACGAGCGGGAAGATACCATCACATGCGGCCCTGTGATGCCTCAGGGTGGAGTGCAGGCCCTCGAGGCGATGCTGTATACGTTGGATACGCTCAACGATCGGGAGATCGTGCCGGGGGTTAAGATCGGGGCGCACATACTCGACGACTGCGACAAGGACACGTACGGCCTTGAGATGGCGGTGGATTTCATCAAAGGTACGTAACGCATCTCTTATTCGCTGCTCGATAATTAGGAGCGCGCGCGGGCGCGATTCGCGCCGCGGCAAGTTTTTAGCGGCGAGTATTTTCTCTCCCTCCTCCTCCTCCTCGAGTTTGTCAGAACAGGATCGCTTTCGGTAAGATCTGGCCGATCTGGCTTCCGCGTCGATCCGCGGCGTCCATCGACTGCATCTGCTTCCCGTTTCTCGGTGATACGGTGCATTTCGTGCATTTTCTCCAGACATATGACCGTGTGGGGATTTGCATCGTCGCAACAATGGGGTATATTCTGAAATTGTCTCGTAAAAATGTTGAAATAAGTACAATGAGAATGAATGTACCGGGGGGAAGTTATTGTTATTATTATTATTTCGTGATTACAGAACCTCTCGGGAAATTATTCCAAATCTCAGGAGTTTTATTTCTCGGGTAGTTAATGCATGTTCAGCCCGACATGCTTCGATATGTTCTACCTAAATGTACACTGAGAAGAATATCCGAAATATCCGATTCTTTTAATCTCGTTATCCGATCAAATATCCGGTGTATTTAATCGGATATTTGATCGGATAAATCGGAAATTAACAATCGGATGTTTCGGATATTTTTCTCCGTGTACAAATACAAATTTGGTAAACGAAGGAAGATAATTTTGAATCGCGAAACAGGTGATCGTGAAACGTTGTATCCTTTGGATCTACCGGTATCCTTCTTTTGCGCGGCATAAAATTGGAAGGCAACGCCCTAGGTTTAAAGTGTTACCCGCTTGCGCGGGGAGAGCGAGCGAGATCGAAAGGGGATTATCGAATAAGCCGCGGAGATAATTTCCGATATGTTGCTGCCATTGATGGAAGCACCGTGACGACGCGAGCCTATATAATATCTTGGGGGAAATTTCCAGCCGGGAAATTACTCCGGCGAGACCATCGCCGCATAATTTCTGGCGGGACGAGATTGTATTGACTTATTTCGTTATCGCCTTGGCGCGACGCAACGACCGAATTTATATGCGCGCTTGGCGGAAAATGCATACATACATGTCGTAGCGTGTGCGTGTATACACCATATGAGAAGCTGCATTGTCGCTCCTTTTCACCGAAGGTGTTGACGCGCCGGAGAATAAAAGGGAAATTACTACGACTAGTCTCTAACGTTGCTCGCGGATAACGCGGATGTTGTGCGAGTCGAAGGTTAATCGATTCGTTAGTATTATAATGAATATTACGGAACATTGTGTTTATGAAAGAAAACAGGCTTATGAAGTTACGAAGCAGATAGTCGCGGTAGAAATTAAAAATTCACAGACAATATAAATGTAATCTCGCCGGAGCTACATACACTGTGCGCAACTTTTAATCCGATTTTAAGAAGTAAACGCGACGTCAATTATGAAAAGCTACTTTATGTTTGAGAGAGTAATGCTCATCCTTATCGTGGATAAATAAAGCAGCGGTAAACGTCAGCGGGAAGGTCAGCGGAGCTTTCGTATCCTGAGGAAGCTGTGGAAGCTCGACTAACCCGCTGTCGGTAAGTTTCCAGCGTGATAAAGCTCCATTTGTGAGCTTTTCACGAGGAGTACCGACGAACCCGCTGTTATAAGCAAAAACGCCAACGTACGATAAATCATTCCGCGAGCACTTTTCATCGCCATCGGTCAATAACACAAATCAGACGGATTCTACGAATGCAGGATTCTTGAATGCACTTAAATAATTGATCGTGGGTGCCATTATATCCGTGCGTGTTAAATGGCACTCGAATAAATCGTGCTCTACCGCGGTCGTGGATAAAATGAAAGCCGACGTGCGTCTATAATCCTACCAAGAGTCAAATGTATTACGGTAATAAATAATAGGACACATAAAATACGCGCGATTTAACATCGTTAGCGCGCCAGCACTCTCGATGAGCACAGAGAGAAGAAGAGTGCCGTAGCTGCTAAATCGAAATTTGCCTCTCCGCCTAACTTTTACATTTGCACGCGCAACGCGTGTAATCGCTCAGCGACGTACGGCGTCAACCACATGATGCATTGTCGGCCACGAAGAGGGAGGAAGAAGCGCACGTGTTTTTTTCCTCCGCACCGGCGGGACAATGCGGAGAAACGCGATGTTGAAATTCTGCGGCCTCTGTGTTTTTCAATCCGTAAAGTTTTCGCAAAAATATCACCCCCGCGAGTTAACACGTTCGCTTGCTCTCCAGCAATATGTAGAATCATTTGAAATTCAAAAGAAACAAGCAGTCTCTCTGCATGCGGTAAAAATTTCTCCGCAACGACCTCAGCCGAAGTTACGCCGTAAGGAAGGTGACGCGTCACGAGTTCGCTGTGATAACACCCGAAAGATTAAAGTCGTTGTATTATTCAACGGATGGCACGTCCGAGCGATGTCGACTCTCTCTCTCTCTCTCTCGCTCTCTCTCTCTCTCCCTCTCTCTCTCTCTCTCTCTCTCTCTCTCTCTCTCTCTCTCTCTCCCCCTCCCTCCCTCCCTCCCTCCCTCTCTCCCTCTCTCTCTCTCTCTCTCTCTCTCTCTCTCTCTCTCACCCCCGCGGGTTAGGAATTCTCTATTCGACCCTCATATTTAATCTTGACTGAGGTTAATAGGCGCCGGCAAACGCGCGCGACGTACTGCACTCACCCTGAGCTCGCGCTCCGCCAGCTGACACAGTCAGCTCGTTGATATTCACGACGAGTATAACGGCTTTTATTGATACTTTTACGGGCACGGGCTCTTGAGCGGCTTATACTCGTAGGTACGGATAAGCCGCATGCGACGTACATACACGCGCTCGCCGAAATGCCAATTTGAGAGCGTCAGGGCGGCTCGTTAAAAATCACCGCTAAGCGAAGGCAGGTTTTTAAACAACGCGTCGGCTAAATCCCGCGGAGTCCTTTAATTTCACAATAAAACCACGAATCGATACATAGCTCTCGTGTTGCTCTCATTGCGGGCTATTAATTCGCGCCAGTAAAATTTTCGAGGAAACGAACAGTGGAGAGAGACAGACACAGAGAGAGAGAGAGAGAGAGAGAGAGAGAGAGCACTCTGTGGTTTACTATGGATAGCCTCCGGCCGACAATCGCGCACGCAGCAGTTTTGAACATTTTTATGTTATCGAGGCGCAACTTGTATACTGCAGCGCGTATATTACATATGAGCGTTTAAAGTGGAAATGTGAGGTGTAATAACGATAAAATAAAGAACGATATCTCTCTTGCGACATATGCATAATCCGCTTCTCGAGGCAAAGTCTGTTACGTAAATCCAATGTATACACATACACACACACACATAAAACCGTACACGTTCATTTTCATGATATATACCACGCGAGCGAAAGAAATGGTAACAGAGATAGCCAGAAGCAAATTGATTCAGCATGTTCGAGGTATCTATGAATAATCTTCAAATCGATGGACCTTTATAAGCCGTTAATTAATACTGCATGCCGAATTTCCGCCTGCAAGGGAGAGTCGCGACCGCTGCGGTCTATAATTATTATAGCGCTTGATAAACTCGGACTCTGCATACTGGGTGCATCGCAAAATTGCGACGACCGCAATTGTCATCGCGAGACGCTGGCGGCGTTTCGGGCGGCGTATCTGACTTTAAAGCGCCGTTAGTAAAAATAAAAGCACACGGGAAGGTCGTTCCGGAACGGAAAGGTCTCGAGGGCTTTAGTTATTTGCATATATCGACCATTTCGATAACGATTACGACAGAGTCGTTATGTTGTGCAACACACAAGAGAACGTTGCTGCGAAAACAGGAGAGAAAAAGCGACGAAGCAGGAGAACGGCGGGCAGGAGAAGAGAAACGTTTCCAAAAACGAGGTCGGAACGAGAGTCTCAACGAGTCTCTTTCTTGAGGCTAAGTCTAATGCAGAATGAAACGAAATTGTCATAGCGCAAAATGCACGACGAGAAACAGAGAGAGAGACAGAGAGAGAGAGAGAGAGAGAGAGAGAGAGAGAGAGACAGACAGAGAGAGACAGAGAGAGAGAGAGAGAGAGAGAGAGAGAAACAGAGAGAGAGAGAGAGAGAATGTGTGTGTGTGTGTATGCGTATGCGGCTCCGTAACGCGCGTCTCAGCTCGCCGTTGGATTCGCTTCGCGAGAGACACCAGGTGCAATGCTAATGCACCGTGTTTCGCGGGTCTCGCTACGATGATATTTGAATCGACTGCGGACCCATAAATAGAATCATCGTGCTATAACGCCTAACACTTGATTACAGTGTCGCGCTATATACACGTTGCGCGCGGTTGACAGCGGGGCGCGTTACGAAATGTTCTCTCGGGCCGGTATTATCCGATATGTAGAATCGAAAATCGGCAAATTCCACACGCGACTGCCTTGTCCTAATAATTTTGCAAAACTGTCGATCGAGCGGTAAGCGATCCGCATGCCGTGCGGATTTCACACACGTGCTTCGCCTCTTCCCAATCAAAGCTCTGTCCCTTTTTCTTTTTTCTTTTTTGCACAACGCGCGTCGTAAAAATGATGATCCCTCGTCGTTAATCAAACTATTAATAACGGACTCTCTTTCCTCATCAGCGAAGTGAAACGCCTTGGGCGACGATAATGCCGCATTCAACCAACACGCGCGCACGCCAAAGGCTCTCTCGATTGTGACTGAACGCGCGTCGTTGTTGTTTGGGCTTTCCGCCAAATTGTACGTTCGCAAGTAGCGGAATTCATTCATAACTGACAGATGCACGACGAGCCGCTCCTACTGTACCCTCCGCTTAGAACGCGAGCGCGTTTTTGCGAGCGAGCGCTGCACGCGAGCTCCCGAGATAACGTAGCTTCTAGTGGCGAACTGTGCAATTTGTCACGACTTACTTCTCGACGAACGATTTAAAAACAACATTTTTCAATGGCGCGACTCCGGCCGGGGCAACGCCGCACGGAGATAATGGCAAAATCGAAGCGATATCGCTGTACCGAGCACGGAAGCGAGCGGATAGCGGAACGACTGTATGAAAGCTTAATGACTAGACTCTCAACCGACGAATGGGGCTCTCTCTCTCTCTCTCTCTCTCTCTCTCTCTCTCTCTCTCTCTCTCTCTCTCTCTCTCTCTCTCGTTTGCGGCGTGAAAAAAGGTTCGTTCGCAGGAATGGACACGAATTTGCGGGATTTGTAGCTGGCCGTTAAAAAATTAACCGTGCGAGAGCTTTTGAGCGCTCGTTTCATTTCATCGCGACTCATTAATTAATTACGTCTAATTAGCAGGAGAACGTGAAGCGACCTTAGGTCATTATCCGTGAAAGAGTAATCTCGCGGCGTAATGTAAGCGCGAAGAAGCCCCTTTTTTCGTCTTCCAGCGCGGGAGAGAGAAGGAAACGGGTTCGCAATATTCTCTTCGCGAGCTGCCGCTTCGCGATCAGCTTGCACGGCCCGTCGAAAGCAACGGCGTTTTTCGATAATCTCTTGCATCGGCGACATTCCGCGGGGATCCGACATCGTAAAAAGTGACAGACACCAATCGCGAGACGAGACTCGCGAAAGGAACTCAGACTTCCTCGCGACTTCGTCGCGATTCGGGCACGTTGTAGCTTCTGCGAAACTTGGATTGCTAAAATCCTTGGATTGCTAAAAGCGGCTGTTAGATGTAAATTTCGATATCATTAAACTTCCTTGGCAAGCGCCAATGAACGCGCGCGCTCTCTCTCTCTCTCTCTCTCTCTCTCTCTCTCTTCCTTCCCAACGAGGGCCGAGTTGTTGATCAATGTTACGGAAACGTGGAACGCCGCGGTAGAATATTTAAACGCGCGCTCGTGGCCAATATAACGGGAACATCAAACGCGCCTTGCTGCCTTTGTGCGGCGACACACAACATCGTAACATATCTTTATATCGGCTATTTTTCGCAACTCCCATTCGACGGACACTGCCATTTTCTGCGAGTCCGGTCCGGTAATGATTACCTCGGCGCTGCCGGCGATCGTTTGTCATGTGAATGGGCGACATTCCAAAAATTACTCCCTGCTGATAGCTTCTCCGCGCGTATTACCGACGTATTTTTTTTGTTTTTTTCTTTTTACAGCCAACTCGCCAAAAGAATATTTGTCTGTGTTTTCGCACGCGGCTTTGCCGCGCACAGCAGAGATGCGCGAGTTTAAATGTTTATAAAATGCACGCATTAACGCACGTCGACGTCGTGATTATCGAAGAGGCAAATTACTCGGTTAAATAGCTGCTCTTCGTCATAAATTCGCAACAAGAGAGAGAATCGCGTTCGACTAAAGCTTCGCGAGTAAAAACCGCGAGGTTTTCATCAGCCAGGTAGCGTTTGACGAGTTTTAAACCGAAAGCCTCGCATAAATTAGTGCTGGATACATGTTACTTTTTTGCCACGGTTTATACACGCCCGACAGCGGAGGTTTGCTGAACGCTCGTTACGAGCACTTTTCTCGTCATTTTTCTTCCGTTGGCGAGGCAAATTTTGCGCCGAGTGTGCTGCAACACTTTTACAAAAGGAACTCTGCGAAATTTTCATCGCACCGAGTATCGAGTCACTCACGGATACTCGCTACGAAACATTTCCGAGAGAGATTGCCGTCTAATGTTTCCCACGTGGTATCTCAAGTGTTATCTCAAGACTTTAGCTAATATCGTACAAGCGACGACGAGCACTACGCGAGGAATGTACTCTTGAGTGATGCACGGTTGCGAATGTTCCGCTAAGAATTGATTATCGGTGTTGAGCCGGCGAGACATATATATCACCCGGCTGTAATTCAATGCAGAGCCGATACTGATTGCCACCGCTGGTGGGCAATATCGAAAATACCACACCTGGTAATGGCCCGATACAAAGGCGATCGTAAAAGTCTGGCGTTGCAGTCGCATGCTTGAAACCGCGTCAAGTTGCATCAGATAACACTCCAAGTTTTTCTCTTATTCTTCTTCCATCCGCGCACAAGATCCGCCACGAGAAAGGTCAAAATCAAGTGGTCGCTGTTGAAGTAAGCTTTGCGCGCTTACTTCTTCCTCAGAAAACCATTATTCCGATCTCATTTTCAAAGAAGTTTGCCGCGAAACTCAGTCGCCAAGCGTTCAAAAACGTGACTGGTTTGCAATATCTCGCAAAAATTATTCAAATTTATACAACGATGCATTTTATACTCTCCATTGACGTTGAGTGAAACTGAATCGAATAAATATTCTTGCCACGTAACATCTCTTTCAAGCAAAACATGTCACGAGGCCCTAAACGGTGAAACACGTTGCGAAGGAACAATTCCGGCAAACACTCACACGGAAAAAGGTACAAAAAGTGCAGCCTATATATCCGAAATTTATATTTTACATTTCATTTATTTTCTCATTTATACGTTGAGCACGCGGCGCCGTTTTCCCAAACGGCATCGCCCAAGATAAATAATAATAGAGAACAGGATAATTTTTCAACGTTTCACGTTCCGCGCGCTTGTTGCGTGAACCGGCGGCCGAGGGGCTAAATCACTTCGGTGGCCCGGTGAAAGCTAATCCGAGACAAAGCTTTAGATATTCTTAACAAATCACAGTCGATTGCACGGTTACGGCCCGGCACTTAACGAACTTATCTCGGCTCCCTCCGAGAGAGAATTGATCACCGAGATATAAGGCTTCCGGCACGAATTTCCGAAGCCACCTCGGCCGGCTCCTCCGGCTACGTGATCTCATAAGTAACTGCACAAAAACACGCTTAATCCATTTTCCGCGGCCACCAGCGCACCACCAGCGCCGAGCACCGAGTGCAACCGCGCGATCGCTATCGTTGCCCGCCATTCTGCGAAACGTCGTTCGGTGCATTCGCGACTCCACAGATTGCCGCAAACAGACGGTGTATATCGTTTCGTTTCCCATTTACCAGGTTTGCTCGCTCGCTCCACACATACCGGCGACGCAAAGGATTAAACGACACGCCAAAAAGCTCGAACGTCCGACCTTTCTCTAAAGGCATCGCGGTAACGCGTCTGAATCTCCTCCCATTCGCGCGCTCGTTGACCATATTGACCTTTGCGTTTTTCATTTTCGACACGGCGCTGCGCGAATCTCGAAAATGGATATCTCTCGCGCGACAGATATTCTCCCTCCCCCTCCCCTCTCTCTCTCTCTCTCTCTCTCTCTCTCTCTCTCTCTGTCTCTCTGTCTCTCTGTCTCTCTGTCTGTCTGTCTGTCTATCTCTCGTCTTCCTTCTTCTCTCTCGCGCCGAATCTCAAACAATATCTGCATTATTTTTATCGACCTCACGGCGGTACCAGCCATCGAGAAGTCGTTCCGACGCTCGACTTGGCGCGGCTCGTCGTGGCGGCCTTAACGTGGGATTTTATCGGAGGCGGAATTCGATTTCGGCAAGCACCGCGGAAGCGCCAGGGCGCTCCATGTTGCCATTAATTTCTATGCATCCGCCACTTCTGCGCGCACGTTGCAATAGATTCGCCGACTACTGCACGCGCGCGGTAACTAACTTTCGTGTCGAATTTCGGCGACACAATACTCTTGCGCGAGGAACAGATGTTGCGTGTTTCTAGAAATTGCTCGCGATCTGCCCGATAAATTAATCGCGCTGCATATTGGCGCGCCGGTCAAATCGGCCCGGCCGTTTCTGCCGGTGCGCAGTTGCGACGCTGCCGCTCATGGAAAATTAAATTTTTGCGAGCTGCAAAAACTTCCGCGGCGATGTGTGACGCCAGTGTTCTCGCTCATGTGTTCTATCGCTGCTCCGCTGTATAGCGGATGTCCGAGCATCCCCCCCTCCTCTGCCTCCCATCCCCTCGGGCCGAGTGTGCGAGCTACACGGCTAAGGGCAGATTGAAATCGCGACGGATTAATTAGTCGATCTCTTAACAGCTGATACGTTCTCCGGCGAAACGACTGAGCACAAAATCTCTCTCTCTCTCTCTCTCTCTCTCTCTCTCTCTCGCCCTCTTCTTCTCTTCTCTCATTTCTCCTCGGTCAAACTAGCTCCCGCTTGTCCTCCGCTTTTTTCCAATTACCGTCCACGATCACTAAGTGGATAGATTGTATCTCGTTGCTGCTTAGACTTCGCGCAATCGCATCTTGTAAAACATAGTCAGACGTGAAAAAGCCGCGATTTTGCAAAAAAGCTCCCGGCAATTCCCCGAGTACGGCAAGATAATTCGAGTCGCGCGCGCGCGCGGCCATCGCGATAAATCGGCTAGACCGCGACATCGGCCGTCGGTGACGTGACCTGCCCGGCTGGCCCGTTTTCTCCTCTCTTGCCATGATTCAACCAAGTTATTTAGAAATTCCCTTGGCGCGACTCGAGAGACGTCGATCCCTTCCCCCCAGCTGCCGGAGGTGAATGACGACGTACGGCCGGGAAATCTCGCGACGTTTTATCCGATTTAATCGGAAACGTATATCTAACGCTTCAGCTCGCCGCTCAGGTCCTCTTTGAGGTCGCTTGGCACGTACCCAGCTGAGGAACAAACGTTCCGGGCGACCGTCGCCTTTTACTCCGCCCGCAGGCAACGCATTGGCCGACCGTGTGCGGGAAGCCGCGAACGGCGTTAAAATGTGCGGAGCACGAGGGCGGTCGCGAACGTGGTCAATGTGTAACCAAGCGATCCCTCTATTGTTTGTCATTAAGGGGACTGGACGGTCGGATGAAACTGAAAAATCGTGCGCGTTTTTGATAATGATTTTTTGTGACGAACTGAATAAATGTGCAGGAATGAAAATTTTACATATATTTATATAACATATAAAGAGTAGAAGAATTTTGTCTTTAGACGAATATTCATATAAATATACGTCCACTTAAATTTTAAACGCGTTTCTCTCGAAATTTTATTGTTCAACTTTTTGCAGTGATTTCTCCGAAACTGAGCTTCGTGTCGATTTGAAATTTTAAAGCAATAATATTTGTTCATGTGGCTCTCGGGTGAACCATCGTGGACAACTCCGTCAAAATATTTCACTCCGAGATATTAATTCTTTTATTGTAAAAGAAGTGAAAAATTTGAATTTTTTCCTAATAATAGCTGCCATTTTGTTAATTTCGTTCGGTTTTTCTTTCTAGTGCTTCACCGGATAACGATAAGCCTCCTTCAAGATTTCTAGCTAAAATTCGCTCTGATCGGACCACCGAGAGCCGAGATATTACTGCAAAAACGATACAAAAACGCTTGAAAAAAAAAGAAGGAGAGTATATTTCAGCTATATATATCGTATATTTATACGAGTATTTGTTAATAAACAAAATTTTTCTACTCTTCATATGTATTCATACGTATAAATATACGTAAAATCTTCATTCTTGCACATTTATTCAGTTGATCGCAAAATATTATCAAAAACAAGCACGATTTTTCAGCAATTTGACCCTTCAGTCCCCTTAAGCCGTTTGCTGACGGCGTCGGAGTAATTTATCGCAACTTGGTTCGCCGTTGATACGCCGCGAGAAAGTATCTGCACAAAAGACAGCCGCATCTGCCGTGGATGCGCCGCGATTTCGCGCGCGAGAGCCTCCGCGAAAAGCGTAGCGTACACGCGTGACCAGCGATACCGGAAGAACGTAAATGAAAAGCAAAAAGACGCCTCTCTTGGAGCGACGGCAGGCGACGGTGACGGTGAGTATTGACGGGTTTTGGGGTGGTTTATTTCTGTTATGACAGGATGCGGTATACCGTGTAAACTAATTACCGCGATATTTTAGCCTGCGCGGAACCTCTGCCGGCTGCGAAATTACGTTGTGACTCTCGACAAGGAAACATTCCAAAGCCGGGCTAATTTATTATTACCAAAACACGCAGTGTATCGCAAAGATACACGCTAAAACCTAATTGCATTCTTAATTACTCACGATGCCGCAGCTGGAGCATGAAAATTCATAGCGACAAAATCTCGCCCGCATTACTCTCTCATTCTCCGCTATTTAATTAAGATGTACGCAAGCACGTTTCCCTCCGCGACCGGCGCGTTTGCGCTGTTTTGCATCGTTCCGAGATCTCCGTGGGAGAGGGAAGAAAAGAGGGAGAGGGGAAGAAGAAGAGGGGGGAGGGAGGGAGAGATCGGGGAATACTTCAACTTTTGATGAAAACGGAAGAAAAAGGCGAGGAAAAAGAAAAACATTCCCCTGGAACGAACAATCGAATCTCGCTTGGCTCTGTCCCCCCGTCTGTCCCTCGCGTGCGTGAAATTCTTCCGTCTTCAAAAATCTCCAACTCTCAACCCCGGGAGTACCATTCAACTCGAGATTACGCGTTATCGAACCAAAGGGCGTAGATTAGCGGTGAATCATGACGCGAGACGGCGAGGAAAAGGTGCCGCGGCAAGAAACGGCGAAGAGAAGAAAGGACCCACGAGAGAAAATGGTCAGATCGCTCGGCGCAGAGGGGTCGGAGGAGGGTAGGAGAGGAGGCCGGGAGGAGGGTTGATACGTTCGAGGAGGGTAGCGTTGATGCAGTCGCACCAGCCAGTCAGTGGCTGCTACGGCACAGTAGCGCGCGCGCGCGAGCGTGCTCCCTTCCGAGCTGTTTTCAGGCCCGTCGTGCGCGATTAAAGCCGCGATTCTCCGCCGCGCCGGGAGGAAGACACGATGAAAAATTCGCTTCGATCGACGCGCGACGGTCTCGTCGGCTCGACAGCCGACGACGGCCTCCGGCCATCGTTGTCGTTCCCCTTTCCCGCCGTTCGCTCTTCCGAATCACGCTCGATGGTGATCCGCGTGATGTTCGAGTGACGAAGAGGACGAGAATTTTTAGCCGAGCACTCGTTGTCCGCCGGGTTTTCTTCCTCGCCTGACGAAACTATCGTAGATCGTGCGTCGTCGCCGCGGCGACGGAAGATCGGACCATGTGGGTAAAGTGTCACGAGATTAACGTAAATGCCTCCTTGGCGCGCGCTGTGTAAAACGGCCGAAGTCACGGGTAATCAAACAGGTGGACTTTGATTAGCGAGAGGCTAGTTTTTTCTGCTCGATGAGACGTCTTTTTCCTGCGCGGAGACTTACGACTCGACTCTCGCGCCGTGTGACAGCGACGATTTATCACAATGGAATTATATCGTTATCGACCGCTTTCGTCGAGGCGTCCTCCCGTTTGCTCAAACACACCCGTTCAAATTCATTCGTTATTATTTACGAGGAGGGACGCGTAATTATTCGGTATGATAATAGCGAGTGAGAAAGACAGAGAAAAAGGGGGAGAGAGAGAGAGAGAGAGAGAGAGAGAGAGAGAAAGAGGGAGGAAAATATACCAAAGTGTGGAATTTGCTGGCGTTTGAAAAAAAAGTGCGCTGTGTGTGTGTGTGTGTGTGTGTGGTTAGTGCACCTGTTTAATGTAATGTTCTTCAAGCGCATGTTTTTAAACACGTTCTGTTAGATTATCTCCTAGCAATCCATCTAACGGTGGAGTTCAAAGCGGCACAACGGTTAAATCGCTCAGTTTTTATTCAGCTTTCATCAAAAACTCGTTGGTTCAATCGTGCAAACGCAGATTTTCTCTCTCAGCAAGAGTTTTCGAGTCGTATTTATCTATCGTATTCATACTTCTGACATCCACTGCAGTAATTATCGTGGAAGCGTTGAAAAAGTCCTTCTGCGTCGAGACAGAGAATAATTTCGCGACCATCAAAGGCGAACGAGTGAATAAACGCGCGATGGAAATGATTAGTTCAATCGACTGTCGAAGAGGCAAGAATCTCGATCGTGTGATAGAAAAATGTGTATGATAAAAAATTAAATCGAATGTTTATACATGCGCGTGACTCTCTCTCTCTCTCTCTCTCTCTCTCTCTCCCTCTCTTTTTCTTTTATCTTCTCTTCTCTTTTTCTTTCTCTTCCTCTCTCAACTCGAAGCTCGCTCAAGTTCGACACAGTGAAATGCTGCGCGCGAGTGACGTTTCCTGACGGGGCAAAATTCAATTATAAGTAAGAAATATCTTTTGAAAGATAAAGAGTACTATTATATACCGTGCAAACATTTCTTTTCCATTAGCTCTCTCTCTCTCTCTCTCTCTCTCTTTCTCTCTCTCTATATATATATATATATATGCACACACACACAAAGTTTAAGTTACTCTCGACACATAACAGCACACAGCTCCCCGGTAAAAGCATTCGCACCGGAGGCGTCATGCGGGGCGGGTTTGTTTCGACATGACGTGCGCCCTTGAATAATTCACGAATAATTAGTTTTCAATATTATCGCTGGTTATGTAATGTCGCATGTCACAACTACCTCGGGTCTCGGTTGAGATGTAATCTAACTTTCGCGGCGCTAGAAGACGCCGTTGAAAATGTCAACTTTCTCGAGGATGTGGACGAGGAGAGAACGACGACACAAAAATTCTAGCTAAGCAATCTTGTCTCGCGCGCAGCTAAATAGAAACTTTTGGAAATACGAGCGAGCCGCGGGAGAGCTTGTTAAGGTTTGACCAATTTACGCGACGTGACAGTTTGAGTAGATACTTTATTACGGCCCGGCTAGCTAGCCGAGGGTAGCTGAATCGCGCTCTCTCGGCGCTCTGTGACATAAGTTCGGTAAAGATCCTCGCCGCATTTCGGCCGAATTTGGCGAATCGCCAATAAATTAGTTGGCATGCAGTCGCCGTTAACTCTCTCTCTCTCTCTCTCTCTGCCGCCTAATTACTCACGGTGTAGTTGGCACTTTGAAAATTAGCACATTTTCATTCCAGTGTTTGTTAGGCGCGCGAGCCTCAACTTGTTCGCAATCGCACCCGACCGCCCGACGCAAAATACAATCGCAAACGGCAACGAATTAAATAAATACATGAATTAAGTAAATATGTTGACGGTGGTTAAATAGTGACCTTTGATAAAGATGATATTTCGACAAATAGTGCCAATTAATTGATACGAATGTGACAGATAGTTTGGCGGGCGTTAATTAACATGTCATACAGTCCGCGTATACCACAACAGTTTTACATAACATAAATTATTCAGTGTATTATAATAGCGGCTATAATAGCCGTACATGTCTAGTCACTCTGTATAAATAACATGAGCTAAATTAAATCACGTTAATTAGCATAAATGTAAATCGGAATGAGAGAAAGAGCGAAAGAAGGAGAGAGAGGAAGAGAGAGAGAGAGGGAGAAAGAAAGAGAGAGAGAGAGGGAGAAAGAAACAGAGAGAGAGAGAGAGAGAGAGAGAGAGAGAGAGAGAGAGAGAGAGAGAGAGAGAGAGAGAGAGAGAGAGAGAGAGAGAGAGAGAGAGAGAGAGAGAGAGAGCGATGCATATCAATGTCGGCTATTACAAAGTATGAATAGTGAATCGCATCTAAAATTGTATACAAAAGAGATCTTGGCAGCCACGGAATCGCTTCAGAAGGAGAAAGAGAAGGAAGCTATTCTATTAACTAATTGTATTTACTCCAATCGCGTGTGCACGCCCGCGTAGCTTCGCCCGCTTTTATTTTGCATATATTATTTCATCAAAGTATCGTATAGCCGGCGATTATCGATCGTCGGATCCCGGTTCGTGATTGCGCGGCCAACTCGCGCGGCGAAAACCAATCGATTCGATAAACCGATGTCCCGCAATCAGCGTAAATTTACCATCCACCGAAAAACGACGCACCGTTAATAAACGGCCGGGTTGCTCTCGTCCCGTGCCGTGTCCCGGCGTCAACGAAATCGACTTTCCCGTGCGCTTCGATATCACCGGCGAATCGTTATCGTTATTTAGTGGTTAATACGATGGTCGTTGACCGGGCTTGGGCGCGCATCTCTCCGTATATTACTACGTTTTCGGATTGTAAATAAAATCGCCGGCGAGATATAACCAGGCGGAATTGAAAGGGTACACGCAAAGCGACGGGTTCGTATTTGCGCAACTGACGAATTTGTCAAGCGGCATATTTTTACGACGACTATCTTGAATCGAGGAATTTTATCGCGCCAATCGCAGCTCCATCTTTATTACCGTCGATTTGTGATATCTTGCGATTTGCAACACATGAACCGTGTCCTTACTTTGGGCATCCGCGATTGACATTGCGTATTCAGTTTTGAAACACATTTTGCTCGATCTTTGTAATCGGTGAAATTTTATGAAAATTATTGCAACGTAAGCGCGGTTTTTTCGACCGCAATATTTTGCTGAAAAGTGTTTATGCGTAAATCTGCGATGTGATTTCGTGCGAAACTGATAAATAACAACTTCGTAACTTGCGGTGCGATAAATATTTGAAAATAATCGTCGATATCGAAAAGTCTGACGATTGCCAGTTTTGCGTTTGGTTTTTTGAACCAAAGAAAAACCTGAAATATCGGCTATCGATTATTCGCATCGTCGACAAAGCTCTCTATCGCGGTATTCTTGCCGATAGTTTCTGAATATTTTAACGCTTCCGGCTTCAATTATCAACGGGAGAATAGTCATGGAATATTAAATCCTATTTTCAATAATACCAACTTTGGCTAAACTTCTATTAACAGCGGATACATGTTGCCAATCAACAATATTGTACATTGTTATTATTTCATAGTACAAAGGGAACAAACGGTTAGCTCTCGCGTGACATATGTTTAACATCAATTTTCCAGCTGATAAAAATAACCGACAACACCATTTGTCAAAGTTGCGCGTGACAAAGATATCATAATTAATTCTACACTTTAATTGATCCCATAATCGTATCAACGTTACCGTCTTGTCAGCAGAATAATGCCGCTAGAACGATGAAAAATAGCACCCCCGAAGCAATTGAAACAGAAATACAGAAGACACGCACGACCAGCGTTGCATTTCCCGTCGATGACCGCAGATTCGGCCGGCGTTTTCGGTCCACCTCAGGTTCCTCGCGTTTAGCATCGGTAGCACGAGTACCCCTCCGTGCGTCTTCAGCAAAATTGCCCAATTATGCTGAAGTTCCGCTTGAAATGAAGTCGAGCGTGAAGTTTTACCGTGCAAAGTTCCACATCCACCACCGCGCACCACCTTTACCTCGAATATTAACACGTTGGCTAATATTCGCCGCTTATACCTTCCTCTCCAAGAGCGAGGCTCCAAGCCGAGTCGAGCTTTATATAAACACACCAAAGTTTTACGCCCCTCGAAGAGTCGCGCCAAAGCCGAGCCAGAGCGATATACTCCCCGCGAAATCACTAATTAACAATTAAGCAGCGGTCAAACACAAAATATTCGAAATACTCGAATTTAGATACCGAGAGACATCTCCTCCGTTTACGTCGGCTGAATGTGACTCGTCGGCGAGAGTTCTTCGCGCCAGCAGATGCATCGGCAGGCTGTGCATGTTAATAAATCGCCCTCTGCGACCACAACGGGCCTCGCGGCCGTAAAACTCTCGAGCCGCGAGAGCTCGAGGCTCGAGGCCGGGGATACTCGGAGGAAATCGCGCCGCTTCCGCAATCTATATTTCCTTCGCCCGACACACACCGATCACACCCCCATTCCTCTGCTTCGTCCTTGGCGCGCGCTCGCGCGACCTTGTGCACAGAAATTGCCGCTACGAACGCTACCACAAGTACGTACATCGACGTCACGACGAGCAACAGGTCGTCTACGGTTGACACTTGGTCCTTGCTTATATTGAGCGATCGCACGTGGGATTATAAAGCGCGTTCTCCTTCTTCCGCAACGCATATCCGGCGCAATGTACATCCCGGGAAGAAATCGCACAAGAGCGAGAGCCTGTCCGTCGGGTCGCGGCGCCCGAGCCACCACGGGTTTCCGCCGGAAGTTGAGTCGTGCAACAGGTATACATTCCGCGGCGAGTTACGAGCCGAGAGAGAGAGAGAGAGAGAGAGAGAGAGGGAGTAGAGGCAGGACCCCCAATACCGTTCTGTTGCAACGATTGTTCGGCAAACTGAGAAGTTCGGCCGCGAACGACGCAACTTCTCGAGCGGCGTGGCCGCCACGTCAAAGTTTTTAATTATTCGAAGCTCGAAGTCGTTATCGACGCGCGACCGCACGCCCGCGCGCTCGTTCTCGTGCTCGTGCTGTGCGCACCCCCGCAATTTCTCGACCGTGCGACACCGGCGCTTCGTGACCAAGCAATTTAAACTTGCGGATCGCGCGGCACCACCTGCGGGTTCGAAGCGGCTTCGGCGGCGTATTAAAATCCGATAGCGGTCGCCGCGGACCTCACCGCGGATAGATAACTCCTCCGTCTTGGACTCCACGCTTGGACTCTAGACAGTTCGCTGTCGGGTCCGGGTGAGTGGTCGCACGCGCCCTCAGCTTCTCGCGTTCTCACCCCGTTGGATCTTTTTTTCCCGACTCTCGTCGCGCTATCGTTTGTTTCATCACGCTCTCACATGCGCATGCGGTATCAACAACGTTCGCAACGTTTGCGAGCGATAAAACGAGCATTGATCATAGTCAGCCGTAAAATATCCGGCTTAATGTCCGGTTAAACACAAAACATTAAAAAGAGGGAAGAGAGAGAGAGAGAGAGAGAGAGAGAGAGAGGGTGCGTTTGATATAATAGGCGATAAATATTTCTTTTTTTCGAGAGGCAAAACGAGGGGGCTGATAAGTCGGCGTGAAAACAATAGCGGGAGATCCAGGTCGGCGATATAAATCCCTTCCGTACTTTGGCGCGTAAAGCTGAAATCGGCAAACGTTTCGACGGCCGGCCGCGCGCTAATTCGCTACATTTCATCGGCACAGCGCGCGGAAACACGCTCGAGAACTCACACGACGGTGGTATCGAGAGTGAGAGAGAGTGAGAGAGAGAGAGAGAGAGAGAGAGAGAGAGAGAGAGAGAGGAAGAGAGGTTGTACGTATAAAATTCCACGGAGTTCAGCCGGAGTACAAATGCATCCGGCGGAGAGGACGGGTCTTTTGTAATAAAAGCGAACGGGAGATTGTGCGGATCAGCATCCCAGCGGCGCGCACACGTGTCGCCGCGCTGTTTGAAAGTCGCCGGTGACGGCATATATCCCGACGTGTCTTCCCTTGCGCCCGTGTACAGTGACCGTATCTCCGATGCAGAGCACGAGATGCGGAGGAACTCAATTACCCGCGAGCTCACTCTCGCGAGTCTCGCTTCGACTTACATAAGTCCAACTCGATAACTGTCAATTTCGCTCAACGGGGAAAGAATCGGCCGCACACAGACGACGACGGCAGAGAAGGGAATTTTTCTCTCCCGTAGATTTATCGCTCCCTATCCCTCTCTCTCTCTCTCTCTCTCTCTCTCTCTCTCTCTCTCTCTCGCGTCTCTGATCAAATAGACTCGGAATAAGCGTACGCGTTGAATTACACGCGAGACTCGCACCAGAGTAACACGCGGCTTCATTCGTCGACATAGAGATATCCGAACGGAGCTTTCCACGAGGGAAAGGTCTCATTAGCGGTGAGGGGTGAGTTACTTTGGGCTTTACCGACTTGATTGACAGTTTGCGCCGGGGCCGTGACTCTTGCTGCGGACTGAAGCATCTTTCCAAGGATTTGCGTCAATCTATCGTGAGCTATCAATGTATCGTAAGACGTACACAAAGTAATTACGTGTAAGCCGAATGATGGCTAGCTAGTCCGAGGTAGATGACTCCAAAGCGCAGCAACTTTCCTCTTATTGCACTCGAGTTGGCGCACTTTATCAAAACAAACGACAGCCTCGGTCGCGGAAAGATTTTCTTCCTGAAGAATGTGCGGAAACCGTTTCACGGACGAGTACCCACACTCGGGCCAGACATTCTCTCACGGCCGGTGAGTTGGAAGTTTCCTCTTCCGAGTACACGAAACGCTCGCAAGAGACACAGATTCGCGTGCAACGCGTGTTGCGTAGCGAAATAAACAGCGTTAACTCGAACGTCCCTACGTGCCCTCGAAGTGCCGTCGGATCGGAGGTGTCGGTCGGCATGGCGCAACAACGATCGGCCCGCAAATCAGTTTCTTCTGTCCATCCTTGACACACGTTATACATGCGAGATACGAAAGCCGAATCTCAATCGAAATCCTCGCCGGCGCGTCCCCGTCCTCCCGGTCGGTCGTGCGCGAGACATCCGATCTTCTGTCCGGAACTGATATCTCTCGAGCGTCCGTGTATCGCCGAGGAGGAAGAGCGACGTAAATCATCGTGAATTCAAAGCCCGAGGCGGACAAGCGGCCGTCGCGGCGCGGCCGTGGATCGCAGACGCGCTCAGACCAGGATCCCGAGACTGCTAACGTGTAACATAACTTACCGATTATGACGTCATGAAGTTTCTGCTCCTGGCACTGCTGAGCTGCATCTGCTCGGCCGACGATCGACGCTCGCGATCTGCGAAACAATGGGCCAGGAGAAGCGACGTCCCGAAGCTCGAGAGTATCCCGCGGTTACCGTCGCCGTTCAACAGACACCACCCAGACACCGCGTCGTCGTCGTCGTCGTCGTCGTCGTCGTCGTCGTCGTCGATGATAATGGACGCGGCCGTGAGACTGCGCCACCACGACGACGATCGCATGGCTGTCATCTTCGGCCAGCGGCTCGGCGACGACGCCGCGCTACGTCATCCGATCAGGCATCGGCGCCGGCAATTCCGATCGATGGAACCGAACGGCCACGTGAACCCGTCCTGGCCGGTGAAGAAAGAAGCGGTGGTCGAAGGTGATCTCCTACTGGGTGGCCTCATGATGGTCCACGAGCGGGAGGACACGGTCACCTGCGGCCCGGTCATGCCCCAGGGCGGCGTGCAAGCGTTGGAGGCGATGCTCTACACCCTGGATATTCTCAACGAGCGGGAGATCGTGCCGGGGGTTAAGATCGGGGCGCACATACTCGACGACTGCGACAAGGACACGTACGGCCTCGAGATGGCGGTGGATTTTATCAAGGGTACGTATATACATAAATACGACCACGTCGTCGACCGAGCCGAGCCGAGCCGTCGCGGTCGTCCGCTGAGTCAATCTGACGCGGCCTGCCGAAAGCTTCCGCTGGCCTCCGCTCTCGCGTGACGCTGTGTGTCAATCGCGTTGGGAATAATCCGCAACAATCTGCGCGATCATGTCGCTTAATATCGCCATTTTGCTCTCTGTCCTGTGTGTGTGTGTGTGTGTGTGTGTGTGTGTGTGTGTGATTATTTAATACCTCTATCGCCACACGTACCCTCCCTCGGGTACTTTCGGGATTAATGTAACGCAGTCTCTCGGAGCTTTCGTGCGCGAATAACAGTTAGTGTCAATATGCCGGAAGATAATACATTTTCATCCGGCTTGATGTCCGATGTGCCGCCGACGCATATTATTAGTAGACTATCGCGCGGCTGCTATTCAGCGGGGAGTCGCTCGCGTGTCGTCATTGTCTCGTCCGAGGCAGCGCGACGCGCACGTCGATAACTGTTGTTCGGTAACAGGTAGTTACTAACACCACTAACGGCGCGATAAGCCTCCGCAGCGCCGATTGTTTACAACGACAATCACGAGACCGGACGTATTCACGTAATTTGCCGTATTATTTACCGCGTCGTGTAAAACGACTCCCCTTTCGTCGCCGCGCTCGCGCCGAGGCGTCTTGTGCGAAACGTTAATCGCGCACATTGACCGGCCGAAGGATCAAGCGTTTTCTCGTAAAACGCGAGGACGAATTCACTCAAGGACGAATAGATCGCCAAAATTGCTACACTCGCAGGGTCTCAGAAGTTCAATTACACTGCCGGAGACTGCGGGATCATTATACTTGATAACATGCGAGCTAATTAGGCACTGAATTTGCACATCATAAGAACACGACGACGCTCCTTCGTCGCAGGCTGCCGCCTGGTGAAAAACGAGCATTGAGTATCGCATGAGTATTCTGTACTCACCGCTAACGGCTTATGTTCGGGCGACGTAACGAAATTATCTCAGCGCGGATACTAAATATTTCGCCGGTGGCCTCGGTTGGCGCGGGCGCGCGACGAGATGCGACGTGACGCGGTGCGACGCGAGCGATTTCTTTAAAAAATTCTCTTTGCAAGGCGAATTTTAAGTAAAATCCTACGTCTCTCCGCGGTCCTTTAAGTCGAGGTAGTCTCTACCATCCTCTCGCCGGGAGAAAAGAAGGACGTGACTTCCGAATGATGTAAGAGCGAGGCCGCTAAGGAATCAAGCGGAGAGAGAGGGAGAGAGAGAGAGATAGAGAGAGAGAGAGAGAGAGAGAGAGAGAGAGAGAGAGAGAGAGAGAGAGAGAGAGAGAGGGAAAGTGAGTTACTCGCGCAACCAGGCGTTGATTTCGAGCCGAGCGGGACGGCAAACGGAGGGTTCGGTTTATGAATTTCAATGAATTCCGAAGGGTAAAACGACATATTTCTTCGTACGAGATACACGCAGACACGGGCTGATTTGATTAACAGCGGCTACCGAATTACCCGAGGAGAACCCGACGAAGACTCCCTTCGTCAGGTTCTCCTCGGAAAATATCGCTCGAGGTATCATCGAGCTGCTAGTCGGATTCGGGGATCCGAGCGTAAAAATTCGCAAGGTAGTCGCGTCGACCACGCGATGACGCGTATTTAAGTTTTAGTTCTTAGTTTAGTAACGACGCGGTGCGCATAGCGGGAATTGCGAGCGTAACTCGACAAACTCGCTTAAAAGCCGCACAGAAGGCACTATTTCACCCTTAATACACGATATATACGCTATTCGCCGTTGGCTCTATTTTACGGTGCACACTCTGTGTGCATTTATCTCCTCGCGCTTTTACCAGTCGCGTTAATTATTTTTCTCCACTACGTCCTGACTACCGCGCGCATTCTCAATTCCGCGCGCCCGTCCTACTTTCCGCCTAGCGGCATGATCGGGAACCCGGAAACTTTGTGTTGAGAGTTTAGCGGAAAGTGCAGGAAAGCCACGCGTTTATTGCCTTTTTTCGCAGCTATCTTCTTGTTCCAACTTAGACATTCAAAGGCGGGATAAAATTAAGATCCGGACTTGTGGAGACTTGAAGCGAATCCTAACGATCGCCAAGTCAGAGCTCGGGTCTAGATTTTTGGTCAGACGGAAACTTTCTGCTCCGTTCAATCTATAGAATATTAAACAACACTTAGGCAAACTCGTTTTCTTTTTTTTTAACGATATCACAAATATTGAATTTTTCTCTTTCGGTCACGTTGAAAGGCAATTTTTACGTTCTCTCTCGTTAATGATTTGAATTTAATTTAAATATTAAATATGAGGTGCGTATTAACGTTCTTTTTATTTATAATTTTTCGCGCGCACACACACACACACACACACACACTCACGCATAATACGTGAATGAGGAAACAAAGGAAATTAATTATATCTCGTTGAGTTGCTACTGCAACTGGAAAATTAAAATATACTCATATCGTCGAGTTATTTATTTTTTGTTTCTTCTTAACGGAGTTTTTCCACAAAACACGTATATACACATACGTGCGCGCAAAACAAACTTCTTTCTTAGCGCTTGCGCCAATGTCGTTAATGTCTTTTTAGTCGTTGAGTTCCCAGCAATAACCGTGTCGCACTAACGCTAACAAGCATACTGATTATTGCCGCTGGAACACGAGGCTGGAACTTTAATGTGAGGAAAGTTCATCTCTTCTCTCTCAGGTCTGGTATGTTACACACGTATACGCTCGTATACGGCGATACAAATGGAAGCAATAAAACGTTTCCTCGGAGAAAGCCAGACGAAGAATTTTCCTCGAGTGTTAATGATTACGATCGATTGGACGAGCGAAAGCACTTAAAACGGAATTAGAAGTTAAACTGCGCGCTTGAATTTCAAACGCGCCTGTAATTGAATTAGTCAGGCGTTGCGCTCAATAACGGAATCCGGTCGGCTCGCTCGTGCGGCCTAAGAGACAGAAATTCGAAGGAGGCGATGTCAAAAATGATGACGCCAGCGACGCCGCTCAGCCGAGCTGTCGTAGCCGCGCTGTGTCCCCTCGGAAAGAGTACTTTCTTGTTAAAATTGATCGAGTTGTCCTGTCGTCGGTGTGATTCGCATGATTAAATTCCGCCTTGGGACGAGTTGGCGTAACTCCGTTATATGGGCGGCATAATCTTGACGTTAATAAATACGGAGTGAAAACGCACGCTGTATTAGCCGCATAAATTCGAGAAGGAACTTCGAGATCATAAGCGCGAGTTAGGGTGGCCCGCCGCGGCGCTGCCACGGCGGATAGTCGTATCCTGGGAGCGCTACAAACGCTCGACCGCCGTCGAGAAGAAATCGTCGCCCTCGCTTAGATTCACCCTCGCAATAACGCCATGGAAAGTCGCGAAAATTTCCCCGGACGTTTCGCCCCGCCCGCGCGTCGGCGAGTTTCAAGTTTCGGGTTTCAATGCCTCACCTCCTCCTCCTCCTCCTCCTCCTCCTCCTCCTCCTACGTCGCTCACGCGCGGGAACGCTTTACCTAAATTACCTATTATTGTCAGCAATTATCTGCGTCACCTTCTGTGACGACGCGAAACTTTTTAACTGCCAATTTCAGACATCTATTCTGCAACAGCGGAACGGGACTTTCCGCGGGGATTGAAATTTATCGTGGCGCTCGTTATATCGTCGCGCACCACCTCGCTTCTCGTCTTTCGTGGAGCCGCGCTGTGAGATGTTACGTTCGCAGCAGAAAAAAGTTTTATTTCTAAAGCACACCTGCCGGAGAAAGCGGCGAAAGTTCATCTTCAGAGCACACATTCACGCGCGCGCGCGCGCGCGCGCGGTCTTACTAAAAACTTAAGAAATAGAAACGATTTTACGGCGAAAAAATCAGCCAACTTGTTACCTCAAAAAAAAGAACCAACCCATTTTATAAGCTAAGAATGGGAAAAAGAAGAATGACCTTTTCGACGGCACTTCTGCCGAGCGATGCTGTAAAATGTGTAGGTCCTTCATCTATTATATCGCTCCTTCTTGTTGCTTTTTTGTCCCCTGCACTTTCAGCGGTTTTTGTCCCCTGCAGCGGTTTTGTCGCGTATTCGGGACCCGAAGTATTCCGAATCGATAAATATCGATGTAGAGCGGCGAAATTGAAATGGATAAAGAACGACATCGTATTTCTCCTTCCGTAGCCTCGCGCGAATCGTCTGAAGTCACTGCCTGAGAAATAACATAAAATCGCCCGTCACCCCCGAGATTTGTCATTTTTTATCTCTACGGGTACGAGACAGAAAGACCGCACGTGTTTGATCTCCTTTGACATCCATTCACGTTAGATATTTGATCGCATAAATTCCCGTAACCCGTATCACGATCCATAACCGCGATAGACGTCGACAAACGAGATGGAGAGAAATCGGCGCTAACAAATGGCCCCCAACGCCAGTGCTTTGTTACGCGTGGTCGTTAATGTAAGAGAGGCGACACCAGAATATCCGTTATAATTAAATCACCGAATACGATGCAGCGGGCGGGCGTGCTGCTTTTTTCGCGCGGACGATGAGCGGCATTATGACAAATCAAGCACGGAGAAGTAAGGCTTGGTTAGACTCTCCCCGCGGTTGCCAACTTGTCGCGCTTTTCTTGCTGCGTTAATTTCCCTGATTGAAGCGTCACTTTTGCGGATAATGCTCGCTTCGTGTCACCCGCGTTGTCGTCGCGTTTATCCGTTACTCTCCGTACACTCTCCGGAGGAAATGCGTTCGTCCTTAACATCTCGAACGGAAATGACCCGTTCATTCGATTAAACGTCCCGGGCGAAGGAATTCATTCAGAGCCGGCTGGTTCCATTTTCCGCACACGCGCACGTGAAATGTCGACTTTCACATGCGAATCGTAACGACGTCGTTATCGAAACGTCTTCGTCTGAAATAACATCCAGCAAGACCGGAAACGTCTCTTGATCTTGCTTGGTAAACGGGAGCGTACCTTGTGTATGTATAATGCATAACGTCCACTCGCTCTTTGCCAATGACACGCGCGGCAGCGTAGCTCGCTCGAGCTCTCCCACATCGTCCGCAGAAATTTATCCCATTTCGTTCGATCTGCGATCATGAACGGAGGGAGGGAACAAAAGTGCTTGTGATTCGAAAGAAATCGGAGGTAGATTTCGGCCCACGCAGGCCATCGTTTGCCACGAGACATTCTCTCCCGGTGAACCGAGAAAAACGCAGTTAAAGCATCCGGTGAAATACGTTCACCGCAGTACCGCGGGGCATTCCAAGATGGCACCCCCCGATGGGAGCTCTTGCTCTATTTTATCAATCCAGCCCCCGGGGCTATCAGCACCGAGCGCGGGAAAAGCGATCGGCGTGTAGCGTGTTATTTCGCTCGCGTGAAAGTGGCCGGCGATTAACCCATCTCGGAGGAATTCACTTCGCCAATCGGCAAATCGAGTTTATTGCCCGTAAAAAAAGCAATGAATATGCAGATGACATATTTTTCGGTGTTCGAATTGAGCGGTGACGCCGACATTTCCTCGTTGCCCGAAAATCGCCCCGCATCGCGTAACCGATGTGATTTTGTTCGCCGCTTTGAAGACGCTTATCGATGCCTGTCGCGCGGTGCACAAGCGAAAAGAAGCAAAACTACCTGTCCATCAATTACGATATATGATATTTTAATGGTCGCCTCTCGTGTACGCGCGACTTCATCCGTCCACCGGCGGATGTCGTCTTGTGAAGGAGCGAGCACTTGTCGATAATAACGATTCGTAACTGCGATATTATGGGGATGATGTAAAGTGGTGGATTTACGGATCCCTATACAAGGAGAGAGAGAGGGAGAGAGAGAGAGAGAGAACGTCCGTCCCCTTGGACGCGAATGAAACGAGCTCTCGAAATGCGCAGGCAATAGATGAGCGTGAAAATTTGTCGGCGATAAGACGGCCGTCAAAGTGTTAAGAAGCCACACGCGGACATGACTTTGGTGAAATAGATCTCCTTTGAATACTTTTAAATCTCGTCAAACGCGAGTGCCTTCTCATTAAAATTTTCCATTTTGCGCACCAATGGGTCTCACTCGATAACGCAACGCACAAAGGTTACGAAGGAGAGCCGCCGGTGGACGAAGATGAGTGCGGATTTTTTTTCGCAAATTACGTTATTCGCTGAAGTTATTCGTTATGAAAGGAATCCCTGGAGGGTTGAGTAAGTGCAACCCAAAATAAGCGACCAACTACTTCCCCTTTCACAATTTTTTTTCTTCTCTTCTCTTCAGTACTCACCTACTCACCCTTAACTCGTTGATCATTGTCCCACGTCTTTTGTCCACGACGCGTCGTCCATTCTATTCCTAACGTCGCATTATCGGAAGTAATAAACGACGCTTCCGCTTTATACATTTTTGACGACGGGGCGAATAGCGTGTAAGGGCGGCAATCTGGAAAATGTACACGCGCAAAAGCTTCGGCTCCATATCGCGTGTCTATACGGCGCGGGCCGTTGTTTCCATCGAGCGCGCCTGTTTATGCGAATAAATATGGAATGAAATTCTGAATGGGCCGGCTTTAGCTTCTGCTGTGTACTAACAGCATTGATTAAGATTAATTAAACAAAATATGCGTGCAGCCAAGTCGTGCATTCAGCAACGCATTCAGCCCGCATTTTCGAAGAATTCAAAGTGTCTATAGCTGCTGATCCCGCAGCCGTGTGTGTACGCATTGTGCACACATACGCTTCGTCGCTTCGCGCATACCGACTCTAATAAAAAATTTCACGAGTTTCACCGCGCGTTCAACGCATTACAAAGCGCTTTGGACACGGATTCAATTCGCGGGTTCAACATTTCGCCGGTTCCGCTGGAGTAAAAATCCCGATAAACATACGCCGGTAAGCAGAAAAAACGTCTACCCTCCCGGAGTACTCATTTGAGAGAAATGCGGCAAAATTGTAGTCCGCGCGACGCTCCGACAGTTATTCGTTGCCCGCGGAATTGCTTCCGCTCGGTGAGATATGCCCGTTATCTCCACGAGCGGACGCTATTGTAAAAAAAAGGAGAGAAAGGGAGGGAGCGCGCATATTTCTCGGTTCGGCGAAAAAGGACGGACAAAGTGCCAAACCGTACAACGATTATAAAAATATACGCACGTTCCCCCGTGCGAGAGAGGCACGCGTATCCGATTTGTAGAGATATCAGCTGCCAGGTTTCGGGGTGCTTTGCAGCCGGCGTTAAATACACGTTGCTTTAAACGCATCGCAGCGGGAAACAATTTCGATTGCACCCGAGAGGAAAACCGGCAATGTTTCGTTAAATACCGGCAAAAATCGATTTCGCCCCGCGCCCGTCGGCCAACACGACGCGACGCGACGCGACGCGACGCGACAACCGCTCGTGTGTTTCCCGATGAAACTGCAATAGAAAAATTGAGGCTGCCGAGGTCAAAGTGACATTGTTGGAACTACACCTTATGCCGCGGGTGTTATTTTTCGCCGCGATAGATTACTGTTACCGGCGGTGTTGCGAATTAAGAGATAACATTTTTCTCACAATTAAATCGCTCGCTTTGCCGGGCGGCGAGCTGCGACGATTGCGCTTGACGGGGCTTGAAAATCGTGCCGCCGAGGTGTTTATGAGATTTCGTGTTTCGCGTCGCGGTGACGCGCGCATTATACATGTATTAGCGTAACGAGATTGGTCTTTTTGCCGCGATCGCACTTGAAACACTGCGCGGAGGCGTGCTTTCGCGAAATAACGGAGCGGCAGCTCCGTGTGAATTTGTTGTCTGGCGTTGCGACAGCCAATTCTGAAAGTCCGGCCGGGATATAGAAAACTGCACTACGCTCGTTTGCGAGACACGGTCCTCGCACACTTTTTCCCCAAGCAAACTTGGATCAAAGTGCATCAAATGATATCGTAACCGGTGCGTCATCGAGATAAGGGCACGGCTGGAAAATGCAGAAGCTCCGCGAGGCGCACGAATGATTTAAGCGAGTCGATTCTGCGAAATTTCATTTCAAAACTTTGTCGTCGACAGCGTGTCGCGCTGATAACGAGAAAACTACCCGCGGCTAGAGCGAAGAGACCGGGAGGAGAGTGGTGGAGAATGTAGAAATGTATAAAGTGCAGTGTTCCTCCTGCGCCTTGATCTTCATTAAAGCCGGCACGCAATCTGTGCGCCCTCCAAGCATGGAAATGCGAATTGCTCGCGGCGTGTCATCTCTCGTGCACAGAACGCGGATCGCGGATTCATTGGACGGTGTCGTTACACGGAAGCAATGTACGATGCATCTCCAAGGTACCCCGCACATGCACTTGGTGATATTTCGTAAGAGGAGAGCCGCCATTTTTGTTTTGTACACGGTATACTGCGCGTCGTAAAAAAAAATCAGTCAACCGGTTTTCCCGTGCAATTTCTCGCGAGGAAGAGTTCGTTCTCGTTAGTTATCTACTATATTTTATATGTACTCTCTCATCCCCTCTCTTTTCTCTCCATCCTCTCTCTCTCTCTCTCTCTCTCTCTCTCTCTCTCTCTCTCTGCAATGCCTATGAACTCAGACAAAATAATGCCGTGTTCTCTCGAAAAAAGGGGAGCGTAATCAATGAGATTAAATAAAGAGATCTTGTCAGTTTCCTCCGTTCATTCAGCGGCTTTCTTTGAGCGAAGATGAGAGAAGGAAGAAGGGGACAATGCTCCACTTCTCGTAGAGCCACCTTAAAAAGCAATCGCTCGTCGTCGCTCGTGTGTCGTCCCCGTCTAAATTTCCCCGTCTGTTCCCTTTGTTGCGCCGATCTTCTCTCATTGATATGGCCGATATCGAAAGTTTAAGGGATTCAACGTAAGCTCTCCGTCCGACTGACGAAAATTCCACAACGTGCTTTTGTTCGCCACCTGCAGTGACTTAAAAATTCCGCTCAATCGAAATGTTCACCAAATGAAACGAGCGAGTGAGAAGAGAAGAAAAGCGGAATTGCAGTCGAGACGTGACCGAGACAATACAACTTCCATGTGATATAAATGTAAAAGACGGAAGTTCTCTGCCTCTTTCTCTCCTTTTCTCTCTTTCTCTCTCTCTCTCTCTCTCTCTCTCTCTCTCTGTCTTTACAGAGAAAATGTGGCTGCTTTTCTTTAAACCACACACAGGATTTCAACTGCTGCGTCTTATACGCACCGTTATAATCCCGTTACACAACTCTGATGTGATGTATTACGTATTCTTCTTCGCTGTGTCGTAAATAGTCAATGCCGTGCGATTGTTCCGATTAAAATGTCAGTGTGAATCGCACGGATGTAAATCAGCTCGCACGAACATGTATGTTATAAAATTATCACGGTCCCTATTTATTCAGCATTTACGTTATGAGGCGTAACAGAATTATCCGGATTTCACAAACAGAGTTACACGCAACTCCGGGCAAATAATCTCTGCGCTACCTCTGCACTAGCAACCGATTTGGCCATCCGATTAGCTGGCACGTTCTGAAAAATGATACCTTTCAACGCATGTCCGTTTTATCGAAATTGAAAAATTGGAAAATAACATTGGACGTGTGATACAATCTGTCTGCGATTTCGTCAAATGCGTCATAGAAATTGGGTTTCGAGATGTGTTCATATTTGTCTTTTTTTCCGCTGGACGTCAATATTACTCCCGCCGTATCGCTCCGAAGTATAATACACACCAAAGACTTAAACATTTTTATATATTTTTGAAATTATACTCATTTATTTCCCGCGCAGCGGGGTTAATTTGCATCGCTCGCTCTTGAGCACATACGAACGCTGGTGACTCTTTAAAAAATGCCAAGTCTCACATCGCTCGCCAGAGAGCTTGGAGAATATCGTCTTTAATTCTTTATCGTACTCAAGGCACGACCCAGAGTCTAGTCTGCTTCGTTCGCGTTTTCGATAGCCGCTCGAATGACGGTGGTTTTCATGATGTAGAACATTTTGAGACCCGACCCTCCAGAATACAAGAGAAGCTTTCTCGAACGAAACTTTCGAAGGAACCCTGTCGAAATTACCCTGTCGCGGTCGTCATACCGCAAAATCGCACGATTGGTCTTGGCGTTGACGCAACTTGGATATTAAGTGGACACGTCGTTAGCCGCTCCAAATTCAATTTGCATTACTGATAAGACAGCTGCTAATTTTGCGGCTAACATCTTTGCCATCTAGTGCATCTAGTCCGAAACGCAGAAGACCGTTAATATGCCGGTGAACATTAATTCGCATATCTGCAGTGCATTAAAAGTGATTCGCGTCGACTCAAATTAAAAAACTTCAAGCGTTCTCTCTTCTCGTCTCGGGGCTTTGTAAGTCACGAAGGAATTGTCGCGCGCTGTCTTCCATTCTGCGTTCGGGCGCGCGCGCCCGCGCCCGATGTAATAACTTGAAAAATCGATTACAATTTTTTAATGGAATATTTATAAGCGAACGAAGTCGTTACATTACGCTTCGGTTCTACGAAATGACTAGTTACGCTCTACACTCTTCGCGCGCAGTAAATAAATAAAATATGACAATGTGCAATATTTCTCATATTTCATTGGCAGCTGTAAAATATCTTCGACGTGAACCCCGACCGGGTGTGAATCGGAGCTTGGAAATAACAAGTACAATTCCGCGGATCGAAACAACCAGGTTACCTGAGGAAAACCGTTGAGGAGAAAAATAGATTTATGCCGAAGCAACACGACGATGAACGACATGATTTTTCCTCACGCGTATTCAGCGATGCTTGTTTTCCCGTTGATTTCACGTGGCTGCTGTTTCAACGAATATTATATATATAAGCGCACATCGCTCGGCGCACTGACATTTCGGAAACTGAAATTTAGCGTGCGTTCTGATTTCGGGTCGGGTTGCAACATCACCCGCGCAAATAAATCAGAAGGAAAAGAAAGCTTCATATTCGTATCTCTACCACTTTGCGTAAACGTGCCAATTTTTTCCAATCTTCTGTTCGAGGAGAACGATCAAGGGCTTGAGGGCTATCCGCGTAACTGGTTTCAAGATGATTATATAGGAACTCGCTCTTTACTTCCGTAATAGTATCCCCTTTTTGAGATAATCGCTTTTGTTCTTGGAGCACGAGCGAGCTTTTTAAAAAAGGAGGGTCGCAAAAAGCTTCTTGTCGCGCTGTCTTCTTTTCTCGCCGCTCGGCTAGCTCCTAGTCCCAGCAAGACATATCCGACTAAAGACCCGTCGCGTAATAAAGACGAAACGGGGGGACCCTCCGCTCTGAAACTTGCTTTCGCTTTTAACGTGTAACTCCGCTCATCGGCCCCGCTGATAAAGGTGTGCACAGTCGAAATCGGTCACACCGGCGCCGGAGAAGTAACGCCCTCTCGTTTTCCACTTTTATCTCGCTCGTACATAAATGCATTAGGAAATTTACGCTCGCGCTTAAACGTAATTGAAGACCGAATTAAATTCAGTTACGATCTTCGCATTATATTATTTTCATTTAGCCACTTGCCGATATTTCCTGTAATAAACGATGTAAATGGAAAATGTTAATATTATCGGAAATGAAACGGAAGAATACGAACGGTAATAAATAATACGAATGGCCGACGTCGTAATAATAGAAGCGCGAAATTACGTCCGTATATACAATAATAAACCGATGCGCTTCCAAATAATATCGGCCGTTGAATTTGCACGAGTACCGTCAGCTGTCATTTTTCTCACGAACGTGTCTTCTTCCCGGAAATGCAATGACATACGGGACATTTAATCAGACGGTAACTTGACAATTGATCCGAGACGAAAGAACGTTCAGAATACTTCAAGAATACTGTCAGACATACAAGTATAAGTTTTGTACTGTATTGTTTTGTGCTGTATTGTTTCGTGTTGTATTTTCCTCACCAAGCTGCGATATTCAATTTTTAGATCAAAGTACGCCGCTCGCGAGGCTCAAACTTGCAGCGAGCAAGCGGAACACAAACACCCACACATGTGTGTATGTGCGGAATGAAATCGTTTGTCATGATCGAGAAAAATCAGCTTTGATGAAAGGCGCGTTTAATATGCGCGAACAGTAACGAGAACGCTTACGTCAGGCCAATGACCGGCTCGACTGGTGTGTTCGTGCTGAAAGACAATAACGGAAAACGGGAGATAATCCCGATCTGGCCATCGGTAGATGGTAGACGCGTTCCTTTCGATCGAAGAACCCCCCGTAGAGATGAGCGCGAAGCGCGAAACTCCGAGCGTACGCTATCTCGGCCGTGTTACCAGATTGCTCATTGAATGCCCGCGATCTTTTGTGTTCCGTCAGATATTAACTAACTTGGCACGCGAGCGATCAACGCGCGCGCAGAACCCGCGAGCGTACTATCGATACGTACATCTGAACGGCAGACCCATGAAGTATAAAATGTCGGAAATTGCGGCGGCCGGCGCGCGTTGTTAACGAGCACTGCCCACGGAGGAGGGCGACGTGGAATTTCGGGAGGTTAAATAAGACAAATGTTCAACGTCGCCAAATGAGCGGGTGACATGACGCAAGTAACGTAACACGCGAAAAAACCTCAGCCGCCATGCATCACGGTGAAACGTGAAATACGAAGACCAAGGAGATATTCTCTGTCTTAGGGCTGTGGGCGAGAGCGCCCAAATTGATCGAGGGTCCGTGACGAAAGATGTAATTTCCAGGCTCGCGGGCCACACGCGGTCGTGACGAAGAATCGACGCCGTCGGTTACGGACAAGCCAATTTTCGACTCTCGATAATCAGCCGAAAAAGAAAACAAAGGGCAGGACGCGGGCAGAGGCGGTCACTTTTGCCGCGGCCGAGCGCCGAGGGCACTCTGTTTTCCTCGCGAATTAAATGAATTCGCGCGTGAATTCACGTCGTGTTCTGCTGGATTTAATTTGCGCTGTCGAGAGCGGGATCGACAGACAAATCATTTTTCGAGTCGTAGCTTTCATATTTTTCATCCCATCATTCTCACTCGCTCGCCGCCGTCGGCGAACACGCGCTCGCGCGCGAGTTCGCCATACACGAGTGATATCTCACGGCATTGATTCATCGGCAATAATTACGAGCGAAAATGTTCGCGAATATTTTCATATATCTAGGGCAAACATATTCACAGAGGCAGGCCAGCCAAAGTACCAAAGAGAATAAATTACCGCGCAGGCGGTGTATAAATATATATATATATATGTATTTTTATGATTCGCTCTTCTCGTCCAATAAATCGCCAAATACAATAACTACGGACACATTTCAACAATTATATTCGTCGTTACCTTTGACAGTCGCGAACGCCAAGGAAACACCCAAAAGAAAGGCACTCCGATGAATTCCCGTAGATTTCAGGCGGAATCACTTAAAGCGAGTCAGTAGAAATGTCTCTGTGACTGAAACGGCGAAACACGAGTATTTCAGCGACAATTAGCGAGTATTCACTGATTTTCAATAGAAACGCTCCTCCTCCGTCTGACATCTCGCAGATTTCGGCCGGTGGAGGTCGAGATTTCGCTGGAAAATCTGCAGTACACAAATTTGCTACACGCTATAGCACACCTAACTTTCTACATTCGCGGCGAAATGGGATTAACGGCTTTGCGCGCGACGACACTACCTGTGTCTACAAACTACACCCACAATGGGAATCGCTCTTAATTATCAAGCGATTCTTTCAGCGATATTTGCTGATACTGATTGCAGTGTGCAAACTTGAGACATTGCATTGATTACCGATTGCATTACCTTGGAGAGACTAGAATCATTGTTGATAAGCGAGCGATTCTCTCGACAGAGAGAGAGAGAGAGAGAGAGATCGCGCGGGCCTGAAAGCGCGAGTCAACAATCGGAAGACGAACATCGCGACGGACGCTCGCGCCGTTCAGGCTGCATATTCATAATATTCCCGAGGCAAAGTTGCGATTCGAGATCACTTAGCTTATATGTGCCACCGCCTCCGAATCGTAATTCGCGATGCACCGCTCGCGGTCGCATCAATGTAATGGAATATCGAGTCGCCTCCCCAATGCAATTTCATTTTCGCGCCGAAGCGAACCCCTCGCGCTTGGCTTTCACACACACACACACACACACACACACACACGCGCGCGCGCGCGCGCGTACGCGAACGTCGTCTCGGTTTGCATCTGTTGCGCGTCGCGAACTTCATTCGCCCTTCTCGCATATCGACGAGCTGCACATTCGGATCGTCCCTGATATAACACGGGATGCCGCGACTCGCATTCACCCGCGGTCGAGTTTTATTGCGCATCGTCTTCCTCCCCACTTTCACTCTCTCTCTCTCTCTCTCTCTCTCTCTCTCTCTTCTCTTCCTCTTTCTTCATCTGTCGTCGCTGTTACGTAATTGTATCGACGTGTGAAAGCACGTAGGAATACCTGAGGAACGTGTGAGACTTTCGCTCGATGAGGCGCACTCTGCAGATCGTGAATTTCAATTATAGTTTTCTGCTAGCGGGAAGTCTCTCCTCTCCTCTGCCTCTCTCTCTCTCTCTCTCTCTCACTCTCACTCTCACTCTCTTTCTCCTTTTCCCGATAAAAATTCCCAGGAAAGAACGGCTCGTTTATACCACACCCTCCCCTCCCCTAACGTGCTCGATGAAATCGATTCTTGACCTCGAGGGATACCGTCCGACGGAGAGCCCCGGTCGGTGTCGTCCCGTTTCGTCTCGTCTCGTCTCGTCTCGCAGTGATGCCAGCGTATACACAAATACGAGCCGAGTCGCATCCCTAAAGACGTGTTTTCATCGGGACATGTTTTATCGCGACTGCTTCTAACGCGATGCGCATCTATAAGCACCGATCCGCAACGTCCGCGCGCTAACAGCGCGCGTTTACCAGCCGGGAATACTAGAGGTATTCCTGCGGGAATACTCGCGCTATCGCCGGCGGATGTATCTCGCGCGCGCGCTCGTTCATTAACGCGCACATACGCGCGCGTTCTCCACGATCACACACTCCCGTTCCGCTCGATGTCGCGCGAGCCGAGCCAAAGCGGGGCCTGCGGGTCTGCGGCTATCGAAAACGATTCGTTTCAGCCGGGTTCGCCGGGTATATCTGCCGAGGAATCTTAATCGCGCGAACACTGCTATTCAATTACGGCGCAGTCGCCATTACTCTGGCAAGAAACAAGAGGAACGTTCCTGCCCTGCCTTCTTCCACTTGCTCCATAATGCGGCCGATCGCGGGCGTCCTTGCGGCGCGGGCGCATCGTGCGGAACGGCGCGCGGCGGCTTCATCTCGTCTCGCGTTTATCGCGCCGATAAAAGTTTGAACACTCACAAGGTTTGTCGCTCGCGCGCGCGCGCGGATAATGCGCAGCGTCTCGTACGGCGGCGCGCGTTTAAAGCGCAGCTGAACACGTTTTGTATGAACTTAGCACCGGCCGCGAGAGTTGATCGCGCGAGCAATCGACGATTGTTCTGTGTGACCGCCGTGTGTGCTCCGGAGCACACACGGCGGAATAGAAAGCACCGGCAATTAAGTGTAATAATTCGGTTCGGCGCGATAAACTTCACATTATGCTACGCGCTCGCTCGTACACGGTGAACTTTACACATGGCGGTTAGTTAGACCGGGTGTGCGCACAAAACGGAAGAACTATTTTGTGTTCGGGAAATGGCGGGAGAGCGCACATTCGCGAAACAGCGAGTAATTAGTTTCGCGCCGCCAATTTCTCGAGCTTGCCGCTGTGGCAGCAGCGAATACCGCAGGATCTCGTGAGATTTGTACCCTCCCTCTGTCAGCGTCCTCGATATCGGCTGTAGACTGCGTTATCGATGGCTCGCGACTCTTTGTAGGGCTAGATAAATTTGCCGAGTCTTTAATGTTCTCGCCAATTGACGTCCCCACACATCTGGCTCACCGTAAGATATGTACTTCCCAGCGGACACTCATTCTCTCCGTCCTACGGTCCCGAGTATTTATCGCAGCTAGCAGGAGGAATTAGTCGGCGAAAGTTCCTTATTTACGAAAGCGTAGAAAAATTGCGCACACCTGCCCCGCCTCGCGCGCTCGAACGTACTACGCGTCAAGGTGTAATCGGGCGCGTTAATCGCGTGCAATCCGGCAGACGGCCACGTTAATGCGTTCCGTGATCCGTATTCCGAAGAAACAAACTCCCAACAAAGAGATACGAGAACGTAACGACGTTTACGCTAACAAGTTTCGCCGTTTGCCGGGAGAGCGCAGGACATTGCGCGCGCGAGCCATACGCCTTGTGAGTCAACGAGCTCGGCTCGTGAAAGAGCGTCTCGGACGAGAGATATAGCCGCTCGCTGCCTGCCGCTTCGCCGACTGAGATACGAGATGCGTTTCTGCCTTGCGCTTGAATATTTATTTGCGAAGAGATATCTCCGTTTGAGAGATACGAAGAATCCATCGGGAGAACGTCGCGCGACGCGTGCGAATAATAACCCCGTTGCAGCAGCTTGGAAAATTTGTCACACGCTCGCAAATGTGCCCTCGTCCTTCTTCTTAAACTTCCCGCTTGATTCCACTCGTGCGTAATCCCACTCGTGTTGGCTGATAGCGCGGAAGGAAGGAGGGAGGGAGGGAGGGTGCGCCGTTCACTCGCCACCGTCGATCGCGCGTTCCTAAATAATCCCGACGGTATTACGGCGAGCCGCGAATTCGGTTCTTCGGTTATTCAAACTGTTAATTAAAGCTCCGCATTCCGTCGGGAGGAATATTATACCGCCGGTTTATTATACGTATATATATACACACATTATACCATCGCATACTCGGGAAAACAATCAATATTTGTTTACATCAGCGGTAACTTGGAGTGGAATCCTTCGAGGCATGCCGTAATATGGAAACAGCTGATAGCTATTCCGCGAAAACTCTTGGAATTTTCCGTAGATTCCATGAGCGCGATACATGCGTGGACTATGAGGGCATGTATAAACTTTCGTTATCAAACTTGCCGTATTTGCCTATCAGATCGGCTGTTCGCGTCCGCTTCACGCAACAGGGAATGTTTTTAGGACAAACAAACCACAGTCGCCGGATGCGTCGCGGAAAACGTCGCGTCGTAGCGCTGCGGTTTACGTGCCCGGAACACGTTTGAGCCACCGCGAATTGCACCGTACCGCGCGAGCGCGCGCGATGTCAGTTTTTCTCGACGTACTTTTTCTCGTTTAGCTCGGAGCAGCGCGGCGCAGCGGTGCAACATGGGAATTATTTCATTTTTACAATTACGCCCTGCGGCCCCAAGCCCCGCATCCCTCCTTTCATCCGCGGCCGGATTTCGAGATGAGGCGAATTATTCGATGAAATTTATTCCGCTCTTCGTTCGACGCGCAGTGTCTGCAAAATATTACGACGCGCAATCTATGTATATATTTGTTTAAACATACCCGTCTCTTTGCGCGACTATTCGCAGATTCAGCGGCTCCATGATAAATCGAAAATTAGACTTTCGCAGCTCTCATCGAGACTTGTTCCCCGCCTTTTACGAGCACGTCCGAGAGACGGCATGCTCTCGAGCGCGTAAATCGTCCCTCGCCGGATCAATTTTCTTTACGATTCGTCGATGTTTAAGAGTGCCGTAAAGCCGTGCCGAGTTTCGATAGGGATGACGACGCAGACGGGGGGGGGGAGGGGGGGAGGGGACACGTCGGAGCATCTGTTCTGCTGGTAACATAACTTTCTCGAGTGTTTGGAGAAAGTTACAAGCGCGAGGAGAATAAAAGTAGCCGTCCGACGCGGTCGCGGTCGCTGCACAAACGGGGCCGATTATCACGCGCGAGGGGAAGATTCAAGATATCTTTCGACTTTGGGGAAAGTTAGCACCGATCGGAAAATTAATCGGTCGTCGTTGTTAACTTTGCTTTGCAAATCGAAATCCGATAATGAGCCCGGTCGCCGACGATCGTCGCCGACCGGGGGAACGAAAGAGTCAACGAAAGGACGCGGGTTAAGCGGGATGCGACGGCAATCGCGATCTTCGATAAGATTAATTAAGGAAATTTGTCTGTCAAAGAGCGACGCTCTCTGATTAATTATTATCGACTATTAGAATTTTCTGACTAATTAAGAGATTCATTGTTGATGGATTCGATGGATTATACGATGCAGGACGACGCAACGTTGACCGCACTGAGAGAAAAGTATATGATATTTGGAACTATAATGATATAGTGACTAAATTACAGTCCGAAGTATAAATATCATATTTGTAGTAAGTATTATCATAATATCGGTAATAATTACGATATAGGCATAGAGTATAACCAACCATATATTATAATAATATTTTTACTAAGAATTATAGTAAGTTAAACTGAAATTATCGTATGGATACAAATATAAAATGGTAGGTAAAGTACTCTCTCTTATATAGTCAATATTACCAGAATATTTGCTAAATGATGACAGATGTAACTATACGAATATTAAATCTCACTATATTTGTGAATGAGAAATTACCATATATGTGGTAATAGTAACCAAACAATTATTTAAGACAATCATTGACTATATATTTGTGTTTATTCTACTATATTTTGCAGGTTCAAAGAACTATAAAAATATGGTTGACGCCAAAATGAACTGTAAAATATAGTGAGATTATAGTTAATTCAACTATATTTTTTCTATCAGTGCGCGCGATTATCGAAGACTCACGATGATGAGTTACGGCGCGTTTTATCGGCCATCGGGAGCGTTTTATCGGATCTACGTACGCGGGGCGGCTTCGCCAATGAAAATCTGTTTGCGGCGATTTATGCTCGCGACGAGAGAATTGGAGGACCGGCGAATTCGCGCGGCTACGCCGAAATAAAATTGCCGGCGACCTCTCAGAACGCCCCATCGATCATAAAGCAGAAATCCGATAGATTCGCAGCGATATTTGATTCCCGACCGCGGCACCCGATCGCCGGATTACCGATAGCACCTAAAACACCGACAGCTCCCGTCGATGCTCGAATAATGAACATTTGTCAACAAGCTGCATTATCAATTTACTCGTTGCGACGTACTAATTAGCGCATCACTAATTAGAGGTTATCGTTTATCTGGCGATGCACAGTTGCTAGTTAAGCGAGTTGTTCGCATTAATTATTGATAGCAGACGACGTCGAAAATAACAATACCGGCCTCATCTGACGGAGTGAAAACTCCGAGTGTCCGTCGCGCTTGAATCGGCAAAACTAAGCGTCTAAGTGGCTCGTGTAAAATAATGCGGAGTGTATATACACTGATAGAAAAATATAGTTGAATTAACTATAATCTCACTATATTTTACAGTTCATTTTGGCGTCAGCCATATTTTTATAGTTCTTTGAACCTGCAAAATATAGTAGAATAAACACGAATATATGGTCAATGATTGTCTTAAATAATCGTTTAGCTACTTTTACCACATATATGGTAATTTCTCATTCACAAATATAGTGAGATTTAATATTCATATAGTTACATCTGTCATCATTTAGCAAATATTCTGGTAGTATTGACTATATAAAAGAGTTACTTCACCTACGTAATTTTACATTTGTATCCATACAATAATTTTAGTTTAACTTGCTGTAATTCTTAGTAAAAATATTATATGCTTGGTTATACTCTATGCCTGTATCGTAATTATTACCGATATTATGGTAATACTTACTATAAATATGATATTTCGGACTATAATTTAGTTACTATATCATTATAGTTCCAAATATCGTATACTTTTCTCTCAGTGTAGTATAACGTCGCGTACATACCTAACGTCTCATTCCACCAAAGCCGCCAAATACGACGAGAATATATCGCGTTACAAGTTACAATCACGAGAGAGAAAAGTGGCTGGACGGAACGAACGGCAACGGAATCGAATGAAAACCTCGCGTGTACACACGTTCGTACGTCTCGTTCCCTTTTCTTTCCTCACGATGTTCTGCCTATCGGGATAGAAACTGACCCGAAGTTTCCGTGTCACGAGTCGAGCAACGATTCTAATCTACGTCGCAGATTCCCAGCGACGATTCTGTGTCCCCCGGTAAGAGAAAAAAAAAGAAAGAGGAAAAGAAAGAGGAAGGGAAGGCAAGGGAGAGGGAAAAAGAGCGCGAAAGAGCTAGACGCTAGGGTAAGTTCCGTGCAAACTTCCGTCCGTCCGTTCCTATCCGCCTCGGGATCGAACGGGGGGAGCAGGACTCGGACGCAAAACGAGTATCGGGAATATTACACTGGGTGTGCGGGATTTCACCGATCGTTTCTCGAATTACTTGTTGCGAGGGCAATTGTGCCACGAGCCGCAGACTTCCTCTCGCGCTTCGTTACATCGAGATTGGACGGGCGTGCTAGTTTCACGACGGCGCCGTCGTTACCGAGCTTCGTCTTTCTTAGCCGGCTTTTGCACGAATTGACGTGAAACGTTTCAAAAATAAGGCGAAATCCAGCCCCTGCCGCTGAGCGCCCTGAGCGCGGCACGGCGGTGCAAAGTTTCTCTTTATTATTTACCGGTTACATAAACACGCCATGCATATCCCATGTTATATACGCCCGGTTTACCGGACGAATTTTACATCGCGCGGCTCCCCGCGCGAGGGGAGGTTGCGTCGGCGAGAGAGGACATCAAATTTTGCAATACGTTCATCCAGCGGCGATGGATATGATACGTTAGCGCACATGATCGGACGCGGCTGTACACTGATAGAAAAATATAGTTGAATTAACTATAATCTCACTATATTTTATAGTTGATTTTGGCGTCAACCATATTTCTGTAGTCGGTGGAACCTGCAAAATATAGTAGAATAAACACAAATAGTCACATATAGTCAATGATTGTCTTAAATAATTGTTTAGTTACTTTTACCAACACATATGGTAATTTCTCATTTACAAATATAGCGAGATTTAATATTCATATAGTTACATCTGTCATCATTTAGCAAATATTCTGGTAATATTGACTATATAAAAGAGTTACTTTACCTACCATTTTATATTCGCATCCATTCAATAATTGTAGTTCAACTTACTATAATTCTTAGTAAAAATATTATATGCTTGGTTATACTATGCCTATATCGTAATTATTACCGATATTATGGTAATACTTACTATAAATATGATATTTCGGACTATAATTTAGTCACAAATATCATTATAGTTCCAAATATCATATACTTTTCTCTCAGTGTACCTCGACCGGTCGCGGCCTTTCCCGTCGCACGTCAAACGATTAAATGAAATGCTGCTTCGCGTCGAGAGAGAAAAGAGGCGGAAGAGGAAACAACGAACCCGTAAGCAATATCTAAAAACGGAGTAGTAATTGGCAATATCCAGCGAGCGTGCCTCGTTGCTTCAGTATCGGGCGCGCACGCGGCTCCATGCATAATAATAGCGATAACAACCGCCGCAGCTGCCTGGCGGCTTGGCGAGTGTGAACATCGGGCACTTAGGTTCCAAAATTAATTTCTTGCTTCTAATAATACAGCGCCGATGTTATTCGCATACGCCGACGCGCACGCTGCATGTACTCTGTGCGCTGTGCGAAGTTCCGGCTGATAAATGAACCGTTTGTTCGGCGAAAGCGCGCGAAAGCGGCGGCATCTCGTAGCGCGAGATGCGCGCGTCCGTCGGTCAAGGAGGATCGGACCAGTCGTCCCGGAGATATTTACCCTCGAATTCCTGGCCGAAAGGAAATGCGGGATATGCACAGCATGTTGTACGGAGCGCGGAACTTGCGTATCTGCGGGTGCTAATTAGCGAAACGTCCGTTGTTTGATTCAATATGTGCCGCATTGCTCGAAGATATCGTGGTGTGGTGCACAATAATTGAATTTCAGTAATTCGACAAACACGCGTGCGTGCGTGCGTGCGTGCGTGCGTGCGTGCGAACACGCGTGCATATCTATGGACGTGTGTTTCGTACGCGTTGGATGAAATACTATATAAAATGCGCGTCGGTGCGTCCGGAATCGAATCGATCACGCAAGTTGACGTTTCATACGCTCTTTGCTCGAACGCCGGGAATATCTATCGATTTATCTAAAAAAGAAAGAAAAAAAATTATTTATTGATAATCTTGATCTATGTAAAATGGCATATAATAACGACGAATGAGTGGAGGCTAGCGTGTTTAGAAATTAGTCGTCGTCATCGTCACCGGTTGGTCGTTCATTTGAATCGTTTGCTTCGCGATCTACGGTCGATTTCACGCGATAATTACCCTCATTATAAATCGTGCAAGCCGTGTGCCGTCTCGGCGCTATTCGCGGTTACCGCAATGGTAATTCCGTGCTGTGTGGTTCCATTCGTCTTAGCAGCCTGTGCAAACACGCCGGATGTAACAGATGTAAAGGTATACCTGGGACTCTTGCAAGGATCCCCTTGCAGAAGTACTCGCGCTCAAATATACTATATAGTATTGCGCATATACGGTATTAAAATCTAGCGGGTATTACTTATGTCGAATTAATTATCGCGTTAATCGATAAAAGTAATTATTCAAATATAACGGATGAGTGGGTTTAATTCTTCATTCGCTGAACCGATACATCGCACGTTGCCACTATTCTCAGCAAATTCAATTATAAAATAGCGTATTGTATCGTATTTCGTATATCGCGATCACACAATGTGTATCGCCGGAAGAGTCGAAAGTGCAGAAACACGGCGCGACGCATTACAATAACATACCCAGCACCTGCTCTATATTCGTTTTCACGGACTGAAGGCGCACCGCGTTCTCGCGCGGTGTTACGTTACCGGATGCAAATTCGCGTAGCATAACGCCGGATTACTGAATTCCATTTATTACGTATTGTTCGGCCGACAGAAGTTGGCGCCGCCTCTCGAGCCGAAATAAACTTCCAAAACTCGGTAGATATAATAGACAGCCCTAGAATACACCAAACAAACTAAAACACAAATTGATTTATACGCTAATTGTAACGCACAATACATCTACTGTCGTACAAAAGCTTGAGGGGCGAGGGGGGGGGAGGGGAGGGGGGGGGAAGGCGAAGCTTTCCTCGTGCAAAATATTCGATGAGATCCGCCTTTGCACACATTGCCGATAATTATCCTATAACACCTCGTCTGCCGCGAGAGGTGCATCCGATCGTCGCAATTAACACGCAAAAAAATTGTAATTCACGCAGAGAAAGGAGGATGGATTTTTCTCTGTCCACGTCAATGCTCGCCAAAGCTCGCAGATCTCTGCGATATCGCAGAGATACAGAGTTGATATAATTGCCACCGTTATTAATCGCTCTCTTATTATCGCGCATAATCACAGCAGTCTGCTGAGAGTAAGTAGAACGACTTCACTCGGCAGACTCGAGAGAGATTGAAATGCAGACTGTTGAACTATATATACCGGGGATACATCAACATTAACGGTTCACTCAGTGTTGCCGAGAGAGAGAGAGAGAGAGAGAGAGAGAGAAAGAGGAAATTGCGCCTGTCTTTACCAATCGTTTCTAAATTGCGGGAGTACAGCGCGAAAGTCAAGAGGCCTTCCTACGTGAGATCCATAGTAACGACATCTTGACCCTCGATCTAAATTAACGCGACTATACCCGCCCCCCCGTTCTACCGAGTTCCCCGCCTACTCCGTGCACACTCCACGGCGCTGTTTTATTTCTCGCGCTGTTTTCTCACCTGCGCCGTAAAAACCAACATCAACACATTGCTCGAGCCAAGCTCGTTCCTCTCGCGCCGCTCGGGGGGAAAAAAGGAACTCGGCGAAAAAGAAGTCTCGGCGAGTTTAAACGTATAATTAATTTTCCGGTATCCCGTTACATTTAGTCGCGCAAGACCCGGCCGACGGACTCGGCGGGAAAACTCCCTCTCCGCCGCGCGTGCTAACGTGTGTCGCGCAACTACTACCTTTGTACCAGTCGCTGTAAACTTGCGGTCGCTATAAATTGAAACGACCAGCTAGAATGGAACGGGGAAAAAGTGTGTCGTGGAGCGAGCAGAGCCGAAGAAGGCGAAAGGGGCCAGGTTGGGACGCCGGTAATGTCGCCCGTGGAGATTCGAGGGCAAGAAACTCCGCGACGTGACGTGAACATGTGTTGCGAGTAACATTGAAATTCAACGTATCAAAAGTAACTGTCTCTAAAAAGGCGAACAGTATTCGCGCAGGGACATTTATCATTTTCTTGCAGGACTCTACGCTCTCACGTAGCGAAGCGATCCCCCGGACAATCGTATTACGTTTCTATACTTCTACGTGATTCTTCGGATCTCAAAGAGTTGTTTCGTTGTTTATTCGGGATCTGTGAGGAAGAAACATGAATAGCGATACCGATGAAAGCACTTGCAGAAATTGATAGATTGGGCGAATAATTTGGGGAGATAACAATTGAGACAAATAGCTGTTAGCATCTCGAATGTTGCAGAAACTGTGCAAGTTGGAGAAGAATCTTGGCGGAGCAAAGATTGCACGGAGCAGAATTGTCTCGCGAGTGGCGTCGCTGTGGATACTTTTGCTAAACTGTCGTAGTTTCAAAGTCCATAGTGTTGATAGTTATTGATCCATCTTGCACATCTTGCACGTCTTCGGCAACACGCGACACCGTACTGAGAGCTTTCACGCGGTCACGCATTCTCGTCAGTACATCATCACGATGCATGATCGAGCAGTTCATTGATTGATTTGTGATCGATCACTGTTCCATACAGCGTTATTATGCTCTTCCTCCTACATTATTAACTCTTCACACTCCGTCGTAAATTCGCGACGGTTGTATTATAAAATTTAAAAGATTTCATTCCTTTACTTCCGGACTGTACGGAAATTGTCTCGACTGACGTGTCAATTATTTGTCTGCGTGATTCTCCTCGAAAACCGAAACTTGCTTCTCCGGCGAGCACAGATCTCCGCTTCCTCATAAATCTCGAGAAATTTGTCACGAATTTCGAGCGAGCCGCGCTGTTTGTCTATTAACTGCGCGAACGTCAATGTCGAGCAACGGCCACAGCCTTCCGCAGCAGACGGGGAAATATTACAGTTCGTGACTTGTGTTTTCATGCAAACACGATTTATCCGATTTCGCTCCTTCGACAGAAACGCATCGACGCGAGAGGCTACGAGTGAATTCTAAAATCTCGGTAATTTATCGCACGGTGTATATAAAACCTGCGGGCACGTCGGAGAGCCGTGGAGCAGTTGGACGTTTCTCAAGCGTGACGTGCGGTTTCCGATGCAAACGGACCATCGTAATTTTGGCAACAGCCAATGAGCCGAAAATTGGGACGATACTCGCCGGGTGTACGAGCGAGCGCGAATATTCACAACGTTAACGACCTATTATCTGGAATAATTTGTATCGATCGGTACCCCGCTCGAGATTTACGTTCGCGAATAATACAAGTCAGTCAGTCAGCAGATGCGCGCCGTCTATCGGTTGCATCGCATTGAGACGTCTCTATATAGCCACCGTAGCTGTCTCAGGAAAATGACTCACTTCCGCTTCCTTATTTCTCTCGTACCGGTAGTCACTCTCATCATTACAGGCAACTTTGTTTCAATTAGCATGCGTTGCGAAAAGGAGAGTATCGAAGTAACCGAGCACTCTGATTCCTATTAACTCCCAGCAGAGACTTCCATCTTCTTTTGTACAACTGCCACTTGTTTGCGATTTGCGAGTAAAATCTTCAGTCAATCGGCACATCTCACGAATCGACTGCCCCATCTGTTCTCGTTGGCAGAATGAAGTTTCGTCAAGTCTTGCAACGTGAAGTTTCTCGCTGAGAGCTTCGTATAAGTATCTATTTATTGAGGAAAATGTAACAAATACACACACACACACACACACACGCGCGCGCGCGCACAGCCGCTGATGATATTATCGTACAGAGGTGATACACTTCTTCAGGTCTCTTCGTAATGAGTTTGCCAATTACGTTGAGTGCAACGATCAAGATAGATCAAGCAATCCATCAATTTGTAAGTTTTGTCCGGAGTACTTTCCCACTTTGGCCAAGATAATTAACGAAGACCCACCTTCTCGACCGGCTGAAATACTTGAGAGTCGAAATAATGGGCGTGATGTTGACGCGAAGGGGTTAGGTTGTGAAATAAAACTGAGAGCAAAAGATTTATCTCAATCGACGACAAAAGAGTGCCGTCAGCCAACAGCGTGCCGACTGAAAAACAAGCCGAGTCGTCGTCGCGACCCGTTCGCGCAGAGAACTTTGGACTTTGCAGAAAGTCACGTATAATTTTATCGAAATTTATATACGTCGCAATTTTCCAGTCATCTATACTTTACTCGTGACTTTTTAGCGGATAATAAACACAAAGGGACAAGCGGGCTGCACCGTTGCTCGTCCGTTTCTCCCCAATGTTTCATCAGCGAGTCTGCGACTCGCATTCGTGGTAAACATATATTTCGATTGCATCTCCACGTTGCACCCTCGTCGCGCTCTCGAGTCTCGCGTCTCGAGCTCATAATCTCGACTGAGGAAAGGGATATGCATTATCGTGTGCGGAGATCCGTGAAAACCAGGTCTCGTCTTCCTACACGGAGCAGAATCGAAAAGAGGATGGCGGATCGGCGGCATCATCCGCCACGGCCGATCGAATACGCGCCGGTCTCCGCTTTCCGCTTTACGGATAGAACTCTGTTCGCGCGCATCCTTATATTCTTACGCCGTTCGCTCAACGCGCTTCAATTTTCAGGGATCGAACGGATATGTACGGAGCTTTGTGGGCCGCAGCAAGGCCGTAAACTCATTTCCATTGATTCGTCGCTGGTGCACGCGCTCCACGAGGAAAATGAGGCGCCGGCAGAAAGAGCGGGAGAGAGAGAGAGAGAGAGAGGGAAGCGGAGAGATTGATGAAAAACTCGAAACCCTCAAGAAGGTCACTGCTCGGCTACGCCGCCCCCTCGATATCTGCCTTGCTGAACCTTCGGCAAATATTTACACTGGCTATGTGTAGAAATAAGAGCGAATTTCATCGGTAAACACGATCCGGCCACGTGCCGGATGCGAAGCCGGAGAAAATGGCGCTCTTCGGGTTATAAATTCTGAGGGGCGGGGGGGGGGAGGGGAGTCGACGAGCTTTCACGCCGACGACGTGCCTGATGCTTCTTCGCGCAGTCTTTAACGTGCTTCCGAACGTGCAAATGTCGGGTTTGCGGGAAAAGGTTTGGTTGGAGGATGGAAACGGGGCGAAGAAAGTGGTGAAAGGATCCGAAACCAACGGCTTTCCCCGATATCTCTGTTTGCATCACCTTATCGATAAGGGCTTATCAATAAGGGGGGGGGGAGAGGGGAATGTTGATGTCGGCACATCTCTCTCTTGATCTGGAAAAATCGCGAGAAAACAGAGAATTACGACGGGCGTGCTTGGCAACGTTCGAAAACACAGCGTTCGGAGAAACCGCGCAGGTTCGATGCGATTTTACCGCCAGTTTACCGGCAAATGCCGTACGACGAGTTTGAACTTCTTGCATACTTGTGATTTGTAACCGACGCAACTGCGAGTCAACGGCGGATAACGTAAGGACGACCGATTCAACAGGTGTTACACCGCGCGAAACTGCGTGGAGTCAAGTCTGGGCGATAAGAAGGACCGGATTGAAAACGCCGACGGCTTTGTCGCGCGAAGTACGTCGTAAAGTTTCATTAATTTCAATCCCGTACACGGGGCTCCTCCTGATACGTCGGTTGACAACATACAACGAAGAACGCACTCGCGCCGGATACAAAAATCAATTTGTTTAATCTTTCAGCAGCGCATACGCACGTACGCACGCGCGCGCGTATGATCAAATAAACGCGCGCCGATAAAAGTTGGGCGATGCTGATTATTAAATTAATTGTGCAATTTGCGCGAAATACCGCTTAATGAAAGAGAAGCAGCCTCGACGCTGGCGCTAGACTGAAGCGATAAATAAATAAATACATGCACATTAAATGAAAAATACGCAAGTTATTTCCGCCATTTATTTTTCAATAAATCGCGCACCGCCGCGACCTCCATTATCGATCGGGTGTTTACTTCGGTCGCTTCTTTTATGGATTCAACCGTTTGGCACAGTTTGCGCCGCAAAATGAATTATTACCGCACACGGATTAATTGACCAGTATATCCAGTGCAATAATGAAAATATTGACGATGCGAACAAAATATAGCGTCATTAATATCACCAACGGGCGTTTAGCTGGCACATACTTCGGTCGACGTAAAGCTCGAGCCAATGGGAACGTAGTTAAGCTGATTAAACTGCTAATTCCAAACGCTTCAACTTTCGGACAAATTACAAGCAGGTAACCGCGTGGACTGCCGCGTGGATGACGAAGAAACAGGAAAACAGAAAACTGCTCGACTTGGTCAGTCACGCGGGATTATCGTTGATCCGCTCGCATTGTAGTTTTTTCATCACGGCGAAAGCGTAGCAACGCATTCAGACGTATTTCGCGAATGATCGCGGGCTCGATACATTCGTGAAAGGATAAAAATTGATGGGGAAGCGCAGGGAAGTCCATTTTCGCTCGAATAAACGAGTATCATAACGCACACGCCAATCCGCCGAGGTCGCTCTCACAAAGGCTCTCGGGAAATGCAAATTAGAGCTTCGTCGACTACGACGACGACGACGACGACGACGGGAGCGACAACGGGAGCGAAACCGCACGCGCGCGTTCGAGATTACTGTACCGTATATCGACGAGACGCGGTAACTCCAATATAATAAATGTATCTGTTCGTTCTCCCTAGGCTCGATCAGCAACATAGACGGTGCGGAGTATCACTGCAACAAGACCGCCGTGCGAAAAATAATCAGCGGCGTGGTCGGCGCGGCCAGTTCGGTAACGTCGATTCAAGTGGCCAATCTCCTACGGCTGTTTAGAATTCCGCAAGTAAGTACACGTACGAGTCCCGTAAGTCCATTTGTTCCGCTGCAAGACACTCCGACGGCTCAGTCGTCCCCGAGGCTATCTACCTCGCGTACATAACTCCCTTTCGAGTATTATGACATTTCATTCGGAAGAATCTCCTCGGAACGCGGAATTCTCCTAAGTGCTTCCCTTTTACTATATTTCTTCGAGGCATATGTTCTCTCTCTCTCTCTCTCTCTCTCTCTCTCTCTCTCTCTCTCTCTCTCTCTCTCCCTTGCTCTCTCTTGCTCTGCCGTTCTCGCCTCCTTGAACAAAACACAAGAAAGCGGGGACCAGGCGAAATGTAATAATTCCTTTCGGTGACGTGATTAATATAAAAGATAGCGGTGGTGAGTAACCGCGGGGGGTTAAGAGAAGGAAAATTGATAAAGGGAAGGACGGGTCGTGCCGAAACGCGCGAGGGTAAGCGAGGGTGGGTGAGGTAAGACGGTGAAACTCTCTCCACGCAGGACAGCGTATTTCTCTCACCTTTCACGGCGAACGGCGGTGTCGCGAAAATTCAGAGCCGTCGCGATACCGTCGCGCCGTTGTAGAAGAGGGTGAAAATGCCAGGCGCCAGCGAACCGTGAAGACTTCATTCTTGACGCGAGTTTACGGAACCCGCGGTTTAAAATACTCGTACCGTGAAATCACCTCATCCACGACGCCACTTTCCTTATAAGCCATTCGAGTCTCTTGGCCCGTTTTACCTCTCAGCGCTCTATTAGCCGAGATTTAAAGGGTGCTACTATAACGTTATACGCTATCCGTCTGGCCGCGAGAGCCGTATCGCTGTGAAATTTTTCTCTCGACTCGCTGCTTATACAGCTATTTACTTTGCCCGTCGCTGACCAGCACTTTCGACATTTAAAGCTTCGACAACGCCGAACGGCGTGTATACCATTAATAAGCCTACAGCGACAGCGGGAGGAATTTTAACGAGTATTCGTTCTGGTGACATATCGGGCACACCCGGAAGCGAAATTTCGCGAAATTTATCAATTCGATGATTACGCGCAAAACTTTTTGGGGACCGTCCAAACGCGATTGGACTCGTTCGCAATTTTGCCATGTCCAGATTTACTTTTTGTTTAAGCCGGGGGCGCGCGACGAGTGGGCTCGCAGAGATTCGTTCTCGCGATCGCATACGTTGATCCTCGGTCCTCCGGACGAGCGAGGAGGAACTCTCTCTCTCTCTCTCTCTCTCATTTATCTGCATTAAACGACAGATTATTGAAACGGAGCAATTGCACGGATGTGACCGATATTTTACGCGACACTCGTACGTGCCAGCGTTCGCGGTCAATTGAGTTTTTGCGTCCAGAGTCTCGGTGTGTGCAGTACGGCGGCATTACCGTGTCAATTTCGCTGGCGAATCGTTCGTTCGGGTCTTATCTCGTCGCTGACGAATCGCACCGTGCAGTTTCATCTTCGCTCCGCTCGTCTCACCCGATTAGCCGGGAATCGCTCGGGAACGATGGAGTTTGTTCGCTTAGCCGACAAACGAGAGCCGTCAGCCGAGAGTCGGACGCTTCCCGCTCAACATATCCTCGCCTTTCAAGGAGAACACCGAGGGTTTAGTTTAGTTCGGGGAGAATAACGGGCAGTAATAACATACAGCACAGTTACGAAACGACGAGACGCGGTAGAGATTGTTCGGTTGATCTAATGAAAATAAACGTCTAGCTGCTGGGAAATGAAGAGGATTTAAAAAGCACGACGACCAGAAGTAAAAGATACTCGCAGAGTTTCAATGCCGCTCGAAAGAGCATCATCATTTGCGCGAGTTTATGCCCCCTTTCGGATTGTTTGTTTCCACAAAGGGCTCGGGAGAACGCCATTTTCAGGGAGATACGGCAGAGGGGAACCTTTATTTTTTTAGATATCTCGGAATGACTTGAAATGACAATTGAGAGAGACAGGATGTGTGCCGACGTGCAAACGTACTGGAGAATTTCAAGTATCTTCCGCTACTCGGTCGCTACCTATTTTTTCAGCACGCTTGTATTTTTATCCTTTGAAATACAAGCGAGACGAAAGGCGCTGCGAGTACGAGTGTACGAGTGAAATACAAACTAAACTATGTTCGGAGATGGTTCTTTTCTCTTCATTCAAATCGAGTCGTGCGCGCCGGCTGCGCACAACGTACATATTTGAAACGCGGCTGGAACTTTGACTCATTGATCATCGAGTGATACAATGAAGACCGCGCGCGTACGAACTTCGTAATAATAGCTTATCCAAAGCTCCTCCGCCCACAAACTAGCGATCGTCGTTCTTAATACATATAAGCGGTTTGATTAACTCGTGCGATTATTTATCCCGGGCAGGATTGTCAGGATCGTGTTTTACGACGTCCGTGTTTCTCGTCGCGACGAATATAGAGAGGCGCGTCGAACTGGCGATAATGGGCGCATTTGCATGCCAAGCTATACGAAGATCGTATTAAGAAAGGACTAAAACGGCGATTTTAGCCTGGCGATAAATGATAATGGCCCATAATGGCCGTCGGCTGGAGTTAATACATGACTCGCGCTCGACGGCGAAAGAGTTCGTTGACGCCGCGCCATGCGTACGTCGGAAAATAAAATCAGACGGTTCTCTCGTCGGGGTTCTCTTATCGGTGAAGGCACTTTATGCAGATTGTCTGGCAGACACGACGCGTACGAACGCTCGTGTGCGCGAGTGGAACTCGGCAAACTCCAGCGAAAAGCCTTTCCAGAGAAGCAACCAGGCATCAGGTGGCTCCTCCGTCCGACGACGTTAACCGAAACGTTCGTGAAACTTTGGAAACAGTTGAATAAAAAACTTAGCTGCAAGCCCAGAAACTAAACCACAGCTCCGCACCGCGACCCGAAGCTTTCAACAACCGTCAAATAATTATGAAGATATTCATTGACGAAAACTGGCGATTTTTCAAGACAATTTCGAAAGACTGTTTTTCATTCAGTTTAGCTTGGAGTTCTATTCGTGCACGAGCGTTGCTACGCATTGAATGAGTCACCTGGATTATTTCCTCGCTCCGATCCACGGTGACACGGTATCAATCTCGCCTCTGTTGCAAGGATCCTCTGTGTCAAGAGGAAACGAGGTACGACCGAACGAGATCTCTCTGTCAGACCTGAGAGAAGCTGCTGCGCGTTGCTCCTATACGCGCGTTCGCTCTGCTTCAACTGGCCGCGAACGGTTCAACGGTTCGCCCTCCCTCAAATCGAACGAGTAGCATAGACGCGTGAGGGAACGTTCGCCAAAGAGATTGGTTTTTATTTCATGTCGCCCCATGTCGACACAGCGACGAGTTACGGGCGTTTAAAGTCGCGGCGCATTGACGTCAGCTGTCGGCTCGGGTTCGCGCCAGCCAAGCGGTGGTGACACACTTGCTCGCGCGCGCCGTGTTGCTTTGCGCTGCACTTGTCTCCCTGAGGCACGAGGTGGGGGGAGATCGCGTGGCCGCGGTCAGAGCCATGTTTATCCGAGCCGTGGTGTGGGAACGACCTCGGGGTGGGGACAAGGCCGCACGTGGGAACGAGGCTCTCTGCGTGGCGCGCCGCGGCGCGCGAGGAATGCTCTTCCGGAATAGCGCTGCGGAATGCGGCGCCCATTGTTCTGCAGTCGTGTGTCGCGCCGCGCCTCTCGGCACGTGGGGGAGTCCCCGGCGGTAGCGCCGGGCCGATCGAGAGCGCGGATCGATGCAATCCCTCGATAACCCCTCTTCCGGACGCCGCAGCGACGTGGGACGAAAACCAGAGGAAAAGGGATAATCGCTGCGTGCGCTCCTTATCGACAGCGTGCGAAAGCGTTCTTCGGTGAATCGGGGCTAATTAGCAGCGCAGTTGACCGAATCCAAAACGCATCGGTTTCTGAATCCGCGTTGAAGTGAAGACTCATTTGTGTTGAATACCAGTGAGAAAGCTCAAGTTGAATCTGGAATACGAATGATGAGTTTCGAGCTTTTTAACGAATGATAAAGCGCTATTTTGAGGAGGAAAAGGAAAATAATAATAATAATAATGGAACTTTGTGGGCTGATTTTTAAATATCTGAAAACTGAAAACCTGTTGGCAAATTTGGAATATATTAATTGATTTCACAGAATTATAAATATACGGAAAGGAGATGATGTGCAAACATTGCAGATACATGTACGTCGACGAGTCGTGTATTCTCGAGTGTATCCCGTCAACCGAAAGTTCCCCGTGTCGTTAGATTCGCGAGATTAGGAGACGCGCGAAAGTCGGAACGCGACATTCTCGAGGAACAACGCGTAACTCACACACGGGGCACGGGGATTCTTTGGGATTCATTCGGATGCGCCAAGTGTCTGCGTCGGAGAGCGAAAACTCGGCTATCGCCGATTCATGCCTCCGAATATCCAGGCCGGCGGAGTTTGAAAGAGATTTCGCAAGGATTTGAGAAGAGACGTAAAAGGATCAGGCGGGATATAAGATCTAGGGAAACCGCGACGGATTTAATTTTAGTCCATAATTCCTGCGCCGGGATTTCTAGCCGTTTCTTCAGCTTGGGCGTGGGCTCGCGCGAGACAGACGCGCAACGACGCGCCCGCCGTGGTCCGCAGCCTCGAACAGCCACTTGTACTTGGGCACGAATTGCATTTGAATAAAAGAACGAAATAATATCGACGCAGGACGAGGGAGATGTCGTCCCCGAGAGGGAGAGACGAGCAAGAGAAAGAAAACCGGTGCGTGGATGTACCGGCGCGTTTTAAATTCTAAACTTAAAGTGGGCGGAATGTAGCAAAGGACACGTATACGCAACGCACTTCCACCTTAAGGGGACTGGACAGTCAGATTGCTGAAAAATCGTGCGCGTTTTTGATAATGATTTTGTGACGAACTGAATAAGTGTGCAAGAATGAAAATTTTACATATATTTATATGACATATGAAGAGTAGAAGAATTTTGCTTTTGAACAAATACTCATATAAATATACGTCCACTTAAATTTTAAACGCGTTTTTTCCCGAAATTTTATTGTTCAACTTTTTGCAGTGATTTCTCCGAAACTGAGCTTCGTGTCGATTTGAAATTTTAAAGCAATAATATTTGTTCATCTGGCTCTCGGGTGAACCATGGACAATTCCGTCAAAGTATTTCATTTCCAGATATTAATTTTTTTATTGTAAAAGGAGTGAAAAATTTGAATTTTTTCCTAATAATAGCTGCCATTTTCTTAATTTTGTTCGATTTTTTTTGTAGTGGTTCACCGGATAATGATAAGTCTCCTCAAGATTTCTAGCTAAAATTCGCTCTGATCGGACCACCGAGAGCCGAGATTTTACTGCAAAAACGACAACTTGAAAAAGAAAGGAGAGTATATTTCGGCTACATATATCGTATATTTATATGACTATTTGTTAATAAACAAAATTTTTTTACTCTTCATACGTTGTATAAATGTACCTAAAATTTTCATTCTTGCACATTTATTCAGTTCGTCGCAAAATATTGACAAAAGGAAGCACAATTTTTCTGCAATCTGACCCTTCAGTCCCCTTAATGCACATCGCAGTCGCGAGAAATGTGAGTTTCCAAATTCAATGAGTTATCGTCGACTAATAGTCGAGATATCGATCGATCGCGAAGGTCCCATTGTTGCGTGTAATAATCGTTGCTTGTAATGCACCGTAACTGAAATATTTTAAAGCATTCCATGGATGGACGTTTCAACTGGCGGAGAATATCCATCGTTCATTACGTTAATATTTTATCAGACACGAATTAGTCTTTAAATATTTCACAATGCTGTCGTAATCAATGTTGGAACTTCGTGCTCAATGCCGAAGAGCGCATTATCATACGACCGCAAATTTGTAGTTTGGAAATTTCTCGCTGACAGCTCCCTTTAGTCGAACTTAACAGCGATGTATTGACGTCCGTTCTACTATTTAATATAACTGCCGACAGATTCACAGTCCCTTCGTATTCGTCGCGCATCGCGAAACAATTTATTTTCTTCGTATCCACCCCGCCTCGCCTCCTCCTCCTCCTCCTCCTCTTCCTCCCCTCGCCTACTCCGACATCCGTTAAACTAGTCGGTTTTACGAAACTTGTCATGTTCACGTCGCGTCAAGCTAGAAAACTGTCCGAGGACATGTATGACGTAAACCAGGATCGCCTTTTGTTCGTTACGTTGTTGTGGAATTTAGTGGAAAAACAAAAAAAAAAATAAAAGAAAGAGTCTCGAAGTTTTATAAATTTCCTGGCTCGGACAATTTCCTACTTTCGGTTGATTAAAGTGACCAAGTCACAAAGCACACAGGTAGCACGCTCATCCTGGCGAAGAATTTACATGCTCGCCACCGCTCCCTTAACCAGAACAGAATTCTTAATAAACTTGTTCCGAGCTGGTCGCTAGTTATTACGGTTGTCATGACAACACGCGCGTTCGTTAACTACGAAAGCGTCCGGCTCGAATTAGATAGTTGAGCTGTTTCATTTTTTCGAGAATTCAACTGAACATCGTCCACGACAATTACTCGCACATTTCATGAGGAAATAATGCATTTTAGCGGGAATGTTTCGAATATTCCATTTTGTCTCCCGCCGCTGGAGTTACGAGCCGAGTGCGTAAGTGAGATATCAGAGAGAAAAAAGGAGGAGGAAAGGGCCAGGGAGGATAGAGAGAGAGAGAGAGAGAGAGAGAGAGAGAAATCTGTGCTCGAATTTAATTAAAATCTTCACATATTAACCGGACAGATTATGCATCTCCAATAACGAGTTACCCATTTAAAGGAAAAAATGCGCTATTGGCTAAAAGCGAATTCAACGTGCACTGCGCAACGTCCAAGCCTCGTTCTCGCGCGAGGGAGACGTATTTTCAAATTGGCCGCATTATCTCGCGATGAGATGCATTATTCATCGCGTTAACGGCAACTTACATTATCGCGTAGCCCGTCACATTTGCGCGCGCGCGATCCGAAGCGGCTGCGGACGACCGCCGAGCTAAACGATTTCTCCGCAACTTGTCAACGCGATGACGTACGATCGACGTAGAAACACAGGCGTAACACCCCCCCCCTGCGCGAGCGCTAAGCATGCGAGCACGGAAGTGCATACACGTCAAAGGGGCTTCGCTATTCGTGTCAATCAGCGTCCTCGTGTGTACACGTGCGAGCGTGTATCGCGATGTGATCGACAAGTGGGCTAAAGTCGGCTAACAGGAATCGGTAACACGTGCGGCATCGCGAAGACTCAGGAAGCCGACGGTGAATCGAGCCTGCTAGTGACAATGGAAATTATCGCATCGATTCTCGTGCCGGAGCTGTTCCTGCTGCTGCTGCTGCTGCTGCTGCTGCTGCTGCTGCTGCGTATCGAGCGACTCCTCGGCGACCTGAGAAAAACGCCCGTATGAAGGAGTTCGCCGCGAAGAGCTGGACATACATACATAATCCCGAGAAGAAGAAAGTAAATGGAAGAAATCCGCGAAATAAGACAGTATACCGAGAACAGTCGCAGACCCGAGATCTGAGGAAAGTAACAATCTCCCCCGAAATATTGGGAGTAACGAGGTCGTTTCCATAAAGTTACGTCGAAAAGATTACACATGCCTTAATTAGGACCGTCTCAATTAGAATTATGATTTTCGACCTTACGCCTATACTAGGCTGGAAAGCATGCGAGTAAATCTAATTGCAATTAGATTCTTCGTCGCGCTCAAATTTCGGGATTTTGATCTTTTCGAATTATGCGTGTTCGCTTGTCGAAGAAGAAAAACGAGAAACGTGGATTGTATTAAATCGGTCAAATTGATCGTGAGGGAACGGTAAGAAGGTGGGATGGAAGAAGGGTGGCGGAGAGTTATGTATCGGGCGGGTAGATGGTGACAAATTATACTTCATCGAGCACATAATTTGCGAACTCGCGCGGAAACTCCGCTGTACCGGTGAGTGACTTTAATCGCGCTAAATGCGCCGCCGTCGGCATAAATTTCGGCTGCGGTTTTTCTTTTTCACTCGCGAATTCAATTAAATCGGGAATAGGAGGGAGATAGAGAGAAAGCTCGGGCGGGGCAATTTCTGTGAGTGGTCCTTCATCGGCGCGATTGCCGACGCGAAGCTCGTCGGGATCGTCGCGATCGTCGCGCTGCGGCGCGATATGAGCCGACGGCGAGCTCAAGCCAGTTGAGGCAAATCGCACGAAATCGCATCTCGTCGAGAAGCCACGACGGGGCATCGTCCTTACGAGATTCCTCGCTTGGAAATATGGGCCGTCGACGACGCCCGCCGCAGCTAGGATTTGAATAATGATCGATAATCCTTCTTCTTCCTCTTCCTCTTCCTCTTCTTCTTCTTCTTCTTCTTTTTCTTTCTCTTCCATATCCTTTTCCTCCCTCGCCGCCGTCGATCATGCGCGTATTTATTAGCGGGAAATAGGACGGAGAGAGGCAAAAATTTACAAGCGCGCGTATTGCCTCCCGTGCGAAGAAACTCGATATACGTACAGGAGGAAGAAGAAAGGGAGAGGGAAAGAAGAAGAAAGGGAGGAAGAACGCTCATTATATGCCTGCTTTCTCGTCGTTTATAAGCGACGCTCGGGGGATAATCAACGAAGAAAGTAATTAGATTCGGCCGCCTATAAAGTCTTCGGACGGGCGCCATTTACATTATCCGATTAAAAGTACACTTATAATCGCTCGTGAGATTTTTTAATTAGCCCGGACTTCATAACTTCGATCGTCCCGCATTAGCATTTTCATCGTCGTCCCATCTACCGCTGAATATTTCGCGCGATTCACGATAAATATCCGGCGAGAAGCCTTCCGATCCGATATCCGCCTTTCGCGGATTCTTATCGAAATTTCGAGTTTTAACGCAATAACCGGCGAGATGCGACGTATCGCGCGCGCGCGCGCGCGCATGTGAAAGGATAGAAGAGGATAAACGACTCGGGTAATTGATTCGGATGTTCATCCGGATCGGCGCGGAAATACGCAATTTGCAGCGGCAAATTAAAGTTCCTTCGCCGACCGAAATGGAAAATTTAACACGTCGATTCGTCTTCTTCGCATTATCGGCACACATATATTCCGGCCCGGGGAGGACACTTGTGCCCCGTCGCCGGCGCTTGATAAAATTGATTTGCCGTTATCGTGATGTGTATCGCGCCGTTACGAAAACGACGGATCTACGGGGCGATTTTTCAGCGCCGCCGGAGTGTCGTAAGTCGCGCGGGGAAACCCGGCGAGAGTAATTCGGAGAGCAGAAACGCCGCGTGTTCCCTTATTCGATTTTATCGGCGCGGTGCGTCGAGGCCGCAATTTCGCGCGGTTTGGGCGCAGCCGGTTCGTTTCAATTAACGGTAACGTCGTTTTCTGGACTCTACAAAAGGCATCGAGCGCGAACGTCGCTACGGCGACGTTCGAATGGCGGCGGAAAAAAAGAACGCCACCGCGCGCTCATGTGAGAGGCGGCTATGCGCGCGTAATCTACAATTATCCACCCCGTGCGAATAATGGCACAGCAGAAACAGCGACACAAAAACTGATACGACTGGATTCCGGCAGACACCGGCGCCGAAATTGTATGTAGCGCGCGTGATCAAACTTGTCGGGCCGATCATAAATTTTCCATCAAATACGGCCAGGTGATTTTTGAATGGGCGCACATTGTAACAACGCGTACCGTAACATGACACGTTCTCACGTGCACACATTGAATCGATCGCCTAATTTCCGTCATTTATTAACCCTAATCGGACCACGACCATAATTGCGAAGTTTTGACGAGAGCGAACATGAATTTAAAGTAAAATACGACAAAATAAAATGCGAAATAAAAGAGGGACCATACAGAAATAAAATAATATTATTTTCATTTGGGAATTTCATTTGTTTTTATGCATGTAAAACGTATGCCCCACACACACACACACACACACACACACACACACATACACGCGTGCGCACACGGACAATATCGAAGCATCAGTGACTAATGTCCGTTGAATGATTCATTTCCTACTTCCTATCCATCGGAGCGGCAAATCCCCGAAGATTTTCGCTAGTTTCTCCGTCTCTCCGAGCATTATCAATTTAAAGTGTTTTTTCCTGGGCTTTGCCAAGTTTTCCAGACTTCTAACGATACCGCCAGCAAGAAAGGGAAGAGCAAACAGCCAAGGTAAATGCGAAATAAAGGAGAAATGACGTAAAAAAAGAGAAAGACAAAGAGAAAGCGAAAGAGAGAGAGAGAGAGAGAGAGAGAGAGAGGGAGAGAGAGAGAACGAGAACTTGAAAGCCCAAGCACGGACAGCTCGTGCACAGAAAATCATTGTCCGCGAAGCTCGGCGAGTGCTCCCATCACGGGCTTATTTTCCCGCTATTTTCGTCGCCCGGCGCACGATGGAGCGGGGGGAGAGGTGATGGAGGAGGGATGAGGGAAAATAGCAGAAGCTATAATCAATCGATCAAGCCAATCGAGCGTATCGGCTCGCGGTTTCGTGTGATTCTCTATCGGTGCGGCGCGGCGTGCAGCCTCGGTACCAGCCGAGGAGAGCGAGTTTATAGCAGCGCCGCGTGTGCTCGCGAGCGTAGAGAACGGAGGGCCACTCAGAATCTGACAAACCGTGATAAATATATTCGCCGTGTGGCGTGCAGCACCGGCGCGAGCGCGCGCGCGCGCGATGTATGATAGGGCGCGCGCATTGTTCCGGAGAAAAGCAGCGCTGGTACCTTCGCGGCGCGAGATAACGCCGCCGCCTCGTTTCTCACTACATAAACTCATCCGCCGCGAACGCAGCGACGTACGCTCGGCAACAGATCGAACGCGTTTGGAAATCTCGTTACTCGCTAACGCAAATCGAACGGCGATCCGGGTCAATCGAAGCGAACCGACCTCGAGAGAGTGACGCGAGAGAGCGAATGTGTATAAAAAAGAGAGAGAGAGAGAGGGAGGGGGGAGGGGAAGGAGAGAAGAGAAAAAGTTTGCGAGGTGGAGGCAGAACTGATTTCCTTCTTTTTCGTCTTCCTATACACGCTCGCTTCGTATTCCTTGTGGATCCGCCTGGAGGCGCTTCGATCTTTATCACTGACTTGTCTCGACAACTTTCAACTCTCCGAGACAGTGAAAGGGATTATATATTATTATATAAGATTATATATAATTAATATACATGAGCCAGAGAGAAGGAAAAAGTTTGAACCGATCGAATCGGCGTGACGACGAGCGTGACCGAGCGCATTTTGGCGCGGATGGGAACAGAATTTCCGATGACACTTTTCTCTCTCCGCGTAAAACGTCTACATGAAGTAAGCCTGTTTTACATAATTACACAAAGAAACACAGAGCGGCCTGTGGAGAGAATTTCCCAGACGAGTCGCGTTAGCGAACGTAATAACTTGGACTTTCGGATAACTTCGCGGGGCTAATAATCGAGTTAGGCTCTCCTGGACCGCGGCGTTAGAAGCGAGGTGTCGCGTGTACTCGAGAAAATTCTCGCGAATCTATCCGAGTGCAATGCGCATATATATAACACGAGCGCTCGAGAATCGCAATTGGAATATTATTGCGTGATATCCCGATCATTCGAATATCGGGGCCGTTTGATATTCGGCCTCCGTGCGTCACACAGACCGAGAAATGCGCGGCGTAGGAATCCGAACCTATTTAATACGAATAGCGAGCCGAGGGGGAGAAATCGAGCCGCAAATGGAACTCGCCGGATCGACGTAATCACAAGAGCGGTGTAATAACACATCTTCTCCCCGAAGTCCTTCGGAGCGTAACGCGACGCGTGTCGAGCGGCGGCCGGTCGTCCGGCCGATCGGCAAGTCGATCTCGAAGGCGTCGCCTTACGCTGTGTTACACGTGTGAAAAGATGATTAATCATCGGCGTTGCTACGCGCGACTAACCAGAAATCGCCTTTTCTTCGATAAGTATCAACAGTGGCGGACGCGCGAGGTGTTGTATGGAAAAGCAGAGGGAGAACTTGGTCTATAGATAAACGACGCGGAACGCCGGTGAAACTTATTACGGAGTTCCACACTATGAAACGCGCGATGTAGATAAACGATGTCCCTTTCACACGGCCGTCACACGCCAGCTCGTTCGAGAGAGAGAGAGAGAGAGAGAGAGAGAGGGTGTGTGTGTATGTGTGTGTGCTTTGTTTCTTGAAATTAAATTATACTCCAGTTGCTACAGTGAAACACATAAATTCTCCGACTCGCCTGTAAATGGCAAGTCGTCGGATGATCCCCAAATATTTGCGCCTGCTCATCGGATATACGCGCGAGAACAGGCTGCTGATTTCACCTCGTCCTTTAGTAAGTAGCCGAGTCCCTTAAACTCGACAGCACCGCCCTTCGGGGCGGTTTGCTTCTCTTTGGAGCCTCGACTCGTCGAAAGTTGGGTTTTGCGAGCCCTTCGATCCGTAGCCGTCTACATCCTCGGAGAGATTCTGCGACCTTATGGTACCTTTGAGTTTTCACATTGTTGAATTCTCGGATGCTCGAAAGCTTCAAGTAACAAACGGTCTCCTCGATACCTCGTGCCTGCCAACCTTTGACGTCGTATCTTGCCGAACTGGCTCCCGGATGCCGAGTCGAGTCGAGCGGCGGTCCTTATATATTGCATCCCCGAGATATTTTTTGTCACAAATTTGTGCCACTGCACACGACGACGTTGCCAACGTCGCTTTAAAGGGCACCGAACGATATAAATCAGTCGATTATCTTCATGTCACCGGTCGCGCGTAACTTCCCCTGGGATATTCCTCATCCAGCCAGCAGAGAGAAAGAGAGTGAGAGAGAGAGAGAGAGAGAGAGAGAGAGAGAGAGAGAGAGAGAGAGAGAGAGAGAGAGAGGTCAAAGGGGAGAGAGGAAGAAACGCGCAAGGGAGTTTACGCGAATCTCTCCAGCCATTACATTACACGCTTTCGCTCTTTCGGCCCGTTTCGGAGCGGCGCGGAGGCAGCGCCGCTTCGGGATCCGCAGGAGGAGCGACACTATACTTCCGAAAGGATCCTAGTTTACTTCGCTCTCAGCGAGTTGCAGTCACTCGGCTGGCAATCGAGAACAGGATTATCCAATGCCGAGGCAAACATCCGTATTCTATAACGTCGTGAGCGACATGATGAGTCCGCTATCGTTCTCCGATAGACTTCGGGATCAGAGTCCAATCTTGGGGAGAAGAGGCTCGTCCCAGCGTTTCGACGTTTACGGTTTAGGAAGGAAGAACGATGGAAGTTTCTGTCGGAACTTGATATCGCTCCGTGGAATGCTCGGCTTCGTCGACGTGCCGATTATGTTACGGGGAATGTAAGACATTCGCCGCTCGGGAAAGTACTTCGTGCTAAATCACTTATCCAAGAGCGTACGTCGATTCTATGCCATAAGGCTTCGCCGTTTTCTTTTCCATCGCTGTTATTCCTTTCCTTATTTATCGCTGGTTTCTCTATTTCTCGTAGCGAAACACCAGACAAATGCGCTTTTGTTCTCTCCACCAATATTTGCCCCGTTGTATTTTGCGGAGCGCCACGAGAAACACGAAAGTTTCTCTCGATGCTCAAATAATAACAGCATAAAACCATAAAGCGCACTCGCAGACGGCCATTGCAAATAAGCGATACTGCGTCGTAAACGTCTCGGGCGTGTAAGTCCTCGTTACGAAATCACGCCACGGCGGACGAGCCGGTATTGGCCATGCGACGTTACACACAAGAATCGCAAACAGGGAATCCCCTCGTATTTGAATAATTTAAAATGTAGATTCGCCCACCGGCTGTATTGTTTTGCAGGTCTCCTTTTTCTCGACGAGCCCGGAACTCTCCAACAAGCAACGCTTCGAGTATTTCAGCCGTACCATACCCAGTGATCACTATCAGGTCAAAGCGATGGTCGACATCGTATTGAAAATGGGCTGGAGCTATGTTTCCATCATATACGAGGAGAGCAACTATGGCATAAAGGTGAGCACACTTGCGCGTAATGTCCCATTTTAAATTCATGGATAGTGCTCGCCTGCTCGAGAAGAGGAGGCGGTATGTACAACGAACATTACTATTATCGTCGTGTGTTTTGCATTTTGCACACGCGTATTTATTCTGTTTTCTCTTGATTGTAGACACACGCACACACACACACACACACACATACATGGTGCGCACGGGTAGAGAGATAACATTTTCGTTGCACAATTCGTGCGTTTTTCGCTTCTCGTCGCGTTGAAATTAATTAAAAGCTCAGCGACCAAATATTTTCCTTACTAACGCGACATAAATATTTCGAGGACGATTGACACGGCGAGTCGAGTTTCGCGGGAGTTTCGCTTCTCGAAGATGAAGTCTTTTTTACATTCGAAAAAGTATATTTCACTCCGAGACGAAATATCATCTCGCTGGGATATTATTACTGCCGTACGACGCGCGAAGCTTTCAAGCTAAATGGAACTCTCGGACGGAAAAATGCATGAATGTTGAATAAATTAACGTGAAAGCTCGATAAATTCACCGATCGCCTCTCTCGTAAACGCACGTAATCGATGAGACGTGAAATTAACGAACACTTGGTACGATTATGTTATTACATCTGTATTAATCGCGTAAGGAAATATTTCAGGAAGGACTAACTGCGTTACTCTCGTTTGAATCTGGATGATTCTTAATTTCGTTAAAACCACATCCCGGGGAGTGTTGTCCCAAGATCGTGTCTTCTTTGCGAAGACAATGTTATATCCGCGACGCGACACGGCATTAGAAAGGTAGAAGACAATGCTTCTCTGATTACAATCATTTGCAACTCAAGTATGGCTGTTTCAGCACAACATTTTCTTACAAGATTATCGGATAGCTTAGAGAGTCATTCCATCGCGGTGAAAACTGAACGTATACCGCATGCTACGCGACTCGATGCAACAATGCGAAATTAAACTCGCATCACGAACGATGTACGACGCGTTACGCTAAAACAATCGCTGGAAAATCGTTCCGTTTAAATAAGCCTGCGTGTAATTACGGTATATTTGTCGGTTGTGTGTCGCGCGTGCGTGTATATCTATACGACGGATACGCGGATCAATAAATTGCAATACCCGTTGGAAATAAACAGGGAACAACGAGAATAAATAGTGCCGGGGCTTTATTCGCTAACGTGACTCATTATAATAATGCACAATAGCGCGCAAATGATTTCGTCTCGCCGTCCTCTTGAAAGTCCTCGTCCCAATACCTCTGCTCTCGCTCGCAATCCGACGAATATTTAGCGTTACGCGAAAACGTCACGGTATCTCTCTCCCTCTCTTTCTCTCTCTCTCTCTCTCTCTCTCTCTTTCTCTCCCCCATTTCTTCCTCTTTCTCTATCCCTCGTTTGTTCAGGGTTTGCGATAATCAAATGATTTCGCTCGAAAGAAACCGCCCGGCTTTCCCTCTTCTTATTTTTTCCCCCTCATCATCTTTCTTCTTCTTCGTAAACGCTCCATTCCGACGTGCGTTGCATTGCCCTTCGCTATCTCAAATCGCTAATCAAAAAATTTTACGCCTTGCGTATATCACGATCGATGGTACGCGCGCCGGTTGCTCGCAATTAAGACCTTTTTGACTCACCGATCGAATACAAACCGAGTTATTTTATTTGGTCGAACGACAGACGCCAGCGAAAGGCAACGTGAACTTTCGGGGATGTTAAATTATTATGCGATATCGATCAAAATTCTTCTCGTGAATAAACGACTGAATAAAATATTTGTTAAGCATAAGCTCCCCGCTTGCATGCACGCCAGTCGTACTTTTAGACATCGCCGTTGTTGTTATTTCTTCATGATATTAATACGCGGACTCTTTTCTCTCTTTTTCTCTCTCTCTCTCTCTCTCTTTTATATGGCCTGTTATACACAAAACGGATACATCATGATATCCGACTGCGTAGTGCATAAACGGAAACTTGACATCGCCGCTACAGCGGTTACAGGATATTGGAAACTGTAAATACGATAACAGACAATCCAACGCCATTTCTGCCATTTTGATCCGCGCAGCGGACTATTATCTATCGGTTAGCTGCCCGAGTCTCAAATTGTTTTTTCGATAACAGAAATGCTAGATAACGTAAATGCGACGAAAATGCGTTTGCACCGGAATTCACGCGATGCAAAAAATATTAAGCTCCATCAGCAAAATAACACCGCATCGATCTGAAGCACACATCGGGCGAAGCGCGTTTCTACTTTCGACCGACGTAACATCGTCCGACACGACGTCGGTATTATAGAGAGAACTCGTAATCACGCAAATTATGCGATAAAAGCGAGGCGTGAGAGCAACGCAGGAGAAGATGAAACGAAAAAAAAAAAACGAAATGAAAATGAAATGATGAGGCAGGAGAGAGAGAGAGAGAGAGAGAGAGAGAGAGAGAGAGAGAGAAAAAAAAAAGAGGGTATGGGAAAGGGCGGGAGAAAGAGGCAAAGTTCTAGCGACGGGCTTAGGTGCAATCGCGGGGAAGAGTAATAGCTAGCAAAAAAGGATATTTTCTGCCGTGGTAACTCGGAGCGGCTTAACGCTACATTATAACGATAAACGTCGGGTTAATATGAAAGAACGTTACTTAGCGCGGAATACCGTGCTCCTCGCATTCGCAGGTGACTCGGAAACTAACGTGGCTGATGAACATATAATCGAGAGATATATCACGGCAGACTCTAATTTGCCGGATGAGAAAGCAACGGCGGGCTTGCAATGGCGCTCGTAACTTTATCGTCGAAGCGAGAGTCCGCAATCGGCGAGTTGCGCCCGCGTCATGAAAAATGCATAGCTGTCTCCTCCTACGACACTTTACCGCGAAATATTTTCCGACGCGCGTGTGTATGTGTGTATATGTATATCATATACATAATACATAAAACACGCGTGCGTGCTGTCCCTTATTATTTCTATAATGGATCCTATCCCGGCATTTGTCTCGCGATCGAAAGACGCAAAGACGTGGGGCTGCCGTGAGAGACGTCAAAAGCGAGTATTCCTGACAAATACGGACAAGGATAAGGGATCGAGCCAACGCATCGCTCCATTGTTACATCGAGAGGAAAATGTGAAGATGAAACTCCAAATGCACTCGGAATATATACACGCGCATATATATATATATATATAAACATACATTTCAAGAAGAATTGAACTTTTTATCGCCGCAAGGCAGAGACCCGAAACACATTTCATGAGAAGATATTAATATCCAAGCACTCGTTTCTGGAAAGACTGTCCCCCGAGGTATCTGCAGTTGTATTTTTACGACCCGGGGCGACGCGACGGAAAATGGGAAGATTCATTTGAGTCGCCTATCATTAATAGGTCACGCAATGAGAGGTACGAGTGGACGGAGGAAGAGGGCGAGAGAGAGAGAGAAAGTGACGTTACATCGGAGCATTATAAAAATCGTGACTTTCGATTGACAGAGACGAAAGAACGAGGAGCAGTAGCCGACGACGGGGAAATAAAGGTGTTAAATAGCGAATTAGTGAGTAAGTAATGCTCGTTACACCGTGTCGTTTAATAATAGTCCGTCATAAATCGCGCAAGCGGAACATCACGAAGCTCATTAGCCGCACGTGAGCTCGCGATCACGATGAAATTACGCGTCACGTAAGAGGGCAACTCTGAGGGGGGGGGGGGGAGAGGGTTCTGATAGCTCAGCGCAAAACATCGATACTTACGAGAGGGGGGATCGATTCTTTCGCTAGCGGGCGAGCATGGACGACGATACGAGCGGAAGCACACAGGAAACCGTGGCAAGAGCGCGAGCAACGGGAATTTCAGCGATAAATTATCTCCCGCGGTGCCGATGTACTCGTCTAACTTCCAACTAATTTTCATCCATTAGCGCTTGGCCGTCTCCCGTCGTAATTAACATTGCCATTAAATTACCGACGGTCAAATAGCATGAGGCCGCAAAAAAGAGTCAGTTTTCACGAGAAGGCGCGCGTGAACGGCGAATATGTGGCAGAAAGAGAGAGAGAGAGAGAGAGAGAGAGAGGAGGGAGAAGGAGAAAGAGAGATTCGAATTACGAGGAGAACGCAATCGCGGTCGCACGGCGCACAACGACGGGTGGTGTTCGACGGCGGTCGGCGAGTATGAAATTTGCGCGATCGCGGGATTCGTCATGCAATTGTCGCGTTTGCGAGTAAAACGCGATGATCGATGCGCGCGTTAAATTAATATCCCGCGAGCGCGCGCGGAATCGTACGCGCGACACGTACGAGCGACGGCAGTTACACGCGGTCGCATTTGGGGAAAGGTCGAAATACCATTTCTCTCCAACTATTGCCTCTCGTAAAGCCGCAACGGCTGGCGACACAATCAAAAGAAGGTTCTGTTGTGACGTGCTATTATAACGCGGCTGATCAGAATTTCATTAGCGCCAATCAGCGTTCCCGCGCGCGTCAAGTGGCATTTCGCCGAATTTACGACACGACGCCGTGCGAGCGAGCGAGTGAGCGAGCGAATGAGCAAATTAACGCAAGAAGAAAATACGTAGAGAAACCGTCGTGCTCTTCTCTCTGTGTTTCTATCATCTTTATCTCTCTTCAGCTGCTTCTCGCGATCACAATACGACGATCGATCTCGCACAATCGCAAGTGGCATTGCCGCGCGATACAGCGAGCGTAATCGGCGTTATCGACATGTCGAGAATAATAGATTGCTCGGCCCGGCTGAGTGCCGGACGTGGTTTCGTTTGCACGCTCGAAAAAGCCGCGTAAAGACAGCTCGACGGTGACTTTTACGCATTGAAGCAGCGATCAATTATCACGAGCCGCAGCGAGGAGTTCTTGCACGCGAGCTGTCCGAGCGCTGGTGCAACAATCGAAATCTCGCGCGGCGCGCAGATCGAAGTGAAGGTGAACATTTCGCTATTATTGCTTATTTACGGTGGAAACGTGTCTCCTGCGGAACAGCGGCCGCTCGGTGGTGGCGATCGATAGGGAAAAAATGCTCAAGCCGAGCAGCGGTGCAACGGTGAAGAATTATCAATGAGAGACGTACGAGCGCACTTTGCCGAGAGATTTCGCACCGATACTCGGAGGAACGCCGCACGAGCGAGACTCGTCAATCTTTCAGCGTGCTCCTTGAAAAATTACGAAATACACAAAACCTGCGGGACACGCGGAGCGTGAAGTAAGTACTGGGGTTCGATGGAATACGAAAATTCCTGGGAGAAAGACCGAGGAAGATCTCAGGTCTATTGAATATTTAAGACTTCCGAAAGACTTTCTCCCCGCACAACCGCTCCCTAAACTTTCGCCTCCTATCCCCTCGAGATATTGCAGCCACCTTTTCGCGAACCCTCCCGGAGAATCCAGATTGTGGAACACTCTTAATAACGTAGGATATTTAAACTCCTCGGCGTACATTTAAAATCGTCGTTCCATGCCCAACCCGATCGACTTTATCGTCGCTTCATCATATTACCGGCCCCGCGCCGGCGCGTTTTGAAGGAATCGGCGAACTCGGAATTGTCAGGAAGGAATTGTCAGGCTTGAGCGCGAGCGGAGTCAATGCGCGCGGCGATGTCTAAAGCCGTTTGAAGATTCCTCGAACAACGGACACGAATCTACTCGCTCGCTCGCTCGTTGCTCGAGATATCATCTCCTGCTCGCGATATCAACGAGCAACAGCAGAAAGCTAGCGCGTATAAGCGATTCTAATTTATTATCGGCGGGACACACGCGAGCGGACGACTCGAGTGTCCTTCGCGGCCGGTGGAGTCTCTAATAACGGGGTATCTTTAATGCCGTGAGATTGGCATTTACGTGCACCACCAATTCAATTCTCACGCGAGCCGAAACAAGGGCCGACATTACGGCGTCCTATCGCGTCCCGCGGTAATGAAGGAAGGACCGCGATATGAATGTATAATACGTACATGGGAAGTTCGCGAGCCCCGGCCCTCCGGCCAGGTGGCTTAATTGCTAATTTATCGCGATTCTTGTAATAACGGAGGTGTGAATAATCCGCATTGGCCGGGAACTGACTTGTGTGCGCTGAACTTCTCGAGCGCTATCGAGAAATGAGAACTCCGGAGATCTTTCGCATTGGAACGGTCGGGTGAATTAGACGACCGTGTCGAAATTAAAGAGTCTCTTGGCAACGAATGGAAGACATATGGAGTATGAGAGTTTTTACTTTCTCTTATCACAGAGAGAGAGAGAGAGAACACCGGGAAAGGTTCGGGAAACGGCCAAAAACGTTCCGAGAAAGGAACTCATATTCTTCTGTAACTATGTTCTCCCATGCGATGACGCAGCCAATCGATAATACTATACGATTCGCGACGAGATTGGAAATCGACGATCTCGACGCGACTCACGGATCGCATACGGAAAATACGCGTGGAAAGAGAGAAAAGCCGAATGAGAGAGAGAGAGAGAGAGAGAGAGAGGAGAGAGAGAGAGAGAGAGAGAGAGGGAGAGAAAGGGAGAGAGAGGGAGAGAGAGAGAGAGAGAGCAAGCGAGAGAGAGAGAGAAAGGGGGAAGAGAAAGCGGTGTAGCTACGAGCGGATCGATACGAGCAACTATATATACGATTTCGCGGCATGAACGGAACATTTTTCAACGAGCGGTCGAAAGGCAAAAGCGCGGAACAAACTGGGATTTTTATTACGAATATCCATTTGTCCGACAAAGTAACGGAGTTTTTCTATCTCGCTATCAAACCGGCCCGCGGAAGTCAATCTCGCGGCATTCATTTTGTGACCAATGGCACGTGAGAATCCCCCGACGATGCGAATTCGACTGGATATTACCGTTCTTCAAGTGTCACAAGGCAATTTTCCATCCGGTTATCGGAGAGCGAGTGTAAATATCGTACGGAGAGTCATCGCAGTTACAATTCGATGGATCGAATCGATGGAACTTCCGGTGTCCGAGGTCTCTCGAGGATCATTTGAAATACTCGATGGGCTACTTAGCAAAATAGCCGAGAGCGAAAAGACGAGAGGAGAATGACGCGGCGGTCTCATTGTTTCACGTGCGCGCTTCTTCGCGCCTTCAGAGAACACAGACGTCGACGCGGCGATTTCCGTTATACCGTCAATGCGACTTTTTCTTTCTTCGTATAATTCATCAAGGGCGCGGAATCTTGAGATGTTTCATTTAAAGCTTCCTTCCATTAAGGTGTCTCTCCGCCTCTCTCTCTCTCTCTCTCTCTCTCTCTCTCTCTCCTTCCCTCTTTCTTCTATGCTCGCATTCGTTCTCCACCGCGCACTCATCTTTCTTCCGAAAGACCTCAAAGCACCGCGAGCACTGTTCGATGAAGGCTGCGCGAGCGAACGCGCATTAGACGCGCGATGCTTTGTTGGAAACGTCTCGGAGAGAAAGTGCATCCCTCTTTATCCTTCTGTGTTACAGGCTTTCGAGGAGCTTGAGGAACTGCTCGGGAAACATAACATATGTATCGCCATCAAAGAAAAGCTGGTAAAGGACTCCGGGGTCGCCGAGGAGATCGCCTACGACAATATAGTTTCGAAACTGCTGACAAAGCCACGAGCACGAGGTAAAATGGGGACTTCTTCGTAAGAGCGAGCGGCGGGCGAATTCGCGGGCAGAAGGGCAGAAATCGGCCGTCGCCCATTAAACGCTCCTCGCGGCGAAAAGTTTTTCTTCCCCTCCCTTTTCTCTCGTTCGGATTTCTATCACACAAGTCGAACGCGAGCGAGTATAGAATTTCTTTCGCGACCGGGAAAGATCCCCTCGGCATTTCTCGACACTCGCGCAGTTGGCTCCCACGCGACGGCACGCGGTTAAAGTTTAATTTTACGATTTGCTGGATGAGGAGAAAAAAATCTCCGAGCGAGAACTCTGGATTTCAGAGCGCGCTTCTGAAAATTTAAACTCCGTGAAATAGAATCCGCGAAACGTGCGCGGGCGGGCGGGCGAGGGGGAGGGGCGGGAGAAAAGGCGACATCCGCCGCCGTCTCTCTCCTGACAAGTTGGAAATAGACGAGATCGAGATGGGTCAGAACGAATTAACGACGACGGTCTATAGAACAAATTGTACGCTTGTGTTATCAAGTTACTCGAGAGTTTGCGCTTGAAAATGAAATTTTCTTCGCGAGATCCGCCCGATCGCGTGCAGAGAGCTGCGGTCGGACGCCGGTTGAAGCTGAGATCGATGCAAATATCGAGAATCGTCCTCAGGACCGCCCCGGGAATGCATTTCCTTTCTTCTTCCCGTTGCCTTTTCGTCTAAATTCCAAACCGACGGGGATATACATCGACCGAGAAATAAACCGTGGGAGGGGGATCTTAATCGACGTTTCTCCGATAATCCGCACTTCAATGCGGGATAAATGCCATTAAAAAAGATTCCTTCCAAATTATTATCGAGCCTTTACGCCGACTCGACAGGCGACTTTCCTCGTCCGCACGTAAGCGCGCGATCCTCATCCTTCTGGTCAGCGCGAGACGTTCCCGAAATACGGACAAATTTCGAGGACAATGGGGAGGAGAACGCGATTACGTAAGAATACGATAAATAGTATTTACGACGGGATAGTGAGCGTGACAAAGAAACTCCGGGGTTCTCCCCGTTCGATTCGTCCCGGAGTGACGAAATGGGATCATTATCGGAATGGATACGCCACTCACTACGGACGGTGCTCCGTCAAATGCGATCTGAAACTCGCTGAAAATCTCTAGAAACTCGTCTAACTCCTTTATATCTCCCCAGAATCGCACGGACGGCCGAGCCAAATCCCTGGCTCTCATTGTGAGAAGGCAGGAATATCGAACGCGGTTTGACTTGTAACTTTAATCGAATCCTTTGCGCGTGCACACACCCACACATACACTTGGCTACCTATTGAGGAAACCGCATAACACCTCGCGCGCGCGCGGCGAATTAAGCACGATCTCTTCTGGTGACTATATCGTTTTCACAATTCCACTTGAAAACCGAGGAAAGCATATCGACATTTGCATTTCATTTGCATTTATGAAACATAATGAGCGCGCTCTGACTCTCAATCGGCATCGCTGTATTCTCTCGCGGACTATCGCGGATGAAATAAAATAACGTATAAAGGCAAAACTGTGCGATCAAATTACAGCGGATGTAATCATTTTGTAATGAGCTCATTTAAATATCGCTTTACGTCACACGAGCGGAATGAGATAAATAAAGTCGCGTGCGCGGTGTATTTACGAGCGAGTGTCGAGTGTCTTACAGATACTGCGCTTTACGTTACGTTTGTATTATTTATAATTGGAAAGCTGGCCGTTCGCGGAGGAGCGGCGTGGCGCGAAGAGGACTCTCGCGCGTGTATCGTTAATAAAACATCAGAATTCTCCGATCCGATTTAATATTCCCCGATCCTTTACGCGGAAATTCAAATACAATACCGGTACGAACACATCGTCGACAGAGAAACGACCGAGCGTACATTCCTATTTCCGCGGCCGCGAAATGAGAAATGGGATAAAGCGAAAAAGGATGTAAGGCGCGCAAATAAAAATTACGGTGTCGCCTGATAACTCGTTCCGTATATATTTTCTGTGCGTGAAGGAGAGGCGTAATTAATAGCGTAACGCTCGTGCCACCCTCCTCTCTCTTTCACCCCTTCTTCACCCTCCTCGCTCTCTCTCTCTCTCTCTCTCTCTCTCTCTCTCTCTCTCTCTCTCTCTCTTTCTCTCCCCCCCCCTTTCTCTCCGAGTGATAGAGATACCACGGAACGGTAATATTATTTAAGAAAAATGGAACCAGACGCGCCTCGTCCGTCCGGCGAGCAACGTGCACGTTTTTTCCCTGCGCCATTTCTCGCGCGAATAAATATTTCATCCCTTTAATCCATTCGACATGTCCGCTGGCCACGCGATCCCTCGGCGACTTTAACATTTCTTCGTATTCCCGACGACGCACCTTTGATAAATAACTCACATATTCGAGGCAACTTTTATCCGAGTAGTCCGCCGAGATTAATTATTTCATTAACGTGCCCGGAACGCGAATTTGCGCAAGAATCCCGTCGCGAAATGCGCCGCCGGGTCGAAAAATGTCATCCGCTGAGTGATTTCCCGCTGGTACGTATGTACGTCGCACACTCACCGGCACACGATACGGGACATACGAGTGGAATGCAGCTACGGTAATGATCTTACGGTAAATCTGGTTAAGGCCACCACTTAGAATAATCCGGGCGATCGTTAGAGAGCGGCCAATTGTCGCGAGAAGCTAAATATACGTCCGGCAGATTCTATTTTTAAACGAGTAATTCCGCCGCTCCTCTTCGCCTCATTGAAAGCTCGTATCGAAAGCGCCGTTTATCCGAGTAAAGTAGATGCGACTTTTCTAGAGAGAGAGAGAGAGAGAAAGAGAGTGTATGTGTATATAGCCGATTGTTTGGCCGCGCTCGCTACGCCCCGACTAGGGAAAAAGTGTCACGCGATAAGCGTCTATTTTATGCGGAATCTCCTCGCAGACCTCTTTGTAGCCGAGCGTTCTTCAGCTCCGTAAGGTCGGCCTTATGCTTCCTTTCACGGCACGCGCGCGCGCCGATTCGCGGCGTATCCTTGTATAATCTCGGTTCCCACAGGAGACGTCAGGGCCGCGACGTGGCGCGAGACGTTTCATTGGCACTTTTTCAATAAAAGCTTCTCCCTGCGGGGGAGCGAATTTTCTCAGAGCCGCGAGTCGGGCGATAAAATAAAACTAGACGCCGCGGGAATTTTCTCGGCACGATAAGACGATAAAAGGGCAGCGGACGCGCACGCGACTTTACGAACGAAATTTCCACGAGACGTTCCCGCGAATGACAGCCCCCTTCTCCTCTCGCCGAGCACCCTCCGGCTCTCCCATACACACGTGGACGCTCGCAGGTTGCATTATCTTCGGCTCCGACCAAGAGGTAGCCGGGGTCATGAGGGCGGTGAGGCGGTGCAACGCGACCGGCGCCTTTTCCTGGATCGGAAGCGACGGCTGGAGCGCAAGAGGATTAGTGAGTAACGGTAACGAGCCGGAAGTCGAGGGCACTCTGTCGGTCCAGCCTCAGGCGAATCCCGTGAAAGGTTTCGAAGAGTACTTCCTCAACTTGACCGTCGAGAACAATCGGAGGAACCCGTGGTTCGTCGGTAAGCGAGTGACCTGAGCACGAATGCGCACGACGGGGCCGAAACTTTGACGAACCGTTAACTTCTCTCGCGGACAGCGCGCGCTCTGCGTGCGTGCGTGCGTGCGTGCGTGCGTGCGTGCGTGCGTGCAACATGCATGTGTGCATGCACGTGATAAGCCCGCGGCTGTCGGGCAAGCGAAAAGCCGGACTCTGCTCCCGATACATGCATGTTCGGGCGAACTTTTAGCACACAAGCACGGCGCAGCGGCAGTCGTCAAGTCGACCGAACATTTAGCATCCCGTTGAGGCGCAAAAGCGCCATCGTTGTTATCGTCGGCTGCGCCGTCAAACGGCACGTTTTGATATATTCTCGCGGGGGATATATATTCTCCACTGGTCTCTACCATTTTTCACAATTAACATAGATGTAATTTCACTCGGGATTTGAATTAAAAAACTCGCTAATCGGCAAATGGACATGAGTGTGTGTGTGCATGCGCGTTTACGGGACTAACCAACGGAAAAACCAATGACGCTTGCCCGACTAGAAATTTTGATCAGGTTCACCTGACATTGATAAGGACCTGATAGGATGAATGAAAGGTAATGCTGAGTAAGTCAGTCCTTATAATGTCCTAACGGCAAATGAGTAAGGAAGACCTTTATAAGGTTATAATGATTGGGTCCACATTAGGACCTTAATGTATGATATATTGGGTTGGCAACTAAGTGATTGCGGATTTTAAATAAGAATGAAAATTCAAAATTTTTAATTTGCTTTTTTAAATTTTTTTCAATGCATGTATGCGATACATTGAGCTTCCCTGCAATATCACGTGTTGTGCTATGACGATCTGAATCGATAATGGCCTTGATATGGGTCTCATCGACTTCAACTGGACGGCCAGATCGTTGAGCATTTTTCTGTGAAAAATCACCAGAACGAAATCTGGCAAACCAATTTTGACACTGCCTTTCTTTCAAGGCTTCATTCCCATATACGGCACATAACTTCTTGTGTGCTTGCGATGCGTTCTTGCCTTTTCGGAAACAATACAATAAAATATGTCTGAAGTGCACGTCTTGCTCTTCCATTTTTAAATTGGGATAAAAACAAAACTAAACAACTAATCGATATAATTTTTGTACTAAATGAAAGGTAGAAGTCCAAACAATAAGAAAAAAATATAGGTTAGGTACTTTGAACACGTTAACGAAACAAAAGAAAGTGTAAAATCCATCTGTCGACAAAATCCGCAATCACTTAGTTGCCAACCCAATAATATGGTTCAGTTAATCAGGTCCTTGTCGGGATCTTATTCATTGTACCTAATATGATTTGCATTATCAAGTTTTAACAAAACAATCTTTAGGTGTCATTTCCAAATATAAAGATGTTTGCATTGAAAAAACACTTCAGATCACTTGAATATATTTGTAAAATTTAAGACAGAAACTATCCTTTTTTTAACAGTCAATAAATAGTTGTAAAATGAACGTGACATGCAACTTTTCTCTTTAACACTACTTTATGTCTTGTGATACTTTATGATCTTGTGATATTCATTTTATATTTCTTTTCCGAAACATTTTAGCAAGTATGCTCAAGCGATCTAAAATATTATTTCATGCAAATATCTTTTTATTTGGAAATGACTTGAAAGAATTTTCAGCCTGTCATTTCTTATTTCTAATGTCATCATCCAATATAGCCGTGGCGAGTAATCAGGAGCCATAATTTGAAGAAAAAACGTAATAAGGATCCCATAAGGTAACTCAATAAGAACCCGACTACGAAACCTCACTAAACCTCCCACACCCTCCTGATATCCACGCTGCGTTGCGTGACTTACTAGGACCCGATAGTATTACCTTATTGGGACCTGATGTCCAAATGAGGTTGGAACCTGATCAGCACCATGGGATAAATTTCTAGTCGGGTCGTTCATCAAGTCGGTCCCGTCGGTCGCGCGCTATCGCGAAGTTCTTGCGATTCAGCTGCGTTACCGCGCGCGGAAAAGGCGACGAATTGTCACGTGGATTTTTCAGAATTTTGGGAAGACCACTTCAAATGTCGATACCCGAACGCATCGCAGACACCGTACAACAAAAAGTATACGAAAACTTGCACGACGAAGGAACGGCTCACCAAACAAAACACGGCATTCGAGGACCAGCTGCAGTTCGTTTCCGACGCAGTAATGGCTTTCGCTTACGCTTTCCGGTAAAATAGGAATTTAATCTCCGACAGATCTCAGCGAGAAGATCTTACATCTCTCCTGCTGTCTCCCTGCTGCCGTGCATCGCTGGCAAGCTGGGAGAGGCGGGGGAGGAGGAGAACCGTGAGAGAAAAATACGCTGTTCTTCCTTCTTCCAGGGATATGCATCGCGACCTTTGCCACGGAAGGGCAGGCTTGTGCGACGCCATGAAACCGATCAACGGGACGAAACTCTTGCACTATCTGCACAATGTGGATTTCGAGGGTAAGCTGACACGGCGATTCCGCGACTCTCGGAAGGTTGCGAATGTGTCGGTCTGCGGCCGATCGATCGCGGAGCGCGTCGCTCGCAAGAGTGCGTTGTAAATCACGCTGGAGGCGCTCGTCCTCGCGCGCGAGCGCGAGCGTCTCTCATAGCGCGGAGGAGAAAAAGGATGTTGAAAGTCCGCGTTGGTATCCGTGCCTCATGCACGCTAAGCCGGTCGCATTGTCCTCATATGATCGTGATTAGCCCGCTTGATGCGTTGTCGTCGTTGTCGTCGCCGTCGAGCTCAGGCGCTCATCGTACTCACAGACGATCGAACGACTTTACGTTTCAAGGTCTAAGCGGCGACAAGTTTAAATTCGACAAGAACGGCGACGGTCCCGCGAGGTACAACATCATACACTTCAAGCAAACCGAGCCGGGCACGTACAAGTGGGTTCGCGTCGGCAAATACCTGGAGGGCGAGTTGCGGCTGAATATGTCCAGTGAGCTCTCTTCTATTTTCACGTTTCGCCACGCGTCCGCCTTCTCTCCCTCCTTCCTGTCGAATCCCGTCGCGAATATCGCGGATGAGGTTTCGCTCCTACTTACGAACGCGCGCGCGCGCGCATCCGACAGTATTCCATATTGTCACTGTGTGTGGTGTGTGTGTGTGTGTGTGGTGTGTGTGTGTGTGTGTCCGTATTTGTTTCAGAGATCCAATTTAAGCTCGGGCATTCGCAGCCGCCCGAAAGCGTGTGCTCTTTGCCCTGCGAGGTCGGCCAGGCGAAGAAATACGTCGAGGGTGAGAGATGCTGCTGGCATTGCTTTAATTGCACTCAATATCAGGTACGTCAAATCGCCGGTATCGTCGAGATAATTAACCTTCCGCGCGAGACCGGCCGAGAATATCCGAGCCGTGAGCTCGATCGTTTTCAAAAGGACACCGGAAACAAAGCGACCGTTCATTATTGATGGTCGGTGCGTCTCTCGGTGGCGCGGCGACATTCGTCTCGCGCGTGGTATATTCACTTAACCGGCAATCGTGGTAACGAGGGTTGATGATAAAAAATAGTTGCCCGGAGAAGACGGGGTTGAACGCGTGTCGAATGAATACGTGCACAGAATACCGTCGGTGTAGCTCCCTTGCAGCGTTTCGCGGAATTCTGTGTATTATATTCCTCGGCCCTTTCGTCACGTCTACATCTCGGCCGAGGAAGAAGCTTTCACGATTTTATGAATGACATCGCGGCGCGGTAAAAAAAAGATCGATGCGCCACGCGCTGGAAATGAAACCGTGATTACTTCTGCGCCCTCCCGGTGCGACAGATTATCGTTGCTTAAAAAAAAGAAGGGAAATTTAAAAAAATTGACGATATTATACACGAATTGAACGTGAGTGCGCGGAGGTCTCTTTTCCTGGAGGATATCAGTATTCGCGCACTGAGAAAATATCATTCGTATTATTATTATTATTATTATTATCATTATTCGAGACATTGGAAAATAGCACTGGAAAAGCGTACCTTCCGTACGACATAAATTTTCGTATCATAATATCATAAAATTCAAAAGATATCCAATAGCAAGTTAATTAATAATTGCGACGTATAATTTTAGACTCGGATATCGCGCTGTTGCGCGATATTCAACTCGTCGTTAGAGATGTGCGAACTATTCGAATTCGAATCGAATCGAATCGAATCGAATCGAATCTAATGTAATTCGATTCGATTCGAATCCGAATCCTTATGATTCGAATCTGAATAATTCGAAAATTTCGAATCGAAGATTCAATTACGAATCAAATATATTAACGTGCATTATATTTACATGCATCGGGTACAAAACGAGTCATCTGGACCTGTATGTTGGAACCCTTAACTTGTAATTAACTCAACTTATAATTAATAACTTAATTATAAATTACTTTAAATATTTAAATATATATTTTACTTTAAGATGATATTACAATATCAATATCCCCTTTCATATTAAAATCTTCCATCATTATGTGCATGTTTAATAGTCACGTTAAATTTTTTAATGATTCGATTCGATTCGAATTCGAATTAAAAAAATGAGATTCGATTCGATTCGATTCGACATAAAAATTCTTGATTCGCACATCTCTACTCGTCGTCGTTCGTTAAAATCGCTCGATAAAAGCTACGGGAATTGAGTTAACGTAAGCGGGAAGCAGTCCTCGGTGAGAATTTTATGCACCGCGCTCTTTCATCCCTCACACAGATACGACATCCCAAAGACGAGACGCAGTGCATCCAATGCCGTCGAGGCACGGTGCCGGACGAAACACACTCGACGTGTCGTGACATACCGGAGGAGTTTCTGCGCCCGGAGAGCGGTTGGGCGATAGGCGCGATGTGCTTCTCCGCCTTTGGAATTTTTGTAGGTGTCTCTTGTATTTTTCACTCCTTGACTTTACGAAGCTGAGCGGGCTTCTTCGATGTGTCTACAGAGAGAGAGAGAGAGAGAGAGAGAGACTGGCTTTTCTCTCTCTCTCTCTCTCTCTCTCTCTCTCTCTCTCTCTCTCTCTCTCTCTCTCTGTGTGTGTGTGTGTGTGTGTGTGGCTGCCGTGACAAAACACTAACCAGTAAAATGCGACGAGCATCGAAATCGTGGAAACCCCAAGGGGGATACATCCGACCTTGGTCCGTATTCTGACCGCACATTTAGCACTAAATTCTGATTCCTAAACTGAAATAACATTACGTGCGAATTGTCCAAGATATATACAGAGCTTGGAGCGAGTTGGCCACATTTAAAGTTGCATGCGCGGTTAGGATATGACCTCTGCACGAATGTACCAAGACCCGAAGGATTTTTCAAGCTCGAGCCTGATTTAAGCGATAGCCCCAAAAATATATCTTGGCAATTCTTCTTGGGTGGTAAAGAAGGAGTGGTGACGTAAGAAGAATAGTATCCGAGACTGTAACTACCCGTATCTGACTGTAACAAATCGCCCATCGTTTGCTTGAACTGATCGTAACGTAGCGATAATCTCGCTATAACATCGTCTGTTACTTTAATAACCACCTTGACCGTATTATATGACGCAAGATTGACAAAGCTCGTATATTTTTAATGCGTGAATACAGGTGACGTTATTTGTCTGCGGCGTTTTCCTCAGACACAACGACACACCGGTCGTACGTGCATCCGGACGCGAACTATCTTACGTCCTTCTCGTGGGAATACTACTCTGTTACCTCGTCACGTTCACCCTAGTACTCAGACCCACGGACGCTGTCTGCAGCATTCAAAGGTAAAAAGAAGAAAGGAAAAAAAAAAAAAAAAGAAAAAAAAACTACGAATCTTTCCGGATATGTTCTACAAACTTCCCAGATCCCGACGACAGTATTAATCTTTCGCTCCTTGCAAGCCCCGCATTACAGCTACATGATAAATTATATCCCCTCGCGTGCGATCAGTGTCGTCCGACCGTGAACAAAGTAACGGTTTCTAACTAATTTCGAGTGCGATCCTATGGGGGCCTCTAATGCTTTTCGCTTTTTGTGCCTCTTGCTCGTCCTAATGTCTCAGCATGAATGGGAGAGTAAAAGGTGTTCTTCTTTGAGCGGCATCGGACCAGAGCGCGTAATCTACCGGAGAATTTAAAGGGAAATGCGATGCAATAGGGGAGAAAAAGAGATCGTATCCTTGAGTATGAAACGGAGATGGAGAAATAGCAATTACGCGGCAGCGGGGAGGCATCGTCTCCGAATGTTAACGGTACTCCGGTCAAGAACCGGAGATGTAACTTCTTTAATTCCACCGACAGAGTCGCCGCAGGACTCTGCTTCACCGTGGTGTACGCCGCTTTGTTAACGAAGACCAATCGAATCGCGAGGATCTTCAATGACGGGAGACAAAGCGCCAAGAGACCTTCGTTCATTTCGCCGCGGTCGCAGCTCATTATCTGCTTCGGATTGGTATCCGTGCAAATCTTAATTAACGTAGTCTGGATACTGATCGATCCCGCCAGAGCGATGCATCACTATCCCACGATGGAGGACAATTTGCTGGTCTGCAACAGCTATATCGACGCCAGCTACATGATCGCGTTTGCGTATCCTATAATATTGATAGCTGTGTGCACCGTCTACGCCGTCCTCACGAGGAAAATTCCGGAAGCCTTCAACGAGAGCAAGCACATCGGTGAGTATTCACCGTTCCGTCGCGGACCTCCGTTGCCGTCACGTTAGTTTTTTTTTTTTTTTCGCGTGGCTCGAGGAGAATATCAACATGAGAGATCGATATCGATGCAAAATTTTGACGCGTTGTTGCGAAAAATGTAACGAGTATCCTCGCTGCGAAAGAGCGGGGAAAAATGCCGACTGGACAGTACGCCGTCTTGAAATTGCAACGCGCAACTTGCGACGAAAGGATGGCCTGAGAATCTTTTGTTCCTTTTTTCCTTTTTATAATCAGTGTAGTGAGAGAATTATAACCTGGCAAATGATATTGTGCAACAACTATTGCTGTGGACCGTTAGCTTAACGGAAAGCTCCATTAAAGCTCTATAATCTCAATAATCTCACACGTATGTTGTTACTTTCTTGTCGGAACAATATGAGGATATAATTGAGTATAATTATAATTTCCGGTGAGAGAGATCGGTCGTTTTGCATGAGAGATTCAAGACGAAAGTGATATCGACACTCGGCAAGACGCTTCTCCTTGTTAATCCGCTTCCTCGTATTAATGATAACTGTTTGGCAGGACGCCGCGAGGGAAGCATGCATTCATTAAGAAAGAACGTCTCTCTGCATGCAGGTTTCGCCATGTACACGACGTGCGTCATATGGCTTGCGTTCGTGCCCTTGTACTTCGGCACCGGAACCAACGTTGCGCTGAGAATTACTTCCATGTCGGTAACAATCAGTCTTTCCGCGTCCGTAATGGTGGTTTGCCTCTTCAGCCCAAAGGTGACGTCCCGTTTGATCACTTTGAACCGCTTGAAAATGCTTGCGCTCCGACTGCACGTAATCGAGCGCTCGAGATCACCGCGAACGTTTAATCATAGTCTCGAATCCGCTTCGTTTGCCATTGATTGGACTGCAAAATTGGTTTGAAGTTAGAAATTCGCGCGTCCGCGATGTATTGCGACATCGGGACGTATGCGGTTACATGTATTAGCGAGTATTTCCCTAAATCCAACGAGAGGAACTTTTCGAACCTGACATTCGGCGTGAAACGTTCCTCTCCGGTGAAAAGATCGGAATTTAATTAAAAGGGGGAGGGGGCCACAAATTTGAACTGGCTAAAAATAGGAGGTGTTAGCGTACTAATTCTTTCTTTTCCTCTTTTTAGTTTAAAATAAAAAGGTCTGTTAGTTAGTCCAATCAAATATATTCATCCTCTCGAAAGTGTCTATCTTGTTGATAGCTTTCGATTGATAATTTTCTCTCCCTCTCTCTCTCTCTCTCTCTTTAATTAATAATTTCTTTGAATAACTTTCTCAATCCGATACGAACATGCCGTTATCGTGACGCTAGTAGCTGCTACGCGGCCCATTTCTAACTCGTTCAAGTGTATATTTCTCCTTAATTAATTGTTTAATTGTTTGTGCGACTCACACATCGTGGTGTCGAGCGCCGCGAGTCGCGTCGCGTCGTTAAGCAAAGTGATCCCCAAACTTGGCTCTATACAATTTATACACAATAGCGATTCTACAAGGCGCGTATTGTTTGCACGCTTAGCTGTACATTATTTTGATCCGACCCGAGAGAAACGTACGGCCGAACATAAAGGCGGGCAGGCCCAACTTGACGAAAAGTTCGGCGATAACCGCCACGAATCCGTCGAGCATGATGGGCCCGGTCGCAGCGACGACGGTGCTAACAGCCGCGACTTGCGACCAGAATAAAGCCATCAAGAAACATATCACGTCCACCATAGATTGCTCCACACAGAGCGAATGTAAGTACGATCTCGCTACGTAATTTCGCGCTGCGAATTGATGGGAATCGGAGAAACACACGATATTGTTACGTTTTCCCCTCGATTGTCCGAGTGCTCGCGCTCGCGCTCGCGGTACTTCAAAACAATGCGCGGTGTTTTCCTTTCGCAGACTACGAAATGGAAGTGAAGGAGCGGAAAAACGGAAAGCCGCCGGCGATTTGCGCCTCGCGATCGACCCAGACGACCAACAACGAGAAAGAATTGGCGATGACCTCGACGACGTCGACGACGTCGTCGACGACAACGACGATGACGACGACAACCTCCATCGCGGCGGGCAATAAAGAATCGGCAAGCGTGGTCGCGTCCGCCGACAACAAGGAACCAAAGAATAGCACGACAACGACAAAACGACTCAATAGCAACGCGAGAATAGGCAACGGGCCGCTTTCGCAGAGCAACGTATCCTTATAGCGCAAGGCGGAAACGCCCATAGAATCGCCCGTATTAGCGAATCGCATTAGTTTAAAGCCGATCTCGAAGAAACCCGTTATCGTCTGATTAGAATTCCATCGCGTACTGTACATATTATCAACTGAAACTATACACGCCAACGCGTTTTTCGACATGATTAACAAAGAACAAAGTCTCCGTCGGTTATTTTCAGGAATTGTTCGCCGTTAATCGGCAGGATTCGACGATGAAGTAACACTCGAGCACGCCAAACAATTCGATACTACGATGCGAACTGCGAATTAAATATGTATTGTATATTGTTAAATTAAAGCTACAATTGCAGGTTAAGGACAAACGAGAGAGCTCATCGATAAGAAATGACGCTTCGTCGTACCCGCGGAGTCACAAGTTTTCAGGAGAAACGTAAAATTGTTTCAAAGATTCACTTTGCTCCGAAGGCGATTCAATTTTTTTCTGTAATCTTCAGTCTTTTAGATCTCAAGCGGAGGAAAAGTTTCCAACAAGTCGAAAATAAGTGGAGTTTACTGAACCAAAGGTCCGAACTAAAGACCCGAGGTATCACTTTTCAGTTATCAAAGTGAACTTTGGATCTTTACAGTTACGATTCGAAAGAGAATGAAATTTATTATATCGACTTCGTTTGCGTACGTAATTTTAGCGAATGAAACGTTTGACGTGGTGCATTTGGTTAGACAAGCTTGAAAATGTGGAGAGACTACGGAAAGAGACGTTAATTCTCTCAAATTTTAGAGGTATCTATGACGATTCAGTAGACACTGCAAATTTTATCGTTGGTCGTACAAGATGGTGTGCATGATGAAGAGGCGACTCGTATGATTTATAAGTAATATATTTCGCTATCTTGTATTCCTCGAATGAACCTGTCCTTGAATAGATACGTAGTTGAATATTGATTATATAGATTAAAAATATTTGCAATTCTGACTCTAACGAGAACGAAATTCGTCTTACTTAACTTTGCTCATACGCATAATGTGTAATATTAATGAAAACTGACGGTTGACATTAGGCATTTTATCAGACTATAACTTGAACGCGCGTCTCTTAGTGAGAAATATCAATTCATGTTTTAAAAATATCTACGACGTAATTCGTAAATATTAAACGTTCTGATATGTTTTTACGTGTATGAAAAATGTGATATAGAATTTAATAAATTTTGAGTCAGGTCAGAAGTTCAGTACGACTTTCGACTCGATGATAAATTAGTCGCCTTCTACGATAGAAGTATATAAATGCTGCCAGAATGTTGATGAAACATTACAAACGATAGCGATTAGTTGATAAATAATTTGTTTCTATTGAACGTAATAAAATAAAAATTGATTAAAAAGTCGAACCGAACTTTTCAATTGACTCAATATATCCTATACTTTACTGTGTATACTTTCTCATAAAATTAAACATCTCGCTCGCTCTTTCTTAATTTCAAACAGTATAATATATTATCTCGTAATTAGTTATGGGAAAATTTCTCCATATATATATTACCTCCATATATATATTTTGCATATATCCTGACACTGGAATTATCTTCCGATAAAGATGCTGAATAAGACACAAACGGTTATAAAACATAAATATGTAAATATAATTAGATGAATGAAAAAATTGTCTCGTCTCAAGAAGTAAAAGTCGTTGCTTGAAAGAGACAAACCTAAAGCTACTTTCATTTATTAAAACCTGCAAGTTTTCTAAGAGAAATTACCATTAAGCGCAACGTTGCATTCGATTGATGTAAATATCGATTTGTAAATATGTAAACTTTTAGAGAAATGGACAGGCTAACCAACGAAAACACACTTCATGTGTTGTTTGATATTTAAACGAAATACAAGCACATACATTTTAGAATAAAATACCCTCACTCTCCATTACTTAGAGACAATTTCTGCAGACTATAGGAATTGCCCCTCGTAGAAGTAACATTAAAAAATTGCGTAGTATCGTAACGCGCGAATTCATTTTTACAGAAGCGTTATTCCTATTGTGTTGTTCATTGATAAAAATTGGTTAAACATATTATAGCGTAAGCCTCAACGATGAGATGTTGGTTAATATTAAATCTGTGTTAATATTAAAGCACGTTAAATTAAATCTCATGCACAAAGAGTAAACATTCAGAATATACATCTATTATTTTGTTCCATGTTGGTTTTCTATACGCCAAACTTTGGATATAAATGAGCCCAATATCCACAGTTCGGCATTTATTCATATCTGATTGTGTACATTACACGAATAACTTAAAACCTTTGTTTGTACAGCGGTACGATAAGATTAAGCTAAAAAATTACCGAATAAACGGTAGTACTTGCGTATCATCGCATCGAAAGAAACCTTTCGATGTATAAATTTATGTACGTGAGTATGTACTTAGACGAGTATTAATATCCAAGAAATTTATAAAAATCTAAAAATCAGTCTCTGAAGCAACGCAAGGAAAAATGTACATTCCACTACTTTTAGATAGATATTTCGCATATGCATGTACATATACAAATGAATTATAAATAGATAATTGTACATAAATATATAATATCGCGTATGAATGCGAGATTTATCGTTTTAGCTTGTATGGAACCAATTTAATTATTTAACATTTATGCGAATTAAGAGATCCGTGTACGTGATTAATTATGATATGGCGTATAAATTCCGAAAATGCAATGCAAAGACAATGTCAAAAATAATATATATATATATACATATATATATGTATAATTTAATATAAGTGTCATGCGATCTATAAAAATATTTTAAATACATTACGAATTAGGTTAGGGAAAGAGAGAGAGAGAGAGAGAGAGAGAGAGAGAGAGAGAGAGAGAGAGAGAGAGAGAGAGAGAGAGAGAGAGAGAGAGAGAGAGAGAGAGAGAGAGAGAGAGAGAGAGAGAGAGAGAGAGAGAGAGAGAGAGAGAGAAAGGGAGAAAGGGGAGAGAAAGAGAGAAAGAGAGAGAGAGAGAGAGAGAGAGAGAGAGAAATGAAAAAGTTTAGCAGTAGCACGTTATATCTGTTAAAGTGAAAGTTACAGAATAAAATCGACACGACGATGTGATTACTATTCTTGTCCTATTTATTATTTTTGTCGCAAAATTCCAAGGGGGCGGGAGTGGATATTTGTAGCGGAGAAAAGGACAGACAATTTGTGCTTGGTATCTTTTTATTTTCCTTAACGCGCACGCGTGGTGCGACTTACAATAAATATATGACAATTCAAAGATGCTGTTTAATTTTTGAAAGCTACAAAAAATTACAGTAGACACGATGCGTCCCGTCAGAATCGCAGAGAGAGAGAGACACACAGAGAGACAGAGAGACAATCCATACGACTCGGTGATATGCCACAAGGTTCACTTAATTCGTTCTCGGCTATTCCCAACTTGTCCCATCGACCACTAGCGGATTAGTAGCAGATCCTGAAAATCCCGATTAGGCGTATGATTTACGATTTGCATTTCAAGCCATAAACCTACGCGATTGAAAGGGGAATAAAACACCGAGATCCTACGATTGTAACTCGTAAGGTGGAGTCCGCTTGCGTAATCAACATCACTTACAGGATATGCCTCTGTCCGTACGATTCGTCAATAAATTTATTTAAGCGTAGAATGAAAGATAGGTCAGAAAGGTGTCTTTAAGAAAGTTCGTACATCGAACACGTTCGAGTCCTAACGAAGAGAATACACGCATTCGCGTGATACGAATCAGCAAACAGTCTGAGATATATATATATATATATATATATATATAGGCGAATAATAGGTGCGGAAAATTTCGGCACAGTAATATAATTAACACAATGTTAGATAATGTAATAAACATCTTTTGCTAGATTTCCTATACGAAAGTAACGGATAGCTCTCTCTATGTCGCCCTACGACGTTGAGGATACACGCCTACAGCTCGCGCGACTCTTAAAACTTAACCCGGTGTCAGTTCTTTTTCTTTCTTTTTAGTAACTTATAATGTAAACGTGAAGGAAAGAGAGGCATCAAGGGTGCGGAAAAATAGAAAAAGCCTCGCTAAAATATATTATCTTTTTATTCGAATAGCAATTACAACGCCTTAATGGACGACTGACAGTCTTCTTGGCTAAGCTACATCAGTGGCATACCTTTACAGTTTCCTAAATGTACAAGTTCCTTCAAAAACAATCTCTCCGACTAGTTACACTTTGTCTCTCGTCAGTAAATAGTTAGCGACTGCAGGTCCTTACGAAACGAGATATAAACTCCGAACGCAAACAGTAGGAACGGTAATACCGTCGGAAATACACGTAAGCATCGACCAACTCGTCACAATGGGCATGCTGCCGTTTTTAAGTGACAACCGGCAACGGGTAGGCACGTGCGCATTGATAAAAATATGCAATACATGTGCATTATCTATGAAATTCGTCACGTATTCATCTAGAGAATCGTCAAATCCTAATTAATTTCTTCATGCCCTACAAACACAAAACATGATATCTTTGGTCTAATGAAATAAACAGGTATATTACAAGGATATTTGCTTACCTACAAAATTATCTTTGTCACAAGGAAAAAGATTCATTGCTTTCAAATGCTCGATGTAAGGACAATCATCATGTACACGCTACCCTCGCACGTAACAACCATATTATTTTGTTTCAATGACATAAATAATCCGTCAATTTTTCTTTTTCTCTCACAAATGGATGCTAAATTTTGTGCAAGCAACGATACCCAAATTGTTTGTGCAGCAAATACCAAAGGTGACATTCGAAACGGTCGCAATAAAAGTACGAAAGCTACCGCTCCTCCTACATCCTCCGCTAAATATTGCCGCTATCAAAATCGAAATTCGTACACGAGAACATCTCAGCTTGTCTAAAAACCTCCTTATACCGACGTGTGTAAATAAGTCACTCTTACAAACGGTAAAAGTAGTTTGATAAAAGAGTACTTTTGAGTTTATTCATTATTATTGTAACAGTTAGTCCGTAAATGTTGAAAACAAAATCGAACTCCCGTACAAATATGACGTTATGGAGTCCGATACTATACGCACAGGGCATGTTCTATAAAAAAGATCGTTTCTCTATTTTGCTCTTAAATTCTACAAAAACTCGATATTTCAGACATACAGAGAATCTTTGATTCGACGTGAATTATATATTTTTGCATAAAAGTAATAAATTCGTTTCAATATTACCCTTTTCATTCATCATTCATTCTTCCTCCTTACATAACGTAACGGCTAATTGATATATACGTATGTATATTTCAACTTTATTTAATGATCTCTCTCTTTCTCTCTTTCTATCTAATGTCACATATTACACCAATCTTTTACTGGAAACTGGAAACTACCTTATCGTACACTCATTACATCGCTTATATATTTACAAGATCCACCTCTAGAGAATTTAGAATATATAATAATATTAAAAAAAGGAGAAGAATAACGCAAAAACGTTCGATAATATTTTCATCGTACGTTTTAACCCGGCTATAGCGATCGCTATTTAATCACGACTTATAAAGTCCGAAGCGTAAGATTCGACGCAACGAACGGATGGTACGAACAACACTATGGACAACAACGTCCGTTCGGAAAATGTATGTATATTGCACGTCAAGAGACTATTGAATTTATGTCTTCCAAAACTTACCACTGACTTTGATACCTTTGACCTTCTGTAACTTCTTCTTTGGGTCCGACAGTACCGGCATGGCTTCCCTACCCGATTCGCTTCCCCCTGCACCGGAACTACCTCCAGCTACATCAGCCTCTTGAATGCCTCCACCTCCGGTTTGAGTCGCGAGAGATTTCTTGATATTCGTAATCTGGAAAATGATCGAAAGGAATCAATATTCACTATATGATGTGCTAATTTTTTGGTAGTATATATATATAACAAAAAGATAAAAGGATAACTCACGTCTCTTTGTATTCTCTCCTTATGGTAAGTAGCCTTTTGTTTCTCGATATTGGCTCTGGTCACTTGCTGTTCAATGCATGCCAAAACTGTGTCGCAAGCTTCACCCCAAGCAGCCAATGTTTTAGCCACTATACCAGCATCACCTGGTCGGACGTCCCGTCCTAAACCAGCATAATCCACTTCTAATTGAGAGTTCTTTTGATCTAATTTTCCATGGATTATGTCAGCATATATTGCTTCAATAATCAGATCTTCTAAATCTCTGACATTCTTTATGTCTAGTTCTTCCAACAGTACTGAGTAAGGTATGCATTTAGATCTTGTAGCAAGAGTAACAATTGTAAGATGCTGAAGCTTTTTCTTTTGCGTAGGAGTTAATTCTAACACTTTATCTTTATTTTCTAAATAATCCTTATAAGTGCCATATGCAAATAGATTCAGCGTATTCCAATATTGGACATAAGGTCCATTCTCCAGTTCTTTGATATTTGGCATATCCAGTAATTCACCAAAGACGTGAACACCAGGTGTTTCAACAGCCTGCTTTATAAGTTCCAGAGCAGCGGCACCTTTTGCAGTTTTTGCGAGTAATACAAACTGCTCCAATGGATTATTGGCTGATTTCTCAGTAGAGTTTCCACCAGTCATGATGACTCCTGATAAACAATATTTAAGAACAAATAGGTTATACGTGAATTAAAATACCATGTAAAATACATATGGAGACGTAGGATTTGTAATAATAAAGAAAATATATATAGTTAAAATTTATGATTTCAAAAAGGAATATACTTGTATTAATCGTAAATGAACTTGATAAACAAAACGTTTGTACGATTCTTTTTAGACAGGTTAGGAAACAGATACAAAATACTTGTTTCAAAGAAACTTGAATCTGTCACTAACACATTAGTTACGATTAAACAATATAAAATACGAAATATCGATATATTTCTAACTGAACGTGTAGCAATAATATGACCCAACTTACTTTTTTCTAACAAATATCAAAACTGAGAGCACAGATTACTTTCTTTTGGCACTAACTTCTGAATAAAGGTGGTGAATTCTCGATATTTTACTTAATCGATAGTTATCGATAGTTTGTAATGTGACGATAGGTATCGATAAATAGTACCGATAAAATTATCTTTCATTTACATCTTCCTAGTCGATGAAACCAGATGGAAGAAGAAGAGAGGTCACGGGCCGCTTTTAGCCGAGCCCAGCGTGAGGCGCCCTCTGTACAACCGTGCACATCAACTACGATGCCAATGTCCACGACCCTTTTCTGATTTCCCCCACCACGCACGTACGCATAGCCCGGCTCAGTCTATTCGTATGGATCACGCGTTCGGCAATCGTCGACGCGCCGAGCGACAAATAGATATCATTCCCTCCTTCTCGCTCTCGTGTTCGCCCTTACTTACCTAGGTAGGTAGGTAGCTGGTAGCAAAGCTAATGAGGCCGCGGGGCAGGTACCTGTGCCGGGTAAGGAAGGAACCCTAGTGTCGGAATTTTCTGTTTCTATCGATATGCTATCGCTGTCGTTATTGCCTAACGCTATCGCTATCGCCTAGCACTGTGTTTTGGGCTTTAGCCTCGCTCGCGTCGCTGAGCGAGAACGAGAGCGAGAAAGAGGGAAAGATATTCTCGCTCGCGTAGCTGAGCGAACACGAGAGCGAGACGGAGAGAATGATATCTCTCTGGTGAGGGAAATCAGAAAAGTGTCGTGGACATTGGCATCGTAGTTGATGTGCACGGTTGTGCAGAGGGCGCCTCACACTGGGCTCGGCTAAAAGCGGCCCGTGACCTCTCTCCAGAGAGAAGAATGAGAGCGGCCACCGGCCGTATTTCGGGGGTACGGCTAGGCGCATTTTAGATACGCCATCTGACCAAAATGCGCCTAAACTACGTCCGCTAGGCGCACTTTCGCGGTGATAAAAGTAAAATGCGCCTAGGTTCGTGTCAGTACTACTTCCATGCAATGGATAGTAGGTTAGAAAAAGACAGACGACAGATAATCGTTCCGTCTTTGTCTCACTAGTGAGCGGCGCGCGGCAGTAAACACGAGGCTAGGTAGCGGCGATCTTATCTTTCATCTTTCACATACTGCGTTTCGCGTAATTAAGAAAGGAAATGATTTGGAAACTTCGGAAATTGACAATGAATAAATATAAAATTTGTGGAATTTTCTTTTTTACAATATATATATATTTTTTAATATTTATACATATGTGTGTGTGTGTTAATGTAGAAAAATGTTGATACCAAATGTATCGTATCTGCCTCCTTCCCTTCTTTCACCTCTGCCTCTTCCTCTTCATTCACCTCTGCCTCTTCCCCTTCTACCATCTCTGCCTCTTCCTCTGTTTTCGCCGCTGCTTCTGCCTCTTCCTCTTCCTCTGCCTCTTCCTCTCCCTCTCCCTCTTCCTCTTCCTACTGCAGCCACGACAGCTGCTTGAATAATATTTTGCAGTGTTTTAGGCTATAATAATAAGTTAATTTTAAAATATGAGACAAAGCGTTAAATAACAATTTACAATTTAATATAATATATTATAATTTAATATAATATATAGATCAGCATAGACATATACAGATTTTCATACTTACAGTTAATATAATTGGCTCGGTCGCCGTCGTGGCCGTCGTGGCCGTCATGGCCGTCGTGACCCCGAAATACGGCCGGTGGCCGCTCTCATTCTTCTCTCTGATGAAACAGTCAATAGAGCGTTCATACGGATCGTTTTATTAGTTTCGTATGCGAAACTAAAGTGAGTTGATAAAAGTAATGGGTTTAATCAACTTTAAACCCGTTATTTTCACTGGACCTCTTTTGGAGACCCGCGAAATAAGCAAAGATAGAAATGTTCTTGTCGGTATTGTCATGACTCGTGAATTATCGTCGGACCCCTCGAGGCCCCTTTGCCTTTACACCTCGTCGGTAGAAGCAATTAATTAAAACCCACATGATAAAGATATATTTTCAATTGATAAACAGTCGACTGCTTAGAATTTCTGATTGGTATTAGCTCGACTGAAGATGACTTTGTAAGTTGTGTTACCAAGGAACATGTTGAGATACAACTAAATAGCCTATCAATGATAAATATGTATCACTTGTAAATGTTCCCTTATATGGAAAAGTTATTATTATATGGAAAAGTTATTATTTTACAATCAAGTATTTTATCAAAAATTATAAAAAGAAATTAATATGAAAATTTTTACATTTTCCTTTCGCAACTTATTTTTCCTAAAAGTATCAATTCAGGAAAATCCGGTAGTATCAAATCAAATATCATATATTTTTCTGGCAAAAAATTGAATGACAGTTTTAATTATATGACTCTCAGTTTCGAAAAGATATTTCACTTCAGAGCACCAAAATTTTGTTCTATTTTTATAAATTCTTTCTGACCAAATCGCAGGGCAATATTTTATGAACGTTATCACTTTGACGTTATCGATTTGTTAGAAGTTTCGACAAATAGTTGCAAAAGTTGAATATCTCCGAAAAATTTTATAAATTTTTTTTATTCTTGGTAATTTAATTCTCGATGATTTTTTTTTTATATTCAATAATATCCTGAAATTGTTTTAATCGTGAACGTATGTGTGCAACGACATACGCAAAGTCGATATGCTTTCCCAGGTTCAAAGGTTCGTTTATATATGGTATTGCCGAGATTGTAAGGGCCTTTCATGTACGTCTCAATTATCGTTATGTAAATTGACTCGGTTTTGTGATGTGTGCTCTGCACGGGATGAGCATAAACGCGTCGAAGCCTTCGGGCTCCGCTGTGTTACGCGAATCCGAGATTGCAATCGTGTGAAGTCAGAGATCGCCCAACTTCCAACGAAAAAATACACGGGTGCGCACTTTACGTATTCCCGAATAGATGAGATTGAATATTTGTAATATTTAAGAGATAACATCTACAGTTTGCTAATTGCGTCTGAATGAGTAAACTGTTTGGAATGAACTGTATGTCATGAGATTAAATATCGGACAAATAACCAGATAATTCTTTGAAGAATAATAAAAGAATGAGGAAATCATGTATCATCTAATTATTTGTCTCCGTCGTTGGATTTTAATTAACGAGTATATGATATCTTCGATATACTTGGCATTTGGAAATAACGTACGGATATTATGAAAGTTCCATGAGTTCTAAACATGAATAATGACGGGGAGAAATTTATTTGAAATCGAACAATCAGATAGAGAGATTTGTGAACGGAGGGAATTGTCAGTGATTTCCGAGGTATAACAAGACGTGTTCGACTGCATGAATATCGTCATAGTGCTATTGTAGGACATTGCATCGGTAAACTGTTTAGGCGGATTATAGCGACTGGCTCTTTGTCGCATCTGTCATACACGAAGCCTCGTTATTCCATTTCTATGCTATATTTCGCCAGATCCCCATTCAATTCGTCCCGCGCCTACACAGTTAAGTCGGAATCGGCGCATAATCCAAGAATGGGATTATTTTTGACGATGGCCGATATGTATCGCATAAGTAGGAACAAGTTACAAGTTCTCTCCCGGTTGTGTATTGTGACGTGCCGTCTGCATAGGAATATTATTAACTCATTTCCACTTTCGGCGGCAAACAAGAATCCTCTGGTTTTAGCCGAAATAACACTACCAATAAACACTTTAATAGCTTTATATTAAAAGTTTGACAATGTTCATACACAGGGTGAGCAATTTAAGGCGTGAAAATTAGTTTGTTTTTTCATCACGTTACACGAATACGCTAGAATTGCGTTCATATTGGAGAAAGGATTATTCTGGATATTGAAAAATGCAAAAATGTTGAATTGCAAGGGAAACAACGCCTACCTTCGTTTAATAATGACGATACAATCAGAATCATCGACGGATCTTGCGCAAGCTGTGCGATTAAGAAGCGCAGCATAACATGCTTTTTCCATTTTCATTTGACGAAGAAGGGACGGCGGCATCGGGGGGTGCAATTCATATTTGCTGCCGCAGTCAGCAGCGGAATTGCACCTTTAATCAAGATTTCTACCAATTTGCGAGCGCCGACGGCGCGAAGACAAAGCCTATTGTTGCCGTAACTGGTCGGAGCTTCAAGTGTTCCAACGCAACGGTGAGAGCCTGATGCGCGTGTATACCGGGTGTGCACGCAAGAGGGACCGACAGGCACGTCCGATGACAGTGATTTGTTAGATCACTTCGTTATTCGTCGAATGCGCGGTGAAAAGTAGAAGAAATGCGAGCAATGGTCATCAGATAACGTGCAAAACTTGCAGAAATTAAGCGATATTGATTTAGACTCGTGTGTTTCGATCTTTCGCGATAAAGTTGGCACGCGATCTTTACGAATGAATTAAAATCGAATTCTCCGTTTTCTCTCTCTGAATAAAAGACGGAGTTAAAAGCCCGTAAAAAAGTCCTTTTTATATGTTAAAATAATGATTAAGTTTCGCATATCATGGTGACATCCTAGATTCGTTTCTTTATTACAGGCTTTGATATCATTGATTGACGCGTCGTTCAGTCCCACTAGAAGGAGAACTTTCTTCAGACACAACCGACGATCGGCGAAATAGATATCAACTTGCGGATTACCCTGTGTATACGCGTGTCTTCACCGTCGGGCCGGGATAGGAGAAGAGGATTCCGTAGTGGAGGTTGACGCTCAGGGACCGCCAAGCTAGTCGCTTCGCATCCCAGAAGCCTCTACCCCACCGTTCGCTTCCGGCTAAGCCCGCTGCCACCGCGTACCAAGCAACTTGAAGCCACTCGTACTTCTGTTTGTGTTTGCTAATTGTGAATTGTCTACTTCTTGCCGGTGGTCTGTGTGCACGCGGCACCGGGAGCGAGGGAGACAGACGTTACCTGGGATGCGAATAGCGGAAGACAGTGTGAGAGAAAGAAAAAGAGAGAGAGAGAGAGAGAGAGAGAGAGAGAGAGAGAGAGAGAGAGAGTGCGAGTGACGGATAGGTGGAGGAAGAGGAGGATGAGGAGGAAAGAGAGAGAGAGAGAGAGAGAGGGAAAGAGAGGAGCGGAAGGATACGGAACACAAGTCGTGTGTGCGAGGCGAAGTGAGCTTCCGGCTGGAAGCACATCGCCTACGAAATGCTCGGACCGGGGAAAAGCCACCCCCTCGGGCCAACATCCCTGCCTAGGTTGGCGTCTCTCTATTCCTGCACCCTTCCTTACACCCGTCGCCGACCACTCCGCACCTCCGCTCTGCTTTTATGCCGTAGACACTCGAGTTTACCTCACTAGTCGGTGCTCGCATGAGCACCATCCGCCAAGAGGCACCCGCGAGCGAGAGGATACCAATTTTTAGCCTCTCTTCGTGCCTCCACCTGTCGACTGCTCAAAGGCTATTCGATATTGAAAATTCGGATTGTATCCTGTACCGCCGTACGTGAGGAGGCGAAGAATCTCGAGAACCTTAGTGAGAAAAAGATGCCAGTTTGTCGGACACCGATTAAGAAGGTCTTACGGATCAAGAGTTTTTGACGAATTTCATCTCACTTTTACGATCATCGTTGTGAGATTAAAGATTAGTAACAAAACCTTCAGATGACACAGTCTCATGGAAAAAGAATTTAAAAAATATATTCGATAGATAACAACCGAAATCTCTTGAACGTGTGTGAATAATTCACGTTATAATAGCAAACGATCGTTGAGCATACTGAAAGCGAATTCTCTTTACGATTTATTTGGAGAATCAAAAAGTGCAAAAATGTCTTTGATTATCGGACGGAATCAATGGCGATTTAATGAAGCGTCGGTATCGGCTGCACATGATTTCGGTTTCGCGATAATGAGACAATTTTCAATGTCGCCGACGTGATATCGCCCGAGCGCGATAATAAAACGGTGCCGCGACGTATTGTGAGGAAAACGCGCGCTGGTGCACCCTCCGTCGGATGCTGGCCGGGGCGGCCGCTTGAAATACACCCCCGTCTCTCCAGAGACAGGGGACATATTGTTTGGTTCAGTAATTCCTCGCGTTATTTCCCGTGTTTGCTTTTTATCATTGTAAACTGATATATTGTCCGGGGTAACTCCCCTCGATGTAGAAACTTACGGGCGACCGCGGGGCCAGGGGGTTGCGAGCGACGCGGCAGAGGAAGGGGCGAGACGTAATCGCTCGGACCAGTGCGGAGTTTCACTTGGCAAAATGATGGAAACGAGATTACGCGACAGCGCCGAGCTGCCTTCTTTATTTTTAGATGCGGGCGCACGGCAATGGAACACCGTTTTTTTCCCGCGTGCGAATGTACGCGCCCAAAAATGAATTTGATAGAGTGACAGCGCGCGCGCGCGCGCGCGCGCGCTGGTCTATTTTTCATCGGATCCGATATTTTTGGTCGCCCGCTGTTGGTCCGTGTTGACGTTGGAAAAAAGCTCCATTCCCCATTGTGGACAGTGGCTTGTTTTCTAACAGCAATATGGACGGAAGTACCAGATAATTTAATTAGAGGGCGATTACGTTCACCTAGAAAACAGAGAACGTTAATAAACGGGCAAACAGGTGAGTTGTATAAGTGGAGAATTTTCACGCGAAGAGAGAAATATATAATGAGACAGAAATAATGAGAAACGAGTGGGGGAAAATAATTGGAAAATTATTTGAAAGCCTCGAAGGGGATAAGGGAGGGGATGAATCCCTGCATCTAAAGTAAACAACAACTAGTCTGATCTTCTTTATTCCATTTTTTATTTTATCACCCTATCACGGTCATATCGATATATGATATTTTTCCTTGGCCGATCGTTGGCCCGTCATCGCTGAGATATTGTATTGACACGCACTTCGCGTCAATGTTTGAGCTTGAACTCTCGAGTGTCGCGTAAGTACTTGCGCGCGACACTGCGATACGTACGCTCGTCATATGGCGTGACACGTGCGCCAACGCTAAACTCGTTGCACGGCAAACAACGAATTAAGTCTTAGCGGTCGTCGCACTTCAGACTCGAATCAAATTCTCTCTAGTTTGAAATTTGTCGATCAGCTGTCGCGCGCGGGCGCGCGACGAGGCTAAGACGGATCTGCGCAGTTGATGATAAATACACATTTCTATCAGGTGTTACATACAAAAGGATAAAAACGAAAAGATAAACCACGATATCATTCCCATGTTACACGTCGAAGCGACAACATGCGTCTTGAGAGTTGGGATTAAGAGCGCCAAACGACCAAAGCCACTTAGACGCGGAATACAGACGTTGTTACGCAGCCAGATAACACGGTGCACGTATCGCACCAAACCCTGAAAAGGTGCTAAGGCAGTCATCCGGCGTCGCCCTCGAGTCCATTTAGAATTCAGGTACAGTTCGAAACTCCGAGATCTACACAGCGATGAAGACAGAGCTATCGGCGAGGCGTAATTCGTGCTGCTCTTCAGTTAATTACGCGAGGGAGGCATTGATACCTGAATGGTAGGAGCGAGGCACGATGTTTAAAGGGCAACGGTGTAATCGGAAGAAAGGCGTCGAGGCGCATCGCGCGGCGTCGCTGGTAAGTGGGGTGCGAGTGAACGGTGGTAGGTGGCTGAGGGCTGAGGTGGTAGCAGAGGTGTGGTTGCCGGCGGGGGTCGTCGTCTTAGCGAAAGCTGGCATGATCTAGCACGGAAGACAGGAGTCTGTCTGTCTTTATCAGCCGGCCAGGTAGAGCCGTCGAACCGCCGCGCTACCCCCGTCACAACCACCCTCTTCCACCCTTCGGCCGTCTAGCCGAGAGCTATGCCGCCGATGAGAACACCCGATTGGCGTTTCTCTCTCGAACGAGGGAGGACATCACGCACCCCTATTGGCTCCTCGCGAATCCATACTCGGTATTCATTCGCCATCCCATTCGTCGACCCCTCGCGGGGCCGAAATCCCGCGTTCGTCTCCTCTCCTCTCCCTTCTCCCTCGCGTCCTCCACCTCCTCGTTCGACACCCTTTCGCGAACGACCGTCACGACTCCAACCCTCTCTCACGGGGCACCTTTACAATGCATTTCACCGCCGGCGCTTTCACCTTTCACCACGGAGATATTTCTAAATAAATACTTTTTTAATAAGCGTCAGTCGAGTAGAGCGGCGTTACTGCAGTGCCATTTTGTATGTTTCCGTGCTCAGAGAGAATATTGGATTCCTCCGGCGCCGCGTCGGCAAGAGGCTTTCCGTTCCGCCAGTTTTGTCACTTCGATCTCTGCGGCGTCTAGTTTGATTTTAATTCGCAATCGGATCGGCTGCTCGGAGAGAGAGAGAGAGAGAGAGAGAGAGAGAGAGAGAGAGACAAATCGAGCTTAATTCCGTCAACGGGAAATTTCTCTTACATCGAGAAATATTTTGAGATGAGAAGCGAGATCGAATCATTTTAATGACCCGCGCGTGTCGTTTGAGCAAAAATCTCAGCAAAGGCCAATGTCTGCCCGAACCAGATGCGACGTTCGCAATAATCGTCTTTTTTTTCAAAAAGATCATTTCTCTCTTCAGGTAACCTACCGGAACCAGACGAATTAGGCTGCATCGGTTGACTCATCGGGATGCATGAGAGAGGGATAACCAACGACCAAGATTAAAAGTCATGCGATGTCGTTGAGACATCAGCAAGCAACGAACTCGTAGCGTTTAAGAATCCGCGAGAGAGAAGGAGAGAGAGAAGGAGAGAGAGAGAAGGAGAGAGAGAGAGAGAGAGAGAGAGAGAGAGAGAGAGAGAGAGAGAGAGAGAGAAAACCATGTCACATCACCAATAGTTCCTCCGTGCGACGTCGAGCATGAGAGAGCATCGGCGATACCTGTTTCCCCGAGCGGCGGCATGGCTCGGTGGCTGGCTCGCTGGCGAATTGGGCCAAGAAGAAGCCGACGCCTCGGCTCGCGCTCGAAAGGGGATCGATGCAAAGTGTCGAACTCGAGCGAGGAGGCTTTCGCCTGCACTTTTGACGTCGGCGCTCGCACCTCGCCCTTCCTGCGCCGGGAGTGAGTCGCGGCGGCGCTCGCGCGCGCGCGCGCGCGCGCGCGGCGGGCTCGAGCAACTCGCGCGGCAGACAGAAACGGAATAGCCGTGCCGTGACATCCTGATAAAAGCAGGAAGGAGAAAACGCGGCGGACGGCGGAACACGACGGGGATGAAGGATTCCACGGGGTGTCGAGCAACGCGGGGACGGACCGTGGTCGCTCCGCCTATCGCACCGCCCACGCCGGTGGTTGTTGTTGCCTTCCGCTCCCTCGTCCTTCACCCTTCGCGCAGCTGGGACCTTCTCGCAGCTCGCCAGCAGGCAGCGCACACACGTCATCCTCACCAGCGGCGAACGGCGACGGTTGGAGGCGCCCCGGGGTCACCCGTGATCCGTCCGCGACCCATCGGCGATCGTCGGACTCGTCAATGTGGACATTAGGGACTGCCTCGGAAGTGATCCAAGCCGTGTATTTTGGGTGTCACCTCAGCCGAGGAATAGTGGGCCTGATTGGACCTCGCAGTGATTGAGGTCGATCGGCTGAGATTGCGAGATTGTGCAGCTGAGGACCGAGCGAGAGGATCGGAGGACGACGGCGGGGGATCGGTCGGAGCTGTCGAAGAAGGAACTCCTCGCGATCGGATGAGGATGATCGATCTCGATGATGTTTAGGCAACATCGGTCTCGGTTCAAAGTGATTCCTCAGGTTCGAGTCTTCGGTTCGTAATCGGTGGTCTCGTGAGTAGAATTGACAGCTCGAATCGCGGTGATTGCGAGTAAATGAACGATGAAGCGGGAGGAGCATCTCGACAGTAGTGTGGGCTGTTGGTGTCTATGAACATGGTGGACATGGAATGTGAATCGATCAGAGCGCGGCAACTGGGAATATGTCGATAATGCCGATGGACAATCAGGACGGTGTGAAGTTCAACACCGACGTTTCGGCTGCCGGGCTGCCTCGGATGCTCCATTCTCGCGATGAAGAGAACCAGAGACTCTTGAGCTCGGTGATGTCGGTCCGCGTCGCGATGTGTGCAATCTGAGATTGACCGCGACAGAATTGTGCAGTTACCGCGAACGGCATGCAGAACGCGTAGCGTGGCTGGTGGGAAGAGACTTTACGCGAAACTCGAACTGTAATCGATGTTGCACGTTTGACAACGAGTCGGAAATCGATGAAAGTGTTCGGGCTGGTAGGGAAGGAGTCGTGTTGTGAGCTGTGTTGCCGGGATCGAGATTAGACGGTGGCAACATTTTCACAATTCCTGTGAGTATGCACAACACAAGGAGCTAACAATTCGGTCTACGTACTTACTTAGAGCTTGTTAACAAACTAATACGAGCGCTTTACATTCTATCCGTGTCTCGCTTATGTCTCGCTAATCGTCACCAAAACTCTGCTCTGAATGAGAAACTTCTTAAGCAGTAATATGAAAATTTGCGATATATTGGTGAAAGAGGCGTTATCCGCGAAAGATTCAGTGTAATATACGTTGGAAATGTGTATTGTTGTCATTATTACTGTAAAAAGACACGCTGGTCGATTTTCACGATGAAGATCGTTATAACGATCGGACAATATTCCGCTTGCGACAGTGCAACGCGCTCGTGGACGCGCGCGTATGCGAAGATTAAGAAACGAAAGCTCATTAATCGCGAGGGATAAGATATGGGATCAAAGGCTCGGCGTAATTAAGCAGATTTCGTGGACGGATGAAACGAAGAGATTTCACTTTCCCGCATCCGGGTAGTACTAAATGGATTAAAACGCCGACGTCGTTGTCGCGTCCTGTTCCTTCGCGCTGAAAGCGCGATGTTATAACGCGCGATTATAAAACCCATACGACGAGAATGTGAACGGTTGAACGGTAAACAATTTATACGTAATTATCGAGTCGTTTCCTGCCGAAAGAGCGAGTAGTTTCAATTCTCGCGAGGTTTACTCCATCACTCACCTCAATTGTCACGATAGATTCGATAAGAACGCGATTGAAAGCGAATATAGAAATGTCACGATAGCATCACGAGGACGTCATCTTTCGGTATTATTTTCGTTAATGATAATCAGAATGAAAAAGCGTCAGAGAAAGAGAGAAGTTGAAAGAGAACGTAAAAGGAGCTCAGAGAAGTTCGAGGCGTAAGACGCGATGCGCAAACCTGAAAGGAAACAAACATCGCGGAGACGCACGACGCACAAATAAATGGTCTCCTTTAAACTCGGACAGCTCATTTTCGCCGCTGCAACTTCATCTGCCGCGACATTATCGCCTCATCCGCGGAATTGTGTAATAAGCAGCCGATATCATCTCTCTCACTTCGTCACTTCGCTTTCTTATCCGAACACCCGACCGATCCGGTTTACCCGCGAGACTACCCTGTCTCCGGGGAAGAAGACGACGAGGAAGAAGAAGCAGAAGAAGCGGAAGACGATATCGGCGCGAACAATACTCGTGATTAACCACGTCGCCCATCTGCGCTCTGCAAACACACACACACACACGGCGCGACCTGCCTCTTCATCTTCTCCCCTTGCTCCCTACGACTACTCGCCGATGTCGTTATTGCGCGCGATGTATCCTCCTAACGACGAAAAACATTTAGCATCCGGGAGTACCCCGCGGGAACAGTGGCACGGCGATCGTCACGAGGGGGCCGCGACAATTCGCGTGTTATACAGCGCGGGCATGCGGTAACCCGTAAACAACAAAACGCACGTTCGGAGCGGCAACGCGGCGCGGCGCGGCGGTGAGTGCCACTGGAAATTAACGAACAATTAGCCAGCCCCGTCCGTGTTTTATAAACATGGTGCTCCCATCGACGGCCATTATTTTCGAGGATTCGCTCGCCTGCCTGCCTGCCTGCCTGCCTGCCTGCCTGCCTGCCTGCCTACCTAGTGCGAGCGACTGCCTTCATGTTCGAGCGTGTCCGAAGTATCCGTGTATTCGAGCGGGTACTTAGGGCTTTCGAGCACCGCGCCACGCAGAGGGCACAGGGGCGGGGGCTCACGAGGGGTTCTTGTAGTGTTTCGTTGCGCTTAAAAGCGCGGGGGGTTGCGGAGCGGCGCGGAAGGCGAGGCTGCTTTGGTGTTGCAGCCTCTTCAAACCTCGTGCAAACACTCCGGAGCGGAGCGTTCGCCTGGTACGGCGATTAATATCCCAATAAGGCCTCGTTCACCGAGCTCACTCGACCGCGCAGCTTCGTTGTTTATTCATTGTATCGCCTCTCCTCACCCGCGGGATAAACTGCCTCGATGGCCGGCCGTCGCGGACGGCGCGTTTTGATTCCTTGTTTTCGAACAAGGAGTTTCCTCCTCCGAGCGAAGATTGGAAAATGGCTTGCGCATCGTGTTGCATGATCGGCGTTTACGCCGAGCGAAAGAAGAAGCGAGATTTCGTCTTATCGAGGCGTTATATCAACGAAAGTGTTGACAATAATCAACGGTATAAAATATTAACAACGGTCAACACACTCGGACGGGCGATCTTTCATCACGTACGTGTGTGTGACTTCATTTTTGTCGTAATAATAACAACGATCTCTAATCGCAATATTATAATCAAATGGTAGATTTACAAGTCGATGTGCAAGGAGAATATTCGCCTCTTCCTTAGATGCGACCTAAAACATTCCCCCGTTCTGTAAGACAAATATTTGTCCGCGTATGTGCGACTGACAAAATGTTTAAACCAATTTGGGATAATGATTCAGAGAGTGTGGTTTGCGCGCGTGTGCGTTTCACGAGTGTTGTTTGAGAGAGAGAGAGAGAAAGAGAGAGAGAGAGAGAGAGAGAGAGAGAGAGAGAGAGAGAGAGAGAGAGAGAGAGAAAGAAGGCGACTCTTCTGGTTCTCTTATTTCTTCGAAAGTAACGGAAACATGTCACGGAGAAGCTTCTTATATCGCGCGATGACTAGGCTCGTTTCCGCGACGCGATGGTGCGCGATTTCGGTCTTTGTTACGGGCGCACGTCAAATTTGTCATCGGATATTACGAGCGCACCTGACGAATCTACAACGGCCGAGTAGCCGAGTTTAACGCGCGCGATTAGCATATTTATCGGGCGCGCTGTATCATTTCGCTCGTCGGTGTTAAAACGGGGCGACACGCTGCGACGTTAATTGCCGGCGCTGAGATATGACCAGTTCGGACCGAAAAAACTTGATATCGCTTTATTGGTCAATCCGCCCAATTATGCTCGACGCGTGTTAGAGGGTTCACTTTTATTTTACGCGAGTTTTATTGCGATGTAAGCGGAGTGAAATTTCGCGCTCGCGCGGAAGACCATTTAATTAACGGGCGAATATCCGCCCCGTCGGGCGTAAATTCGCCGGTTGCGCGACGGCCGGCTGTCCTCTCGGAAATTGGACAATTTAAGGAGGAAAATTGGACGGATTGGACGCTCGACGAGGAGACGGTACTTCGAATAATAGCTTTCTTTCCCGCCGGTATAAGGCTCCAAGATTGATGTAAAAAAAGAAAACCCCGGGAACCTCGGATAGATAGGCGAGACGTTCAGAAATTTCATCGAGTGCCTGAGTGCAATAAGAATGATAGTGGACTGTCGAACCACTCGACCAGCGGTCCCTTCGAATTTCGGGAGTAATTGTACATAGTTTTCCGACGTGGCGAGATAATGAGCGAGGATCGTTCCGCTCGAAGAAACGAAACAATGGATACACCGAGGAGCGACACACTGTTATGTAAGCCGCAAGTAAAAGAAAAAGAAGACAGATTGTTCAGTTTCACCCCCACGTTGCTCATGTGCAACGGAAGAGAGCGCGAGAACGTCCTCGAATTCAATGGGACCGCCGCGACTTCCTTTCTCGCTTTATTTTCCCCGGCGTGGAGTCTCGGGCATTATTACGCTACTTGATTTCGCATCGAGCCAGCTGTCTCCGATTATTCGCTATAGAAATTTCGGGGATTCCGGTTCAAAGGGGACCCTGGCATCCTCCGCTAATATTTGAGGAGGCCCCGCAGTCTTGGGTCTTACCGGACGTTGCGCGGGCTTTCTCGTTCTGCGCTCATCCTCGAGCCCTTTTCTCGACGAATAGACACTTCTCGATTATGCAGTCGCAGGCTGCGTCATATTGTACGGCGATTTTTACAGGCTTAAGCGAGGATACTCGTCACTTGTCGTAAGATTCGATGGACTTTTGCGTTCCGCTGAGACCTCTTCTCTCTCTCTCTCTCTCTCCTCTCTCTCCCTCTCTCTCTCTCTCTCTCTCTCTCTCCTTCCACCACCACCCTGAGAATAAAGATAAAACTTTAACACCTATCGTTCGGATCACGCGAAGGCTTTAGTTATATCCAATTAACGTTATTAACGCAGTTAATATATCGCGTCTCTCGATCTTGCGAAATTGATGAGGTAACGCGCTTTGCTGATTAGTGATATCCCCGGTTCGGAGAATTCGTCCTCCGACGGCGCCGCCCCTCGCGAAATGCCTTTTCATCGAGTGATCCCATGAGAAACGATGCGGTGAGACGAAGCTCGGGGGGATCACGCGAGCCGGAAGAGTAAACCCGAAGTATTCTAAGTATCCGGGCGGCAGGGACACCGAATCGCGCGCGCGTTGCCCGCGCGGAGTTTGAGGTTCGCGGTTTAAGTTTTCTACAACTACGCCTTCCCACCGTGTATATTCCCGGCTCGTCTTCACCCAACACTTCGCTTCGCACCGGGAGAACCCTGGCGAGATGGTTGGCTCGATAACGCTCCCGGAACCGGGATTTTTCTTCCTCAATCGTGCTTACCGCTCGTTATTAAAACGCAGTTTAGATCGAACGTGGACTTTGCTTCGCGTGGACATGTCTCTCATTTTTTTCCCCCCGACGACAATCGCGTTACTGTAACGCGGTGACAAAATAACCGACAATTTTCACAACTGTCGAAACTTATCCCGAGCGTGTCGGTGACTCCCGTTGTTTCATGCGCATCAACACATTCCACGTGGTGGCAAATGTGTCACCACGACGATAACGCACTCCGCACCTTCCGCTCGATATCTCCGTTAAGAGGAGGTGGAAAGAAGCGCGGTGGGACGAAGCGTGTGATAAGCGATTAACGATTAGTGGAACTAATTAGCGCATGCCCCGAGATCCCGGCCGGATCTGAAAGCGTACACCACACCAGATTCTCGAATCGCTAATCGCTTATTAAGAGCTCCGTTCTGCTGAACGCGAGCGTTTATCGCGGGTCATCGGTGACCCGCGTGGCGTGAACGGCGAGTCATGTAAAAGAATTGCCGCAGCGCGGCACGGGGAGCATTTCATGCGCACTCTCTGCGAATTTCTGATACTCGTGCCGCGGAGAAAGAGAAGTCCGTCGTTCCGACGGACCAAGTAGACTGGATTCTCACCGTCCGTCTACACGCCGTCGATCCTCCGGCAGATTTCTTTTCTCTGAATAAGAACGACTGAGAGACAAGACGAGTATTCCGTAACGTGAATATCCCAATGCAGAAACATTTAGGGACGTTTATACAGGACGGATTCGCAGAGTCCGTCTGCCACCGCCTGGACGAATAACCGACGTCAGCAGCGCGCGTTCTTCGGCGGCCGCGGAAGAAGGAATCATCGCCTCGAGGTCGCAATGCTGTAAATTCAGTGGATGCGCGAAACGGTCTTTAAGCTCGTACTGTTTGAAGCTATCCGTGACTTAGAGGGACCACCCCATTAAGCCCGCTCGCCTCCCTACGAGGCCGTCGTCTCGAGTCAAGGATCAGCGAGATGGTTAGCGAGATAACACACTCGCATCGCTACAACGCTCCCGAGCGGCGGGTGGCTGTCGGTTGTACGGTGGCATGGGCGCGCGTGTGTGGGTGGACACACACACACACACACACACACACACACATGCGACTTGTCTGTGAGGCGTGTGTGCGTGACGGAGTCGAGGATGGGGCCGAAGGTGGTTGGTATCTTGTTGGAGGGCGAGAAATACGAGCCGGCAAGCGAGGCTCTTCCAACAGCTTGCGTGCGCGATCGAATCGAGAGGAAGCGGGCGAAAGACAGGGAGGCGGAGAGCCGGCGAGTGTGCGAGAAGGACGGAGCAGCCGGGGGTTGCTTCGCCTGTTCGCACCCCCTTCTCGCTGTGCTCTTTAAAAAATTAGCTTCTTCTCCGCGCGAGCGTTACCCGCCGACACCGCTTTATCGCGCGCGGCTCGACTTGGCTCGCACAGTGACGGCTTCAAGCAGCGAGCGAGAGGGATATCTCTTCGGGGTGCATAGTTCAAAGGCAGTGTAACAGCACTTTGTGCATTAAGTAATTCATACGGCGGCTCGAAAAATCGCGCGTCTTCTCTGAGACGTTACCGGACGTTACCGGATGGCGGGTGTCTCGATGCCGAGAAGGTTGTCCGTGTAGGCGAAGAGCTCTTTCTATCGAAGTGACGGATACCTTCCAGCGTATCCAGAAAGTTTAATCTTCTACTCGCTAATCCATCAGGCCAATCGCGGCGGAATCTCCTTATCGCCAGTTATGATAATCTTTTGCCGGCTCGAGTCATTTGAAATTCCAAATTTGGCAGAAAAAACTCACTTGCACTCAGGTACTTTTCATTTATTAGCCCCGGAACACCCTGTAGAAAAGCTGCCCTGACACGGTGCAATACGGAGTTACGTGGAGGAGGAAGTGGTACATTAATTCCGAGTTACCCCTCGAATATTCTACCACCCCCGTGCGTGTGTGCAACACACAGCCGCACTAAGACCACCGTGCGGCAGTTAGCCCGCGGTGTTTCGGACGGCCGGTAATTTGTACGGAGATATACGATAGACAATAACACCAGTAAGGGGACAGCAGCGCCGACTAATTTGTTTATCATAAGTTTATCTTGATTTATCGCCGCACCCTCATCCCCCCCCGTGTCGCCGTGTTTCGTAACGCCAATCGCGACTTTTGTTCGTCTCTCTCTCTCTCTCTCTCTCTCTCTCTCTCTCTCTCTCTCTCTCTCTCTCTCAATGTTAACTCGTGGTGAATAAATTTCGACCTCCCTCCTCCCTCTTCTTCCTCCGTCGCTTCGCCAAAAAAAAGAAAACCTGCCACAGACCTGCCCATAATCGCAGGGTTGATCACCCTTTCGCGCGCACGAGCGATATGCGCAAATATTTCTATTCCGCGACCTTTGGCGCAGGATTCGCATACCGGAAATAACGCGCGAACGCGATACCGCGGCGTATTGTCCGACCAATCGAATTTCGAGTGGTACCTCGACATTTCATAATAATTCCATGTACAATATTTCCAGTGGAATGCTGAAAAATTTATTAACTCGGCTCGCGTGCGCGCGCGCACGTGCGCGTATTACAACGGGAAAAGCGTGTATAGCGCTCGCGCTTGCTCGACTTTGTGTAAAATAAATTATCGATTTTATCGACCGCGGCGACCAGGCGCGAGAGTGATATTACAATCTCGCCCTGGTTGCGCGAGAGTAAAACACGATGCTATCACGGACGTGGCGCGGATCCGCCGGAAATGATCGGACGCCTGAACTCGGGGAAAGTAAAACGCGACTGTTCGCACGTATTAATGACGTGAGGATGGAGCAGGCGTATCAGAGGAGTGTCCAGTCACGCTATGGAAATTATGACGTATTACACGATTGCCTTTTCAACGCTGCGCGCGGCCTGCTCATGCCGTGACTAATAAGTAGACATAACGCAATTTAACGCGCATTAAGAGGCGCCTCGGTACACGACGGTGAAAAGAATTTGAACGATGCGATTCGGAAGCAGCCACTCACTCGGAACACAGCGATGAATCATCTGCGTATCGGTAGGTCCGTCACGTAAACTGATTTCAAATGAAAGGAAACTCTTGCGGGTCGCGAGGAGACAATCGACGAATAAATACCTCACGCGGCTAGTCGACTGAACGGACGGAACACACCGTGTTCTGAGCGGTATTGGTCGTTGACTTTCGCACATGCGCGCTGAGTAAGTTGAATTTATTATCGGTGACTTTTTGACAATGTTAATTATCAGGCGATAACGCTGGGGAGGGGATTTATCAAACACACACACACACACACACACACACACATATATATATATATATATATATATACATGTTCCAGGGAATTTTATGTTAATATCATTTTGCTCTTATACGAGAGTAATATTTCAGGTGATATCAACGTAGCGGCATCTCTCCTCGCGGCGTCGCGTCGTATACAAATTGCACTCGCGCAAATTAAACGCTCGCTCATAATTAAGCGATAGATCGCGACGGTGATGGCTCACGTAATAAATAATTATAGATGTGTGTATGCGTATTAACGTGTTTGTACGTAATAACTCCCGTCCTCGTTAGAAGGCGTGCTCATTACGCATTTAGATAGGATCGTAATGCGGCGAGGAGATGAAAATATAATTATCCGACGGCCGGGTTTTATATTGCGGGGGACGGTCGCATCGTGCGCGGGAGATACGCGCGCGCGCGCGCGCGCGCGTGCAACAAGCCAGGTCATCCTCTTGTGGGCTTGCACGTGAAAAATTAAAGTGGCAAATTGGTGACACGACCTGTGCACGAAGCGAACGGACGAACGTTCGCATACGCGTCGCGAACCGAACGTTCGTTCCGTTCCGTGTTGCCGCGACCGGTTTAGTGTGCGTTAATTCTCCAAGCGGTCAGTTAATTAAAGTAATCGAGATAGTACCGGGGCACTCGGTAATTAGTAGCTACGGCTAACCCGATAATGCGATCTCGGAATCGGCTTGCGCGCTCCACCAGCGTGGCGAGACTTGACACGATATTTCGCGCGGGTACTTTCAAGGAGATAGAGATAGAACAGAATAAGGGAACGCAGACAAGGTCGTGTATACGCGAGGAAATTGTTTCGTTCTCTCTCCCTCCTTCTCTCTCTCTCTCTCTCTCTCTCTCTCTCTCTCTCTCTCTCTCTCTCTCTCTTCTACTCTCTTTCGCGTGAGGTTTCTGTCGCGAGACTGTGAATTTTCGCGAATGTTTGGAAGTACAAGTTTTTTCTTCTGCTTTTTCTCTGCACGCGTATTCATTTGACGTTCAGCGCTTTTGGCCTAAATGGTTTCCGAGCTATCGTTATGTTTTCACAGCGGAAAGTATTTTTCGACGACACACACATGCTCTCTCTCTCTCTCTCTCTTTTCTCTCTCTCTCTCTCTCTCTCTCTCTCTCTTTTTTTCTCTCTCCTTTTCTGTCTCTCGACTATCATTTCACCGATGTTTCGGCTGTCGATTCGTTGATCTTCATCGACAATTTAACAGCGGAATTTAGCGAATAACATTCGCGAATGAATTACTTGAACGATGTGTTAATTTCCACATAATGAATGCGTCGATCTGGGCTGATAATTATTCATTATCTTCTCATCAGAAGCGCAAGCTCGCTGTCACCGCGATCAGTCAGCGATAATCAGTCGACTAAACTGTCGATAATCTATGCGGACAAATCGATATTGACGCGAATGAAATTCGCGCGGATCGGTTAGCGTCGTGTTTTTTGTCTTAATATAATTTGCATAGCTCGTAGTTGCTAATACGCTATCACTTTCCGTGTTCACGGTGGGTAAAGCGTTTCAAATTCACGGGAGCGTTGTGGCTGGCATACGTAGAACGAAAGAGAGATGCCCAAACACCGGAAGTTCATGCTTATTCACTGAGCACCAAAAGGGCGACCGGGTATAATTTACGTATAAATTAAGCGGAATGAATCAACGGCAGGCGATTAATCGCAATGGCTCACTCGTGATAATAATAATGCTCGTTCGCTTGTTTACGAACGTTAAGCGAATACATTACCTATTTTATTATCCGGCCACGTGGACACTACATCTATTATTTCCACTTCCTCGCGCGCGATGCTTGGCCCCACTCTTGGTACAAATATTTCCTCCGCCTTGATACGCGTGTGATAAACTTGACCATGTTAATTATAATGTCGCCTACTGAAAGTCCAATTCCGTGAAGAGATTGAAGATTCACTGAGCGCGTTATGTTGCTGTCGGATGACAGGTGGCGATTATCATACTTCTGATTAAATTATTGATAAAGTTGCTAGAATAATCGGTCGTGAACATCTGAATAAAATGATCGCTAGGGAAGTGTTAAGATAGAAAAGAAAAGGTATATATATATATATATAAATCATACTTCTGATTAAATTATTGATAAAGTTGCGAGAATAATGGTCGTGGACACCTGAATAAAATGATCGCTAGGGAAGAGTTTGTGCAAGTGTTAAGATCGAGATAAAAAAAGGTACATATATAGTAAATCTCCTCTACGAGAGTAGAACAGTTTAGCGAAAAAAAAAAAATGATCTATCTCGTGAAATAAATTTTCGATGAACTTTCACGACGACATCGTGCGTAATTTCGGAAGATAAAACTCGTTTTTTTCATCAAAATTGCCTCATAGTATAGTAGGGAGACATTGTAATCGCATGACGGCAATTAGCGAAGCTCGTTCGTAAGCAAATACGAAATTGCCGCTGTAATGTGTAGCTCACGTAAAAACGATATCGATGAAAACCGTGAGAAGTGGTGCCTCTCATGAAAACGCGATTCCCATACTTTGTGTTGGCCAAAGTAGCGCGCACCACGAAGGGGGAAGAGAATGGAGCGATGTGAGGGTAGGCGGATTGCACGAAGTAAACAGGCCGTGAAATTACCTTTTAAATATTAGATTATGATTAAATGTGTACCTACCTCCGAGGCACTAAATGTTCAGCGCCGCCCTCCGCGCAACTCATAAAGCCAATGGGGGTGGCTTATGGTGGATGAGTCTCGAACACCTCTCTCGAGCTTATATCGAGATATCAATCAGCTCTTGGCATCAGATAAGATTGACTGCTCAGGAACTGAGTGCTTTTCAAAACCCGGATGAGGTCCCTCGTGTCTTGCCAGACTATCAAGCATCGGGATTTTTGCGTACCTCGTAAAAATGGCAAGTGGAAGAGCTACGTGCCTGAAAGTAAAACATGATCTTCATAGTTTAAAAAAGCATCAGTGCAAACATTATATTGCATGTCTGTTTGGGTCGAGAAAAAAATACTTTTATATCTCTCACGTACAAAAGTACTCTGTGCAAGTGCAAGTTCGTCCTGAAATCTGAAAAATCGCATTACGCGACACAAACGTGCATTACAACGAAGACGAAGTATTTCCAAAACGTGCGGAAAAATATTTCCAACCGGAGGGGGGGACCAGCAACTTAATCAATCCATTCGTCCTTATTTTACTTACCGATGCTCGCTCTTCCTCTACTATTCGCTCATAGGCATCGCTCACTCGCGCACCGCGCTCCGGCAACTGCCACGACTTTGGCGAAGAATTCGCCCGTCGTCTGGCTTGTGTGAAACGTCATAAACATCCCCGTAACTGCGGTAACGACGTCTCCGGCACATCGATCGGTAATCTTACCCGCCGCGCGCGGTGGCTATACTCAATATTCTACGATGCCCCACATGCATTGCGCCTCATCGCGCACACGTAAATTGTAACAACATTGTTCAGCTTTGTTGACACCTAATTGGTATCGTTAACGCGCACCGGCTCGTAAACGTTCTTCGTAGCGGCACCTTCGCCGATAAATTTCCCTGCACTCCCCCGTTAAAGGACTTAAAGGCCCGAAGGCTGCCGAAGGCGTGTGCACGCGGACTCAGGCCGTAAAGACGGCCGTGATGGGCAGGTGTTTATATCCGGCTTCTCGCGCGACCGGTGGCCGCCGTTCCGCGTCCGTCCGTCCGTCCGTCCGTCCGTCCGTCCGTCCGTCCTTCCGTCCGTCCATCCGTCCGTCCGCGCGCATACGATATGCATACATATGCATAAAAAGAACGTAATGCCCAGTGGGCATTGTACGCCCCCGCTTGCCTCCGTTGGTCGAAAACTTTCCGGCGACGTAAGCATATGCATTGCTCACTTAACAAGATTGATATAACGAGATATACCGGGCGCGATGGCGCGACGTGGCGGGTGTGGGTGTACGCGCGCGCGCGCGAGCGCGCGCGAGCGCGCGAGCGCCCGGCTGTGCGTGTACATCCGCAATTACGCGCAACGGAGGATACGTAACAGATAATTAATGCAAACGAGGGGCTGCCCGGGAAATTTCGGCCTCGCCGGACCTGTCGGAAAGGTGCGAAGTGGCTCGGAAAAATATTTACGACGCCGCCGATGCGACGCGTTTCCGTGGGAACCGCGGCGCTGTGGATCCGATCGCGCGTAGATTACAAGAGAGGACGAGAGAGAGAGAGAGAGAGAGAGAGAGAGAGAGAGAGAGAGAGAGGCGACAAGATTACGAGAGAGGACGAAATGACTGCGTAATTTACGCGGTCCGCTGCGCGGCCGCAGCTCCGGAGTCTCGAGTCTTTCGCTCGACGATTCGATCGTCTGCGGAGAGGCTTCGAAAAGACGGGCAAGACGTTTCGTCGGAAACGCTCTCTTATATCCGTCGCGAGCGGCAGCCGGAGGTGGTGCTCCGTGTGTTGTCTAAATAACACGAGAAACGTAAGTTTCACGCCGCGCTTGATGACGGTGCCCTCGTGTTGGCCGACAAGTAGCTCCGCATCCCGAAGTCTCTCCGCATCCCGCCATTCCGTTTGAGGGCGAACGAGAAGTTTGAAATCTCCGGGGAGAGTTTGCCGACTAAAACCAACCCCTGCCGGCTGCTCGAGGGGCTGCGCCACAATACAAGCAATAACACGTACCAACCCCTCTCCTCCTCCACCGCGCGGCCCGGCAAACTCACTGTCGCCTCGTGCACGCACCCTCTCTTACCTTAATCGATGAAGGATGATTTGGTCTTAAATAAACTTCTCACCTCCGCCGACGTAGACCACGTCCCCTTCTTCGACCCTCCGCCATTTATCACATAAATTGTCGAGTGGTCACTTTGATTATAGGCGTACCCTGCCGCTGCTTCTTGCATCCTCCTGTCGGGACTACAATCGAATCCGATGCTTCGGAGAACACAAACGTCGTTCGACGACGACCGAATTTTCCTTTCAAAAGCGAGATTCAAGTCGAGCAAAATTGCCATGCGAAAGAGAGAAAGAGAGAGAGAGAGAGAGAGAGAGAGAGAGAGAGAGAGAGAGAGAAAGAGGTGAAACTGAAATAATTTCGACAAGCCCGAAGACTGAAGGTACTTCTGAAGGCGCAAGCTTTGTAACATTATGAGAAAATATCATTCGAATTATACGTCACACAAAGAGAGATCTCGGCGAAAGGTCGGTGACTCCGTGCAACTTCTCGCATAAACAGATCCTGAAAACGAAGAAGGCCGAGCGCGCCTGGATCGTTAAGGGCATTAGAATACTCTTAAGACCCCCCCCAGGCACGCCTTTGCGGGGATCTCTCGAGACTGCAAGGAACCCTGAGAAACGGACAAAAGAGTACCGATCGAAGGAGGAGGAGTTGTAGCGCGAGGCGAGACGGTATTATTCCTCGGCGAACGGAAACGCATGGAAGGTACACCGACATCCGGCCACGTGTTCCCCGCCAAGGTGGACCAATGGAAGCTGCAACACCGAGGAAGGACCAACCTGGCGCGAGGCTCCAGGAGAAGACCCGGGGCGACTCGGGCGGCGGCACGCGCCACCGCTGCGCGCGACCGGGAATTATTCAAATGGAATTCACAAAACGAGCCAGCTGCCTTCGCTTCGGCTCGGATCCCAAATTGGGGGAACGACCGAGGAGCCATACGCCGTGCATAAGGCCTTTTTATGTCGCCCGCCAGCTCGTCCCCGCCCTCTATTTGCCCGACAATTTGACACCGATTTACGGCTTCGCCCGAGTCAAATCGCGGGTAAGCCTCGAAATATCTCGGCCGAATAATAAGGACGCCGAGACGCGCGCGACGGCGCTCATGGGAGCTCGCTTCTCTACCTATTAATTCGCTGGACGTGCGTCCAGTTTGCACGCGAGATCAAGTTCTCCTTCATTGATTAACTCGCAAAGCTCTTGACGAAAAGTGTAACATGTGGGAAATACCGTAAGTGGGAAAGACCGCGCGTGGTCATTGACATACAGAGAACCACAACCATCTTTGATCGTATTTTATAAATATTGTCTTGATTATTCCTAACGTTTCAACGATTGGAACCTATCGCAACAGCCAGGATCGTGTCTTCGACATACGTCGTGATTAATCTTGATCGCGGAGGTGTTCTCCTCCAAACGCACTTGTATCCGTAAATTGTCGTTTGTTTCTATCTTGCCGTCGAGACGCAAGAAAATTCGGAATTTCGCCGTCACGAGGAATACGATGTCGCGCGATTCATTCGACGGTTCCCTTCGCAGCACATCTCTCCGTTGAAATCATTTCCGCAAGATTTCTTCGCTGTTCCAGCCGACGACGTAGCCCGAGGGGTTAAATTGTGACATTTAACGTGTAATATCCTATATAATCTTGTATGAAAAGCGCCATGCAGTGGTTCGCGATAGAATAAAGCTACGTGGTAGGAGGGGTGGTTTCTCAGGGGCGGTTAGGAGGACGGTTAAAGGCATTGAGCCGTCCAAGCCACTCGCGAGAGTTCCGAGCTTCTGAGACCGACGGCAGAAACCCCCGGGGGTTGGGGGTGGCAGATGGCAGCCATCGGACCAGTTCTTTCCAGCACTTCGTCCCACCGGAATCGTCTCTTCGTCTGCTTACACCGAGAAAAGAGTGAGGGATTAAGAGTCCGGTAGACATCCGAGTGTCATCGCGGCGATAATAAACGTCTCTTGCGAAAGAATCTTTCGGAGACGATTGAGCTCCTCACGAGCGAGACGCGGAGGGCGGCCGATGGAAAGCTCGAATTTTACGAGGGTAGTCCCAGAAGTACCTGACCTGACCTATAGATAGCGGTTGTTGTTTGAAAAGAATGACTATGGTAGAGAGTACCAACCTTATAAAGCTTAAGTTTGAAGTTTGACGACGCTACGTTGTTTAGTATTTGTTTGGCAGCCATCAATAGTGAACGCTCTCAGTGAATTTGTAAACATGGAAAAAATTGGTCAAAGTTATGTGATACAATACTTTCATTTGAAAGGCCTCAGTCCAACCAGTATGAAAGCGGAGCTAGATTCTACTCCGGGGGAGTCTGCTCCTTCGTTTACAAGTACAGTAAAATATTGGGTGGCAGAGTTTAAACGAGGCCGTACGAGCTGCCAAGACGAACATCGCAGTGGTCGACCAAGTGAGGTCGCCACGCCAGAAACGGTGAAGAAAATCCACAAAATGGTATTGGATGACCGTCGCGACTGAAAGTGCGCGAGTTAGCAGACATGGTTAGCAGGCATTTCAAAAAGTGCTGCACATCGCATATTGACTGAAAATTTGGACATGAGAAAGCTGCGCGCAAGATGGATGCCGCGATTGGAACAAAAACAGCGTCGTGAGGATGTTTCAATCGAGTGTTTGGCGAAGTTTCGCAGCAATAAAACCGATTCATAACCATGGATGAAACATGGGTCCATCACTTCACACCTGAGACGAAGGAACAGTCAAAACAATGGACCGAGGTGGCTTGATGGCTATTTTGAGGAGCTCGACGATTCCCACTATAAACAGGGTATCGAAGCTATTGAACATCGCTGGGAAAAGTGTATTGAGCTAGAAGGAGACTATGTAGAAAAATAAAGATTTTTTTTTCCTAAATCCTTTGTGTTTTCCTTGTTAGGTCAGGTACTTCTGGGACTACCCTCGTACATGCGCGTCTACCCAAAATTCATTTCTGCGCCTTTCTATCGCTGCAAAGTCATTTCGGGTCATTACCCCTTTTCGCGGTGAGGAAGAAAACTCTAAATGTGCGCGACGCGCACGCACACACACACATCAAGGGAGATTTAGCAACGTCTATTTCTGGAATTGTTTCGTGTTAACCAACACTACGCGATATCACACAGCCGACGAAGGATATTCGACGTGAATAGCCGCACGCAAATATCGTCACGGCTATTGCTTCCTTATCAGATATCAGTTATGTGCTCGATTTGGGGTGCGTGCAGCCTATTACGTCGGCGATCCATTGATAAGCACGTCAAATCCGCCAGCAACACACTCCTCGGCAACTAAGCCGCTATTGAGGGTCCCCACGACTACTCGAATCGATCATCGAACACCTTCCGAGATTGAAGTATCCTCGATTCAGCCTGTCTTAGAACGCGTCCCGACCACTCGCCTTTTATCCTTTCGTCCGTCACGGAAATGAAGAATTACAAGCAGCGCCGTGAGCCCTCGTGTTTTGCACGACCGAGCAATCAAAGTCGCGATGGAAACTCCTTTCAATTCACAGTGGCACGTAACAATGGGACAATCTAGAATTTCACTCATCGCGTTTCATCGCGTGTAATATTACGGATCATTTTTTTTCTTTTCCTCTTTACCTTGAAGAAATCCCAGAAGTCGTTGACACAAGACACAAATTTTTCGACTCATCGACTTAATTAAGTATTCTCAATTTGCTCCGACGCCGGTACACCTTTCGAGAGCGCTAAGCCCGCTTTTCTTAGACACCCTCTCGAGCGCGGCTCCGTGCGCCGAAAACGTTGCTTGTCCTCTGCAGACTGCACATCGTCTCCCGATGAACAACAATCCGCCGGTGGCAGCCGGCACGCGCCACTCAAGGAGCTCTCTATTCATCTCACCATGATTGCCGAAGACGCGTATAAGTATACCGCGCGAGGCAAATGGCACGCGAGACTTCCGCCACCGGTCCAGCTCACCTTTGCAACGTCCCCCGTGGTCGGGTATCGGGTTCTGCTTCTATTCTTTCTTCGAGAATCGAGATCGCGATTGAATGGCGAGAGCGGAAGCGGCGCGGACTCCTAGACGCACGCCCCCGTGCGCGTTTTTGTGCGCGCGCGTACGAGAGAAACCCTTTCTCGCCGTTTATTGTCTCAGTTTATTGTCTCGCCGGCTCGGCGAGAATGACTGGATACGCGGCGGCAAGAAGAAGGAGGTTCCTCTCTCCGATTTTTTTCTTTTTCTTTTTTGGAACGTTTGGTGAAACTTGCACGTTAAACCGAAAATACGATTCTCACGACATCCGTCGAAAGGCGACGATAGCCGGAAATTTGTAAATTCCTCGCTTTTGTATCGCAACATTCATCGGTATTCCTCGATCACGTCTGTAAAGAAAAAAAAAAAATTGACAAAGGGAACTGAGATTCCTGTCCGCCCCGCCTTTCAGACGAATAACGAGGACTCAGCCTTAACGATCCCTCGCAATCCGGCCGCGCTCGCGCGTGTCGCGTTATTCGCGGCATCGCGATAATTTCCAATTCCGGCCTCGTCCGCTGGCCCGGAGGCCCTCGGCGAGTCGAACGTGACGAAAACGGCCGCCGTAGGGTGGTCTGAATGGGCCACCAAGTGACAATGGCGGCGCAATTGTTTCCCTGACTTTTATCCCACTCATTATTCGGCGCGACTATTATATGATCGTCATAGCGGCGATCGCGTCGTTATGGGAGGCCGCGACGCGGTCTCGAGTTACCGTCGCGCTGGGCCATTGTGTGCCGGAGCGGAGACGCGGAACACGCGCGAAGCCGAAAATACGAAGCGAGCGCGACGGCGCAGCGTGACACGGCGCGGCGCGGCGCGGCGCGGCGCGGCGCGGCACGGCGTTCACATGCGTCAGCGACCGGCACGTGTACGGTTTCGCGCTTAAACGGTTCTTGTCAGAATGTACGTATGTATCTCCGTCCGAGCGAACGGAGCGCGAGCTGGACAGGGCAGGCGGCGGCAGGGAGAGAGAGAGAGAGAGAGAGAGGTCGCGGGCGCAATTAGTCGCTCCGCAGCCCACGGCTGGTTTGCGTTTATGACTTTGCGACTTTGCGACTTGCGCGTGGATCGATCGACGCCGCTGCGACGAATTTGGCGCGTATCTCTCAGCGGATCAACGGCGACCCGAATTTACACGCAGACGTTATCGTCGGAGGCGGGATTATGACGAGACATTGACGACGCATATTTCGTGCGATGAAATTCAAGGTGTTGATATTATCGGCCGAGGGGGACTGATAACTATCACGCGCGTGTCGTAAAATCCAGAACGAAGGAGACACGCGACACTGCGTCTAAACTGACAATGAGATCAAAGGATGCTCAACGCATTTGGGTATCATGACGGTCACCTGCATGACCGTCATTGTGATACAACCAGACTCATCAAGTTACGCGTGATGATTGAATGTTGATCGATCAACAATTTCTGTGCGTTTGGCAGCCATGGGAAGGATTTACAAGGGAGGAAGATAGGTGCCATACGAACTGAAAGAAAGAGACATCGAGAGGCGAAAAGCCATGTCTGAGATCTTGCTTGCCAGGCAAAGAAGAAAAGGTTTCTTGCTTCGTATTGTGACTGAAGACGAAAAGTGGGTACGTTTCGATAATCCCAAACGAAGGAAATCCATTAGCGAGCCAGAAAAACCATCCACCGTCGATACCAAAGAGGAATATTCACGGCAAGAAAGTAATGCTCTGTATATGGTGAGACCAGAAGTGTATCATGAACTATTGAAACAGAGCCAAACCATCATCATGCCGAACTTTACCAACAACAATTGATCCGTTTAAACAACGCATTGAAGAGTAAGCGGCCGGAATATGCAAAGAGACACGACAAAGTGATCTTCCAGCACGATAACGCTCGGCCACATGTTGGAAAGATTGTGAAGGCCACCTTGGAAACGTTAGGCTGGGACGTTTTACCTCACCCGCCGTATTCACCAGACATTGCTCCATCCGATTATCATTTGTTCAGATCGATGGCACACGGGCTTTCGGACCAGCACTTCAACAATTATGAAGAAATGGAGGAATGGCTCAATGAATGGGTCGCTTCGAAGGACGAGTCGTTTTTCCGTCACGGAATGCAACAACTGCCAGACAGATGGGAAAAATAATAACAAGCGATGACAAATACTTATTTGATTAGCGTACTTTTTCATGTTTTTTCATACTAAAGTCTTCTTTCTTTGGAAGAAAAAACGGACCGAATTAATTCACACACCTAATATAATTAATTACGTCTGAAGAATCGGCTGTACGGTCAGCAGAGAGGCGACGAAGCCGAATAAAGAAGAGAGCGAAAGACGTGCCTGCCGCGAATAACATTTATTTGCCGTATTTTTATAAAGAGGCTCAGTCGCCAGTTAAGCTTGCTGTGCAATCAACGAAAATTAATACGTGTTAGCAGGTATGAGTGAGCAATTTAATCGAGCTTGCTAGGACATGAAGAAATTTCGACTTTTGCGGCTCAGACGATCCCAAGTGTGCAAAGAAGTTGGTGCGGCAAAAACTAACTTGAGCTAGCGCACAATCTGCTGCCCGCAAAATCGCGGAATCGACGAGCTGATAAGCCCGACGCTGACAAGCAGCGACAACGACACGTGGACAACGTTACGTTAATGCGCGCCCGTGCGTTTAAACAATATCCAGATGATAGTGAAATAAGTCGTACATGTGCGATGAGATTGGACGCGGCATCGTTTGACTTAACGTCTGACTAATGTTTGACTTGAAGCGTCTTTTGCCGCTCCTGTACGCCATAATTGCACCTGCGACGTCTTTACTCAGGTTGTTTAATGCGTCGAATGCCTAATATTCACTCATGCCTTATGATGATACGTGAGGTAATGTGATAAGATAATCACGTGCTTGCACAACGCGGACGGCGAAGAAATGTGGACAAATCACTTGTGCTGCGGGATCTGATCGATTGAATTACAACGTAGTCTTCATTTCTCGGGATTTGCGTGAACATGCGATTCTCCGACAATTTGACGACCGTCACATTCGCCGTGTTTTCACCTGAAGCCCTCGACCCTTCTTCATTTTTGACTCACGAGCGAGCGCATGTCGACCGTACGTAGCTACCTAAACATTGATGCAAATTGTGCGTCGCGAATTAAATTCTTCGCGCAAACAGAAGTGAGTTTATGGGCGCGAGTTTATGGAGGCAACCGGTCACAGAGGTTCGGGTTAAAGGGAAGAACGAGAAGAAAGAATCAGTGATAACGAGGTGCCTCCGGTGCTCCAACGGGGGCTGCAACAGTCGGGTGGGAGAGAACACTAACCCCCCGTAGACTGCGCAGCTGTGAACCCCCCGCCAACTCGGCTCGACTCGACGACATGTCGAACACCGAGAATTCCGGGCGCACATATCGAGCCCAGCGGGACCCGTTGCCATTTTGCAAAGCCGCTCGCATTCATCCGGACACGCACGTGGGCACCAATTTTTTTTCGACCATTAATGTTTGCTCATATGTGCGGCTCGAGCGATTCGTTTAAAAGCGGCCGAAATTTCGTTTTTGACTCGTCATTTTCATTGACATTGCAGACTATCGATTTTCGTTCCCCCCTTCCTTTCTCTCTCTCTCTCTCTCTCTCTCTCTCTCTCTCTCTCTCTCTCTCTCTCTCTTTCCCCCTTTTATTTTTACTTATCCAAACACGTCAACAAACAGAATTCGTGCGCGGTAGAATTTTATTTTAAATGAAATCTGAAAGGATCAAAGATCGTACGAGAGACAAATTATTTTAATGAAAATTGAGGATGGATAATGCATGTATTTATATGTTAATATTTATTAACGAGCATTAAGTTAACGAGTTAATATTTATTAATGAGCATGAGCGATAATTTTAGTGATAAAAACTCGATTACTTATACAATCTTTGTATCCAACATCACCAGAGTCGCAAATATTCAGCTGACGATGGACGTGCGCGCGCGAAGTGCATTTGTAATTAAATTTTCTTATACTTTTTGAAGTAATAATTGCGAATTGTAAGTCACGTTGAGAACGACGAGTCCTCAAATCCGCTGGTTGGATGTCAAAGTCCAACTTGGTAAACCTACCGGGAACTTTCTTAAAATTAAGCAATTCCCTCGAATGATTCGGGAGAGACTGCCGGGACGCAATGTAAACGGTATATAACCGAACGACTTAATCCGGAATACCGTCGGAATACACCAACCCCCTGATTCGCCGACTCGCAATTTATTCCTCCGTACCCCACGCCGCCACCCCCGCTCTCTCCAATTAACTTTAAATCACCCTCCGCGGACCCTCCTCATAACGTGAAACTTCGAAATTCAGTCCCAGTTCGTCTCGATTTACGCAAGGACATTATGTATTGCGATGTACTTGCACTTGCATTAATACGTTCGCGCAAGTTTTATCAAAAGTCAATTTCTGTTCTTACACCGTACATCCGTCGCGAAGAGCGAAGTTATCTTTTGACAATCTTGGAGAATATATTTCAGGATTTTGAAATTTCAACGTACACACGTTGCAATGATGCACTGAGAGAGCGATTTATGTCTGAATATTACAGTCATAACTGACATTGTCAAACAATAAGAATTTAAATTCTTTTTATATATTATATTCTCAAATAGTTTTCACAAGACAATTTTTGTTCACAAAGAGTCGGTGAGTGTTTGACGCACTGAAGCAATATATTATCTCGCTTTCTACGAGGTCGCTGTCTTTAGAACTGAAATTAGGAAACGTACCAAAATATTTGAAACATCCTCAATTTTGAGTACCGCAAAAAATCCTCCGTGACCTCAAGATTTTCACACGCTTTTGCAATCCGTGAAGCCACGCGTGAAAGTGTGATCCTATAGACGATTAAGCCGACTAATTCTGAAACGGCTTACGTGACGCACTCGTCGACTGAACGGAACACGAAGGGCGGGTTTGTGGCCGAGTTATGGGACAGAGGACAAACCAAGGGGGCATGCATTGTGCCTCCTGTCATCCTCAGCCGAGCCTTCGTTGCTCCAAATGCTAATTATATGTCAGCCGTTCACGCGCGCCGTATCACGGAAGGTCGACTGTCGGAGATGGAACAATGAGGGAGGGTTTGCTAATGGGCTTGATACGGAAGGAAGACGATTTTAAGAATTTCCGACGTCTTCTTTCAGGAGGTACTTTCCTTCTCTGCTTGCGATTTTTAATGTAATGTATCCTGTAATACGATTTCACATAATTATACCACTTGTGCATATTGCGCTTCGTGAAATTTTGGTTAATTAATTACGTCGCCAGAGTGTCGCTATGTTTCGGAATAAGTGTGGGAAATACGGGAAAAACATTTCCCGCTACTCCACTTGTCTTTTACGTGATTCGCTTCTCTACGTCGTTTCACGTGATCTTTTAATACGTGACGCGCAATATTATTACATAATACATCTATCGCATTACGTGCGTATATTGTAAGTATACAGAGCTCGGCAAGAGCTAAATTGACAGACAGTACGTCGGAACGAGGGTGGCAGTTCCATAGAAAAGGTCGAGCAAGGAATTTTCCGGCGCACCTTATTTCCTTATCGCCACTTAACAGTGGAGAGCGATAGGCGTCTGAGTTCATGAGCAGGTATACCCAGAGAAGGCCGCGGTGATTGATGCAGCTTGTACACGCGAAATCCCTATCCGCCCACTTTCACCCTCTTACTCCAGGATGTTCATACGGGGGATTCGCTGATTCGAATCGCTGCGCCTGGTGTTTCGGGGTCAAGCGTTTTATCTAGATGCGCGTTTTTGAAAACACGTCCGTGAAAACGGTGCCGATTGCGACTTCTCTCCTGCGTGATTTTCTAATTACTCCGACACTTGTTGTTACTCGATTGTGTTCGATTCTTAAAGTGACGCAAGAGGGTAACATGCAAATGGAAAGAGCAGTGTAGCAGTGAGGCCAGCGTCGCTCTCGTTTATTCTTACTGCACTCGCAGTCGCGGAAGACGCAAAGACGTAAAGAAAGCCGAAGGAAGACTATACAGCCGATCCTCAGACGGTCGCATTTGCAAGTCGAGGGACGGGCTTATAAAAAGTATCTTACGATAAAGCGACGGTGAAGCGACGTCCAGTCGAGTGTAATCACTTAATTGTTTCTTATGATTATGATAGAGAGTAGACAACCTCACGAGAGAGGACGAAATCTCGGTTGCCCGCTGGAAGAACTGGAGGGTGGAGAAAGGTAATTAGCAGACTGACAACGAGACGGGCAAATTTGCAAAGCCATTTCAAGTTCCTTCGAACCCCTTCAACTTTCTTTAAGTACGAAGCTATCCGCTCATCGTCGCTAATAGTTTACTGGAGGTGATTGGATTCTTCGGATCGTTTGTAACCACATCGGTAAACTTTGTACATTTAGCGCCTGCGATTTAATCCCTACCGCGATAGATCGCTCGCTCGCGAAGGGGTTGCCGCATTATCAAGCTGGTCACGAAAGCGACCTTTACCCATCGCGCGTAGAACGCGCGTCTTTTGTGCAAGATTTATTATTTGCAGCGCCCGCGAGGAATATTCCCCGCTTTGTGTATTTCTCAACGTGTCAGACCTGCCTTGCTATCCGCCCCTGGCGAATTGTTTCGAGCTACAGTTTCTTCGCATCGCGATTTAAGACGACGTCGCCCCAAAATCCGTGTTTCTTTTAGAAATTCAGTAGTAAATAATGGACCTCGAGCGCAAAACACGCGCGAAAAATGTGCCGCATGAGCAAAGGAGGCGGCTGCAAAGAAGAATTGCAGTTTTAGAGAAGTGAATTCTGAAAATGCACGCACAAAATGTGAATGCCCACCATTGCGCGCACCATATTTCAAGCACCGGAACCTTTCTATCTCGATTGCGCACATCTGTGTTCGCTAGCATCGCCGCCGACAATGGAATATTGTTACGCCCCTGTTCCGCTATCACACACAATACATGATTTTTAGCTGCCATGGTATTTGAACACTTAAAAATTTTGCTTCTGGTTCTCGACTGGTGTGTTATCAATATGATCCGGGTATTGCATGGACATCACTAATTGCCACCTCTGTTATTGATTTTTATTACTAATTATTTTCGCATCAGCTGATTTTAGCTGTTGATCCTCTCTACTAGTACTACGCACATTAAATCGCAACACCTGGACTCTCAGATAATACCTGAGAGGATATCGAGAGGTGACACCAAGGAAACCATTGAACTTGACCAGGACTCCAGCCGGACTTGACATTATTAATTTCGACAATCTCTGTCTCTCATTGCAAATGAATCAGCAAAATTATTTAGACGGCATGAATCTTGGTTGGTGGTCCGCTTTGCATTTTAACGTTCTACGAGAAATCAGATGGGCGTAACATAAATCTTTGTAAATTCCAAGGATGAACCCTCTGCGAAGAGGGTAGTTCGCAAAAGTACATCAGGCTCCGAAAGGAGCAAATGGCCGCGCTCGCGATCGCGTGGGACGCGTCGTCGATGAGATCGAGTGGCATTAAGGAAACAAAATGGTCCCTGGGTGCGTGTCGGCCATGCTTCGACCGGGATTGATATAAATTGGTAGAATTGCCCCGGGTGCCGCGGGTCTCGGCAGCGGGGAACGATACTGATTGCCACGGCCGCTCGTTAAGTACTGTAACAATGCTGGCCCCCACCATGTGCAGTTCGCCACCCCTCGCTTCTTGCACCCTCGTGCGACCGATCGTAGCCTCCACCAATCTGTTCTCGTTCATCCCCTCCGTCGGCGGTGGCTCGGTCTGTCTCTGTCGACGGTGAAGTAAAACGAGAAGTGGGGAGCTGGAAGAAGAGATGGATCGACGCGATACCGACGAGAAGGATGAAGTATAGCTTCAGGTAGTGTGCGAGAAGGGATCGAAGAGAGCGACGCGACAAAGAGAGAAAGACAGAGAGGGGGGAGAGAGCAAATGCAAAAGAGGGGCAGGAGACAGGGCGAAAAAGATGGAGGGAGAAGCGTGAGAATGGGAAGGAGGACGCGTGAGGGAGGGTGAGAGCCGTGGAGGGGGAAGCGTGTGAATGAGGAGAGTGTGAGAAGAGAGCCAAGGATAATGTCGGAGACGAGTAACGGAGAAGGCGATGCGCGTGAAGCGACGAAGGAGAAGAGAAGCGACGACAGGGTGCGTGAGAAAAAAAGAGAAAATGCCAGGGTGAAAAATACAGCCGAGAGGCATTGACCGGCGGAGAAGCGGAGGAATAAACAGGAGGAATAAGAGTTAGAGCGCGTGCGAGAGGCGCAGGTGAAAACAAAGACACGCGGAATTGAAGAGGAAGATTAACAAAAAGACAGGAAAGAACGGCAGAGGGAGGAGCCGCCTGCAGGGACGCGTATGAACAGGGCGCAAGTTGCAAGCTCGAAGAGAATACGTTCATAGTTCGACTAGAGTTTAGGAGAAAGATGGGGAGAGAGAGAGAGAGAGCGAGAGAGAGAGAGAGAGAGAGGGAGGGAGGGAGGGAGAAGCCGATACAGCGACGTAGGTAGGTACCCGACGGCGGAAGAGGAACGGAGAAAAGCGCGGCAAGACAACGGGGACGCAAAGTGACGCGGGAGACGCCGGCTGCTTCGAGCTCACCTCGAAGAGCGCCGAGTGTCTTCGCGGTACATAATCGCGATCCTTTGTCGGTGGTACACTTCGACCGACAGTTGCGCCCTTCCATGGCGCTGAAGCTGGCGTCGCCGTGTCGCTCTGCGTCACGTCGTCTACGTCGTCGACGTCGGCGCTTTTCTATAGGCCGCAGGGGCGTTTCGGGGTGTGCGAGGAAGGTCGTTTTCCCTTCTCGAGTCTCGCTTCTCACACCAGGGCTGGCTTTTCCTACCGAGCTCTCCCAGTTATTAGGGCTGCCTTTGGCCGAGGGACAATCGAGAGGTAGCCGACGTTGGGCGGGGCTTGCGAAGGGCCACCGCGTCATCTTCTGTTCGGTAAAGCTCGGTCCTTTGAGCTTTTCGGAAAACTTGCCGACGGGGGAGAGTCTGTACCCGAGACGGGTGTCGTATTATGGCGCGTCGCGACGAAAGAGAGAGAGAGAGAGAGAGAGAGAGAGAGAGAGAGAGAGAGAGAGAGAGGAGGGAAAGAAGAGAGAAGTTACCCCGGACAATTAAGGCGCATTAAGTTGTTGATTTCGCGAAAAATCTCGTTCAGAGAGACAAAAAATCGAGGGTCGATGTTAGTTTCATCCTGTTAACGGAGACAAAGTGCGACGTGGTCTCTTTCCCTCACGCTCAACATTCAATGGCGGATGCGTTTCTGACTAAGCGCGAGCTTATCCCAGCCAGACTCGCTCTATCATGAATCTTGAATCAAGATTTCAGCGGCCGTCGCGGATCCAGCAGCCGCTATTTCGTGAGATCGTCAACGAGGTCCCATCCAATTCCAGCCGTCATTCCAAGTCCAAACATAACGCCATTCCGCGGAGCAAACATTTCTACTTTTCGACGTGCAAACCTTCCGTGATACCTCGGGGAAGCTTGCTCTTCAACTGTGCTGACCATTTCGCGTCTCATTCAGTTCTGCCATTCACTCGCCGCTCCCGCGCTGCATATGCTTAATGGTTGGCTCACATGTACATCTGTCGCACATAAATCCACATTCGAATTGCGTACGTATATATCTCCCACTCGGTGTAATTCATCTTGCTGGCAAATATCCGCGAATAACGCGAATAATGACAATCTATCAGCTTGTGCTATCAACTTGTTCGGATGAATCGTTATCGATGCAAACATATCAATAGAGCGCACTGTTGAAAAGATTGATTTTTGCTTTTAAATTCATGAGGTATGTATTAATGAGACAAAGTGAGTCACAGATTTCCGATATATAGGTTCAACTTCCGTTCATTGTTCTTATGTTACGTTGTAATCTCTCGGCCAGTAGAAAGATTCGAAGAAGTTGAAAGCAATGCGAGAAATCGCTCCGATCTTCGAAATATATCAAAGTAGACAATTGATTACTCTCGACCGAATTCGTCGCAGAGATATCGTTCTCGCACACGGGGAATAATGTGCGGCTGGCGAGACACACATTGGCTGCTTCGGAAGAAACAGAACGCTGTGTTTCCTTGTTCAAACGTTTACCACAACCCTCGCTGCGTAGTGTTCTTCTTTCTGTATGAACGCGAGGTCCAATTGAGTGGATGTAATAGCGGTACCACATGTTTCGCTCGGATTTGCCGGCATGTGGGTTCCGTCGATGTGTGCTAAAACACTAACGTAGGGGCTGCGAAGGGAAAATTGTCGGTAACGGCGGCCCTCGAAGTCATCAAATTGATCGCCATGATTTGGATACCCCCCTCCGAACCGCTGCTAAAGCCTCGTGCACACTGAATATATTGTCGCGATGAGCGATTCGAACGTGCGTGATTCGAACAATCAGCATCTTGAGAATAATCTTTCAATGCTGCGAGGGAAATCCTATTTGTGGGTGTTGTTTTTCGGGATTATTCTAAATTTGCAAGTTTAAAGCTGAAAAGCGGAATCTACGGACAAATTAAGTTCACACGTGTACGCGCACGTGTACGTTATCGTCATCAGCGTAATCGCTCTAATCGTTAGAAAAGGAATTATGTTCTCCTTCGCATTGTAGCCTATCTTTTCACGATAGATCTCTCAGAAATTTTAATTTGTTAATGGGGATGAAAATGAAGCGAAGTGAAATAAAGTTGACGTTTTTCATTATCCCGACGCAAGGATCGCCGTCGGAATTCCAAACAAAGAACGCTTCCCTCGCACGTGAGACGGGGCGTTGAAATCGCGCCAGAAATCAGCCGGTGGGCGGTGTTAAGTGCGGGGAGTGTTCTCCCTTTCTACTGCTCACCCTCGACCATGAAAATCCGGACACGCCGGGAAACACTATCTGACGGTCAGTATTTTCGTTGCAGGCCTACCATGCAACCATTCGCGACGGGCAGCACAATGGCGACCGAGACACCGACCAGCCTGCCGCCCGAGAGGGTGACCACCCCCCCGACACCCTGCCGAAATCTGACCTTCTCCATCGCGAAGATCATGGAGCCGGACAAACGACTGACCGAGCAGAGTAATCCGGTGCCGCCGCCGCCGGCGCCGCCGCCGCCGCCGCCGCCGCCGCCGCCACCGCCGCCTCCACCGCCGACGACGACGACGACGATCCTGCAGCAACCACCGAACATCTCCTCGCCATCGTACTCGGCGCACCTCAAGTCGGCGTTCGAGAAGTACGTGCCGACGCTGAGGCATCAGGATCTGCTCCAGCACTATCCTGTACTGTCCAAGTATTACCCGTTGTATTATCCGAGCCCGTTACTGAGGGCCTTCCCGGGCCCTCCGGCCTCGACACCGTCGGTCACGCAGAGCTCACCACCCCCGACGACGATCCAGGAGGCCTCCTCGCGGCTGAGCCTGACGAGCATGTCGCCGGAGAACCCGCGCGGCAAGAAGAGCCCAGCGCCGCGCAACGACCTGGCCGCCGCGAACAAGCAGAAGACCTTCACCTGCCCGGAATGCGGGAAGGTGTTCAACGCGCACTACAACCTGACGAGACACATGCCGGTGCACACGGGCGCCCGGCCGTTCGTCTGCAAGATCTGCGGCAAGGGCTTCCGGCAGGCGAGCACCCTCTGTAGACATAAGATCATCCACACCGCCGAGAAGCCGCACAAATGCGTGACCTGCGGCAAGGCCTTCAACCGTAGCTCCACCTTGAACACCCATACGCGCATCCACGCCAACTTCAAGCCGTTCGTATGCGAGTTCTGCGGCAAGGGCTTTCACCAGAAGGGCAACTACAAGAATCACAAGCTGACGCACAGCGGCGAGAAGGCGTACAAGTGCAACATCTGCAACAAGGCCTTCCACCAGATCTACAATCTGACCTTCCACATGCACACGCACAACGACAAGAAGCCGTTCTCCTGCAAGATCTGCGGCAAGGGTTTCTGCAGGAACTTCGACCTCAAGAAGCACATGAGGAAGCTGCACGACGCGGGCTCGCCGGTGCTCAACGGGCTGGACGCTTCGGGCCAGAACCACAACCAGCAGTCTGGCTACTCGTCGGTGTATCATGGCCCCGAACACTCCATCGTCAGTCCGTTCATACTCCCCCCGCCCGGGTCCACCAGTTACCACTCCCTTAGCAAGATGTTGTGACAGAGCGAGAACATACACTACCCCAGGAAGACTCAGTACCCGCTTATTCTCGGTTCACCTTGCTATTCGGCTGACATGGGCCAGCTGGCGCAAACTTCAAAGTGAATGACTAGGTGGACGCGTGAGCGTGTTGACTTTCGAGCGGTTATTCTCGGGGAGAACTTTGTAAGCGACGAGGAGGCGGGGCGGGCGGGGGTGGGGGGAGGGGGGGTACATTTGCGACACGTTTTGCCATGAAATGGCAACGGTGAACGACGTCGACACGTGTAATGATCGACGCGGGTAAGAACGTAAGGACGCAAACGAAAACCGGAAGATGGAACCGGCGATTGTTCGACGGTCGTTCGCCGACGTCGTTGCGAAGAGTCCACCACGGTGAATCACAAGCGAAACGAATGACGCGAATGAAATTGCCGCTCGTTTTTCTTACTTTCATATGTCGGCAAGACAGCGTTTCCGCGGTCCTCTATTTTTGTAACGCGCAAGACCGAGGCTTCCGGGAGCTTTAGGGAATTTATTTTTTCAAATCATTTCCATAGTCGTATTCCCTATTTCGCAGTAAGAGAAAGAGAAATTCTCGACTAAATTCACGTTACATTTTTATCAGCGAGTTACACTTGCCGCAGGCAAACGCTTGACAGTGGCAGGCGTTACAACCATTTGAACGATTGATACTTTCGATCAATATATGAATGTCAAACCGCGGAAATATGTACCAGACATATCTGATAATGCAAATAATTCGCATTGGCATTCACGAACAGAATTGGATACGTTGGTACGAAAGGTAAACCAACAAGACACAGATGCCCTATTAGTCCCTTGGCCAATCGCGAAGGGTTTCAATGATTGATTTTCGGGCGTTGACGGCCGCATCAATGGACTCCTGCGGGCTGATTAATCATATATGTAAATATTTGTAAATATTTGTATGTGCAAAGGCAAATACGTTACGGCGCGTAACGGTGGACATGAACGAGGGAGTTATTAGCAAAGTGATGTGTAATTAGGATCGTCTCGACGCAGAGAGACTGATGGAGGGCCATGAGAGTACGATGAAATCGTCCGAAAGACTTATCAAAAATTCGTCCAGATCTCACAGAGTATTCGCCGTCGAGTTCTATTATGTGTTAATAGTTTCGTCGTGTGGCGGAAGTATAAAGGTTTAGCGCGAACAGATGCGTGCGCGCGGAAAGATTTGCAAGAGTTTCACAATTTTCGTTTGTTAACGGACGTTAACGAAAAGTTAACGTTCCGCTTCCCTCGGAAATACACTGACGAAGTACATTGACAAATTCGAAATTCTCGAATCTACTCGGCATACAAAGGAGAAGTTGCGTATCCTCGTGGTTGAACAAGACTGCATTATAAGGATTTCTATTTCATTGGAACAAGATAGGTACACATAATCGAACACGGAGATTAAAGGAGAGATTTTGTATCGCAAAAAATTACAAATAAGGAGTACGTGGATGTACCGAGCGATCTTACATGTTGACCGCATATCTATTTACATTTAGGCAAATGTATAAATCGGTGTGATAGTAGCTTTAAGTGAATCATAGATAGCAAATGAAATGTTGGTCACTATTATTATTATTATTGTAATTATTATAGCTAAATCATGATCATCGTGACTAATGCGACTACGATCATTAAGAGCTTTGCAATAGACTCAAGAAAGTTTATAAGAATTATTATTATTATTATTATTATTATTATTATTATTATTATTATTATTATTGAAACACGTATATCTATTTATGCATTTTTATTTACGTCTCATGACTGAAAGAGCAGCCCAAACATTACCTTTCGTCGTGTTCTAAAATAAATTTCGAGACCGCGTTACGCGTTACGAGGCAAAATTGATTGCATCGATACAACGAAAGGATAGTTTGTTTCGCCGTATGCCGAACATTGATTTTCACGAAGAAAGACGTAACGGACTCTTGTCTGCGTATGTGTATTGTGCGAGCTAGATAAGTGGCAATTAATCGCGGTGGAAATAATCAAGCATAACTAAAGACAAAAGATTATATATGTAGATAATCGGTAGAGTAGATGAAAATGCATATGTATGTGTCCCTGTTGTAAATATGAGTCAATCCGATGCAATAAATTTATCGATACCAACGAATTGTCATTTCGTTTTTCTCAGTCTTCCCAAAATCGACCTCAGAGTCCGATAGCCTCGTTCATCGGCTGTATCGCTAAAGAGTACTTTCGGACAAAATTTGTAATTTTTGGAAGTAGAGAAAAGCAGAGATAATTTGTAGAAATAATTTACTATTAAAAATACCCTAAAGCGCATATATATATATATATATACATATACATATATATATACATATATATCAATTCCGTTGGAAAGTTTGCAAAATTCCTAAAATCCTCCAGCCTCACAATAATGTAAAATTATTGGAAAATTATCGCATTTTCATCTAGCAAATCCGACCGAGAGGGGACTTAATGAAATTCCGCCGACTTAACTCACCGTCCAGAATGATTCCGGAGTGTATCCGGTACGTATATAAGAGGTGGAACGCGAGAGCCTCATAAAATTGCGTATCGATTACGCGGGAAAAAGGCTTAACCCCCCCCACCCCGACGTAATGTACGTAACGAGGGTGTACACGCGCTAATCTCTGGGGCACATCATCCGAGCGATCCCTAATCTAACTGCAACCGAGCGAGAACCGACCCTTAAGCACACCGTCTACCCCGATATCCCATCTTCTACAAGCACAAGGGAGAGACGGAGAAGAGGAGAAGGAGAAGGAGAGAAGAATCGATGTTACCGAGGGCGAGCCAGAGCCGACCAACGAAGAATGTTAAAATAAGAGAGACAAAGAAAATGCAGCGCATCATCCACCATTAGAGATGATGCGATCCTCTCACACGAAGCAAAGACTGAGCGAGTGAGAGGAAGGTTGAGTGGTGGGGAGCGAGGGGGAAGGAAATATCGTGATTTAGAGCGAAACAGAGATTGAAAGTGCAGCCAAGGAAGATAGAGGCTGCGTGAAAGAGTGGGAGCGTGGCGAGCCGGGGGTTGACGTCGAAGGGCGCGGAACTCGGAGTGCGTCAAGGAGGGTCAGAGAGGGAGGAAGAGAGAGAGAGAGAGAGAGAGGGGAGAGGGGAGAGAGAGGGAGAGGAGGGAGGGAAGGGGGCAACGTGCTTCTGTCCTGATGTTTGCGCGAGATATCGCGCCGGTCCTCTGATGTATCTGCAGAATCTGTCCTCCATCCATTAAATCCGAGCTCATCCGACCATCGAGGCCACCCTGTCTCTTATCAAATACTATCGGTCGTTACGGGATCGGATCCTCCATAGAACGTCGTTCGAGCTACGTGTCAACGAGGAATCCCGGTGTTTGCGATGTAACACGGCCCGTCATTGAAATACTTTCGCGGTCGATACGCGACACGCTGTATCTCAGTAATGCATCTGGATTTGATGATACGGTATTGGACGCGCCTGATCGGCCTGATGCGTATGCTATCGCGAATGTCTGTTACATCCGGGAGGAAACCGAAGCGCGAATCACATTAGAGATCTTAATTTTACGACGGAGTTTTTCTCCGCGTCGGCGTTTTCGCGTTCGTCGCTCCACCAAGTGAATCCGTTTCACAGCCGTTCGTCGCTGCAGAGCCCGCGTGTAGAGCACGGCGAACGGCGAATACAACTTCTCTCTGAACGAGGAGGCAGGAAGTTTCGGCTCTCTTCTCAGGAGAGGTGTCAAAGAGTCCCCCCCGGTCGCGCAGCGGGGGACCTGTATACAAACAAGTATTTAGTGGCGTTTAATGGGAATTATCCGCGCCGGTGGGGCACAATTAGAGGCGGATTATTAACACCTGGAGCCGATGTCGCGTTACTCCTTGAGTTGCCGGCTTCTTGCTTCTATTGCCAGCCCTCTGAACGACGAAGTCGTATCAATACGTCTTTCCCATCGAAGGATAGATCGCAAGGTAAGCGGTGTCGCGGTCCGCCTTTCAAGCTGGCTCGTTCTACCGCGATTCCGGTTTTGGAATTTTGCTTTACGTAGGAAGAAATCGAACCGCCCTGCCAAATTCGATGTAGCGTGAAATCGCTCGAAACCGACGTTGCGACGTCCGGAAAGCCCTCGATTTGTAGACCCCCCGCCCTCCCCCCCCCCCTCCACCGTATTGGCGGTTCAGGGAGACACAAAATTTCGGAGAAGAATCGGAAATTCAGGCTCAACGGAGTCTTCTCTTGCTTATCGCCCAATTTGTCATTTAGACGCGCTCGAATAATTCCAACTATATCTGTAAGCGATCCGCAATCCGCAGTATTTATACTCCGCCAATTGAAATTACAAAAGCATCGATACGAAATAACTGTGCGAATTGAAGATGAAGAAGATCATCGGGGGAACGAATGAGCGAGAATTATCGTCGTGAAAGCGTCGGGAATGAATTCAGACGAGTGTCAAGTCATTTCCGCAAATCCACCGTAGACTCCCTGTCCGATAAATCCGATCTTACGCGGGACGCGCGCGGAGTGTGCAGGGAACACATTTTTGCGCATATTGCGCCCGTTCGAGCGTACATTCGCGCGCGAATTCTGCATCGGAGCGGACGATCCTCGGCGATCCGTGATACAATGACAATACGGAGGCCGCCATAATGCCGGCGTCCGCATTGACACGGCGGCGGTTTCCATGGAGGGATGAAGAGGGTAATGAAGAGGTGTCGAACCGTATCCCGTAAACCCCCATCGCGCCGGGCGCACCGAGGGTCTGCTCGCATAATAACTTACAGTTCGCTCATCAGTCACGGGTTTTAACCAATTATAAGGATATTAACGGGGGTGGCGCGATCGCGCCATCGCGCGAAACAACCCCCAGGGATAAGAGAGCCACATTTGCGACCGGTCCGATATCACGCGGAAGGGATTTAGCGCTTCCTGCTGCGATCATTTCGCGCGCCTCGGGCGTGCGCTTGTTTCGAAACGACGCGGCCGGCCGGCGTTTCGATGATAATCGCTCGCCGATCTATTTGCCATTGTTCGCTGAGAAGCGCGAGTGTGTTTGTCTCGCGCTCGACGCGTTTAGGCGCTTCACGTATGCTGCTCTCGCACATCAGAGCTCATATGTGGCTCAACGTTATCATTGAAATTGCTCGAAGAATTTTGTTCGCATTATTTTGTTAACACATCATCGCTAAAAAAATCGAGACTCGGTAAATCGTCGAATGATTTTATTAGTGAGTACGAAAATAACGAAGAGAGATCCATATTTTCCGATTACATTTTCGACAACCGCAGAAGTCATTATTTTTCCTTGGAGATTCCATCAAGTAAAATCTCGGAGTCTAACGTTAGCTGACTCATTCTGTGTATGAGACTTGGTGTACTGCGAACTTGCTGTCTGCGCGAAGTGTCTCGTTTGAAAAATACGAACGTTGAAGAGGTCTAAATAGTGGGCAAAATTCGCTGCTTCTGTTCGCATTATTGATGTAGTCTATTACGATCTCACGCACTTCCACATCTAGTCGCCCTTGCTATGTTGCTATTCGCCGCGACGACAAAAGAGGAAGCTCCAACGCAGGTGCGCACGTGCCCGGCGCAAATTCGCGTACTGGCCGCGTCCCTAACGATCTTTTTCGCTACGGAGCGTCGGCGTACCGTCGACGCTCTAATTACGGAGTATCAGGTGTCACTGGGTCTCATCTCCTGCAGCCTGACCCCCGCAATCATTGTGCCTCGGTCGAACGTTATCCTCGCTTCGACGCCTCGGTGAAACGCGACGGGGTCGAGTCACTCGATTCAGCCCCGAATCATTCGACTAAGCGGAATACTTAGCGGGAGGAATATAAAGAGGGCGGTCGAGCATTCAACGATCGCGTATCCGTTTCACGGAGACATCGTTTTCTTTTGTCATCTCCCCACCTTCTCACGAAAGAGAGAGAGAGAGACAGAGAGACAGAGAGAGAGAGAGAGAGAGAGAGAGAGAGAGAGAGAATGTGTGGGAGAGTTTCAACCCCCTTCACGTTTCGCGAGCTTAATAAAGCGCACCGCGTGCCGATCTTATTGCGTCGAGTATAATGCGCGAGAAAAGTCTTGGAATCGCTAAGCATTACATTCGTCTGCCTGCGCCGATGGCGTCTTGGAGAAAACATCCGCGATCATCCGCTTGCGATCGCGTCCATTCGACGGACTGTCCCGATGAAAATTTCGATTCCGTCGAAAATAAAATACCGATCGCACACTTTCCGCACACGGACGCACTTCGAGATGATAAGAAGGCAGGGTGGAGGCAGGACGCTTATTCCCCCCCCCCCTCCCCTCCTGCCGTCGACAAAAGTGCGCGCGATGCCGACCGAATCGTCGGCCGAAGCGAGATCGCGTTAAGAAACCGTTAAGTGGTTACTCCCGTTACTCCGTGTTAAAAGGAAAGTGGAGGAGGACGCGCCATAACAACGTACTTCTACGGGAAGAGACAGCTCGTAGCTCCCGATAATCACAGTTTATTGTGCCGCGGGTGACGGTGGACGACAAATTGAACGGTACGCCGCGGGGAAAGCCATGAGAGCTCATGGTGAATCGCGGGGAAAGTGGTCGAGCGCGAATTCCCGCATGCGGATCTAACAAGGGGGTGGCGGCGGCGGCGACGATGCGCGACGCGACGTATTATAATGACATACCTCTTGGAACGAGCGACGAGCGTGGAGGAGGAGGAGGAGGAGGAGGATGATGGCGCTCCTCATCCCCCTCGGAGCCAGCGAGGTGCGAGCCTGGATGCTTACGCGCACACAAGGTATCATCGATTCGGCGCACCGCGACCTCTTGGCTTCTCGTCAAATCGCACGCCTCCACGAGCCATCTTCCTCATTATCGTCGGGCTCTACTCTCTTACAGTAGTCGAATGGAAATGCGACTCGCGGGGAGCTCTCGCCGAGCACGAGACATCGTTTCTCGCCGCCTTGTCTTATTATTCGACACGCTTCTGCCTTGCACGGTGTACGTTTCGTCCCGTCTTGTATGTTTCGTGTTCGATTGTCTTGCCGTTCGACGGAGTAGTCGCGAAAGAAATTCCCGTCACCTGTGAGAGTTAACGTTCTGAGCTCTGCGCACCGGTCAGGCGTGAGACTCGTCGCGTGTACTGATTACCTTGGTAATTATTCATTGCTCATTGCTCGATAATTTTGCTGTACAGAGCTGTACACACATTCGTACAAATTGCACTCATTACAAAAGTATGACCGATGAACTGACCTCTCGCCGAAGAAAGGCAAAAGACAATTTTCCGAATCACTCGAGGCAAAGAACGCACGCATCTTCGCGTGCGGAAACATGAGAATAACCGGGACTCGGAATTTGGGTCAGGTGGAGACTAGTGGAAAGGGGTACATTCGTCGAGCACGCACGCAAGTCGAGAACCAAGTCACGTGCGTGTCCTCGAAAGGGCGTAGCTGCGACATTGCTCGCCGCACGTGAGCGGGCGGGCGGAGACATTTTCGAATCTGTTTAATCTCGGTACGCGACGCGTAAGTGAAAGCTATCTCCGTGAATACGAAATGGAACAAAGCGACAAACAAACGCCTTTCCTTTCCTGCCGCCACCGCCGCCGCCACCGCCGCCGCCGCCGCCGCCGCCGCCGCCGCCGCCGCCGCTATCTCGAGAGGAGTCGAAGTTGGCCGAGCTGGTGCGAGATTGCACCCCCTCGCGCGCCAACGCTTTGATGTGTGTGCTCGACACCAGCGTGTCACACTCCAAGTGTTTATGAGGCGAATCTCTTACCCCCTCTTGCCACCCCTAACTGCGACTCCGTCCTCTTCACCTCCTCGCTCTCACAGTCTCTTTTCCGCTTCGCTTTTATATCGCCGCGTCTCGCTCCTTCGCTCCGCCGCGCCTCTTCCTTAACACTCCGCGCTCTTCTGATCGCCGTGAATGCGCGCCGCCATCCCTCTTTTTGGTCCACTTTCGTCGGATAATTAACTGGCTACCCCTTTGCGCACCGTGCGCGCCGACGACCAACCACGGCGACGGCGCGGCTAAGGTCGTCGAACCGGAAATAGCGCGTCAAGTGACATTTGGGAGAGGCGGCGACGGATATCGGCGGCACCGACAGTAAGAAGTCGAGTGTAATTAATGATCACCATCGAGTGCGAACATAAACGCGCCGAGGATTTGCTTCGCCGCTGTGGGGATACAATGAATTCGCGTGCTCGCTCGGGGAGTTTCTCTCGGGGAAGTTTCAATTTAAATTAAACTCGAATTAAAGACGCGCAGATTAGACGGAGACTCTGCCGAGACAAGACAGTTGACTCGACAGTCTCTCTCGTAGCGACGAATATAATTCGCGTTCACTTTGGCTCGCCAATTATACAGTCGCTTTAAAGAAGCGGACTGCGAAAAATTTATTTATATATATACATATATATATATATATATATATGTATATCGACCAAAGCAAACTTTTGCCAAGCGTAATAGCGTCCCCGTGTGCGCGCGCTATCGCCGTAATTCTCTCGCCACAATATCCGAGTATTACGGAAGGATCTAAAATAAGTTCCGAGGATTAGCAGCGTACCGTCGCGTACAACGCGAACAATTACGGGAGCGAGTGATCGTTGCTGGGTAACGTTGAATCGGCTCCAGGCGATGCGATCCGCGTTCACCACCGTGAACAGGTCGAGCGTGCGAGCGCGACGTGTGTGTGTCGCGCGTTTACACGAGACGAATTTTATTAGATCGGCACAGATCGACACGCGTTACACCGTCCATGCGGCGCGATATCTGTCTGGTGAGTATTCCGCGGGCGAATGTATCGTCTAGAAGCGGCTTTGGCGCGGAAAGCGGCTTGGTGCGCGCAGATTATCGCGGGACCGCAAGCGGCAACGCGCGCGAGGTCGCGCGCGAATTCGTACGCGACGTGCGGATACGCGCGTTAAAAAAAAATAAATAAACGAACAAAACGGAAAGAAAAACAAGCCCGCGCGCACCGGCGCGCGCGGATGAGAACCCGCGCGAACGCGCGAACGCGAGTGCGAATGCGCGGGCGGCTCGCATCCGGTATATTTCGGACAATGCCGCGGATTACGGATAACTTTGCCCCGCGATTGCGATTATGCTTTCGCCGCTTCGGCGCGGGAATTACGTACGCTTACACGGGTCGCGGCCCTTTCATCGTTCGCGCGCACTTTTTCTCTCCACATCGACGACGACGACGACGACGACGACGACGACGAGGAGAAGGAGGTGGTGGAGGAGGCGGCGGCGACGGTGAAATGAATGGCGAACGAATGTGTTTCCGAAACTTGTTTCGACAGTGGCGATAATAAGGGCCCATTGAGACGGTACGAGCGCTATTGTGTCCCTGTCTGAATATACCTGTCTCGGGCCCGCCGAACATCCTGAAGATTCTCAATAGAGCGAACGAACTCGAAGAACGGCCGAGCATACGAGTGAAGAGAGAGAGAGAGAGAGAGAGAGAGAGAGAGAGAGACACTTTCTTTAGACCGAGTCCTTTTAAACGCGCGAATCGCCGCGCTTGCGATCGCTTTTATCCTGTTCTCATCCTCATTTATGCACGTGCTTGCGTAGCCGAGCGTAATGATTACGAGCGCGATTATCGCGACCGGATATTCGTCGCGATGATCTCAGGCTCGCGCCGCGAGAGCCTTCATCTTGATGATAACTGTAATAACGCGCAATAAAATAATTTCCTAACAATTGAATGTCGGGTTGATGTAAAAGTCTTTGGTGACAAACGAGCGTTGACACTCTTTAAACAGAAACGCGCCGACAAATGGAACGTTCATTTCCAAGGGAGGAGACTTCCAAGTGGATTTAATAAAATGATGTCATTAAGAATGCTATTAGCCGAGCGGGCTATCTTTTAGTAGTTCGGGTTCCAAGTATCAGTGTTAAGGTCTCTCGTCGAGAGGAGCCTCTCCGACGTGCACGAGCACGCCCGGGAAGACCGGGATGGTCAGTGATCCAGCGCGTCGACGATCTCGACGGTAAAGGAAGCCGACGGTCTCGTCGAAGACTTTAACATCGGGCGGGATTAAAGGAGCCGCGCCAACGGTAACAACGTGGAACGGGGGCAACAATGGAGGCGGTAGCCGAGAGATTATGACCAATAAATTGCCTCACGGTTCATTTCGCTAATTCCCGTAATAATCTAATAGATTAACGATTATCTGTTTAGTGCGGCCTCGTTTACGTCCGGGGTCCGTGCGCCGGGGGTGCGGACGGTTCATTCAAGAATCATGAATGAGCCTTTGGGACTTCTCCCGAGGCGGAGAAGGTCCTGGGACGCCTCGCGTAAAAGGTAAGGTACGAATGTGTGAAGCGAAGGCTTGCGACGGCGGAGAAGAATTTCACAGATAAAAACGCGAAGGAATAATGTATCTTAAAGAGACGACGGAATCCCCTCGCCGCGGCGCGAATGCATTAAATTCTCGAGACGAGCAATTAAAGAGATTTGATCTCTCTCTCTCTCTCTCTCTCTCTCTCTCTCTGTGCGTCGAATGTGATTAGGATTTGGGGTGTGTGATTCCTATTTACACCCCTCCGACAATGCAGAGTCGACGGTGGTTTGAGTAGAGACGTATGATCTTTCTGTCGCGCCGGCTAACGCCGCCGAATTCGGGGCGCAATTTAATTTGATGGTGGCAAACGGAGACCGAAGGGGGATCAAGAAGATTGAAGGGGGTGAAACGAGCAAAGACCAGCAATCGGTATTTAGTGGCTGCTGCGAGTGACATGTACGAGCTAACAACGTCCCATCGCATTTTCAATGAGCCGAGGAGCCGAAAAAAGCATTTCTTAAGCATCGCGAGCTCCTCGACGCGGCGCACTTTTACGCGTGTATACCATAGCATCACCGTTATTAACATAATTGCGCGACCGAAACAATGACGGTATGAACGAGTATGGAGCTTACATTATATTATATACGGGACAAGCGAATTCACGTAGTGTGCAAGCAACGCGATGTGAACAATCGATATTTCGAAGCAATTCGATATTATAGACAGCAGAAATTTATTCGCACATAAAATACACGCGTAGCTTAGCGTAGCGCGCGCGCGCGCGCGCGCGCGCAAGAATGAGTTTTTTCCGCGCGATTTTTGCCGATGAATATAAATCGCCGAGCTGAGCTTCCCGCTATCGTTTAATACCGCAGGGATACCCCGGAGAATAGCCGCAACCCCAACCGCGCGGTGCGCTAGGAACGGCAGCCTCGGCCGAAAAACGCAAGACAAAGGCGCGTGCGGCCTTGCGCAGGATCGCGTGAATCGTTGATGCGCGAGGCAGAAAATAAAGACGGGCGCAAGTGCACCGCGCGCAGGCGGTGCAGCGTCGCCGAGGACGATCGCTCGCGAAGGAAGGGGTGGGGGGGGGGCGACAAAGAAGGATTTTCGCGGGGAGTGGACCCGCTGTCGCGTGCGTTCTTCAATGCGGGAGATGCGTCCGCCCGTATCTGCGTGCGTGCGCGGCCGCGTGTGCGTGACGTGGGTGGAGAGGTTAACACGTGCGCACGAGGGATTTCTGTGTCGCCGTGAAACGCTTAGCGAGATTGCAGTCGACAATACGACAATACACCGTGCGTGACACGCCCGGCGCGGTTTTCGCGGGGATGGCAGGGCGGGAGGAGTAGAGGGACGCGCAGAGGCCGCGGCGGTTGGAGCGCGGGGCGGGGGGGGGGAGGGGGCTGCTGCTGCTGCTGCTGCAGGGGGCAGCGACGACGAAGGGGTGGATTTCGAGCAGACACTGAAATCTCGCCAATTCTAGAGGGATGGCTCGCCACACCCCTGCTCGCGCGAGGGCGCGCGGCTTTCATCATGCGGACTCGACTCCACCGCGGCCCGCGATTCTCACCCTTGTTTACCGCGGCGACATACAACCATGCTCTCCCTCTTCCCCCCTCTCTCTCTCTCTCTCTCTCTCTCTCTCTCTCTCTCGCTCTCTCTCTCTCTCTCTCTCGTCGAGAACAGAATGCGCGCAATATTTCTACGCTTTTAAAAACGCAGGATTATCGGCTAATCTGCACGATGGGGGCGGAATGGGGGTCGGCAACCTGATGAATATCCTATCATTAGTATTGTAATTAGTGTCAACCCTTGAGCACTAGGATGTTCTTGTAACCTACTATCACCTAGGACGGGTGAATTTTCACTTTTAATCTTTTTTATTTCTTTCTTTCGAAGTGTATATAAATTATTCATAAATAAATTATAAATTCTAGCAGCCGCTGTATCAGGCACTTACTGCTATCTGGCAACCGTTAACAAATATCATAAGGTGAATTTTCACCCATCTTAGTGTTTAAAGGTTAAATATACATTGCAACAGAGAGAAAGAGATCTGTTGTAAGATTTTTATAAGAAAATTACAAGAAGATTATAAGTGAGAGAGAAGAAATGTTTGAAATTAGCTTTACACAGCCAGTGTCCCAGCCGAGCATAAGTGCCATTATCGTGAAAATTTTGTTCAAAACCTCCTTCAAGCGGCATGTCATCGCCTAAAAATGACACGTCTTACCTTTTTTTTTTTTTTTTTTTTTTTTTTCAGAAAATTGCGCCACGGGGCGGATACGCAATCTCCAGTGATGGGACAGTGTGACGTCGATCATGTGTGTCTGAAAGATAAAAACGGGCCGGACACAATACGTCGGACCCGATCTCGAAGCAAAGTGGCAAGCTGCTAGTACAAAAAGGTGCTCCTGTGTACACGAAATGGTATTCGGGAGCATCCTCACCCTTCGGCGCGATGTATCTCCGCTCTGTGTGCCTACCCATATGTATCTAGCTTATAAAATAGCGCACAATGCCAGGCATTATGATGTGCGGAAAGTGCACAAGTGCACGGGCTCTTGAGTTTGTAGCGAAGATTTCGTATCTGTGTCCCTTTGTGCACCCGCGAGGGCTCAAATGGCCGGTCAATGGCAAAAGGGGACCGCGATGTATGTCACGCTGTATTTTCATATGTTAGCAGCGCGCGCTATGCCTGTGTATTATGCAATCGTACAAGATGGGGCGAATATCGTGACATCGTAAGAAAGGGGGCTGATAGGGGTTGTTTATGTTATTATTCCGTGACTGATCAAGTGTTTGGTCTCGAAGTGAGACCGCACAAACGATAATCCTCCGGCCAGTTTTCTTTCTCGCTTTTTTTCTGCTTTTTCAGGAAAACCAATCTCGTCGATCATTCTTCGCGTACGGTACAGTAATTTCAGGGAGTTTCACCGGTGCTCGCGCGCGAGCAGAAATCATGGTTTGGTTATATTTTTCATAGGACGGAGGACGTTTTTGATGGAGAAGCATGACCCACTTCTTCGCTATTACAAATCAATATTACGTCGTCTCGAGGGCGCCCGGCTATACGTCAAAGCGAGATCAAACTTTTTCAATCTCGATTAATTCCGCCGCTGCGGTATTGCCGTGACAGGGCGATTGTCCGCTGTTAAAGAGTGCGGAAAACTGCGGTTGAGTGACACGAGCGCTTGAAATTTAAAAAAAGATCCCTATGAAAATAAATAGAACGGGGGTGCGCGCGGTGACAGGCAGCGGCGCTTCATAAATGCCCGCCGCCGCGAGGTAATTTCTCTTTGTCACGCTCAGCACGATAACGAGATGACTCTCAAAAACGCAATTTGAAAAATTGCGCCGCCATTTGTAACGCTCCAAGTTACCGATACCTAGACGTTTTAATAATTAATAAATAATCATTCTCGACAAGAGAAGAGAAAAGAGAAAAGTTCGCTCCCGTGAGACCGACGTTTTAACAAGAAGATATTTCAATATTTTATTTACACAATACTTTAATATTTTTCCCAAGATTAACTTTGACAATTTTTGCATGCGCGTGACAAATACTTTTGTTATTTATTACGATCTGCGATCCGACATGATCGTCCAGGCTTATCTTTTTGAGATTGCAGAAACAAGAGTTGGAGCTCGATTATATTGAAATCTTTCGATTTTGTTATTTATCACGATCTGCGATCCGACATGATCGTCCGAGCTTATCTTTTTGAGATTGCAGAAACAAGAGTTGGAGCTCGATTATATTGAGATCTTTCGATTTTGAATTCTGACGATGTAATTCGAGAAAAAATAAAATTACGTGCAATTATATACAAATTCTGTTCCTATAAAATCACATATATAATAACACGTAATCATACATGTGACCACTGGGAGGCAAAAATTCGTGCATGAACTTTATGCAAGTGTATACGATCCTTTTTGTTCGGGAAGAGCTCCGGTCGTTTTATCCGTGACTAAACAAACGCTCGTTTCTCTTACGGCTCGATTTTGCCGAACACTCTCACCGAAAAGAAATAGATTAATTCAAATCGACGTTGCGCGCTTCGAAACGCGTCGAGCGTCGAGCGTCGCGCGATGGATAACGCGTGCGAGTTCGCTGAAAATTCCAAACGCGAGATCGGGAAATCTCCACGCCAATGGGACTCTCCGAGTCCTGGTAAATGGTTAAGCCGGGGATTTAGTAGCTGCTTCGGCGCAGGGGTAAAGGTTACAGGCCGCCGATTCCGTGCGGTTCCAGGATCCGCGCGCGCGCGCGCGTAAAACGTGTGCACGCACGATACACGTGTATCCGCGCGGAACAACGCGCGGCTCGTGAAATCTCCATGTAAGAGTCCGGCCTTGCGCGCCGGCTCTCCCGTAATGCCCGCAGGAGCCGCAGGGGGAATCCCCACGGCGGGATCTTCAATGACGATGACAAGGGCCGACAGCCTTTCCAAACACGCAGTTGTAAACGTCTGCTCTCGTTTCATGCCAGACGTGACCGTGACCACGTCGCCCTAAGGGCTTTACTATTTCGGCAGCAGCGCGGCTACTGTTCGCTACCGAGTTAATACGCCGGTAACTCTCGCCGCGGTACGAAACGGAAACGCGCTCGTGTGTCGGTAGATTTGCGTGAGAAGCTCGCGACTTGAGGCGGTTTTGGCGTCTTTAGCCTGACGCTCCTCGTCGGCGCGTACCTGAGGTGCGACCGCGTCTCTTTCACGCGAGACCATTAACGCTGGAATCACCGGCGACTAACGAGCAGTTTCCGTCAGAGCGGTCGAGACGACGGTTTTTCGAAAAAAAAAAAGAAAAAAAGAAGATAATGCGAGGGGAAAACGATTATTTGTTTTTTTTTTCACAGTTCCCTCTTCCAACATCGGTTGAAAATATAAGGTGTAACGAGTGCGTACATTTCTGTGTAATTTCTCGAAGAAATTATAAACCGGTTGATTTCGACCGCTTTGGTAGTTCTGGGACGATATAGTCGAAAGTCCGGAGCATTCGCAATGCTGTTAGTGTCAAGATTGTTTCGTCGGATGGTTCGTTATCATTTTCTGCGTTTCCGTGCTCGTTCACGGCGACGTGAGCTCGTTTCTTCATCGTGAACAGATTAGCCATACCTTCTAAATTGTGCACGTGCACTTCCGCGTAGGGAGGATACCCTCCGAAAAGTCTGCTCGCACTTTTAATAACAATCTAGGGTCAAACGAACTATCTTTTCTTCCTGATTATTTCTGAAGAGCTTACGAAGCGAATTCCTGGCGTAACGACGTCCGTGTATGAGCGTAAACAATATTGCAATTTGCTATCCTCGCAATAGGCTGCTGAATATCCTGAAATGAAGCTCGTAATCCGACTAAGGGTTTACTGCATTCTGCACGCGGGATAATAAAGCGGCACCGATTACAAAATCCTGGAGATCCTTTTCATCATCAGCCATTTCGTCCCGATTCGCCCCGATTTTCTGAAAGGATTTTACCGATTTCCAACGGTACAAACCTCTGCCTGTCGTCGGAGAGCTCGCTTCGTTGCGCCGAGCCTTTCAAAGAAACAGACGCAGTCAGTTGGCAATAAACTCGCCGTTACTCTTCATTTACGTATATCTTGAAAATTTCACGAAAATCGCAAGTCTCACTGAGGGAATCAAAAATCCGCCCGAGTGTGCGCGGGCGTGCTTTTAAAATATTGTATCGATTTCTATCTCAACTTCTGTGTCTATCCGTTTGATAGAGATATCACATTTGTCCAATTTATCTTGTAACATATTTTGCGCGACATTATCCACGCATTCGTGTGCGCACCGACGCAGATAATTGAGGCTCCGTTGGAAAAAAAGGAAGTTGTATCTTTAGCTCGCAGCGACTGAATTTCCGATTGTACACGTTTTACACGATCAACGGTTCTCGCTTTCATCGAGTTATGTTACCTGTGTTAGGCAAATTCTCTCCAGCGCACCCTTCCGACTCTTTTGTTAAAACTAGTTCACCGGTACAAACTCGGTGAATACACTCGCGTCCACTGAGCTTCGTTTCGATCAACCCTTTGCGAGCTCCGTTTCTGAGAGAAGCGACACCGAAGTGACAACGGCAGCATGACAACAACAACAACAACAGTAGCAGCAGCAGCAGCAGCAGCAGCAGCAGCAGCAGCAGCAGTAACGGCACACAAGAAGATCTGGGGAACCGCCATGCGGCTTATGGGAAGCTGATCTCCCTAATGCTGCTAATACTTTGGCTTTAGTCGGGCATTAAGAGCAAATGCACTTACATTCTACCATTCAAGTCTCTGTGTCGCGGACCATCGCGCGGAAGGGCTCGCGGTGACCTCGTTTACGTTTCTCGAAGTCTTACAGATCGGATTATCAGGAAGTGCACAAATACGTCGGGACTGTCCGCTTCGCGGACCGCTCGCGAGGCGTATTCTTTCGATCTCTCGTCGCTGCTTTCGCGGCCGCAGTCGGACGTGGATCGATTTTATTCCTCCTAAAAAGGGTTCTTTCCAAACAGACCGTCATTCATCGGCGAAAGAATCGAGCGAAATTTCGAAGTGGAATTTTCCACCGGAGAACTTGCGCAGCGCTCTCGGCGAACGGCAAAGCGCGGCGCGGCGCCAACGTGAAGCGCTTCCAAGCCTCGCGGTCGAATTTGACGTCGACATATGCCTGTGTTTGCTCTCCGACATGCACGCTCGTCTGGATGACTTTGCTCAGTTCAGACCCTTCTCCTTCTCTCAGATGACCACAAATTGACAACCCTTCGCGCGCGGACGAAATCGAGTATGCTGAAGCGGACACGTGTAATCTTGCACGCCGATAATTGAGGGCGATTGAGTTCTCCCTCGGTGTCGCAGTCGCTTCTGCTGCAAGTTTCGTCGACTGGCGCGATTATTTATGCGACTGCGGCGCTACGAGTGCGAGACTGTGGTTGTTATTTTCGCGGTCGACCGCAAATTGACAGCACCTGGCGTCGGCGGCACGGTGGGCATTGCGGTGTATCGCGTTGTCCTCAAGTGGTGTATGAAGTGCATATAGGATGCGAGAACAGTTTAGCGGTAGTTCGTCAAAGGTAGGTCGAAAGAGATGCCGTGTGAATTGGTAAGTTCAGTCGAGTTACGTTGAGAGAGCTGAACTTTCCCGTTAGTGATGGTAGCGACCTTCTCTCGAGCGGCGTAATCTTTCAGAATTCTCGGGGTTTTCTGACGCTGCCGTCTTCGGATCGTCTAGTCAGGTTCCGATCGATTCAATTCTCGGATTTTGCGATTTTACAGCTTGAGAAGTTGGCGCCCGCGTATATTTTCAATAAGGTGCGGCGTATTCTTCTCGTTAAATGACAGACACACACACATACACACAGAGATATTCCCCCTGTCGCGACGTGTGTGGTTCTGCTGAGAAAACAACGTCGTAAATGTCCACAATGTGCCGGTGTGGACGAGCAAGGTGGTCGGCGGTCGTTCAAACACATCCCTAGATTTCAATAAGAGGAGGTGTGAATAGACTGTTCCTGATAATGAGGAATCTACCGGCTAAGCATCCACTAGCCCATCTATCTAACCAACCGGCGGTTCGTTACCCCATTCCTAGCCCGTTCGCACCCCCTTTCCACACTATCGCTGCCACTGGCACTGCTAACCCTTTCGCATGCCTCCGGCTTCGTTCCAGCTTCCCTTTTTAACCTCTGTCACCCCCGCTGCGTTTGTGCGCTGAAAATCAAGGAGCAAATAATAAAAAGAGACCAACAATAATGTAAGGGTTGGGCTGAAGAAATAAAAAAAATGTAAGAAAATCGCAAAGCACGTTCAATGAGACTCAATATTAAGGAGATTAATTAATTATAAGCAAGCAATTAATTAATTGTAAAACTGTATAATTTATTTCGCGTTGTGTATAACAATGTATTTTTTTAATTTTATTTCTCAGCGATTTAATTCATTCAAGCTGCTAATATCACTCGACCCTGATGTCGCAATTGTTCCGTGGAAGTTTAATGCATTAATACGACATAATTTTAATAACGATACGACAGGAACAACATGACGTCGCCGTAACAGTCGTCCTGTCCACGCTCTCACTGGCAGATTTGAAACGGTCGATACGTTTCAGTGAACTCCGAAAGCTTCGGCAGCTCGACAGATAGTTGCCGAAGAAACTGCCGGAGCTGACGAGGACGGCGGCCAACGGCGGGAGGAGGGAAGGGATGAAGCGGGTAAGGGGATGAAATTGACGACGGGCGGTACGCGACGAGCGATACGAACAGGAGGAAGAGGAGTACTCGCGAGAGCGGAAACGCGCAAAGGAATCCTTTTGGTAGAAAAAGCGTAGGACAGGATCGTGGTTGAAAGGATTCCGCGGATTAAGACGCGATAACGAGCTTCGTTCACTCTCTCTCGAAAAGCCGTCCTTAAGAGGATCACGGCGCGACGTCGATTCCGCGGTGATTGGCTGATTATCCGGCAAAGTAATACCGCCGGTTTATTGTTTCCTCGATCTGACACTTCAGCCCCCGGAGATAAAAGATCCTCACCACTCCGTTGACGCCCCAGCAGAGAGATAGTGAAAGGGGAGAGAGAGAGAGAGAGAGAGAGAGAGAGAGAGAGAGAGAGAGAGAGAGAGAGATGAATTACGAGAGGTAGCAAGGAATAAACGCGACGTATCAAACACGCTTACAATTAGATCCATTCCTGCTGGAGTGAGAAGCAATTGCTTGAAGAATTTTCTGTATTTTTGCATCTCCCGAAAGTGCTTCATTCCCTGCTCAAACAACACCAATCACCCCCCCACCCCCCCCGCTCCTTCGTTCTCGTTATCCTACGCTTATAAATTCAGCTTAGCGTTATTTCATTCGTCGTTTCTCTCTGCTCGTGTCACCCCAAGCAAATGGCACAGAATGTTTTATTAAACATTTTTATTAATATTCCGACGGCCTTAATCTTGAGATTTAGTTTAACGTTTTGGTCGGTTGGACTTTTCAATCAACCACGTCTATTCGCATCGCGGCAAGATGCTTTTGTGCATTGTGTAGAAAATGCGCTTTAAAAATGAAATCTTTCAAGATCTCGCGCGTCTCGCTGAATCGGGATTATCGTGAGACCAGCGCTTTGATTGCGAGGTATAACGATCAAGCATTAAAAATACGATCTCAGCGATCCCGCGATGAAAATTGACAATTGGAAATGCCGATGGAAAAGGACACCCCGATCGGAAGACAATGGCCTTCAGCCCCCCCGAAGGGAGACCTTCATATCCACGTCACGTCACCTATTATTGCGTTAACAGCTAATCATCCACGATCCCTTGTTCCACCGTTGTTATGAGATTCCAGGAGGGTGAAATCCAGACTCGCACAGGAGACTCGGGAAAATCAAGGCAACTTCGGCCATATCCGTGAGCTCCGACGAATCCGGATCTCTCAGCAGCCCCGAATTTTCGAAAGCTGTCCTGTCGCGCGAGCCCGCGAATTGCGTGCGCACGCTGCTTTCAGCGGCGAAGGAAACATTGGAGTCTCACGTGGAGAGGGTATAGACCGCAGGATATCCGGCCGATGTCGCGAAGACGCAGGGAAACGCAGGGATCTCTCGCGGAGGGTGGAGGATTAGAGGAGGACGGGGGGCTCCGGGACAGAGATTGTTATGCCTAAACAAATCACGAGATTGTTTGCAGTGGCATCGTTTCACGCATGATGCCGTGGCCGTTCTTTATTCCTTCCTCGAGAGTCGATGCCACTTGAGCGAGTTGGAGTGTAGGCGAATGCGAAGAGGGCGAAGGCAGCCGGTGCTCCTGTCTCTCTATTCCTCTCTCTCTCTCTCTCTCTCTCTCTCTCTCTCCCTCTCGGACGCTCGCCTCGCCGGCCACCCCCGCGGGGTGGCTTTGATCTGCGTCGGAACCTAACCCCGCTGTTATTTTACCCACTTGGACGATGCTCCAGAGACTCTGCGGGACTCCGCGTCGGCAGTCATCGCCGGCAAAGGAATGACGCCCGCGTGCGCGCGCGCGCGCGATTGTTTTTCGGTCTCCGGCCACTCGACGGCGAGGAGTCGAGCTCTCCCCGTAGCTCGTGCCTCGTCTCTCTCTCTCTCTCTCTCTCTCTCTCTCTCTCTCTCCTTGTCTCTCCGTCGGTTTATGTTTATCAAAGCGAACGCGATTGTCGGGATGGGGGTCCAGCCGCGGCGATCACCGGTCTCGCGAATGCCGGCGCTCGCGCGGCTTCATTCGCGCTGCTAAACAGCCTCGCCGAGGATCCGAGGATCCCGCCGCCCCGACTGCTGGACTCGTGCCGGAGTGATCCTCGCTTTGAGCCGCGTGGAAAGCGGCGCGTTTTTCGCGGCCCGCCCGGAGAGATGCATATTTCATCGCGGGGCGAGCTCGGCCAGTCGGCGCCGGGTATGTGTGCGGCTTTGCTCCCGTTACGCTCTCTGTATATAATTAGCCAAGCGCTCTCTCGCTGGACCGACCGAGCGCGGCTGGGCGACTGAATGGTCGTAGTTATCGCGATGTTTATGCACTCGGACGCGGCTACCATGCACGTCGAGTGCGCGACGGCTGCGTGAAAGCCGCGCTGCACGTCCGTCGCATTGTTTCCCCGAATTTGTCGACTCCCTGTGCAAAAAGTCGCTCGCGAAAATACGAAACAGAGAGAGGCATACATTTGTTACATTTCCCCCGGGATCGAGTTTTATCGGGGTCGTTCGATGAGTAACGCGGGCTAACTCGCGGCTAACTCGCGGAAAACTCCGCGAGTCGATGAAATCTCTCAGCGCTCGGCCACGCGACTTTGTGTCTTTCTTGTGCTTTCTCTTGTCGACGACCTGCCGCAGAGAATGTGGAAAGAAGTTACATAGCCGGGCGCAGTATCGACTATCTGTCTCTCTCTCTCTCTCTCTCTCTCTCTCTCTCTCTCTCTCTCTCTCTCTCTCTCTCTCTTCCTCCGTCTCGGAGCCCTTGACAGAAATCCCCGCGAACTTATCGAGCGGCCCGGTACTTGGATTGCCGATTGCGGCAACGTCCACTTGGACTTATCCGGGCGCGTCGGTTCTATATCTTCGCTTAAAATATACGCCGATGCTCTCACGTAATCGCACCTGGCGCTGGTTTAAGGGCACCGACAATTAGATGACGTAGCGCACGGCGTAACCTCCGCTGCGGATTCTCCATATTCATGGGAGATCAGCGCGCGTTTAGACGCTGGGGGATACGCCGGTGAGTTGATCAAAGGCTCGGCTGCGATACCGGCGGGGTCCTCACAGCCCCTGCGAGCCTCTCGCTCTTTATTACTCAAACAACTCCCGGGCACCCGAAGTTCAACTGTACTTTTCAAATAATGACCCCGTCATATTGTATACCTTTGCATTTTTGCATTAACAACTCCGGCGCGCGCGCGCGCTTTCTTTAATGTTTCGAGATCGACGGTCGCCACGAATGGGGATGACTGCGGACCGGCGGGGGGCGGACAGGGGGGAGAGGAATCGGCGCTCTCTAGGGGCGATAAAGGGAGGCAGGAAATGAGAACCACTCACAGCAGCGGGACTTCATCGGAACCGTCTAATGTTTGATCGAGAATCGGCACGCCGCGCCGCGCCGTCGTGCGTGAGCGGGAGTTGCGTCTCGCGCGGTAACTCCCGTCCAAAATCTCTTTGGAACTTGGATGAGGTTTCGGGATTACGCGGGGGGATATTTATGCGCAGCCTTACAATGTGCCAAACGGGGCCAAATACATCTGATTAAATCGTGCCAAGACACCGGCGTGTTGTGATTCTCCCTAAATCTTCGCGATTTAGATTTGCACGTACGATACGTACGTTGCGTCGCGACACGATGCGAAAGCGTGGAGAAACCTGATGAAATTCACGCGATGTTCTTCGTCACAAATTTCTGTATTGGTGATCGAACGGATATACACACACACACACACACACACTTATACATTCGGCGCGCCTGCTCTCGTTATTACGCAGCGCCGTAGCGGCGCAGTTGTGCGCTCGACGATAAACAAAAGGGAATATTCCGAATGGAGGAAAAGAACGCGCGGGAACGGAGCTGTTTACATATTTGGGCAAACCGACGTTCCGCGTGCGCGCGCGTGAAAGAAAGAGAGCTGCAAGACGCGGGCTGGGATTGAATGGGGTGAGCGGCTTCAATTTGCGTGATGGTCGCGCGATGGCTGCGTCTTTCCAGGATAACCGTAATCTTCGGACGTCAAGAGAGGAGAGCAAATTTTATCGCGGCCGTCCCGGCGCTCCAGACGCGAAAGGACGAGCAGGACGGTAGAGGTAGATCCTTAGCTTTGTCAAAGGGCCAACTTTATAACCTTTCATATCCATGTTTGCATACCGGGCGCCGGCAGGGGCGGCTGTTCCACGGCAGTCAGGGAGTCGCCCCGTCGTGCCTTACCACCACCTACCTACCGACCTTTCGACCTACCGACCTTTTCAAGACGTAATTAAATGACGTCGCGTCTTGCGCGTCTTGCGTTTTTGCCCGACGAACGCGTGAATTTTTGTGCCTGCGCAAAAAGTTGACTCGACACACACAAGGTTGTTCCTTCTCTGCGCGAGCGTAGATAAGATGTTGCAAATACGACCGACGGCGAGCGTTAATTCGATGTCGATATCACAGAAATATCACTCACTGCAAAGATGTGACGAGAAGAGAATCGATTAACGAGATTCTCTCTTTCAGCCGAGGCAGAGGCGTATGTCAAAATTCCGACGCGAGAGATCTGAAAAGGTGAAGAAATGAAATTTCGACGGAGCGTTTCAAGAGACTCATCTGACGCGACAGAAGCAGGAAACGGTCGCGGCCCAATCGCTCTTATCCCGTGGCGTTATTTATGAAAAAATGCCCCCCCCCCCTCCTCCCCATCCTCCCCCGTCTAGAGTCATACGTTACTTTCCCGCGATTTCGTAAAGGCGCGTAACAATGGCGAACACATCAGGTAGTCCCAGGCGTAATCGCCTTAGCAGATATTTCTGAATGCCGCGCCGGGGTCGCGAGAGAGTTCCATGCCACCCCATAATGGGTATCCGGCACACGTAATGATAATCCCATAATGCACGGATCTACTTGAAATCGGCCGAACCCGGTACACAGGTCTCGAATATCTTCGGCTCGGTGCGCATCGAAATCGTACTTCCTATTGAATCCATCCGCGATCTCGCACGGCCACGATGTGGGCATGCTGGTAGACAGGTCGGAATATCGCGGTATAAATATATACACAGAGACCGCCCTGGCACTCGAGACACGATGATTCCGGACTCAATGGAATTGACATATGCATCTTCTAGTCGTGTTCGATCGAGCAGCATGAAGAATCTCCGTGTTCTCGGATATGACGGCAATATGCGGCAATCGAGTGCGCCGCGCGCACGGCGGAGGAGACGGCGTAAGCTATTTATTTTTATTTACTTTTAGTGCGTCAGCTTTGTGCAATGTAACATAGCATTGCTACGTATACCAAAAAGACAGTGAGAGGCTTACTTTCGCTTGGTAATAGGTCCGCCTTTTTTAACAAGAGAATATATAAAGATATGTAGATAAATATAGCAATACTCAATATTTGCGTGAAGAAGCTGGAGCTAATGTTTTGAACTCAATCTGGCAAGAATTTATTTATTTCTTCTTTATTTTTACGAAGGATTGGTGTCTCACGTCAATAAAAATATCTATGTAAATCTATGTACGTCAGAAAATGTGTACACGATAAAACTTATCGAAAAGGACAAATCGTTTTGAAGATATAAGAGGGATTTACGTTTTATCAACTCATGTTAAAACGTGCGCGTGTTATTCAATGAGATTTGTGGAAATTGAACTTTGGTTTTGTTCAGCAGGCAGTAATCAGCCTCGTTGGTTGTGCTGCATCTGATAAGCTTGCTGACATCCTTGTTAGCTCGAAACATTCAATCTGCATGTACCTCCTGAGTGTGCAACCGCTGATACCCTGAAGAAGTCGGTAATGCCGCGTGAGTGCGCTGCGGCGAAGAACTTCTGCATCAACCTTGGTAAGGTTTTGGTGTAGCATGAATGAACGTCTGGTAACGTAGAAAACGAAGCAGATCGAGTTCGTCGGTTGGTAACTGTTTGACAACGTTTCCGTATGTAAGCTGTATCTTATCCAAGATAAGTTCTTCATTCACGATGCTTGGTTATTAGAATATTTCCAAGTTGAATGTTAGAATCTCGTGAAATATGATGCATAATTGGATTTTCAGTAAGAGAGATTAATACAAAATTGACTCAATATACATATCTATAATACATATTATAGTACATATTATAGTACATATTATAGATATTATAAAAAAAGATTCTAAGATATTCTATACACGACAGACGACTAAATGTTATTTTTTAAAATCATATTGAGACCGGCTAATGATAATTTTTAAAAGATCCGAATGCATTCCAGTAAATGCTGATCGATAAAGTGAGACACGGTCGGCAACATTCGATGGAACTTAACTAGTCGGTAAGTCTCAATCTTCCGTAGATAGGAAAATATCATGGGTAGCAAATAAATTGTTTATATACGTATACTGCAATATGCAGATACATAATAAAATCTTTTGAAAGAAATTGCAAACGTAAATCTGCAAAATTCATTACGCTTTTAATACAGGCTACGCTTATGCAGGCAAACGCATACAGATACACGTGACACATGAAAATAATACTCAATAAAATATAAACTGCATAACATAAAAAACAAACTATTTAATACCGAGTTAAAAGTATATGAATTTAAAGTACCATTTTTACCTCCAAAATTCTCACGTGTGCCCGAAATAGAATCGAGGAAATTATGTAAAAATAACGAAATTGTTGGAATGTAGTTGTCCTCAGGAGCTGGCGGTGGCTAAAATTAAATTAATGGCGGTAGACTGGTAAAAATGCTAATCCAAGTGCGCGTCATTAAAGCAAGCTTGTATACAGCGATCCTCGTTTTCCCCTCTGCTATTTTGCATTCTAACACAGCAATTAATGTCTCACTGAATTGAAGATAAACGCACAATATAAAATTTACCTCCCTTTTGAATCGCAACGCTCTTTGAAATGTTTCTATTCGAACTTTCTATCGTCTATCATGTTTCCACAGAGTTATTAAAAGCAGGTGAACGTAATGGTAGAATGTAATTAAAAAGCGAGCTCTCTGCGTTTGATACCGAAATTATTGAATCAACCATCCGCGGAAGATGCACAAAATGGAACGGGATGCACAAACTCTTCTGAAGCCGCAAAGATAATTCTAGCTTGGCAGCCTTTTATGAAGTACTTTGATTAAACAATGTGTTCCAGTTTTGAAGAATTTATGCAAATGCAGATTGATACCCAGCCGGAAGCGCCGTTTCCGTAATCGTACATATTCAGGCTGATTAGCAATTACAGCACGAAATTGCAGCGTAGATTTATCACGCAAATAACAGTCCAAAATGCTTGTTAAAGGGGAACGGTTGAATAAAACAATCATCGTTTATATCTAATTTTATATTATATGTCTTTTGCTGAAAGGTTCGTCATTTATACACGTCTGTTCGAAAGAGACAATGGAGCCTTCATTTTCAATAAATTATATATTGAAAGCTGTCTTCAATGCGTCTCTTTTTATTAACCATTTCCTTTCAACAAATCCATTATCTGATTGGACAACGAGCTTGCCCGTTACAATTTCGACAGTTTAATTCCAAAGACGCCCCATTACGCAAATCGAGGCGTTTGGTTAAATCAATCTCCGAAGTAACTGTAATCTCTCCCTCATTCCAAAGAAGTTTCGTATTTGCATTACATTGTTACGAGTTACCGGTAGTTGAAACTTGACGCGCAGATACAGGAACATTTAGAATGACAAGACTAATAAAGCCTTATCACAACTAGAAGAAAGTACTCGACACGAGTCACACTTTAAGAATGATTAATCACCGACAACATCCGGTAGGAGTAGTTTTCGCTCGCGCGTAATATTCGGCGGATTACATCAGCGGATCTACACATCCGAATAAGGAAAAGTATAGCTGATGTATAATTACCGATTCGCGTTAGTCGATTGCCAGACCTAACGCAGCAGCATAGTAGCACAGAGATAACGGCGTAATGTTATCCCGCGGCATCGCTATTAGTACAACGATAAAAGTGACCGCATGGGCGATCGCATGCGATCGATATCGAAAAATATTATCGCTACGTGAGAATTAGCAGGCGCGATATGTAGCGATTTCGTTGCGCGCCACTCCGCACGACATTTCCACTTAAATAGATATCATCGGCTTTTTATAATTTGCAGCGCGAGATTGTATCAACGATTACGCATCTCGCTCTCTCGCGTGCTTTCCTCCCATGCGCGCTATTAGAACGCGCGAGTTGTATCGCGATGAAATGGAAAAAAATAAAAAAAACACTATTATTTGTGTACGTAATATACATATGTATGTAGAAATCAAACGACTGTTCGAACCGAGTAATGTACTCCTCCCTCTTTCTCTCTCTCTCTCTCTCTCTCTCTCTCTCTCTCTCTCTCTCTCTCTCTCTCTCTCTCTACCGAGTTATATCTCGTTGATAGATACGACACCGGCATTCGGCTCGTCTAATTAAGCATCCATATTAACATTTCCAACAGACTCATCAATCAGGTGCCATCAAACTGAAAAATGCAACATACATATAAATGGAATATAATTGAGTGTACTTGTACCGCAATATTTGATAAGAGTTCTACGTACCAGTCGATTACGTACTCGCCAAAAACGACACGGCTATTTAAACGACGTCGGTAACGAAAAAAGCGTTATTAAAGCGCTGTAGTATCCAACGGTAGAACCGCAAAGCGAGCCGAAAAGCGAAATATCGGGCTGACCTTACCTAACATATACGCCGGAAGCTGAATAAAATTTATGGGAATTATACCTCTCAATGGATTTTTGGGGCAACGGGCGAACTGTACGAGCTGCACGTGGAAATTGCAAATTGAAGGGTCGTGTAAGCCAAGTAATAATCTTATTGAAATCAGCACCGGGGATAATTTTTCAAACATTAAAGCTCGAAGGATCGATAACGCGCCATCGTATATTCTCTCTCTAGCGTGCGAGAGAATTTCACGGAACACACCTAAAGACGCGTATTCCTCTCCTTTGAATTGCCAACGTGATATCCCTCTCTCTCTCTCTCTCTCTCTCTCTCTCTCTCTCTCTCTCTCTCTCTCTCTCTCTCTCTCTCTCTCTCTCTCTCTCTGTCTCTCAGCCACTGAGCATAATTTGGCAGACTCTTCACTAACGGGGCACGCGTAATCCTTATAAATTCGGATACATGAGAATTCGTATAATTCTGACGGTGCTAGTTAATGTACGAAAGCGCCGGCCAGGGATCCGCAACGGGCATAAAGCTATCCGGCCGAGCCTTTGAATCCTTTGTGAGTTTAGGTCAGCTGATTATATCCTCGACGGCGGCGGCGCGGCGGCGGCGGCGGCGGCGGCGGCGGCGGCGGCGGCGGCGGCGGCGGCGGAGTCGGCAGAGGCGGCAGTTTAATCCGTCTCCGTTTAATTTGCATCTTGAGCTCCAGTGAGCGCTACGTAAAACGTACGTGATGGCGATAAAAGTCACGCCGTGTTAACGCGACGCCGCGTTAACACGTGCGACAGGACATCTGATAATGCCCATTACGTGCTGCATTCGTCTTAATTAATGCAACGCGAGCTTTGCGCGACGACGAGCGGCCGCCGCGGACGATCTGAGTGTCGCGCACTTATCTGTCGCACTTTGCTTGGACAAACATTCTCGCTCGCTCGCTCGCACCCGGGACAAGCCGCTTTTCCTTCTTGTCTCTTTTTTCTCCGTTTTTGCGCTTACTCGCAATTCCCACGACCGCTGCAAACTTAATCTCGCGATGAGATTGCCGCGACGTCGATCTCGACTCATGGCATCCTGGCCAGCTGATCCCCCGCATTCTCCCCCTCATTAATCGCTTGTGCTGCGCCGGCATATATTAAGGAAAAAGTTGGCGCGCTCCAAGAGTTTCCTCGGTAGACAATCGTTGCCCGTCGTTCGAGACAGTCACTCGCCGAAGCGGCGTATGAATACGCATTGGAGCCGTACACTTACGTAAGTCTCAGTACTTTTATTTTCTCCGAAGTCGCGGCTAATTTTCCTCCTGCTGATTGTGCGTATAATATGTATATATATTCGGATAGCGACAGTATGCGTGAGTATTTGTGATTATTATAGTGAGAAAAAGACAAATGAGGAAAACATCTATCTAGCTGCAGACATAAGTCGACTTTATCTTTTGAAGCGATCTGCAAAATTGTGGAACCTTTCGCGATCGATTCTCGCGGTCGAAGGAGATTTTTGTCAAGTTGAGTTAGCATAACCCGCGCGCGCGTCTTACTTGTATCGCTAAATTTACGTAACTTGTAAATCAGACTGCGATTTTGTTTAATTTATTTTTACTGCAGAGGAGGAAGGTCATACACACACGTACGTATGTACGTACACATGTGTGTATATATATATTTATATATATAGCTTAAAATTTACGACTGTACAAATTCCGTAAAACACTTGTCGGTACGAGTCTCCTCAATCAATATTTCACAGTGATTTACGCTCGAAAAGAACTCGCGCGGGGAATAATGGCACACGGGCGAATAAGTTCGAGAGATTTCGTCGTAGGCAGCGGCTAAGGCGGAAGTAAAATATGAAAAGGGATACGAGAGCGGAAGTACCGGACGAACGGGCAAAATAAATCGCTTGCTTGTGGTCTTGGCATTTGTCCATCTTTTAGCGGACAGTAAAATTAGTTGATTTTACTCGGCAACTTCAATATTCCCTGACAGATTACAGTCGTGGAGACGGGACGGGGCCGTAGCATGCAAAGTCCAAATTGAATCTTTAGCTTTCAGAGAGGACAAAGCCTCGGCTGCTCCACTTCTTATTCTTACTTTTGAAAATCGTGCAATTTTGGTATCACATAGGTATAACATACTCGCGAAAAGTGCTTTCAAATTTCATTTCAAATTTTATCTTATATTCTCTGGCTCTATAAATATATTTGTATTTTCTGATGGATACGTACATTGACGTATAAATAACGTAGTTTGACATGTCTCTCTTTTTATCTCTCCTGCTCTCTCTGCTTGAAACAATGAGAACATTAAGTGAGGCTGCATTTTACAAAAGGCTGCAACAGTTTTTACAGTCGAGTTAAATTTGTCCCGACTCGGTGTGATAGGAAATATTTTAATAACTAAGGGAGAAACGCCGGGGAACGAGAGTGGCTCGAAGCAGCGATAGCTGCGACCTCGTAACCTCATTCGGCAAACTGCCTATTTTCTGCTTCCCGCACACAAGGATTGATTCTTGTTCTTCTCTTTTTTAAGACCACTCAATTTTAAGGGTTGCCTAGAGAACCAACCGCGCTTCTCCATGGTGAGGCAGCGATGAGGCTTGTGTAATCGACCCGGCAAGCCCAGCTGTACTTCCCCTCTTATCAGTTACAAGGATTATCATCCATAAATAGATGTTCCCGCTATCTCGATGGAATCTCTTCCAAGGGACCTCAAGGGAATACTCAAGGGAGTCTGTCTGACAACGTGCGAGTGGCGAGCGTTCTGCTTAACAGCTTGATCGAATTCGCGCGACCGCCGCGATAAGAATAGAATAGAATATATCGCTGTCGCATACAGATGGGGTACGCATCGGATCGCAATTATTGTAATTACTGCTCCCAAATGGGACGTTTCTTTCTCTCGCGAACCATGCTCGATTAATTGCGCCGAGCGTCGACGTCATTCGTGCGCGGTGCGCGCACTTTCGTGTACAGCGCATAACAGATGAAATTTGAATACAGTGACAAATTGTATCATTATGTTGAGACACTGCGATACGTCAAAAACAGTATCAATCGTCGTTTGCATTATTGAAAGCTTGATGAATATTACAGTATTTATGCGCCGAGGCCGCTGCGGCGCTTTCGTCATCAATATGCGTATTCCCATGCTCGCGCAAACATGTCCAATGTTGCACGTAAATTTCTTAATTACTTACTCTGTTACTCACCCAAATTACTCAATTGCTACTCAGCCGCTTACTTCGCTCCTTCATTCATCACCGCTTAGGCTAATGAGAAGGGGCGAAAAAGGGGAGGGAGAATACGATCGAAAGGCGAATCGCCGCGTGTAAACGCGGTTGGCCTTTTTTTGCTGCCTCGTTTTGACAAACGGCAAATGGGCGACAAATTGGTGGCGTTGGTGGGAATCGGGCCGGGCACCTTCTTGCCCGCGCAGCGTGCATCTAGTTTTTAGCCGAGAGCAACTGCGCGTCGCGAGTATTTTTACATGTTATGGAATACGGTCGTTAACTTTTACGGCGTCGTAATACGTGTCGTAAGAATTATAGTTATAATACGAAGAAAGATACAGTGTGCGAGAATACAATATCGCCGGTGCCGTAACCGTGCCACGCTGTGCCGGCAAGTATGAGTCAGCGCCGTCAGACTGTACTTCCCCCGAGGAGCATTGGAATATTTCTCGGCCAACTGCGATAATATTATCGTATAAATATTTTCAGCGTGTCGCCTATGTCGCCAGACGTTATTACGCAATACCTGCGCACACGCTTCCCCGAGGGTGCGCAAATCTTCTCCGAGAAGATCAAAACATCAGCCGATACTCTAAGCTAAGCACCGTCGTAGCACAGCACGGACAATTACATTTCGCGTTGATATTTAATTGTTACCGTAACACAAAATCGGGCCGTGACTCCACCGAAGCTGCCACGTAGATAGCAGCGCCCCGGTCGAGAGCATATCACGTCGAGATGGGGCTTAAATGTCGGGAATACAATCAGGCTCGGCATTGCGAGCAACCGGCAGAAATCATCCCTTCGCCTGATATAACGCCCGATCGTAACGCCGATAACAAATCGCCGAAAACATATTGCAGGACAATGGAAGATAAAAACAATGGCGGGATCACGCTCCAATCGACAAGGTCCAAGCTGGAAATCGAATCTGGCAGCTCCGCCGAAAGTATCGCGAGCCCCGGAGAGCCCGAAAACAGGCGGAGAAGGAAGACCGGCTGGGCCGCTCAGCGCGTGTTCGTCACCGCGGTGGACCTGATTAACCACGCATTGATAATACTGGTGACGTCGTATCTTGTGTATGTCGCCAGCGATCGGTATTCCGTAACGAATGTGCACATAATCCTCTGCACTATTGGGGTACGTATCAACCGCTCTCGTGATACTCGCGTTCAATCTGCCTCTGTGCTCGTCTGTGTTCGTCGGTCTTAGACCGTTGTAATTCATGCAATCGGTAAAAGGTCGCGTCGCATATCGGTCGAGCGTTATCGGACTCGTAAACCTCGCGTAGTCATGTGCGACCTTCCTGACAGTGCTTTGAGAAGGAGAGAAAATATCAGTGGCAATTAAAATACCTCCGGTGCAGCCAGAGGGATTTCACACATGATTTCACGCAAAATCCCCGCGACGCGATCGACAAGAATGACGCTCGCCACTGGGAATTTATATTCTTCGCAACGTACGAGAATTTTAATGCCCCCTCCCACCCCTCCTTCCCCACCCCCTCCCCCACCTCCCTTTCTCCGCTGTATCACGATAACACGGCTGGGGGAATCCTGGGTATATATTTACATTCACGCGCCTGCATTTCCGAGTGTTTGCATTCTGTATGTACATATTGTCGCGCGTCGATGTGAATAATTGCGTCCTAGCTAAATAGTCGTCAAGAATGATTGACCGATGGCTCTGTCTGTTTAGAAACATTTTCCACGGCGTGCAACGCGCGCGACGTATGCCCCGTTGTACACGCGCGGCAAATTTGTGCAATCTGTACAAGCATATCAAATTCCGCTTCGCCCCACGGGCACAAATCAATTGCGATAATTAATTTCGCTGTATATTAATCTACCAATATTAACACGAACACATGTTCGAGCTCTCAGTATTAGGAAGACCTCTCCGTGTCTCTCTCCAAGGGCTTTCTTACCCGAAAAGGAGAGAGCGAGAGAGAGAGAGAGAGAGAGAGAGAGAGAGAGCCCTCTTAATTTCGCGCGGTTACATGACTCGCGGCGAGGCGGCGCTTTCGGCGGGACTCATCGAAAATGTAAAGCCATTTAAAATTCCGAGCGAGTCTCGATGAATAATTTACGCGCGATGTAACAAGCACTCTCAAGTTGCTCGAACAAACAGAAATAAGAAAACACTCGCTCGCGCCTACAGCACAGCGCGCGCGCGTGCACGCGGCACGTCGGCGTCGTCGGTCCGTTAATCTTCCAGATACAGCTGCGGAAAAATCAGACGCGCGTGTCTGCGCAACGTCTCGGGTCGTCGGCCGTACGTCACGCGAGGAAAAGTTCAACCGTCGCAAGCTGAATTTTTTCGAAGCTCTTCACGTCCGGGACATCTCCATTTATTAGATATAGCTCATCGGCATGCATCCGATACACACGCCGAGCCGATCGGGGAAGACCCGTCGACCGTGTTAGTTACGTTCTTCTTTAAACTCGCATCAATATGCGAGTTTACGACTGCGCTCCAAGTAGCTCTTATCTTTTCCTTGTAAGAAGAGCCCGGTTCGCTTGCGCGAGCACGTTTCAAGTGCAACGATAATTGCGCTGCTTATCCGCGGGAAAGCAGAGCTTAGGTACAGATGAATCGTCGATCTCGGGGCCACCTTAAGCTCCCGCGCTTTCTCGCGCTTTCTCGCGCTTTCTCGCGCTTTCTCGCGCGCGCCTGAATATGTCTCGCCACAGGATTCTTCTCTCTTTTTCCTCCTCGCTCCTGACTACAGCGGAATGGATGCGATTATTAATTCTCTCCTGCGTGTCTCCTTCCTTTCTCTTCCTCTCTCTCTCTCTTTTTTTTTTCCTTTTCGCCGAACACGACTCGGTGCTGTAACAACGTCTGGGCACGTAGCTTCCGCGCGGGAATGTACACCTTCATCCTTTGTGCGGAAACGAATCCCACGTTTGCCATTCCAGATTTCGTACGTGTTCCATCACTCTTTGCATGAATAAAACATTTTATTCGGCCCTCGATATATTCGCCATTATATGTTGACAAGTCGAGGATATTCGATCCGGGAATGGACGGGGTGAAAAAAAAAAAGAGAAAAGGAAGGAAACGAAAAACGCAATGCTAAATACCGCTCGTTCTAGCGAACAGTTTCCTTATTCGGTGAACAATATGAAATCGTGGGTTCTCGTGAGACGGCCAAGTCGTAGCGCGTCCGCGTAAAATCCGTATCGAGCGACGATTGCGCCCGTCCCCGTCACGGGAGGCAAACAGGGAGGGCGGACGGTAAGGGGGAGAGAGAGTTTAGGGCAGATAAGATGGCCAAAGAACTTGTAACGACTTAGCCAAACGACCTTTCACGAACGAGCTTCCACAGCCTCGCTCACGAATCGATCTTGCGCTCTCCTCAGTACATCCTGCTGATGTCGGAAGCCATCCTGGTGCTCGCAGGCGAAAACATCCTGACGAGTGCGTTCTCGCGCCGGGCCAACAAGAACATCCACTGGGTGCTGCAGGTGCTCGGACTGATCTGCAACCTCGTCGGCGTCGGCATCATGTACAACGCTAAAAGCGCGCATTTCCTCTCCGTCCACGGTATCCTCGGCTTCTCCTCGCTGGTGATCGTGTTCGTGTTGGCGATCTTCGGCTACCCGGTGCTGATCGCGGTGAAACTCCGCAAGTTCGTACGCCCGGTGGTTGTCAAGCTCGTGCACAATTTTCTGGGCATCGCCTGCTTCGTCCTCGGTATGCTCGCGCAGTGCACCGGCTACCAGAAGAGATTGATATACAGAGCGACGCAGATAGAGAACATCGACACGGCCCTGTTCGTTCTTACGGTGGTGATCATGCTATTGTCCCTGAGGGGCGCGCTTTTTTCTCTCGCCAGCCAGACCCTCGCTCTCGTGAGGTCAATTTGCCCCGCCGTTTCATCATACACGGACGTCGTCGATGCGTCGAGCTCCACGTTCGGCAAGTCGTAAATATATCCCGCGCTATTTACTTACTTTCTCTGCAGCTGCGAGGATAATTATCAATAATTAGAATGCAATATATCCTCAACGGTGCCTTCCAGTCATATTGTTGCATTTGTGCGATTTTGCGACAGGATACAAATGCGCGAGTACGTGTACGTGTGTGTGTGTGTGTGTGCGTGTGCGTGTGTGTGTGTGTGTGTGTGTGTGTGTAACATTCGGTAAAAACTATATTAATTAGGTAATACGATACATTAGAGGAATTAATATTTATTGATAAAAGCTCGAGTTAAATGTAGAAATATGATAACGGGGAGATTTTTTATATGACGTGTAACGCGTTACCAACCAGAAAGATCTGAGCTCGCAGATGAAAAAAATTTGAAATACAAAATAATAAAATTTTGAGCGCGTTTCTCTCCACGTGAACGAGTATGTTCTTGCATTGGAATTAATGGCGGCTATATGCGACGTGCTCGAAAGGGAGAAATATTCGGCATGTTACGAAAATAAAAATAAAGGATGATGCATGGAAACGGCATTAAGCTTGCTAATAACTTCACCGTATAACGATTATAACAAAAGTTCACGGCGACGTTGATGTGGAAGAGAAAGAGGGAAAAAGAGAGAAAGAATAGCGCGCGCGTACGAGTGATTACCACCCGATATCGGTGCAATTCGACGTCGCGAGAGTATTGATCGCGAACAGAATATCCCGGAGAGAATGATTTTCTGTACATTTGGCGCTTTCTATAGAGTATATATATATATATATATATATATATATCTATGTATATATGACGTTTCGAGAATAAAAGGAATTTTTTTCATGTGAAAATTTGTTACATTGTCTAGATCACATCATTGACTAGATTACGCGCAGAAGGGGGCAATTTTATGAAAAACGTGTGTATCAAGTACGTAATATAATATTATTCATTATATATTCATAGTAATGTAATTCATTGCGTTGAATGTGATAGATGTACTCGTGTGATATCATAATATGTATACATATATATATTTCTTTTTTGTTTGTTTTAATGTGAAGCATAGAAGAGAGTAATTGTGTGATTTTTCATGAAAATCTCTCCGAGTGAGACAAACATTGGATATCAAATGCCGTCTATTGTGCGCACGAAGCAGAAAACTGGCTCATTACACATTAATTTAGTGAAAATATTATGCTTGCATTCAGAGTAGTTTAACTCAAAACCATTTGGATTGGAGGCGGCAATTACTACTTAAATTACACGTAACAAACCATTGTCGAGTTACGTTTCGGTTCGTCATTCGGCTGAATTTGCCTCATTACGTCCGACTGTTTAATGTAGTAATTGACATTTTGTTGCGACGAGTGGACACATTATCCTGAAAAAGTAGCCGGAGCCATGAAAGAATTCTCCTTGTCTTTTTGGCCGCGTATTCTCGCATGTAAAGTATCTCGCGAAGGGAAAATCCGCTCTTTAGTGGCGGAGATAATGTTATTACGAAATCGAGTTGCGAAGTGTTCCGCGCACAAGCATTCGGTTGCAGCGGCGCGCCATTTTAGCTTCTGACGGCGTATAAACGAGAAGTCAAAGTTTAATTAGACGCAAAAGCGCGGCACAGTCTGAAATTTCGAAAGTCGTAATTTCTCCTCGCCGCCAAACTGCAGTCTGCTTCCCATTTCCTGCACGGCGAATTCGGTTGCATTTGATGCTTTGGTTAATCGGATCAATCTCATCGAGCGAGAAACAGTTCTGGTGCTTTCAAAGTGTTCGCCGTGAAGGACAACACGCGATCGTAAAAAGCGCGAGACCGGACGAAACTCGGAATGAATGTTTGCCCGAATCTCTTTATTAGTTTACCTGTTACTTCTACAGGCAGGCAGCGACTTCTGAGCATTTCGAAGGGAGAAGAGGACGAACAAAGACAGAGAGAGAGAGAGAGAGAGAGAGAGAGAGAGAGAGAGATAAATGAAAAAGTTAAAAATAAAAATTGTGATCAAATCTGAATTTGGATAAAAGTTCAACGATCGCAGTACTTTTCGCATTCGCTACCGCTTTTCGGCACTGCAGCGCTGATTTCATCAAGTATCAACGTGTAAAGGGGAAAAGATGAAAAATCAAAAGTAAATAAATAATAAATATATAACAATTGGGAAATAATTAATTAATTCCTATATACCTTAGTATTTGATCAAATCCATGCCGAGAGCGCTTTATCGGCCGTAAAAACGCAACTGAAAGCCGCAGCTCCGATTTTCATCGCATCGCATGAGATCGAATGAATGCCGATTCATTTTTCGACGGCGATTGTGCGTTTTATTTTGCGGGCTACTTGCGCACCTTCGCCGCGTTAAAATCAATCATCCGTATAATCGATGAGCACATTGCGCGTATATCGCGGGCGAGCGCGATGCGGGATCATACGGCGCGGTAACGCGCATCGCGAAACTGCGGACGCTGAGAGTTCCGGATCGCGGCGATTCCGCAGCGGACAATCCGCCAGGGTAATTAACGCAGCGGCTGTATAACGTAAAACGCGCGTCCGCGCGCGATAATGCCGGGAGAGTGTGCGCGGGACTCGAGTGATATTTATACGCGCGTGATAACGAGCGCAAGAAGAGCGGCGATATTTATTTGCGCGCGATACTAATCGCCGCCGCGCGCGTATCGCAAATACGCAACCGGATACTTGACCGTTCACACCGAGCGCGCTTATCCGCGATAAGCTTATCCCGATTATGGCGATTATTTACTTGCGTCGCCGTAGAAAATGCGGAAGTGTGTCAACGATCACGTTAATTGCTAACGCGCGCCCGCCTGTCTCGCTCCAGCCCCTCCAGCCATGATTTTCTCTTTCTCTCTCCTTCGGCCCCTTTCCTCGGCGATCTTCGACCTGCCTCGATGAAGCGCGCCGCCCCATTTTTACCGCAGCGGGACGAGATCTGCCAGGTCGCAGATCGAGGCCTCATGAATCATTCATTACGGATTAATTCGACGCGCAATGTCTGTCCACGCTCCGCTAACGCGAGAGCATCCCCGTCCATCCCGTCCGTCCGTTTTCCTTATTGAAAGGATAACTCGCGCTGTTCTTCCCTGGGATTTTGTGTTATTAAATCCCCCTGCCGGGTGGCCGTAATAAGCGGCGTTTTAAAATGCCCAGCGCTCGAAAGTTACGCGTGCGAAGCTGCGGCGGCGGAGGCGGCAGTGGCGGCGCGGCGGTAACGGCGACGGCGGGGAAATTAAAATTCTCGTCGTTTTACAGCGAGAATTTCAAGGCGTCATTTCTCACTTTATGCAAATTGCTCGCGGTGATATTTTATCCCGTGACAATTCCGCGCGAGCGTCCTCGCCGAAGTGGAGAAAGCAGGTCGAAGTTCAACACATTCGTCGATCTTCGAGAGAAAGCGTCAGAGCGCTGCTTTATCATAATATCATAATATCACGTGGAATGACGGCGAATCACGCGGCAAAGGGAGTAAACGTTTGTTGCAAAGTCCCACCCGAACGTTGCTGCCCCTGCTGCCCCCCCCTTCCTATTTCGGTGGGATTCGTGCAAATGAAGTGTTATTTTATGCAATATTGTCGAACAAACCGTTTAATCTGTATGACGCTGTGTGTATTTTTCAAAGAGCTTTTATCCCCCGAACGCCCGAACGCACGTAGACGCGAAATGCGATTTTTAAATATAATCAAACGGACAGCGTGGCAAGTTGCACGTGCAATAAATGCACCGTTGTGCCATTATGGAAATCACATTATGCGTTATTTGCGTTAAAACTTAAAATATTTCAGTCGCAATAACCGACATGCTCCCGTAATGTAGTTTATCGTTAATTAACACCGAGCAAGTATGCGCCGCTTCATCGAATTAATCATCGCGCGCTGAATTTCGCGTGCTCTCTAAAATCCTTCCCACCATTTTTCCATATATCATCCATATTCGTTCGCCGCAGCGCACGTTTATACGACGCTATTCTGTATCGCGCGCGCTAGATGTACAGGGAACACATAATCACGTAATGCCCGTTTTTTGCATGTAATTTTGCATGTTTGCCCGAAACGTGTTATCCTCTTTTAGCGTTTTTACAAATTACGTCGTTATCCGGATAATTACGGCGATGTTTCGCATTAGATTATATTATTCCTTGTCATTACATTTATACCCTCAACGATATCCTTTAATTGTGACCAAATGGCACGCATATTGCGCAAAATAAAACGTTTATTTAATGTGCATATTATTACTAAACATATCATCGCCAACAACGGTAACAAAGCGCTGTACATTTCTGTGCGATATACCAACGAACGAGTTAAACGACCTTGTTTCGACCCGTTTGTATGAATAAATGATGCTCACTGCTAATATCTTTTCTGTTATCGCTGTCAAATATATGGAAGCAAAATCTTTGTTTATGTTCTCGCAATTCGATCGATTGCTCATTTGTTTTCAATTAATAATATAATATATCTCGCCGTTATTCGTGCAAAATGCCAAAAATCATGCAGTTTTCTTATTGGATTTCAGAGAGCCTTTTTTACGCTCGAGAAATATTTAATTTCGCTTAAAAATTTATCTTAATGAATGAACCGAATTCACAATAGCTCCGATCAAGTGGATTATACTGTGATACAACAACGATTTGTTATTCAACGGAGGGGGAGCCTCCTGGCCATATCGGTATCCATCCATCTCTCAGGTTCGTTTGCCGAAAATCACATTTCGCAGAGCGAAGGGAAAACAAGACCCGCGCTTTAAATTGACTTACGCGCGCATCTCGTTTGCCGGCTTGCAGATCGCGCAGCGACGATTGTTGTCGCAGCAGCAGTAATCCGCCAAAAAGTACCTTTCGCCGGCGTTTCGCCGTATCCCGACGCGCCCTCTGCTCGCCACGAGTCCGCATAATTTACGAAAATGCAGCGGCGCGCGTCCGCGTCACCGTCGCCGTCGCCGTAATTGTGTGTCTACAGATAGATATTACCTGGAAATATATAATACAGCGCACATCGCGATATTCCGCTATTTCGATTTCCGGTAGCACACGACGCGCACACACGCACACGCAGAAATGCTCGCCTCATTTTGCTCGCCGCGCCGCGCAGCGAGTCGCGTGCTCCGTGCCGAACTTGAATTATGCCAACTTTTATGACCGCCGCGCGCGGGAACGCGGACGCGAATTGTACGATCGCGTGCGTGCGCGCGAAACAAAGTCATTTAAGACTTGGAGCATATGCGAACGCCGCTCCCCTATTGTGTGCGTCGAGCGAGCGCGCACGGCTATCGCGCGGAGTTCGTCCGATTAAAATGCGCGTCCCTTCGCGCGTCGGGCTAACAAGTCACGTTAGTCACGATCGAAAACATTTTAGGGATACTTAAATACGCACGGAGCGCGTTGTCATCGAATGATACACACATACTACGCGTCATAGCGCGTAACCGGATGATGTGAGAATACAAATTTGTATATTACATCGCGTAGAAATAGTAAAATTTACACGGACGGCCGATTTCACAAAGCGAAAATTTACATCATATTTGAACGCAGTTTTCATACTGAAACACTTCGGACGTTTTTGCATAATCGAATACATCGTAGCCGGACGAGAAGAGCTGGCACGGTACTTTTGCGGTGTACGAATGTTAACATCTTGTGGGAAAATATTTGGCGCGCGCGCGTTTCACCGAGGCGTATGACATCAGTGCGGAGGGATCGGGGACGCTCCGTTTGATATCACATTTCCGTTCGATTAACCGATCGTCTCGAATGTCCTCGTCTTCCTGCGTACACGGCTGATCGCACATGGAAAAGTGATCCCGATCTATCGCGCAGCGCGGAGACGCGCTTCTCTCCGCGTTGCGCGGTCCTTTTTCTCGCTCGTCTCTTCTTAGCGACGCGAATGCCTCGGTAATAGTTAATCCCGAGCGGGCAGGCCGATTATATATCAACAATGGCCCACACAGGTTTTCGTCCAGCAAGTTGCTCGCGACATACGCGGACTCGCGTCTGGAAATACGCCGACGTTAAATTATCCCGCGTGCCTGAAGTTACGGCCGCGCGCCCGTATCTCGCGCGAGAAGTGTCGAGCAATCGATCCGACGGCGTGCCGGGAGAGTGAGTGAGAAAGATATAGAGAGAGAGAGAGAGAGAGAGAGAGAGAGAGAGAGCGACGCGATTGCGCCTTGCTCTTCGTGTTGAATTTGGCGGACAATTTCTGGTTTGTCACATCTAGAGCGTGTCCACAGTGCGACGCGGCTGATTTATACAAAACTGCGGCGCGAAATGACACTCGTCTCGCGTAGCTCGCGGGGCCAGAGGCAGGGTTGGAGGGGGGAGAGGGGGGGGGGTGGGATAGGTACACAAGGTGCGTAAATACATTGATTTTATCGCGCAGATCGTGACGAAATTCGCGATATTACACGGTGCGCGCGGTGCACGTCGAAATGCGAGAGCGTGATTTATCGAAACAAAGTGTAAGATGGTTGATATTAAAAGTGGCGTACGCCCGTCGAAAGGTCACGCCGTTGATAATTGCCGCGACACGGGCAAGTAGGAGGGAGGGGGCAGAGTGATACGACACGTATAAGATATCGGCCCCCCCCCTCCCCACCTACCCGTGTCTCACGACGGTCTTTTTATCGGTAAATAACCTAACAAAGCGCTTATGATTCAAATGGCCGCAAGTTATAAATTCGCTGTCGAACGCGAGTAAAGGCCATTACGAACAATACGCTCACTTGACAGATACTCGCCAAGCCGAGACACGTGTCGCGACGTGCGGCCGGGTGGAGCTAATGTATGTCGGGCGGGTAACAATGTTGTAATTGTACGCGACAAGCAGTTAAATTCGTCGCATGAATGCGGCCCAATTTGGACTCGTCGAATACTTGACAAGCGGGCGCACTGTTTCAAGCAGGCGGCTTAATAACACGACGCGAGCGAACTTGCGAATAACGGCCGGGATTTTATCGCGCGGCTGATCGAGCGGCGAAAATTAATTAAACGACTAAAGGACTCGAAAACGCGGAGAGGCTGCGTTTCAGCCCCGCCCGCCGTCTCTCGCGAGAGACTAAAGACTCGCCAAGTCGACGGTAATATATCGCTCGATCTTCTAGACCGTCGGAGAGACTTCTTTCGGCGAAAGCCGAAAGAAGAGAGAGTAATTCGCATTACCGCGTCGCATCGATCTCTCCCGTTAATTGCGAGCCGAACGCCCGACCATCCGCGACAGATATCCAGCTGGTAGCTAAAGTTAAAGCGTCGGATATTCGATAACAAAAGTCGCTCGGGTGATTATGCAAGTGCGACACTTTGAGAGCTCGCATGTTCGAACGGTCGCACGGAAATCCGAACGGACGTGAAAATAGCGGAGACGCGGCGAGATTGCGCGCAGGACGATCGATCCAGCCGCGGTCGAATGAATATTCTTTCGAAATTGATGATTAATAGATTCACTTTCGGAGCACGCCCCCGGAGCACGGGGGAGGGCGCCTTTAATCAACGCAACACTCTCTGTGCGTGCCTTGAAAGCGTTGAAATTCGTTCGGAAAATGGCGCGGGCGGGCACGGGGAATTCGCGCAATTGACCGCGTTATTTAGCGCCAATGTAGTCAGTCAAATCAGCACGATCGAGAACGCGCCGCACGCGGCGCGCGTCGTTCCGCGCCGGAGCCGGATAAGAGACGGGGAAAAACCCGCCCCCTGTTCTGTTAATCCCCTTTTCCGGGCCGTCTCGTCGATGCGTTCCGCTCGCAATGAGAGTAATAAAAGCGGGCTCTCGCAAATTCGCGCGATACAGAAGCTGCGGGGGGGGGGGGGAGGGACGAGAGGAACGCGCGCGCGTTCTCTCCGGCGCGAACGATACGACAGCATCGGGCGAGAAACGCGAAATGCATCGCACGGTCACTTCGTACGCGATGCATGTCGGTACGTTGTCGCATTTCGCCTCGTCGTAGTCGACACGTCGACATTTCGAATACCTTTCGTAGACCTCGGCATCTCGGGGATCTCGCTTGTACAGAGACAAGTCTAGCCGACATTAGAAGTGCTCTTCCTCGAGCCAAGTGCCATTATGCGATGTGCCTCGCCTCGTGCGAGCCAACTCGAAGCCGTTGTAGAAGGTAATAATACACTGCCACCGAAACCGAAGTAGGACGGAAAAATTTCACCTGTTATACCTCACCTGTTATACGCCTGAATGTTTCGCCGCTCGTCGCTCGTTGTTTTAATTTTCGCACAAAGGGAGACGCTAAAGTTACCTTTCAATTTGGCTCATTTGATTTATGTTAATTTAATTTAAAATTCTTTCACGGGAGAGAGGGAGAGAGAGGGAAGGAGATGAAGGGAGACACCGAGAAAAACGAACGAGCCTGTTTCCCGCCGTAAAATATTAAGGGAGTCCTTTCCGGAAGAAGCGCGAATTGAGAAATTTCATCACACTGTGCATTTCCTTCGTGGGAAAAAGTTTCCCCCAGTTAATTATCAAATGTCCCTCGAGGGAGGACACACAGGCGGTGGGGGGGGGGAGGAGGGGATGAGGGGGAGTTTAATTTTAAAGATTTCGTACTTAACGCTTAGCGACAGTTGACGCGGGGCGCGGGCTACGCGCGCGCGTATCACGGCGCCGCGCGAGTTATACGCGCGTCGGAACAAAGCCAAATTACCGTAAATATCCGCGATCTCCTTGTCCAATTATTATAATTCGCTATTAATTAAATCCCGTAACACGACTACCAATAATAATGCGACTGCCAATTTATCGCGCTTATCGCGCTAATTTACAATTAGAAATTAATTACCCACATACCATTACAGCCGTTTAGCCGTCGGATACAAGATGCGTTCTCCACGTGCCTGCCAGCAGCCCGTTGCCGTAATCAAAGATTAATTAACTTGATTTAACGAATGCGCATACGCGCTGCTCGGGTTTTAACGTATCGCTGCGATTGCCGCGAGAAGCCGCGAGAGCTAATGGCGTATAACGTGCCACTCGCACAGACGCGCCGGCATTGTTTCGCGCTCGCGCACGCAATGTTGCACGAAATTAGCGAAGTTCCGAACTGATTTTCCGCGAATCGCGCACTCTATTTCCGCGCGCGCACACCGCCCTTTGCGTACATATTTTGGGATCGCCATATCGCGCAGATGTAACACGAGCGGACAGCGATGAAGTTTCGCGTGTCCCATTGAACGTTCCATCGGCGTGCGTCGACGCTAATTTCCCCGCCGATTGTTGTCTCCGCCCTTCGCGCGCGGAAAGTTTCTCATTGCGGTTGGCCCTCACGTTTCAGATTGTTTGGGGATTCTAGGGGATTTACGTTGCGGCAACTTTTCCGCTACGTTCCACGGCGGGAAAAGATGTAGTTAGCGCGGGACCCGCACAATCCATCCCCTCCGGATCAATTTCTAACATGACGCACGATCTAAATGCCAAATTGGATCTACCGTTTGCCAATGCGGCCCTTTTCCGAAACTTTCGCGGGAGATTGATTCGGCCGCGCGCGCTTTGCGCGTTGCCGAGTCGGCTGGTCGGACGAGCAAATAAACAAACAGACCGGGATCCGTAAAATTGGATGCAATCTTCTCCATCTTAGAAAACACGAAACAGATAACAGAACAAATCAGACTCACAGCTTACCGCGAAGGCCGAGGGCTCCGGCATCTGTTTTCTTTTCGTCTTTTCGTCAAAAGGCCGATAAAACACACGGGCAATCAAAGCGAGACTTTTCATATCCGAGAGAGAGAGAGAGAGAGAGAGAGAGAGAGAGAGAGAGAGAGAGATACACAAACATGACATTCCGCCGCCGCGAGTTTAACATTCCTCTTTTCCTCCTCCGCCGAGTCAAACGCTTGACTGAAAAAACTTGGTCGTTGCCTTTGTTTCCTTTCGTCGCACGTTTGTAAAAAACAAACAGGCGCAACAATGGGGACTGCTGGGCTCGCGGCTGCCAGCAGTCGCCAGTTATTGTCCACCTACGGGACGTTTCCTTAATTCTCATAATCTTTCTATATTTACCGTAGATTCCCGAGATTTACCGGATTTTGCATTTCAATGCCCGCCAGCTCTCCCTCCCTCTTTTCCTCCCTTTCTCTCTCTCTCTCTCCCTCTTCCTCTCCCTCCCTCTCTCTCTCTCTCTCTCTCTCTCTCTCTCTCTCTCTCTCTCTCCCCCTTTCTCTCTCTGTATGTGGCTGCATTTAACACTTGCTCTGGCGTTGATCAATATATATATATATATATATACATATATATGCAAAACGTAAATTTCGTGGCTTTGTGAGCAACTCCTACTAGAAAATCGTATCTAGCAGGACACTCTGTGCTCAATGGGACGTATTTAGCGAGCGGGTGTGACGCGGATATCGTATAATGCGTTATGCCGCCGCCGTTATGCCCGATACACTTGATAGTCCCAAGTTAGTTCAATTTACGGGCAAGGCCACCGACTTCGTGAACGCGCAGTGTACCCTCATCTTTATCCGCATACATGTACACTAAGCTTCATTAATACCTCGCCAAGGGGACACCCACACCACTCTCGGTGTGTCCGCAGTTTCCCACTATAGGGGAAATACGATGTACGACAGGGGTTTTCCTACCACGAGCGGGCAACCCCCAGTGAGCACTCCGCGGGTTGCCAGTAAGTTACGAAGAGAAAGAGCAAGAGGAAGAGAAAGAGAGAGAGAGAGAGAGAGGGGGGGGAGAGAGGATCGGGAAGATTGCATGTTCAATGAAATTTCGACATGATTTATCGTCGGGATACTTCCTGTTTTCTTTTGACTTTAATAAATGCCGCCGTTCTCTCTTGAATTCTCTCTCTGTCTCTCTCTCTCTCTCTCTCTCTCTCTCTCTCTCTCTCTCTCTCTCTCTCTCGCGACTTATCGACCCGTTCTTGGCAAAACAGGCAGACGTTGTATCATGAGAGAAACATTTTTCGCAGCGGTCGGAGAAAAGGAGAAAACAATTTGTACAATTTTCGGATATCGCTTATTTCCCTTTCCCCTTTTTTCTCTCTTCTTTCAAACAATGCGAGCATAGTTTTTCATTATTTTTAAGAAACTCGTAACGCAGCCCGGCGGAGATTTATATATGGAAAGATTCGTTTGCTGAATCGAAGCGAAATGACTAATGTAATACGGCAGAAGCTCTCGGCGCGGAAATTACGGACGTCCGAAATTGGGATGAACAAAATCAATAACGTATTCATAGATAATCTCTCTTCGCAAACGAACGGCGACGTGCCGTCCGACTTGCCTCCGGATCGCGTTGCAGGAAAGGACGGCGAAATTGTGGCGGAGCGCGAAATGAAATGGTTATGTTTCATTGGCGGGAGCGACGTAACCCGCCGCGCGCTGCGCTAATGGAGTGATGTCTATTGAACGAGGCAGCGCGATGAGTGCCGGCGCTGGTAAACCGACGGACTGCAAATATTGGCGGCGCTTTGAGCATTTGCACAGGGCATTATGAATTTCGGTCGGATTCTAACAGCGCGCCGCGCCACGCCGCGCCGCGCCGGTCTATCTTCGCGAGGGCGTTCCGTCGCGCCGGTAATTCAGGCCGACGGTGAACTTTAAATTGATTTAGCGCACCGCGTTCCGACGGATGTTTTTTAAATGCACGCGCCCGGCACGCTTGATTTTTCGTTATTCGATTTGGCGAAAAATAAAATTCAGTTGCCACAGCAGGCGCGCGAGCCGATGTCGATGAGCTCGCGCGCGCGCACCGCCATTAACGAATCGGAATAGAAAAGGCTCTCGACCTGTTTCCAAGTCGGAGCCTGTTAAACAACGCCGCTGTCAAGCTGTTAAACATGTCTCTCTCTCTCTCTCTCTCTCTCTCTCTCTCTCTCTCTCTCTCATGCTCGTTCCGTCCCTCTCTCTTTCTACGTTTCTCTATTTCTCTCTCCCCATTTGCCTCTCCGCCTCTTTCTCTCTGTCACCTCTCCTCACCCTCACTTTCGCATGCCGCGCGCTCGAAAATTAATATTCATCGAAGTCGCGCGCCGACGATAAATTCTGCTTTTTCGGAATTGCGCCACGGGGAGCTTTTTTTCATTGTCACGTAATTAATGCGCGCGCTGGAAAACGTGTCACGGAGGTTGCGCGAGTGAAAGTGCGTGCGAACGCGCGTCCGATATTCCGCTTGCACACAGGCAAATAATTTCCTTTCGTTACCGCGCATACGTGTGTGTACACTCTTGAGCTCTTTTCATTAATATAATTCAATTATCCGGGAAATTTTCTCGACCCGCTCGCGATGCGAATCGCTTCAGTTTGACACGTCAAAGCCATACTGGATTGCGTCCTTCAATAACTATTTAATACAGCACGAGTGCGGCCGATCACTCCGCTGATTACAAAATAACAAGATTGTAGAAATTGTTTCGCTTCTAAACACACGCACGCAGTATGCGCAAAGTCGAATTAACAAATTAACTGTTAGAATTAATAAATTAGAAGCGATATAACTTTCTAATATATCGCAAATATTTCCGCTATCGGCCAGCAGCGACAATTCATTTGTTTGATATTAAATCTCGCTGTTCGACATTTCTGAAGAGTTTTAGATTTTTCCCACGTATAATATAATATAATGATTACGTACGGACGGCGAAACGAAACGATTTTAATGGCACGAAAACCACCTTGCGAGCACGACAGCGAATAGAGAACGCGAAAGCGTAAAGGTTTTATTCAACAAACGCAATTGACGCAATTAACTCCATTTCCCCAATGAGACGTGGAATGCATTTTCTTACGAGTCGCGCTAAACGTTCCGGCTACTAAGCGCTCGCCGCAAAAAAGGACATCGTCCATCGATGAAAGTTCTTGCCCCGCAAGCAGACCCTATTTACCGCAATAGAGGAGGAAGAAAAAGAGCGGTGAAAAAAAAAAAAAAAAAAGAAAGAAAGGAACACGGATACTTCTAACCGAAGACCGGCAACCGATCGTACATAGAACGACGATTGAGTTTCCGCGGGTTCCAGCATTATGGCGTAAATTCGCGAAAGTTCGTGCGAACCTACGAAATACCTGGTCTTTTAAATGGCAGCTCTCTTTACACTCGAAACTTCGTTCGAAGGTGAAACCCGACTTATGCGATAAAGAGACGCGAGAAAACGCGAAGCGGCGCAATCGTAAAATTACGAAGGAGAATCGGTCGGACGATTCCGCCGCCCGGTTGTTCTCGACTACTTCGCCAACTTCTTCGCTTATTTCACAGGTCGGCACGCGCTTCTTGTTGATTTATTTGGTCGTATGCGCTTTAAACTAAAAATTATAATATCCCGAGCGTGCTATTCGACTACGTCGAGGCTCTCTCTCTCTCTCTCTCTCTCTCTCTCTCTCTCTCTCAACATTCTTCCACTAAATTTCAGCGCATACGACCCGATCGATTTTCCAGCGATGATACGCGCGACATATTTCGCGAGGAAACATTCATTTCAGACGATTCTTCACTGTTTGTGTTATACTTTTACAATGCTACCTTATATGCATAATTTATACGCATGTTCCGACAAAAGTGGACGGAGGGACTATGTGTAGCGGAGATTAGAGTATTCGGTAACTTCTCGTGCACCACGCAGAAACTACTTGTATAATTATGATACGGCCAGCACCTAGCTCGTAGAATAAACATTTGCGAATCTGAATTCCTCTAAACGATCGGTGTTGGGCAGCATTTTCATCGCTTGGCACGGATCGTATCGAGTTGGGAGAACTAGCATTTGAACTAGTTAATTCCATCAAACAATCAGACCGGTTTAATTTAATTCAACGGATCGGGCAAAACATGATTTTCTGTTTAACAAACAGTTTTATATGTCAAAGCGAATGTTTTTTTTTTTTTTGTTTATTTCTCCCTTTTTTTTTTTTTGAAGCGGAATGAAAATCGTAGCAATTTTTATTGTGCGTATGTGTAAAAGTAATAGCGCAAATCGACGATCATACAGAAATATTGAAGGCATAAGAGTCCTATTTTTCCTTTTTTGTTTATTTTTCTCTTTTTTTCCAATCGATTTTCGAATGTGCGCAGAGGGTTCATATTACACGCACGCTGAAAACGTGGCGTTTCGAGAATTTTCAGGTAATTTGGTGAAACAGTTAATAACGTGTATTGTATGAAGTGCCTCGTTAGCAACGCGTTTCATTTCGATGTAGATTATGTTTTTAATTTGCGCTAAACGCTTCTTAACGTTGCCACACTCATGATTATTATGCTCGCGCCGGAATATTCCTGTAAGTTGATGTATCCTCGCGAGCGTATGCAAATATGATCGCGCTGCATTCGCTTATAATCTTCTGTGTGTATTCAGGCCAGCGGCTTGTTTAGAATCCTTGAGGATTTGCTCCTCGAATCTGGGTAATTTGTATCCGTGTTATAAATGTATACGTGCATTATCTGCTCTCTCGAGCACATTGAATTATTCTTATGTGAGACTCCGCCGTTATCGACCACAACGTTTTCTTCTTTCTTTTTTTATTTGCGAAGAAATATTGAAAAAGAACTATCGGGAAGAATTAATTCCGCTATTTACAATATTCATGGGCAATTGCTTTGTGGAGCACGATTTCAATTTACTGAAAACGTCGGATTGGGGAAAAATTGGATTAAAGAGGGAATTTTTTTATCACTCGCGATATGCATCTTCCTCCCCTCTTTCTCTCTCTCTCTCTCTCTCTCTCTCTCTCTCTCTCTCTCTCTCTATCTCTATCTTGTCGTCTGAATAATATGGAAAAAAAGTCCGGAAATAAAATTATCCGTTTCACGAGGCTCGATATTATAACTGGCGGCAGTAAATGTAGCCTATAATTCAATGCGATAAGAAATTAACAATAATACACACCGAAATGGTCGAGAGCGTATAAAATGTGACAATCAATTTCCATCCCCTTGAAATAAAGCATCGGTGAAAACGTCGCTGATGAGAATAATGTATAGATCGTATCAGCAGCGACACACACATACACACACGCGTGCACACGTGTGCGCGCGCGCACACGCATATCGCGCGTACGTTTATCTCGGCTGGAAATATCGCAATTAGACGAGCTTTTCAACCAATTTCAGATCAACTCATTCTTCACGATCGTGCGCTTCTTCGCGTCTATATTATTGACGCGACGCCATCGTATCGCCTTTCTCCGTTCAACGCGCAGAACGTCTTCTCTCTCCGCAATAAATACGTAAACGCACTCGATACGGATACGCCTTTCCTTTCTGCTCTCGGTGCTCGTATCGTTAATATTTATTTGAAAGTTAGCAGACGCGGTGTCCGATAAAGTTTTACCGAAGTCGCGTGCATCTTATGCAATCACGATGAAATTGGAAAGTTCCGGCAAGAGGATTGGTCGAAGGAGCAGCAGATCGCCGGGATCCTAACCGAGTTGCCGGATTACCGGGTTTGATGCGACATTCGTAAGGTATCCTGTCGCATCGATCCTTATTGACGCGCGCGCTCTCTTTTCTTCCTCCTTCCTCTCTCTCTCTCTCTCTCTCTCTCTCTCTCTTCCTTTCCCTCCCAAATTCTTTTCCTTTTTTCATTCTTGTTTCTCCTATTCCGAGATAGACAGCGGAGCTTTATCGCAGAGATCACATCATATCTGAGCGAGTGCACGGAAATATAATCGCGCCGTTCTCATACATCTCTCGTACACATTTATGGGAAAATGCTTGTTTAGCAAGATGTATTATCTTCACCTTTGTGCGCCCGAAGTAGCGCGCGTGCGTGTACTCTTTTGAAAAATGTTTATGCAAACTCGGGCGCTCTCGAATCACTACCATCACCGTGAGCTCTTTGCTCTTGAAAGATGACGCATCTTCTTTGCGGTGGTCTTAGACTGGCGCAAGCCGTCTTCTACCATGTTCGGCCGCTCGTGCGCGGAGCGGAAGCTTAGCGAAAAATCAGTTTTTAACAATATCGATTTTCGGCCTGTCCTTCAAAGTTCACCGCGAGATATCTGTATGATTCACGTACGGCGAGGAGCGGGCGGAGAGGAGGAACTATTTATGCTCGAAATTGATGCACACACATGCGCGCGCGCGAGTTTCACGTTACCTGAATATTCCCGCGATGAATTATTGGGTTCGTCGTGCAACATCATCGTACGTACATCGTACGTACGTTACCCGTTAAAAAAGAATATGCCGTCGTCGGCGAACTCTCTCTAACGGGAAATTTCGAAACGCAGCTAAAGTTACCGGCTAAATGCCATTAACTCGACAATCACTGAAGCGGCAACCATAACTCGATGACAAAATCATTCGCGCAACACCTGCAGGCGAAGTTATAGAAATGCAAATATGGAGATGCAACGCATAATATCGCGCCTCGGTGGACTGGTGAAGCGAGGTCTCGGCGATTTTCAAAAACATAATTTGCGGCTTGTCAAAGGTGCGCCCGAGTCGCATTATCCGTCGATCCGTCGTTCCGTCGAGAATCGCTCTCGCTCTAAAAATAGATATATATATATATATATATATTTAGTGACAAATATTGTCTCTTTCTCTCTCTCTCTCTCTCGCTCGCTCGCTCGCTCGGTTCACATTATCCGTTAAATTCGCCGTGGCCGCAATAACGCGCTTTTCCTCCATCCTTCGCATTTATCGCCTAATTAACAGCGCACCATCGCCATCAGCACCATCGACGTTGCCTTCTTCGTGCGTAAACATCCACCTAATTTGCTGCGCAGCCCAATTTAGCGCATTAATGTGTGTCGCGCAAATGATATACAATCATGAAGCACCGAATTATGCATGCGTGCTACTTACGCGTGGCGGATGCATTTATCTTCGCCAGGATGTACGCTACCGGATTTTGTCAATTGCGTATAGACCGCGTATAGGACTTCCTATCCCAGCGACGTTGATCCTTATTGCCGTCGGTTCGCTCGGCACCGCGCCGGCACTTATAACGTCGCGCGAGCTCTCGCTTCCAATTATCCCGGGGCATCGATTCGGATCTACATCTCTCAGCGACACGGAGGAAATTCACCGGAAAACCGGAATGCTCGCGAGTCGCGCGACATCCACCAAAACGACGAGTGAAAATGACTCTAGAAAAAGGAAAAGAATTGGCATTTCTATCTTCTAATCCTCCTTAGCAAGCTACCGCTTGCTTCGCATAATCTCGGATCATTGATTCGGCGATTTGTCTCTCAGGGCGACGCAGAAGACTCACCAGGGGATCAGCTGCCCGCGAATCATGCGCGACGCTCGGCGCGACGACGAAATGACGAACGCGGAAAGAGCGCTCGGACAAAATTTGCATTTCCACCTTCCGATGTCCGATGCATAATAAAAAGACGCAGGATCCTGCGTCTGCCAGAGTTTCCCGCGGTGATGCGTACGGTTTGCCGCGGAAGAATCCTTGCCGCGCTCGAGCGGCGCTGTAGACGCGAGTATCCTCCGCTGCGAGGATACGAAGTCGCATATTCGCGGCTCGGCGGTGTCGTCCAATTCAGCGGCTCCGTCTGAATGCGCACCGCAATCACAAACGTAGATAGATACGCACACGCTAACCGAGCCCGCAGCGAGCGTGCATCAGCCGCGCCACGGACGCGTGTGTCCTTCCGCCGGGGCGTAACTCGAAACAGGACGTCGCGTTGCAACACGGCGCAATTTAATCCTGCGCCGTAGCGGCAACGTGACAGATCGAAGTCGGCGCCTGGCGTATAATAATCCGAGCTTATCACGGCTCGTCGTCGACGGCGAGGCTCTGCCGAGGCTGGGCTTGTCAATTCGAGTGCGGTCGATAAGGTCATCAGGACGCCGGAGCCGAGGTCATTTAGCGACGCGCGGAGCCAGTCAGGTATGCCGCCGCGTCATCGTCGTCGGGTTATTCCCGCTCGCTGGTCCGAAGGGAACCCTGCGAAGGGGGATTGGGAGAGGGCGGCCGGGTGGGTAGCTGCCGTGGCCGAACAATCACGAGGACCCCGTAGCCATGAAATTCGCGGAATGTCGGCCGGAAGCGCGTATATCCGACGCCGACTCGAATCCCGCGGGCAAGTATGCGCCTGGACGGACCGCCGCGCCGCGCGGCGGCCGAAGGAACGAAGGCGCGAAAAATGGGAGCCCGAATTTTCCGCGCGATTTAGCCGCGCAACCGGCGTTTAATCAACCGACCGATCGACCGTCCGACCGGACTGCCGCGCCTCCGACACGGTTGTTTTACGGAACACGGCGCTTGTCTTCTGTTGGGGAAACCGCACGCACAAAGCTTCCGGCTAATTACTTGCCCGAGTTGTTCTGCGGGCTCCGAACGCCGCGGGCGATCTCTTTTAACCCGGCCCGGCGTTTATTAATCCCAGGATTCTAAGGATCGCGCGGCGCGGCGCGGCGCGGCGCGGCGCGGCCCGAACGTCATCGCGATCGACGGGCTTGAATTTACGATGTTCACGTCGTCACGCCGATGTGTCAATTAAATCGTCCGCATCATTATGATTCATGTGACTAGAATCGACACAGTGCTTGACCCGGAAATGAGCGAGCTCGCGTTCTTTTCTGCGCCGCAAACGTATGTAGACGCGCGGCGACTCTGCGTCCCCATTGTGCGCGTCACTTTCATCAATTTAATTTGCGCGAAGTACGATAATTAAGGGGAGGAAGAAGAGCGACGCGAAAACGGACCCACGAAAGCATTGGAACACCGACGTGAGATTTGTACGCCTCCCACTTTTAAATCTCAACCTAGATCTCAAGTCTATTCAGGAGAAGACTTAAACTCGAGTTAAGGTTTAATCGATTTTAATCAGGTGGAAACGAGCGTCACTCGTTTCGTTAACTTTTGTCTCTATTCCGATTTATCCCTCTCTCCTTCTTTCCTTCTTCCTCTCTCCTAAACATCTCGCGCGCGTGTTTATATCAACTTTGAGAAGCAACACTACGTTCAAATAATTTTTTATGAGCTGAAAAGAAATGAGAGCCTTGGGTTCCCCGTGCGAAAACAGATGTGCCCTAGTAAATCTTTTGAGCGGATGGAAAAATGTATAGAGCGGGAAAGCAGATTTGTTAGACGAAACTTCGTCGGATTATTTGTATCAGCATTGAACAGCACGGAGAGACGCGCCAGCGGCGCGTATGGTAATGCAGCTTTTAATGCTTTTAATGTCGCGCGGTGCGAAATGATTGTGGAACGAAATGGACGAAGAAATTTTCCGAGGAAATTTCGGTGCGTCTCTTTGCAATGCAAAAACCCCCCGCACACACATACATATGCACATCCGCGAAGACAATGAGAGACACGATCAAAATACAAGATCGCTAGCGGTTCAGGGCTTTATTGAAATTTTGTTTCAAAGGAGAAGAAAGCTTATTTCGATATGGATGAGCTCGTGAGACATGAATAGCGATGCTTTCGCATGTCGCATTCTTCACAAAGAATATTATTCCAGTTCACAACGTGTAAAACGCAAGTACGTAACGTGGCAAAATAAGCTATTTGATGAAACCGTGCCCCCGGGAGCCTCTCGACGTAGAAGGATGATGTCAGAAAATTTTTGCACTGATGAAGATCTCGACATCTTCCAGCAGGATGAAGCTTTCATTAAGTTGGTAGATGACAATGGCAGTTTCGCGGAAGAGAGCTTCCGTCGGAATAATTCCTATCCAGATAGACCTTTGTAATAGAAAATAATAATTCTAATATTGAGAGAACGAGGGAAAAAGTTTGAGGCCGAGAAATGTAAAATTTTTTTCCAGCGGCACAAGCTGCGCTCGCTCCGGAGTAAATATGTCCGGTGACTTCAGCTGAAATGAGACGGTAACATTTGTCAGGGAAGCCCGGTATAAATTGCAGCAAATATGTACGAAGACTCGCTACTCGGAGGACCGTTTAGATCAACAGAAATTAAACCGAAAGTTAATCTACGCTGCTAACTGAGGGAATCCGAAAAGGTTTATGAATATGTATCCGCGGATCATTTTCTAGCAAGAAAAGTAATTTTCGTAACTGCATATTTGTTGTGTGCAGTGGCAACGGCAGTTTCAAGACGAGAGAGAGAGAGAGAGAGAGAGAGAGGTACGCACTTAAAAATTTTGTCTTTTACCTGATAAAATTTATTTACGTGAAAATCGTACGCGAAATACCAAAATTTTCCCTGTGCAGCTTTTCATCTGCAGCTAGATACAATATTTCGCACACATTTCTCCGCTATAAAGAATTGATTGATATTTGAAAAATGTTCCTTTTGTTTCGCGCTGATACCGTTCTCGGTCCACGAGACAACGAAATGAGCTTAACAAAATTTCTATCTTTCATGATTGTCGTTCTGTTTACGAATTCTACGTGAAAACAAATATCCGGATAAATTATTGCACATCAAACAGTGACAAAAGGGAAAGAAAATCGAAAATGAAGCGTGTGCCTTTGTTACACATGTATACTCGTGAAAGTAATGTAAATTATAACACAGTGAGAGAAGATGTAATTTGCGCGACACAGATAATTTTGCAAAGAAAATAACGAACATCGCAAAGTGCGTTTGGCGGAAGTGACAAACTCACAAAGATTCCCCGATGAGCGTGTAATTTGTCGAATATATTTAGCATAGATCGATAAATTGGACGGACGGTGAATAATTAAAGAAAAATAATATTCATCCGACGAGAGAGGTCGCGGGGAATAACTGCGCGACGTGGGATACATTATTGACCTTTTTATATTAACTTTCGTTTTGTCCATCGATCAACGCGCATTTTGCAATGCATATTGGATAAATGCGGAGTTCGCCGGCAGTATGTCGCATAACAGAATTACAGGACAAAGTATGCAAAACCGCCGAGCCGACTGAACCAAAGTATCGATACAATGAAAATTTGCATTTAATTTTGCGGAAACCGTGGATAATGTTGTAACCCCGGCGCGATCGCGATGGGGAAATTGTCGCAGTGATTTCGTACCGCGATATGTTACATCCATTACCCTTAACAGAAGAGCGGAGAGAAGCTTGGTCGTCGTTTCCATGATAGGAATGTCGAGTGGTAGCTTGCAGGGATACATCTAACGCTGCTGCGGAGCTGAAATACGCGGAAACGACCATTAGCGGAATCACCGTCATTGATAATCCCGAATCTCGCATGCCGCTCCGTCACGTGTCTCGCCCGCCGCTTTCCTTCGCTCAGAATTGCGCGAATGTCGTTGAAGATACGCACGGCGATACGCATTTTCTCGGGGCTATCGTCGCGCGTGGAAAAAAAGGAGAGACCGGAAGTACCCAACGGCGCGCAGTATCTAGCCGTCGAGGCGAGAGCAGGGCGAGAGACTAAAAGATTGGTATCGCCTAGAATTTGCATTTAATTTTGTTGAGAATTTCGAAGTAGTTTCTACATTGGGAATTACGAGAGACTTAAAGATCTCGAGTCGAATCCGTATACATTGTTAGAAATCCTGTTTATATTTCTACTTCTTAGGTAAAGTTGAATGGAATTTGCTAGCGTTCTTATTATTATTGAGAAAAGAAGGAGCGCAAGACGCGTCGTACATTTTCTTTTCTCGATAATAATAAGAACGCTAGCAAATTCCATTCAACTTTACTTAAGTAGAAAATGAGAAAATGTGAGACGCGCTTCGTTGCAGTCTCTCTCTCTCTCTCTCTCTCTCTCTCTCTCTCTCTCTCTCTCTCTCTCGACATTGTCGCTCATATTATTTGAAAGGACGACATTGCGATAACGACGATGACGATTATGAAAAAAAGTTGTCTGAATTGAGCAATATATGGCGATATATGGCAATTTTGAGCGATATATGGCAACATTGAAAAGAATTACACAGTTGTAGAGTACAGTTGTACCAATTCTTTACCTTATTTGAACCGCCTGTACGTGTGCGTGCGTGCAAGTGCGCGTGTGTGTTGCTCAACATTGTCATTGCGCAATCCCTCGAGAGTCCAAGGAGTTAAAGGTGCCTTTAAAGTTGCCGCGAGTCGATAAACGGCAGACTAGCGAAAATCCCGAAAATTCGGGCCTCTGAGGCTCTGAGGCTCTGAGGCTCTGAGGTAAGGGACTAATTGGGTATCTGTGGTAATTCCGTGTAATTCCATCGGAACTTCGAACGGCTGTACATGCCTCTGTCCGGAATTATAAGCGGATATCACCGGCGGTCTTGAATGCCGATGCCCTCCTCGAGTCCTGACCGCTACCGCAAAATAATTTCGCCGCCATCCGTGTTGCTATTCGCACCGCCGACAGGCGAGATGTATTAATAAATCCAATAATATTCAATATACCGCCGCGCCGGGCCGAGAACCCGATCGATCTTTCTTACAGCGTCACGCGCTGTTATAATGATCCAACGGAAACGATAAAATCACGCGTATTATTACCGGCCGCAGCGCGCGCTTGATAATAAATCCGTCCAAATCCGTCTCGAGGAGAACATTTTTCCGCGAATACCTTTTTAATATCAAACACGTGAATTCGCACGAAATCTCCCTCCTCGGTAGTTTTTAATCATTCGGAATTTTCGCGAAGATAATGTTACACACGCGATATCGCGTCCGCGCACTTCCGATATGTTGTTTCGCAGGAAATATACGACGGCCGCATGTGCACGGCGCAAAGAACACGTCCTGATAACAACTTAGGTCTTAATTTCCCCTGCAGAAGTATTTATGAAAATAATATCGACACGAGCGCGCGCGTGCCGCCGGAAACGCCGCGGAACCGATGAAATGAATTTTATATCGACTCGAATGTCCCCCCCATTGTTGGCGAACACGAGACGCGGCTTCGCGTATCCGCCGCGTCGAACTTTGGAAATGTATGCGTTACTGTTCCGAGTGACAATGGAATGGATATTTTTGAATATTGATAACCCGTGAAGATATAGATAGCGGGATATCGGCCTCGAATTACAAAGTCGGAAATAAAAGAGTCGCGTATTTCCACCACCTCTCCGTGATATTTTATACATATTTACTTTGCGATCTTATATTTTTATTAATCCTCAAACGCGCGCTCGCCGGAGTGCCCCCCACTCAGGAAAAAACCGCGCGTTCGTTTTACTTTATATCTCGCGTAAGGAACGATACAGACGACAGAAACATATATATTTTTCCGCGCGCGCGCGCGCGCGCTCGTAAGAGATACGTTTCTCGATGGTGCGCAAATATAAGCTGAACTCTCGGATTTAACGGAGTGTAATATCTCGTGATGCATTTGTTTGTCGTCGACCATGCGAAAAATGACGAATTAAAGCGGGTTTGTTCAACAACGACCGGCATGCAGGTTGGGACGAGAGCGAGGGGGGGGAAGTACGTAATGCGGAGAGAATCCACGGGATTCGTCGGTCAATTACGAATAATTGGACTACAACGGCAATGGCCGTAGCGAGAGAGCGCAACATGGTCCTTGTGAGAATCTCGATTTGATTGCCCAAGTGCTCGGTTGCCCGTGGCGGTTTCGTTATGTTTTGGACAAGAGCCGCAGTGAATTGTTAGAATGATCGTTACCTCAATGAGTCGTCACGAGGCGGCTCGCAAAGCGCACAAGGCGTTTACTTTCCGCTGCCGATCTTCCGCTTTGTGTAATCTGCCGGTAAATGGCGAGCGAGCCCCAATATCGATGAGTTGTCAGCGCACTTGTACAGCGAAATCATTGTTACGCGAGAGGAGACAAAATTCAAATGGGGAGGCAATAACGAATGTGTCACGGTATTCCCGGATAAACGCCGTATTGCGCGAGCGAGAAAATAAACGAAACCGCACATTGCATTCCGCGAGAATCGCAGAAGCGATATAATGTAATCACTTGAATATCGTCTCGCGTTCGTACTTCAACGCGACTCCGCGAGGCTGTTCGCGCTGCCCGCGGCAGAGCATCGGTCGCGACGGATCAAACATCAATAAATTACGAGGTTTTCAATGTACGTTACCCGCCGCGACACTCGAGACTCGAGCTTTGAATACACGAAATCCTGCCCGACACCGAGTATTATATACAAAATTTACAGCAAGCGCCATAAAAACGCCATAGACCTATTCTCTCGCCGGCTCGGCGCGTGTTGATTCTCTTTGTTTTATTTCTCTTCTGTTTCTACGGCTCCCGGCGAGACTCAAGAGAGTAGATCCTGAAAAAATGATCGCACCTCGTATCTCAGGTACAAGCGCGGCAAATGCGTTTTCCCGGTATATATCGCGCGGCTTTGTCGCAACAATGAACATCCGCCTGCGCCGCGTATCGTCGCATTTACAAGTGAAATTTATCTCGATTACATTTAACACGCATATCGAACGCCGGCCAGCGGGCGGCGGAGGAGGGAGGGGGGCGGGGGGGGGGTGGGAGGGTGAGACAATGGAGTTGTACGCGTCGCTGTTGTGTGTGCGTTCGCGCGAGACGTTTCCCAGCATTTGGCGGGCAACGTTCATTCATTCAAAACAATCGCAAAACTCTGCACTTACCTCAGATCCGTCGTCGCTAAAAATACGCTGAAGAGTAAGCTGCGGGATCCTCGACTGCTTGTCCAGCCGACGAAGCTCAGCTGGAGGGATCACCGCGTGTACATCGCACGCGCGCGCTAATAAAACGGGATCCCGCTGTGCGAGATTCGGTCTTACATCTTTTAGCATCACCCTTGCGCGCCATATCTTTCCTCCCCGCCTCTGCGATCCCACGGTAATCTCGCACGATGAAAAATTCGTCGAAGCCGGCTCGTTACCATTGAATTCAATCCGCTCGGGTTCCGCGGCAATTCGCGCGCGACGAATACGCTCCAGCCGCAAGCAGCCGGGGAAGGAGGAACGGTTTCTCTCTTCTTCTTTCGCGCGCTTCTGCTTTCCATTTTTAAACTAATACGTATGTGCGTCGGCGGGGGTGAGATATACATATAATATAAGCCAATAACATCCATCGAATTGCGCGTCCGGCGGGATACGAGCCGTAGCGAGAGCTCGCGCGCGCGCGCGCGCGCGCGGCTTATTTTCGGCTCTCTCGCCCGCAGCGAGGGAATTAAAATCAACGTGAATTAATCAGCCGCGCACTCGCAGCGCCGACGGACAACCCCCGGCAAGCCCGGCTTCTCGCTGGAGTCGTGCGCGCGCGTGCGCGCTCTGTTATCGGCGCTGTTATCAGCGCCAGCGCGACGGCTGTTTGTGAGCGTTTGTATCCGTGATGGCTCTCGCGCGAAACTGACGCGCCCTTCTACGCGCGCGTTCGGTCCGCGCTCGTCCGGCAAGATATACGTACACGCTGCTGTTGCGTGTAATAATCCGGCTTTTATCCCGTTGCAGACAGCCAACGCTACTTCGAGATTCGCGGGCTAAGCCGCGATACGACGAGGGATGCCTTGTCGCGTATGGTGACAGTGCCAACGAGGGCGGGAGGGAGAGGGATTTCGAGCGTGCACAGCCGAGCACGACGACGACGGCCCTATCGAAGACATGAATCAGTAAGCGTGTAATCGGCCAGCCCTACGGCCATGGCGAGACGGCAGGAACAGATTAGAGTCATCTTTCTGGAATAATGACGACGTGTGTCGCTGCGCGATATTAACGATTCAAATTTAGCACGCTCGGATATCGGACGCTGATTGCGAATGCAGCGCCCATTTCGGCCAGGCCGACGTGCATATCGCTCGCTCGTCGCGCTGCTTCTTTTTCTCGTCGTTGTGCTCTTTCCCCCACTGTTCTTCTTCCCCCTCCCCCCTCCGCCCTCCGTGTTGTTCCGTTTTTCTGCCTTTTTGCTGCGTTTGCTCGTTCGCTCGTTCGTTCGGACCGTGATCGCAGTCGACGATCGGTATGCAGCGTGCGAATGCACACAGCGGGTGAGTTTTTCATATTTGCCGGATACAACGCGTCGGGTCGCGCCGGCTGGAATCGCGATCCACTGGAAGCTCAATCCGCGAGATCGACCCGAAGGGGTTTGGCGCCGCGACCGAGTCGCTGGCGATTTTCCCAATCGATTCTTCCGCAGCCGTGCGTCGCATCGAGCGACTTCGAAAGGCCGCCGGTACGAGAGCCGGGCCGTTCCGAAATTGTCGATTCGCGCGCGCGCGAACGCGAGGCTCGCCTGATTATGAGTCGTTGTTTGCCGGCCGATTCAGCCGCTGAAAAACCCGAAGCGGGCTTAACGCGCGATTTGGCAGATTAACGTCCCGCGCGTATATCGCTCGGCGCGAAAATCCCTGCAATCAGCCGTCCGAGTGTCACCTGCAATTTTTACGGCTGACACAGTTTTCACAGTAATAGCGCGCTCCGGAAAAAAAAAAAAAAAACATTCGAATATATAAGAATATCGGGGACGCGACGCTCTCTCCTTCGATTGTATAATTTTTTCCGCACGCGTGTTTGAGTGCCTTTTTGGAATAACTGTGTCACAGTCAAGGAGAAATTAATCGGCAAGTCATCTTTAACGTGCTATTTGGAGAGAGAGAGAGAGAGAGAGAGAGAGAGAGAGAGAGAGAGAGAGAGAGGGAGAGAGAGAGAGAGAGAGAGAGAGTCTTGCAACATACTTGCGTAAAATTGCAACTTGTCAAGTTGGTACTTGGCAGAAGGATAGGATAATGGGAGCTTCTATGAGAAGCTTCAAGCTACCTCTTGAAGCAAGAAGCTTCTATTGCAATTAATAAAGCCGTCGATTAATTCGGACTATTCGGTTAGTTATGACGCGATTAGTTTGATGTGCAATTAATGGAGAAGGACAGTGGCACGTGGATCTTATTTGAGAAGTAACATTAATTATACTTCTGTTCTCTCCGGCAATGGAGCGCAGCACCACTTCCTTCAAATACGATCCCCGTTTCTCAGAAAATAGCTGTGCGCTAAGATCGCACGTTGTTAAGGATAAAAGCTTGATATAGTTAGGTCACAGAGAGCGTAACGTCTAAAAGTATATTATCTGATTATCCTCCGGACTGAATTCGCAATTTGAAATCTACGAGTCTAGCTTTGTAACGTCGGAACTGATCTGAACGTGTAAATAATTCGCGCCGTAAAATAAAGATTAGGCGATGATGTTTAGGTGCGAACGGGAAATGTATACAAAGACCGAGCGAATTGTCGGGTCGTGTGATTGCGATTGTGCCTGAAACCAGATTCATCAAAACGGCGATGCTGCACAGGGCAAATAATTTCGAACGTAATTAGAATATACGAACCTGATCGACGAGGAACGTCGAAATTGCAATTCCAGTTGTGCGAGTAAGATTACACGCCGTTTGAGTGTAATCGTTTCACAAATTTCATTTTCTCAAGGCAATTAGTTTGCTCTTAATTACGAATTGTTTCATCGTGCATCCGCATTTGTGGAGCAACGTACGGCAGGGCTTTCGTCCCATAGTTTATGGGATCAAACGGGTCTAGTGACTATGGCTCTGTGCACACACAGAGAGAAACAAAGGGAGGGGGAGAAAGCGAAGAGGGGGGAGAAGAATATCGGAAAACCCCTGCGTTATCCTTGCGTTATCGCTCGATTAACCTATTTCGTAATACATATACAATCGCTGAAACAAAACCATATAATATAATTATAATTCAAACGTGCGTTTTATAATTTCTCAATATCGTGATATAAGTAAACTTGTAAAATATCTAAATATCCTTTTAGCAAGAATTAAAAATAATGGAGAAATGTTATTGAGATATTTTGGCAAATTAATAATTTTGTCACGATTATGAAGCGTTAAATTTGTAATATCGAATCAAAAAACGTCTAAAATAATATTCAAATTTAATTAATCATTTACTCGGAGCCACGTAACAAACTACATTTTACCGTTCCCGCGCGACAATATTGCCTGAATTTTTACAAAACCACGGGAAGCTGCTCGGAACTGGTGTTTGACTTTAGATCTACTAATCCCTTTAACATGAATGCGGCTGAGTGATAATCATAAATCGTGTAGTTAAGAATTTAGAGCCACTAATTGCCGTCGACCTCAAGCTTCGAGAGCATTCAGGAGCGTAATTGTCTGACGCGCACACGATAAGGATCGCCTTTCGTAAATTAATGAGAACGTTATCCACCTGTGTGTCATTCGAGCATGGCATAATAATTGACTTGCACCAGCCGAACAGAACGTCAATTTTAATGTGGTAAACAATGTCATTAGCACGCTGATATTATCGAGGTCAACGCTTCAGATTGCAGCGTGGCGTAATTACACTTACGGGAGAGGTGCCAATCAGGGTGTGTTTGCAGCTGTAAATTGTCCGAATTCTGCGTGTATCATCCTCTCGTCGCAATGCACGACTTATGCGCAATTTCTTGTAAACTTTGTATCTCTACGTTTTGATCTATCACGTCGACGCGCTGCACGTGCAATTGGGATAAAAATCCCTCGGACGATGAATTGTTATCCTCCACCTAAAAATGCATATCGCGGCGATGAAAATGAAACGAAATTGATCGACGGTAACAAAAGAAAAAAGGGGGAGGGGGGGAAATCCCGTAAAAAGGACTCTAAATCGTTAACTCATCAGTGAGAAGTCCTCCTTCACATTTGTACGTTTCACAATTAACTACTTCACAATAACTAACTTGAAAGCACACATACATGACACAGAAGTAAATCCACTCGAAAGCTCGGTAGATGATTGTTTAAACCATTTATTATACGCTTAATGATTAAACAATATTCGAGACGACGTTAGTTACAGAGATATTACCGTTTAGTGTTTACTTGAAATCGCGCGTCGCGCGATCGATCCCTCCTCTTTCGAGGCATTGTCCAGTCATTAACACGTGTCCCTTAGTCTATACGGGAGAAGCCGCTCTGCGCAGATTTTCACACATCGGCGAGAACTTCTCTTCATTTAACGGTGCTGGATGGTGCGTTCGTTGAGTGCCATTCGCAGTACGGGGGATTATTCCCATCGAAAATGTGCACGATATATGGTCACCGGGGACGCCTATTGCAGGATAATGAATTAATGGAGGGCAGAGGTAAATGAAACAAGTATTTAAATCCGCCGCACACCACCGACTGCCGGATACAGCCTCTTTTCCATCCTCTTCATTCGCCGACAGATAGAAATATGTACTCGTCGCGATCATTAACCACCCCTTCCCTCTCTTCGGCTTTCCCGTCGTAATTAATGCGCGATGCGATTTCGATCGGTCGCCTAGGCGATTCGAGCTAGCCGGTCGTCCGGTGAAACGGCATAAGTCATAAAAAGGAATGAACCCCTCGCAAACGAGAGCCGTAATACCATTCTGCGTCTATGTACGCGTCTACAAGTCCGCCGGAGATCGAAATGGTCTGCCGAGGATTTTGCTTTTCAGCAAAATGTCGAAAAAAAGTATCAATCACCACGAACGAACAGTGACACACTACTCGCCGATATCGCAGCACTTTTGTCCTGCGACGCGAGTCCTACACCGGATCGAAACGATCTAGCGCGGATTTTGTTCCTCGGTAAAACGTCAAAGAAAAAAGGGAAAGCAAAAAAGTAGCAATCATCAAAAACGCGCAACGGCATGATCGTGTCAGCCTGCCGCCGCCGTCGCCGTCGCCACCGCCACCACGACCGCCACCGCCACCGCCACCGCCGCCACCGCTGCCGCCGCCGCCGCCGCCGCCGCCGCTGCTGCTTCGACAGCGAATAAATCCGCGAATAAAGCGCGACATATTTTCCCGCGATATTTCACCGCTGAAATACTGGATAAAAGCGAAAGCGTGCGGGACGGATAGAAAAAGAAAAACTTGAGCAGAAATCGCGATTGGGAACATCGCGTAGAACCTCACATACGACTGATACATCTGACGAATCTCGACCATGTCAAGAGCGTTTCGTATTTCTCTGCACCGCCCACCCCCTCACCTCACCCCCTTGCGCTGGCCTCTGGTTTTTCCTCTGGTTTTTGCCGCTTCGTCCCGGTTCTCTCTCTCTCTGTTGTTGCGCTCTTTCGTTTCCCACGGGCGTTTGTTAATACGCGAAATCTTTCCGCCAGCTGTTCCTATTCCCAGCACGGCGCCCCAAGGTTAAACGCGACCATCGCGCTGCATGCGCGATGATGTGCACCGAATCCGCAGGGAAATGTTCCTTGCAACTCGCGCCACGGAACACGATCTCCCGTGAACGTCGGGTATAACTAATTTCGACGTTATAAACAAGGTCAGCGGCGCAGCGACGGAGGATAATATCGTTAGGCCGCGCTGCATCACGCCAGGATTATCGCGATTAATTATGTGCGCCGGCTACGTAGACCGAGTATACAGGATTATTCCGTGCGTGCGTGTCGCTTACATTCGGATGTAGCCTGAATGCGCCGTAGTCGATTGTGACGGTGAAAATTGAACAACCGTCGGAAATTGCGCCCTTTAATGCCTCAATTCGAGGACGAATCTGATTATTTTACCTCCCCTTCCTCTTCCCCAACCATGCGCCCTCCGCCATCAACCTCGTGTCTTCCCCTTGTGAAACATTGCAGCCCTTGTCGCTTTTTCCCGCTTCGGTGGAGTCGCATTATCTTGAAATTATATCCCATTATATTTAATTGCACTTTCGAACGCGATATTTCTGTATCAATCATGATTAAGAAGCAAGAAAAAGAGAAGAAAAAGGAATAAAAGCAGCATCCCCGATTTCGATGCCCACGTGTGTGTGTCGACAGAAACATATTTATAAAAAGACATATTTATAAAACAAAGGAATATGTATTAAAATATGTATTAAAAATGGGATTAGATATGGGAGTGAAATTCGGTGCACCGCCTCCCAGATTCGCGACAGCAAATCCAAATGTGCTCCTAAAACACGCAAGTTCGCGGCAAATTCAGTTAATTAATTCTTTCCCTTCGGCGATAGCCGAGGGCTCAAGTCCGCCGCCCGCGCCGCCCGCGCGGTGCTTCCGGGAACGGAAGCTGTGCATTAAATTCGGTGTTTCCGGCAGCCTGCAGTTTAGCGTCAGCTTTAGAGAGGGAACTTGCGAAAACACGCAATATTATAACTTTGCAACTTCGCCGGCGAGGCTACGTCGACGTTCGCGCTCCTCCTCCACCTCCTTCTCCTATTCTCCTATACTCCTCCTTCCCGCCGCCCCCTGCCCCTTAATTTTTCATCGCGCGCATCGGTGCGACGACGGTGTGACGAGAGGCGATAATCAAGATTAACAAGTTTGAAACTTCGTAATTTGTCTGTGTTAGTACAGCACGCATGGCGGCGGCGGCGGCGGATTATCGACAGCGCTTGCACTTTCAATCGGCGGCGTGCGTGCAAGGTTAGAGTATCGGGTCGCGCAAGGTCGCATGCAGACATTACGGAAAGTTGTGCCGGCGAAGTGACGGCGCAGCGACCCGTCGAAATGCCGCCGTTAATCGCGGCACTCGTCACAGACCGATTATCGTTTCATTATCGGGAAAGCGCGCGCAACGCACCCTCGCGTGTAACGTCGATCACCCTTCGGGTTCGGGCTCGTCGACTCGACGATCGCAGGCACTCCCCCGTGGACACCCGAGTAAGGAGAGTTCTCCTTGGCCGGCTACGTCGAGGAGAGCCGTGCGACACGACACGAGGTGAACACCGTACGGACAGTCTCTCGATTAATCGCGGCCGCAAAGTGAACGATTACTCCGCGGTTGCTCCGCGGGCTTCTTATCGCCGTTGATCACGTGGAACGTTCGTCGTTCAACCCGCTCGCACCCGTTCGATCTTCGAATCGCGTCGGGAAGAGTCAGTGGGAAGTCCTCCTGCGAATACATTCAATTTCGAGTAATTTGATGGAAGCCCTCGAAACAAGATGTGTTCGCGCGTATCGAACGAGGATTTTCAGGGAAACTATCTCGATTAAAATCCCGAATAAAATTGCCGAATTCGTTTCTTTTCTCCTTTTTGCCGAATTTGAGCCGTTTCGCGCATGAACGGAAGTAGCCCGTCTCTGGCCGAACGCAAGCCTCATTATATTGATTCCCTTCGCATCGATGCCTCGCACTTACCGATGCGAGCGGCTCGATCGCCGAGATCGCTTATACTAACTCTCAGCGAGTGTTTGATTACAAAAGAACCTTGGCACGATAACTCCGCGGGCGCGATCAACGTCCGTCTGTGCGCGCGCGCGCACGAGGCCGCCGTTCTGCGCTCGAGAGTTTAGTGAAGAGCTCAGCTTCGGTTTATTTAGTCTGGATATTATTTTCACTCGTGTCCGCCATCACCCACCACCGTCCGCAGAGTCCTCTCGAGTCGAAAGCCCTCTCGGCTGGAGGGCTGAACATTTCGCATGAGACTTTCGTTGGAACGACCGCGTGTCGCAGCCGCGCGCCGATCAAGTATCTTAGGCCTCGGCGAGAGAAGAGACGTCACTCCCGTAGTTTCCCAAAGTCACCCACAGTCCTTCCACCACCTCCCCGTATATTTGTCTTCCACAGCGCACTCGAGTCAAGGACAAAGCGCCCTGTGTTATTAGCGGCGAGCAGCGCATCGCCGGCGAATGCATCATCTTCGCTTGGTCGCTTTGATGCGCCGTCCAGGCGATTGCTGATGCCCACGGCCACGAGTGTCCGCGGACACAGTTCCGATCTCCGCGCTATCAATCACTTACTTTCAGCCGGGTTGTTGCTTTCATCTCGGGACTCGCGCTCCCGTCACGTCGTCGTCGAGCATCCTCGTGTGTCGGGCGCGCGCGCGATTTCCGTTCTCTTCTCCTTCCGGCCCACCGGCCGAAATTCGACACACTTGATCGTTCAGCCACGCATGCGGTGCACGCGACGAGCCGCTTTGTCCGCCAAAGTACCGGCGCGGCGCGCAAATGCCATCTCGCACAGCGCTCATCGGTCTCTGAGGAGTTCTCTCTACCCGGACGTATAGCACCGCGCACATTCACCAACACAGAAACCTCGGGCCCGTGGAAGATCGCGCGCGCGCGCGCGCGCGCGGTCGGCGAACGCCGCTGCTAGCGTCGTATTAGCCGGTTAGATTGATGAGTCTGTCTTCATCCGCGCGTCAGCGTCCAATTTTTCCCGCTCGGCACGCTAGTCACACGCACTCGATCGATCGTCGAACACGATCTCTCGCGGGCGGGAGTCGATCCACCGCCGCCGAAGACACACACTCCTGGCGCCGCGAAGCCTGTGCGCATCACGGCCTAATATCCCTCGTTCCAGCATGTGACACGGAATGTAACACGATCGATCGCCGGAAGAATAGACGATAATACGCGACCCATCTCCAAGTTACACGGCGGCGTTTTATTCTACAGCGGCGCTGAGCTTCCTCGGCCCGGCGCTCGCTCGCTCTGCGAACGGATGCGAACAGGTGAGCCGTTACACTCGCCGCCTATGTCGTCCTCCGTCAGGAAGAACGACGACGTCGCCTGATTACTGGGGATTTCAATGGATGCGCCGATCCATTCGTCAGCAACCTCGTGGACTTCGGCGCGCGATGACATTATCGCGCTCTTCGTATTAGCGCGCTACGTTGTTACACGTATCTGCCGGTCGCGACTGTAATTAAACGCCGAATCGATCAGGTGGTCGTTCAACGGCGCAAATAACCACAAGTGACCTTTCGATACTATTTTGCTGGGCACTGCGAACGCGCTCGACCGCTCTGGATAAGCAACGATCAATCACTGCCGATCCCGCAGCTCCCACAAAGAGACAGAAAGAGAAACAGAGAGAGAGAGAGAGAGAGAGAGAAAGAGAGAGAGAGAGAGAGAGAGTATAGTGGAATAAAGAGAGTTCTCCCGCACAGTCCTCGGTCTCGTTAACGACGATGGATCTTCGCGACTGGAAGCAGCGTGCTGCTATGGCCGCCGGAGAGTCTGCTGCAAAGCTCTCCTGGCGGTGAAATTCGCGCGCGATTTCCGCGGGCACGTTTAATGACAATAATTACACAATTCCGCTAACACCCTCGGATTAAGTCCGTGTCCCTTACACACACGCACGTCACAAGCTCCAGTTCGTCTGCAGCGCCAGCTTGAGCGTGACGAACATGGTGAGCAAGGCGGTGCAGGCCATCATCGACGGTGAGGTCGCCATGCTGTGCTGCATGGCGGCCGGATTGTCGCCCTTGAACACGTGCACCAAGACGCGCGCCGGCTGGGCGTTGGTGGCCTTGCAGGTGTAGTTGCCCGAGTGCCGGTCCGATGCCTTTGGCACCTCCAACCAGCTCTCCCTGCCGGCGAGGTCGGTGCTCACGTTGACGCCTTGCTCCACGTCGAAGTTGATCATGCGTAAGTTGTGGTACCAGAAGAGGTACGTCGGCGCCTCGGTCGACTTCTTCACGAGGCAGTGCAGTTGCAACGTGCTGCCGGGCCTCACGAATTTCTCCGCCGGGCCGGCTATCTCCGCTCTAGCTTCTGCAAATGGCCGAACGTGACACGTGAGACGTGAGCCGCTTATACTCCGGGACGTCGTATTGTTTACTACGGGCGTGAGAGCCCGTCGGGGTCGGGAAAAGGGGATAGCTCGCCACGGGAGTGACAGGATCTCGGGCACGTCCCGCCAGGGTTTCTCAAACCGGGCGGGTCTCCCGCTTCCCCGAATGAGAAAGAAGGACAGAGAGGGTGAGAGAGAGAGAGAGAGAGAGAGAGAGAGAGAGAGAGAGAGAGAGAGAGAGAGAGAGACGCTGAAGAAAGGAGAAACACACACACACACACACACACAGAGAGAGAGAGAGAGAGAGAGAGAGAGAGAGAGAGAGGCTGAAATTGGCACGGCGGCCGATTATCTTGAACAGATGCCCACGATTACGTTCGGGCATCTGAATGAAGCCCGTTCAAATTGTCGTCGCGAGACGGCAAGCCGGGTATAGGAGGCGGTGCGCGTCTCCAGCGAAGCTTGACGGTGCGACGATTCGCAGGAGAAATTTGAATTGATTCTTTCCGCGCGTTTTATTCCTCGTTCTAATACCTCTCTCTCTCTCTCTCTCTCTCTCTCTCTCTCTCTCTCTCTCTCTCTCTCTCTCTCTCTCTCTCTCTCTCTCTCCGCTTCAATCTCCAGCTCTTTCCCTGGCCGAGCGGCCGAGCGGCCGAGTACACAAACGTGGCCGCAATTCGGCAGGTGCGACACGATATCCTGTAATCTGTTAATAACTGTAATTCAGTGTTTCTCCGCCGGGGGAACTGCGGAACGATATTTGGCCTATCAGATTTGGCTAATAGGCAATCAATGTAATACGAAATTAATACAACGGTGTGATTTATCGGGAACGATGATGTAACCTTTTATCCAATAATATCAATATTATAATTAATATGTATAATGCGCGCACGCGCGCGTGAACACGTGCGTGCGTGTCTCCGTGAGCGCGCGTGTTTGTGAGTGATATTCGCATGAAAGCAGACCGATTGCATAATTAACTTTTCATCTGGAGCAGCAAATCTGCATGTTACTATTTCCATTAGCAAACTGCCAATTTCGGCTTCCCCGATACGCTTTGATATAAAGGACATCGAGAGGAGTCGAGATATACTATCGATCATACCTTCGATATGCAATATTTCGCTCCGCCAGGCGATAGGTGTATTAATCACTTATTCCAACGATAAACCTTCAACCGTCGAGTACGTACATACGCCGAGAGAATGGATATGCTGTATTTGTTCTGGCGTGTCTAGGAAATGTTCAAAGAATTTGAGACCTTGCGAAAAGGGCAGGAAACTCCACCGGCGTCCTTCCTTCGTCGACTCGGCCCGATTCGTTTTCTACCGCAATTAATTATTCGACAAGAAATTAATCTCCCGCGCTAATTAATTCCTCGAACAATCCGCCGCCCCGCCCCCCCCCCCCCTCACACGTACGCGTGCGCATACGTGCATTGAGTAAACTGTCTATTAATTTAGTATTCAATTAGACCGTGTCCTCTGCAGAACAGTACGGTTATAATCACATCACATGCAACTAATATTATTATTCATAGAAATTCTAATTCATTAGCGACTTAACATCGAACGGTAATCACATTAACCACGCTATTTCCGTTTGCGCCCCGGTAAAAAGGGTACTTCCACCCGATTACGCAATTAGGCGAATAAATAATTATCCGCTCACACGTACGGATTGCTCTGTTAACTGCATTTACATTATCAGCTGCTGTTCGTGTGATGTAATAATCCGATATTTCTTATAAACAGATTAACGTTACCCGAAGCAGTCGTTAATTTGGTGAACGATACAGATACATAATTCGATATATTCAATATTCATTTACCTGGTTGCTCTAGTCATAGAAATTTGATGTATTTTATTATCATGCAAAATTTCGTTTATGGTTTAATCAAATTCGATCGAGATACTTGAAAGGAAACGATACAAATAAAAATTGAGTCATGTATCGGTGATATTTGATACTATCCATCATGGAACATTGTCGTGTAGTTATCGCGCACGCATACAATTTTGTGTCAAATTTTGGAAATATCCGACCGCACACGAATCCGGCCCACGGAATAATTCCGGAGGAAAGTAGATACATTTAATTAAAACAATTCTACTCTATAACGCTTAATTAAATGGACGGTTTAATTAATCAATCAAGAGTGAAGGGATAACATTCTCCTGATACCTCTCTGTGTTTACGGTCATTGTAACGGGGCGGGTTCTCGCAGAATTGATATCGGTTTTATCGCAAATGGAAACCATTTCTGCTCTTTCCTCTGAAACGTCATATGCATTGATTTTGTGATTTGTAAGTCGATAGCGCTGAGCAGTGTGACATAAAACTCTCAAAACATTTCAAACGGCCTGAAATATTGGATTGATAAATTTACGATTTTTGAGTGTAGTATTCCAAAGTGATTACGAATAGGTGATACGAGTTTAATACTTTGACAGCTGTACGTTACGAGGGAGGGGAAAAAAGTTTACGCCCGCCGCTGTTCGTTACATCTACGTGAGGTGCACACGGTGCTACGCAACTACCGATTGACTACTGATGTATCGGTGGTATTTATTATTTTATATTCAAATGTGTCACCGTCTATAAATTCCTCGGCGAAAACTATTACACTGATTGCACCGTACGATTCATCATCTCATATCTCCCTCCTTGCCTCTGTTCTGTTCTCCCATCCTCTTTACACACATACACACGCACGCACACATTCTCTCTCTCTCTCTCTCTCTCTCTCTCTCTCTCTCGCTTCCACCCATTCGCGGTGTTACTTATGAAAACAAGAGCAAGCTGCCTTTTGGTGCCCAATAACACACAACGACGACGCACCGTAATCCGACCGCAAAGTCATTTATTACACGCGGGTACATCTCGGAAGCTGGAGAGCTTCAGGATGCGGTGGAATTTGGGAGCGAGGGTGGGTGTACAGTAGTTATTGCACCGTACCGCGCGCGATCCCGACTTTGAGAAATACTGTCGGGATGACTCACGTTTCGCGGTGTATCTCGCGAGAGAGCGTAGCCCGCGCAACGGCGGCGGCCTCCGCGCGCGCATTTTAAGTCCGTTCACGCTCTGGCGCGTTTCACCCTTTCACTCGAGCGCGGCCTGACACGCGGCCACGCTCGCGCAGCGCACCCCGGCCAGCAGAGGGAGGCATTATAGGATCAGGTGTGAGAGAACACTGTAAACACGCCGCCGACACCCATATACCCCAGGCCAGATATACGCTGTTACCGCTAGCTGACTACTGTCACGGCCGAGCGGCCGCGAACGATAGTCGAGATGTGATTCGAAACGTTGCGTGCGGTCTGAGGGCTTTCCCGCGAAGTGAATGGGCGTTGGTTCTCCTGCGGGAAATGCAGTTTCGGATCGCCGGAGCGTGCGCCCTTGTTCGCCGCTTGCCTGAACAATTTTTTTTGACAGCCTTCGCTGAAATATTTACGCGGGCCACCCCCGTAGCCCGCCTACCGTACGCCGGCGCGACAAAGAATTTCGTTATCGCGCTTCAAAAGCGCGCGACATTTTTCGATCATGCTTCCTTGCCTCCCAATCTTCGTGATGAATTTTCACCTACCTACGTTTTTAACATCGCCTGCACGCCCTGACACATTTGGGACAACGAAGTATTCTAACCCGATGCCTGCCTTACCGTCGTTTATCGGCGACAACGTCGGCCCAACACGGAACGTTAATCCCTCGCCAGTACGCAAAAGTACGTAATAAAACCGGCATAAATATCGCCCGACGTGGCACAGGCGACGGCTGAGGGGGGAGAGGCTCGGAGAAGTAGCATCGTCCCACTGAGGATTAATAATTCAAAGTCTCCGCGAACACGTGGAAAGAACGCGTCGCGTTTAATAACGGCGAGCCGTCCGCGCGATGCGTTCAAGTATCGCCCGCGACTTGGCGCGGGCGCGCACGAGCGTGTATGCCCGCGTAATTAAATGGGGGGGGAAACTGAGAACCCATGTAAATTAGAAATTCGAGATGTTACATGGAGCGGAGGGGGAGGGGGGGGGGGAGAGAATTGGACAGCTTACAAAGTGCCCGCGGAACATAATATCGCGCGCGCGCACGCGCGCCCATTACCGTAGCTTAAGGACGATGTGCCGCTATCGAGTGATCAAGATCGGGATGGGCCCGCCGAGAGAGAGAGAGAGGAAGAGAGAGAGAGAGAGAGAGAGAGAGAGAGCGGTCCGCTTGTGATCTTCCGAGGGCGAAATATACGGCCGGAGTTGGAGCAAATGGACGAGAGAGTGCGAGCGGGCGCGTCCCGCTGCGCGCCGATTGTATTTTAATGGGAGCTCATTAAGGCCGAGTTTAAAACTATCTTCATTTCAAAGACAATATCACTGTCATATTGATTCGAAAGTTATACCGGATTCCTTCCGGCTCGCCGCCTTCATTAAATTCACCTCCCTCCCAAGTTCTCCTTCTTAGTGCCTCAATCGGGTCTCCTCCTATTCCACCGCCGATATATATATAGGCACGTTTCGACAGATTTATTTCAATTTTCTTCGCGGGACTGTTCGATTTGCCTCCCCCCTCCCCCCTCCCCGCAACCCTCCAGCCCGACCGCCGTGGATCGCAATTGCGATCGCGAGAATATGTTGCCCACTCGCGACGTTAATAACGCAACTGTTTCCTCGTCGTGAGCGTGATTGCGATCCGACCGTGGGCGCCGCCGAACTTAATGAACCGGGTAACGAAAGTAAATAGAACTTACTCGTCAACATCGCGGAGAGGAATTGCTTCGGAAACTAACTGAAGAGAAATCGAGTCTGTCATTCGGATAGGACGGGATCGCGCTCGAATTTCTTCTCAAGTCAAACAAATGAGAGCGACGCTCTCGCAAAGAGGCAGGCACATCCTCGAATCCCGAATTCCAGCGGCGGAGCCGCACGCCGCACAGCGCGCCGCGTGCGACAGCTCTCTCAGTGACAGCAGCTGCTTCATTAGACATTCGTGGGGTAGGTAGGTCTCGCGCGATTGAAGGGTCAACAACGTGAAAACGCTCTGAATCTCAGCGGGCCAGGTCAGGCGGGGGGCCGGGGGAGCATCGAAAAAAACAGAAATATTAAAAGCACGCAGGAAGAGACCTCGGGAGGTTACGCGTAGCGCGGCGCCAGGATGCCTGGCGCGCGAAGACCTGGGCAGACATCTCGAGAAAATTACCGGCGCTGCATACATAAAACATGTACTGTCAGAAATCAGAGAGTACATACGTTACAAACAACTCGACATAAATTAACTCCGCTGTACTAACGGGGAAACGCGCAATCAGAGCGCGAGCGATTCGTCGTGTATGGGAGGCAAGTCGGACAGCGGAGATGTTACGCGCGCGCGCGCGCGCGCAAAAAGCGTCGCGTACAAGTATGGAGTATGGAGATTCGCGGGAGTTTAGCAGAGTTTTGCATAAATTACGTGGCGTTGTGTCTTTCGAGTTTGCGCGCCGCCGGCGCTGACGGTGGCCCTGCCGACAGTTATCAATTAATAATCCCGGGGTTTGCTTTCGAGAGCGCTTTTGAGATGGTGAGCGAGCTGCCTCTCTCAAAGAGGAAGGTATTCGACGAGTATTCGCGCGACTAGAATCGCGCGCGTACGAAATCAATGCTGCGGTGCTCCGCTTATCCAGCCGCGATCGTGATGCTCTCTCTCCGCTGGAGCTTCGAGAGAGCTCCGACATCATCCGGAGACGGGTGCGCCCGCACGGAGAGAGAAGAGTGCGCGGTCTCGAGCGGACCCGCACACAATGGGGGTCCCGCGGATCGAAAGACGAACGCGGTGTCGGACGGTGGAGGGGGGGATCTAGACAAGCACGAGGGCTCCGAGAGATCTCGCAGAGGCGAAGGACGGGTTTAGCCACCGTGCGCGGCTGTGTACACGAAGAATAAGCGAGTGCGGGGCGTGAATCCGAGTCTCTCGTCGGAACGAAGACTGGAGATTCACGAGAGTGTCAAATGCCCCCGGGGCTGCGGGTAAGCATCACCTGACACTTAAGAGTATCGGACGCGAAGGCGAGCGTGTTCTCTCCGAAGACAAAAATGCCCGAGGCGAGGCACGCCGCCGCAACTCCGTAGACAGAATCCGCCCCGCAGCCGAAGCGCGACTCAGCGGGCAACGCGCGCACGACACAAGTCGACTGAGCTGAACGGCCGCCGTTGAGCGGTTTCCTCTCAAAAATACTCGAGATCGTGGCCGTTAAGCTCGGCCTCAGCCCAGCAGAGTACATATAGAACGATGGTCCGGGCGTGGTGAAGTCTAAAAATACGGCTGCTGCGAGCAAATTCCCGCAAACCGCCGTCGACTGAGGGAGACGCACGCTTGAGAAAAAGAAGCGACTCCTTCGGCAAAAGTGCCACAATCGGCGTTGGATCGTACGAAGAGCCGGAGAATACTCCGGCGACACTCGCGGGAACGCGACGCTTCGGGGGGTTTGCCACCCTCCTCCCCTCCCGTCGATCGCTTGCCGCACAGCAGCCGCGCGACCGCTCGTTAACAACGCCGAATGGATACAATGCAGGTTCGTTGAGACTGATAAGCCCGAGAGTAGCGGTCGTTGGATCTTCCGCGAGCAATTTTCCACGAGCGCATTTGGCGCGAATTGTCGAGTCGTCTCGTCTCTTCGGAGCGCCTATATTCCGCTTTACGGCGCCGACTTTCAGCGCTTACTCGACGCCGCGGCGGTAGCGATATAAAATCAATCCGTTCAGTATGGAACCTGATCCGCCGCATTCGATATCTCAAATTGTTTTCACCCTCCTTCGCTCGAGGTGCTAAGAAGCGCCGGCGGGGCCGGCGCTGATGTGCTCGGGGGTGGAAATTTATCCGATGTATTCCAGGTCTGGCGGTACATAAATATGAAAGAAGCGGTAGAAGAAAAGGGCCCACTTATGTAAACGTAATTCGGCAAAGAACAGGGGCCGAGACGAGCTCGGAGAGTCGGCTCGGAGGTGGACGAGAGAAAGCTCGAGAAGGAAAATAACATATACATGAAGTACGTTTACGGTGTCTGCTCCGGATAATTCCCCGGGATATATTCCGCGGATCTCGACAGAGAGTGCCTTCGATGAAATATTCTCGAAGAGTAATATTGACTTATATACGCTGACGACAGTCTGTTTGTGCGAACGTCGCAGCTCGAACGCAGGAATTTCACAAATCGCATACTAACGCGCACGATGGAGAGAGCGCCGAGACGCTCAAAGCCAGGTGAAAGGGTTGAAGCGCGTCGGGGTGTGCTGCACGGACACGGACATAAATATCGAAAAGCGCCTAAGGAAAAGGGCGGTGTAAGACCGCGTATACGTAATACCGCGCTCTCTCGCGCGCGACATCGAAAAAAGGCCAACGAAATCCCGAGGAAATTAGATAGCCTCGCGCATAAGAGATGCGCGCCGGAAAAAGCCGAATCTAAATGCAAATATGCGGGTGCCGCGCGCGCGCGCGTGCAGCGCGAGGGAGAAAGAAAGAGAGGGAGTGCGTGAGTGAGTGAGAGGAAGGAGAAAGCGGCCGTCGACGAGAGCGTATTTCATGAAATTCCCGCGACAACGGAAAAGTATTTTCACGCTATCGATCCCGCCTGTGCCGCTTAATAAAATCTAAATAAAAATACCTGCTGTCTCTCTCTCTCTCTCTCTCTCTCTTCCTCCCCCTTTCCTTCTCCCAGGTGACGACTCAAGAACGGGAGCGCCGGAGTTTCCGCCAACTTGCACTTAAATCGTGGCTCCGGACCGAGGACGGGATAGAGAAGTTATGTGAGGAATGTCTTTTGGAAAATGTGCAGAAATGCGCAAATTGTCGAGGTAGCCAGATAGGCGGATATAAGCAACTGAAGAGAAAAGACCAGAGAGAGAGAGAGAGAGAGAGAGAGAGAGAAGGGGAAGGAGAGGAAAGGAATTGTTATATTCATAGATGTACTCTTATCAATGGGAAGTAAAGTTCTCCGACTACGAGTGGAGATACTCTTCGCGGTTCCGCTCTTCCGCAGAAAGCCAAGATATACAATACATATAGCGCAACCACATACGAGGGAGCATTGTGCGTTATGTTTACACGCCCGTGCACGCATTGTGTCCCGTACTGCTCGACCTCCAAGCAGTACATATTTACTTTGCGCAATGTGTGAGTTAAATATGTAAGTAAGAAGGTGGTGATAGGAAAGTTGTATACGGAGGAATGCTGGTAATCAATACGCCGAGACATTGTTCGGGTTTTGCTGGAAAAGAGTAAGAGAAAGAGAAACAAAGGGAGGAAGAGACAAAGAGAGAGAGAGAGAGAGAGAGAGAGAGAGAGAGAGAGAGAGAGAGAGAGAGAGAGAGAGAGAGAGAGAGAGAGAGAGAGAGAGAGAGAGAGAGAAATAATTTCTCATTATTCAGTCAGTCCGTCTATTCATAAACATACACGGAAGCAAAAATATAAAAAAATCACCGAATGAAAATGCCGGCGCTGTTAATTACGAGGTGAATATTTTCGCTGCGAGGCGTCTCCTCGAGCGTAAAGCGTAACCTTTTGCTTCAAACGCGCACCATTCGTTATCATCCGCGGGATCCTTCGCCTTCGGAGCAAAGAGAGAGAGAGAAAGAGAGAGAGAGAAAGAGAGAGAGAGAGAGAGAGAGAGAGAGAGAGAGAGAGACAGAGATATGATGACGAAGGAACGCGAACTCGGAGCCTCGCGAGTGATGAGAGAACGCGGCTGAGTGTATATAATTGATAATTAACTCCGTGATTAAATTTTACTCTTACCGACAACCTCGAGTTTCAGAAATATACTCGTGGGCGGATGAGTAGACACTTGGCACTCGTATGAGCCGGCGTCCCTCGGTTGAACGTATTTTATTTGAAGAGTCCAGTCCTCGCTGTGGTGGAAATGAATCGCCTGAAACCGCTCGTCATTGGCGTACGTCGTCAGTCCTACGGTCAGTAACTCCTGCACGTTCTTCCGTTTGATCCATGACACCTGCGAACCGGCAAAAAGGCAAAAAAGAATTCATTAGTGAAGCCGTAGCGATTTATCACTCACGCTGCCGCAGAACGAATGTGTCTTCGATGACGTATTTCGCGTTTAAATAACTCGGGCGGAATAATTCCCACGCGTCTAACGAAAAATCGAATTCTCGTGAAATCGTGTGCAACAATTTCCATCCCCGCGTAATTTCCGCGTTCATTTACGAGTTTTGATGCCTATCGCTAAAATTTAATACGATGAAAATGAAAAGCGCGCGTATGCCCGCACGGGAAAAATGAAATATGTATATCGCAGAGAGAGAACGTTCTCTCTCTCTCTCTCTCTCTCTCTCTCTCTCTCTCTCTCTCTCTCTCTCTCTCTCTCTCTCTCTCTCTCACCATATTTATTAGCTTTTCGTATTACTTTTCGTTATCTATGCCGTCGAAAATTTCAGACTGTGCGTTTTCAACCTGACTTGCAGATTTTGGTGAGAAAAACGAAAAAAAAAAGAAAAGAAACACATAAAAACAAAAAGCGGAAAAGGAAAAAGATGAAAAAAGGAGAAAAAATTCGATACGGTTTTCGTACATAACACGATAATTGGAATATAGATTGGCGACACAGCTGTCACTGTTAGTCATAACAGTCGGTGACTACAGTCCGCGTATAATGAACAGTAATCACTGCCCGTTCATAACGGTTAGTAACTACTGCTCGACATGGCGATCCGCAACTACTGATACGTCCGTGGAATGCAAACACTAACTACTGCGCATAACTATTGCTGGCTTTGCAGACCAGAATACCCGTTATACATTAATGGCCCATGCCTTAACTTTCTATGTGCACCTATCGTCCTGAAAATTTTCAAAACACAAACAAAATCCCGGAAAATAGAGCAGAGACATCTCGCTTGCTCGGAGCATCTCAGAGAATGCGGCGGAATGTAACCATCTGGCAAAAAGTGGATTAATAGCGAGCGATAAACAAAGCGCGAGATTGCTTTAATTTTTATCTTTTATTCCGTGCCAAGCAATGCTTTAACACTCGCGAATTTAATGCTTTAACGTTATAACAGCTATCACGGAGACGTGCATGTAATTCAGAGAAAAAGGGAGAGAGAGAGAAACAGAGAGAGAGAGAGAGAGAGAGAGAGAGAGAGAGAGAGAGAGAGAGAGAGAGAGAGAGAGAGAGAGAGAGAGAGAGAGAGAGAGGAAGGGAAAGAGGGAAGGAATTTTGCTTTCTCCTGTGCGAGCGAGTGTAAATCTTGCGAGTTTACAAACAGAGAATTTTTTTCCCGTTCACGAAAATTTTAGTCATGTCGAGGTAAAAAAATACGTCTGTGAAAACATGCTTCCCGGTTTTCGCTCGGTTTTCAAACATTTCGACTTTACACGAAGCTACTGTTTAGCGAGATTTTTTTACGAAATAACGTATTTGTTATTTAACGGTAACTTCTCGCGACGTGGGGATTTAATACCACCGCAAATACAATGGTTTTCACAAAGCAATCGCGGCTATCTCGCGTTTTCCCGCAAATACAATTTCATTTCTTCGTAAAAAGAATCACCGTGTCCGTTGGTACATTTTGCATCGGCGCATATATGTTTCACAATTTTCAAATCCGTCGCTCTCCCCCCGCCCCCTCCTCCTCCCCCCCCCCACGGCGTGACATCCGCCCGCGGAATTTTACATTTCGGAACCTTACCGCGTCGCGAGATCTGCGTGTATCTGCATGCACGATCCGATGAACGCGCTCGTCTTGCCGCGTGAAATCGACTTCGAAGCTTAAGACACCGATGTGCCTATTAACCTGCGCCTTTGTCGACTGATTACGGGCGCCTCGCCGCGGGCGAGGCGGGACGCGCACTAGGCGAATTAGGCGTTATAAAGTTTGCGACGTCAATAAACCACTCAACGTCGACAACTATTACTCCGTACCGGATGCTCATAACGGACAGTAACTAATGAAAACTTGCAACGGCCAGTAACTGCGGTATACACACGTATATACATGTATACAAACACGCGCACATGCACACATACACACACACACACACACACACCTACGTACATACACACGACGGTCAGTAACTAAGGCACATCAATAATGGCCGGTAACTATCGTACGTACTCCCGCTCGACTCTCGGACCACCTGAAAGCCACCAAGAAGCGCCGTCAGCCAGAATAATCCGACGACTGTGCCGCGAGATGATTGTAGGGCTCGTGACCGGAATTGATCGCAAACTCCAAAGACGCCAGATCTCCCTCAATAACTATATATATATATATATGTGTGTGTGTGTGTGTGTATTTTTTACACCCTTTGTCACGTCACAGCCTCTTACAACAAATAAAAGTATATATCTGCGGCGGAGATGAAGAGCATCGTGATACATAAAACATTTCTTACTTCGAGAAATGAAGAAGTATGTGCAGCGAGAATTACGCGAGTTAGCGCGTCGTCGCGCCGGCTCACACCTGTGCTTTACTTTGTCGAACACGCACGTCGCGACGCGCGCTACCGTGCGATGCTTAAATTTCGAGCTTAAATGCCACGGGCGAAAGAGCAAAAATTAAAATTCCGCGACTGTGAATCCTCTCGAATGTTATTACACTCGCGTTGGCACGGTAACGCCGTTTCGCGTCTACTCGCGCCGCGCATAAACCGGGCAATATTTGCTCGCGAGAGGGGTATACCGTGGAGAAACATTCCGCGCGGAGTCGATCGGAAGACATATCTCCGTGAGAAAATATTCCACGTTGATACGACTTGGCCGGCATCCATTTTCGCGTTCCTCCGGAACGGAAGTGCGCAGTCTGTAAAACCGGACGAACCCGGGTCCGTCGCCCGGGTGCGCTGGACGGGACGTTGCAGTAGTGAACTTTATTGCGCGCGCGCGTTTTAAAGCGCCGGACTAAAGACATTTAAAGCGAACTCTCGCCCGACAGCGACTCCGCATACATGAACTGCGATCCGCACCGAGACGCCGGTCGAGTGCGCTTGATGTCAATAAAAAATCATTCCGTAACAACCCGGAGCAGCGTCCCGGCGACAGATTTCCGCAATTTGCCGGCCCGAAGAAAGAGAAGATGCGGGATTTTTCTCGCGGGCGAGCCAAAACGCCTCTGTATATATTTAACACGCAGGCGGCATCTGCAGATATAGAGTGTTCTTTAAACAGACGGAGAAAGCGCTTGCGCGTTATACCCGCACGCGTGCATACACTGGAGGAGGTGTATGCGAAGAAATTTACATAGGAAATGAAGGGAAAAATTTTTCTGGAGAAACTTACGGGGCGAAACGCCCCGGGAAACAAGGGAGAAACGGCCGGGAAGCTGGATGTGTATGACCAAGCCTTTTATTCCGCGCACGCTTCCCGGCTCGCTGTCTCGGCTCGCGCCGTTTTTTACTTTTCGTCGTCGGTGTTGTTATTGTGAATTAATTATCATACACAAACACACACACATCCTGCAGCGCGATCAACTGCTACATACGGTAATAATAATAATGACGATAATAACGACGAAGCTTTTCACATTTCACACACTGTTGTAATGCACATTTCATACACACTTTCGATTCGAGCGAGCGTCGTGCTTAATCTCCTTTAAGATCAATTTTATAGAAGCCGCATGCGGAGGGCCAGATTCATTAGTCCGCGATAGATCCACCGTTATTTACGCGTTACATGCCATTAAATACCGATCTTTTTATCTTAACGAGAAAATATTTTATGCATTTTCTAAATGGTCGATAGCCATTAAGCTATTCTTTTTTTAATGGAACCGTATTTTACGAAACGTTGCGACGCGAAAAGCATCGTCAATATACGCTCGCGAGCTTTATCGTGCAGTGTATATTCCAAGCTGTTCGCATAAAAAGGTTTAAAATAATCCCCGCGTGAGAAAACACACGGCCAACGTAGCGACAGGTTACGGCGAGCTTTAAATTCGGCCCAAGCACCGCCGGACTCGAAGAACGTAAATATTAAACAAGCACCCGGGAAAGATTCATACGTGCACATACTATGTTCTATCTCGCTACATCCAACCGTTCATACTCCTCGTAAGCTCGAGGAAATTAAATACAGACGTACGCAATAACTGTATAAACAAAAATGGAGCGAGAAGACGTAAGGCTCTTGAAAAATGGTTACTTCCTCTTTCGCTGGCAAGATTCTTCTCGAAAACTCAAATATTGATAGATCTCGGTGCTGTCGTTATTTTCTGTGCAGTCTATGTCCGTTGAGTCTTGCAAATTAACGAATCCAACAGAAATGACACCCCAAGGATATCTCAACGGACGCTTTTGACAGAAAATGCACGTGTTTTGCAAGGGAAATATATTCTCGTTCCTTAAGGTTTTAACGTTACTAAAGCTCCAGCGGTTTAAAAGCATGCGTAATTAAACATGAACGTGTTTAATAATTAATTACTCGTGCGCAGACTGCGCGTCGTGCAAATGTTTGATATTTTTCATTGTGCTGCACAGTGCAAGAGCTCTCCACGAGTTACAGCCACGAGTACACGCATTCCCTCAATTACAGAAATAGCGTAACGGATAAAATTGATACAAATACGAAAGAGACGAGGAACGCGCGTCTGTTTTTCACGAAACGTCGCCGAGCCCTTTGAGGGATGGAAATGGCAGCAGACACGCTGCAATATCGTAAACACGATGCGCTCACCATCCCGTACGACCTTGCAAGAGAATATTTTACAAGTATCGCCCCGGCAAAGTGGCCGGCCAGTTGATTGCGGGTGGCGGAGGAGGAGGGGGAGGAAGAAGAAGAGAAGGAAGAGAAGTGGCGAAGAGAGGTGGACGAACATAATAATCAATATCCGTTTTCACGTTTTCCCGAAAGATCTGCCGATGCCTAAAAACGGTCAGTGCCGTCGCAAGAAGAGCTATCAGTGAGGATAATCCGGTGAACGCGGCATCGAACGATGGCTCTGCTCGTAGACGGAATTGGCCGTCGAAATCGGGAAGGAAGGAAGGAAGGAAGGAAGAGGTTGTCTGTCCGTGACGATAGAATCTCTCCGCCCATATATGCCTTTATATTCCCCCTAAAGTTCTAAGCACCTGCTAAAGCGAGATTGAGGAGCTTTTTCTCGCGGAAAATTGAATTCCATCGATCGCACACCACCTGCCGGCCGGACATTCGTGTGGACATCACGGTAACGTCCCTTTAATCGAAACGCTTCAATCAACTGGCGCAACCTCGACCTCGTTAGTTACCATTTCTACGCAATTATCGCGGTCTCGGATTATGACGAATCCGCCCGATCGTCTTCCTCGACTGGGATCGGGCGGAAACGTTCTTCTTTTTGGTCTTGCCGTAGGGACGATTAGATGTTTATGCGATATCGACGGAGAACCTGATGTATGTCGTCGCTTCTTGGAAAACGAGGGCAATAAAAAGTGAACGAAGAAGTCGTAAACGGGAAGGTTTAGTAAAGGGTTTACTAAAATGAATGACGACGAATGTACCGACAACGCGGAGGCGATAATCAAAACGTCACATCAGATAAACCCCAATATGATTATATTTTCTTTTCTGTATTTCTTTCTGTATTTTCTGTATTTCTCGTACATACAGATTTTATATAAATATGTATTGTTTTATTGTTTTTTTATTTTATCGATATATTAAAACGTACAAGCATACGTGCATGTAGAAATCTTTCCAAAAATTTTTCGGGTATTTTTAGGCTTGTAAAATCTTTGTAAATTTTAATTTCCTCGATTGTTGTTGGGGAAATATTCCTGAGTGAAACAAACGCACGTTCAGTATGCGCAAGCGGCAAGACTTTTGTATGAGGCAAATATTTACGCTGCCATGCCGGGATACAAATTTCGAAATTTTTTATCGTTTTTGTTTTGCAAAGGCATTTTTAATGTTATAAAAATAATACGATTTAAATTTTGCAGAAAACAAAGTCAGTCGACCAAGTTTTCTATATGCAATCCCCTTCATTTAATAGCATCAGAAACATGTAAATTTGTAGATATAACAGCCAGAGAATTGTCAATTCGTCGTTCGCGGATCATCTCAAACCTCAAGCCAGGCCGAGAGGAAGCATTTGTGTTGCAACTAGCAGCAAAACCTTGACGGATCGTCTCTGCGAGTTGAGTGACGTAAATTTGGCCACTGCTTAGGTAATGATTGCGAAATTGTCAGAAGACGCCGGTTAGATATATTAAAGTGAATGACAGAAATTGTTACTGTCGGTATGACGCGGTCCTGTCGTTTCACGCAGCACAATCGCGAACGATGTTATTGTTACACGCTGCCCCATTCAATCCAAGAAGCGTTTAATATCGATCACCGACTCGCTCAGACTAGCGATCGTGTTTAGCTGTATATATTGACGCAACGCTAACATATAATGCAATTATACTTTTTTTCAAATTAGGTCGCCAAATACCAACATACCTATGAATTGTGCAATAATATCCGCTGTAATTATTTGCTCGGTGAGAAAAGCCGCCCGTTTTCATTGTCGCGGTTAAATTTCAGGTGAGAATATTCCATTGGATTTCCCAAGCAGAGTCCGCGCACTTTTACTTCCAACAACAATGTATAACGGTAATCTTGACTTGAGGCATTACAGCTATTCCGATAATTATTCTCATTCAATAACACGCCGCGCGGATTGCGAGGCGAGAGATAATTTGTCGGAGGAACATCATTACTACTCGGCAAACGGCTTTTGAATGAAACCAATTTTTTTTCTCCATCGCTACTAAAACGAGAAAGATATTTGAGCTATTTAACGAAGACCCAGAACTCAATAATGAACTTCGCCGGCATAAAGAGAGATCTTATCGTTCAGGCTGAATCTCTTGGCCTGATTTTACAAACAATTTCAGATGCAAACTTCCCAATCATTTCAGCATGCTAGTCAACGGACTGCTCTGAATTTCGATCGGTGAGATCTCGTCTTGATAAAACGCTCCGTCGCGACCCACGCTTCGCACTCGTCGCGCTCGAAGCAAGGAATATATATAACAGACAAACACACAACGAGATCATGTTTACCACGATACTGCGCGGATTAAACAAATGATCATTTGTAGCGACATTTTGATCAAATAATTTATGTGCCCGAATTCATAAATATAAACAGGGGTTTCGAACCCGTAAATACAAACAGCAATTTCAATTAGGATAGAACGCAACATATAAATTCCACGCGAATCTGAAACAAAACAGATTATATTGATCAATCAACACACTTCCGCCAACTCCCCCGCCCGCCTGCTCTCTCTCTCTCTCTCTCTCTCTCTCTCTCTCTCTCTCTCGCTCTATTAATTTGACTTTCGCGAGTCGCCACCTGAAACGGAGAATATAGAAATGCGCGTCGAACGATAGTCGACTGTCGCAACGCAGCCTGCAGACAGGCGGAATGGACTCGCAGGAGCCGGAAGAAGCGAGGAGACATTTTTTTCGCGACGATAAGATCGGGTACGCCCTGAAACGAGGCTCCCCAGTGTAACTTTCCCCTATCTGCCTTATTTCCGAAACTACTATCCACCCGCCCAATTTCTCTTCATCCCAGCGTCGCGGCTAGCCGCGACGCTGGAACTGGCATCGCAACCCCCCCGAATGCGGGTTCGCGCAATTTCCGAGATGAGGCTTCGAATGTTTGCTCGCTGTCTGCGGATATTTTCTTCGCGGAGTCTTTTATGGAGAGAGCCGGCAGAGGAGCCTGTGAAGGCCGTTTAAAAGCCTTCCGGAAGAAGCAGCTTTACAGGGGCGAGAGGAAGAGAGGAATGATCGCGCCGCTCGCGCGTTCGCGGAGAGTCGGCGGCAGAGAGAGAGAGAGAGAGAGAGAGAGAGAGAGAGAGAGAGAGAGAGAGAGAGAGAGAGAGAGCTGGGGAAAACAGAGGGATGAAGCTTGGGATGCAGACCGAAACGAAAGCGGAATAGAAAGAGAAAGAAAGAAAAAGAGAGAAAGAGAGGGGAGGGAGGGATAGAAGAGAGAGAGAGAGAGAGAAAGAGAGAAAGGGGAGACAGGAGAAAGAGAGAGAGAGAGAGGGAAAACGAGGGAATGGCCATCGGCAGATTCTTCTCGCATGCTTTCCGGATCCGATTGTCGAAACTGCGGCAGCGGTAGCGGTGGCGGCGGTGGCGGCGACGGCGGCGGCGGCAGCGGTGATGGTGGTGGTGGTGGTGGTGGTGGTGGTGGCAGTGTTGGTGGCGGCGACGGCCCCCTGGGACAGACGGACGAATTGAACCGGCCGAAATCGACATTGCACCGAGCTCGAAAAGCGAGAGCACTAATAACGGCGCTGCGCGTAATGGGAGATTCATTAAGCGGCAAATTCGATTTTCGACTAATTATGAGCCGGGACGAGGTGTTTTCGCGAGGCTCGCTGACGGAGAGCAAACGCGTCGTCGCAGAAATTTAAAGCGGCTTATGACAAATCCGGGACGAGTCGATGATGTAGCAAGTGATCGAGACGCGCTTAAAGCGTCAAATGTGATATACGTTCCGTGAAAAGCGTATCGAACGCGATCACGACGCTAAGTGGCAGCGCACACCTCGCGCGGCGAAGAAGCGCTCGCGAGAGGCAGGTATTACACAGCCACCACGGCTGCAATTTTGTTCGCCTTCGAAAAGAAGATCTATCGACGGTGTCTTCGGGGCTTATCGCATCCAGGACGCGCTTTCAATCTTTCTCGCCTTTTGAGAGACGCTGTAGGATTATTTCATCAAAACAGGCATTTTGTCACGCGCAAATGAGAGCAGAACGCCGTGACGAGAATATTGAGTCGTGACGAGGCGAGTCGAGTATCTGGTTCGATTTAAGAGAAAAGAAGAAGAAAAATCAAAAACGACGTGAAAACGAAAATACCATTCAATCTGAAGAGACGCGCGCGCGCGCGCGAGAGAGAGAGAGAGAGAGAGAGAGAGAGAGAGGAGCTTACATCAAAGAAATAAAGAGAGAGAGAGAGAGAGAGAGGAGAGAGAGAGAAAGAAAGCACGGTCAAAGATTGAGCAGCATCCCCGCGTTCCTTCATTATGGAAATTCGGTTAACGGTTGAATTCAGATGCAATTAGGATACGGATAATAATATAATTGACGCTCCGCGCTTTACCTGAAAGAGAGAATCGCATTGTGCGAGTCGCGCTACAGATTTCGCGCGAAGAGAATGCGCGCGCGCACGCGAAAATCGTCGTCGCGCGCTGCAAAATCGAGCGGAAACGTCGCACTTGGCGCGCTTGGTCATTATTCAGCCCAGAAATGTCGTCGCGTGCTTCCCGCGGATAATCAGGGCCGGCTCCGCGGTCATTATTATAAAGTTCTCGATTAAAAGCGCTGCCCGGCCGGTTTCGTAAATATTTTGTCTACAAGTAGCACGCTTGGCATGTTAATGTCCCTCAGACAGCAGGATAGTACGCCGTGCTCGCAGGAGGATTCCGTTCGCTACTCGGAGCTCCTACGGATCATTAAGCTGCTTTAGCGAAGTGATAAATACCCGCTGCACTTTACAGCTTCCAGATACAATCTCTCTTTCCCTCCGCCGCCATCCCGCCGCGCCCTGCCCGCGCCGTCCCGCCTCCCCCGGCGTGTCCGGGCCCTCCGGGTGAGCGCGGTAAAACAAATATCATGTCATCCGTCGCGGTACATATTTCCCCGTTATAGGACGGAAGATATTTATTACCGAAGGAATTCGCGAGGGAGATAAATTTAGGAAAAGACACCGCGCGAACGCCGCGCGCTGCAGCCGGCGACACGAAGGGGTTGAAACAACCACGCCCATATTCTAATCGATTGTATCGCCGGGCTTGATTAATGAACGCGTCTCCGACGGATATCCGGCAACGGAAGGATGAGTCGCGCGTCGCGAAAATGCGCCAAGGTGAAATTCGCGCGATGCGCCCGTTAATCTCGTCACGCATAATTCTTCCTCCGACACCAGCGCGTTCACTAGCTTTTCGCGTGAACGAGGCAAATGACACCGCGGACGATAAATGCTACACGCCGGGAAGTGAGAGAGAGAGAGAGAGAGAGAGAGAGAGGGAGGGAGGGAGAGGGGGAGGGGGAAGAGAGCTACGCGGAGAATAAAATAAATTAACTTGTCGACCATGAAGAGAAATCCGAGAATGCGTAGTACAATCGACCAATTGAAATCAATCTACCGCCCGCGCAGCCGGCACGACCGCGTCGGCTAACAAAGTCCGCGCCGGTGTGTACATACATGAGTGCGCTATTTTCCCCCTCCTTTGTCTCCAAAGTATCGTGATAAATATATACGCATTTCTCCGTTGCCGTGTCGGGCGAGAACGCGGCAACGGGACGTATTTAGCACGCGCTGTTAACGGTAATGGTGACTCGCTTCTTCTTAATCCGCTCTTCGTTTCGATTGGGTTGCAATCGCACGTGCATCCCGTACACCCTCGAGAAGATTTCTCCGGGCTTCTCGAATGCAGCGCTAATTAACCGAGAGAAAGAGAGAGAGAGAGAGAGAGAGAGAGAGAGAGAGAGAGAGAGAGAGAGGATAAATTGTGCTGCAGCTGCGTATTATAGTGCTTTGTGCTGTAGCATTCGTTATATTTCAATTTCGAGTTCTTTTTTGTCATTTAAAATTATGTGACGTTGGAACGAATATTTCAGATTATTTCTGTTGACAAGACTGACTGTTAACGAGGCGTCTCCTCTTCTCAATTGGAACTCGTGTATAACATTGATGATATTAATTACTAAAATGTCAGAAAGATGAGAATCCTCGCGCGGAAAGAATGTACGTTATTTAAAATATTTTTTCATATGATTTTTTCATCGCGCGTATGTAGGATACACGTGCATATATCTGAGATAATTATATTGCATTGCAGGAGAAATTTTTTTAAGTAAAGCAAGAGATATTGTTTCACACGTAGCTCGTCGAAATTAATTAATAACATTTTCGATATCATAATTCGCTACGCAATGATATTAGCGCCATTTAATACTCTATTAAGTGTAATTAATTATATCGCGTTAAAAACACATCAAGCCGCAACAGCCGAGCGAAAGGATCACAAATCAGATACCATCAATTAATTATGCGAGCGATTTTTCCTCGCCCTCAAAAAGCCGCGTGTAAGACAATAAAATCATTAATTAAGAGCCACATTATCCGTCCTGGCATCAATCTCCCTCCGGGGGGGTGCGCGCTCGTTCTCCGTTCTTCTCCCTTCATTCTCAAACTACCGCGATAAATACAAGACTCCGCTACTTGTAACCAACGTGCTTAGGTATAATAACGCCCTTCCGTATCTCCAATCCACCCCCGCCGCCCCTGAAGTAATTTCTCCCCGTGGCAGTTTCGAGCGGCGGCAGCGGGTGGATGAAGAGGGGGAGGCGGGGAGAGGGTGGAATTAAAGAAGCGTAATGTATGTGGAATGTACTTCCATGGAAAGGCAGCCGTACTTCGGAGTAATGGTCGATGGCGGATGTAAGGTTCGTTCGCACTTAACAGCGTTACGCGACACTTCATTAGGCGTTAAAGGACCAATTTTATCGCCGGTATAAATGGACGATAATTGCGCTCTCGCTTTGTGAATTTTCCTCCTCACTTTGCGCACTCACTTCCGATACATTTCCTTATCTAAGATTAATTCGCATCAGCCACCGCTCGTCCTCCTCTGCTGCGATGTGTCTCTTCCCTTCTTTCATTTTGTAGTCGAGCGCGCGGCTCATTCGGCCCGCGGTGAAACATGCATTTCGTCGAGCCGTGGAGCCTCTTTCCCTCTTTCTCTCGACAAAAGTGCGCGACCCATTGACCAGATGAAAATAGCGTACGTGTGTGCGCACATCTCAAAAAGATGCTCTTATTGTGTTGCGGATCACTCTTAATTCACGCTGCTGCATGATATGTGTGCCTCACGCCGGTGCATTCCACTTTCTGACCAACTAGCGCTTGCTTCTGGCATACAATGCGTTTTACTTAAAATTCGAGAATGCAAATAACATCCCTCACGGCCAGGTGCAAAGAGAGAAAAACATCTCAACGGCCTTGCGGCATTTTATTCTATATTTCTCTCTCTCTCTCTCTCTCTCTTTCTCTCTCTCTCGCTCTCACTCTCTCCCCCTTTCTCCCTTTCTCCCTCTGCCTCTTTTTCTATTTCATATTGATGCGCGTAGCTATGCACAATATGAGTATAAATTAATATGCTTATATATCGTATATATATATATATATATATATATATATATATAATATTTTCGAGAATCTGCAATATTTCAAACATAAACGATGATGCGTTACTTCGAGAATCTTTATGTCGGATATCACATAGGATTTCACAATCAACTCTCTGCCGAACTATTATTAGATACTCGATTTTCGATATCCGCCCGATACTGGCAGCCAGTATTAGCTCAGCATTCGATTACAGCCGGATGATAACTCGGGCCCAATATCGGTAATCAGCCCATGGTTGAACACTCGCAACTGTACATTAATCCGACAGTGAATTTCTCGATGTGACGCTCGACGCTGCTCGTCGCTGAGAAAGCGTATATTTTCCAGCGCGTGTCTGGAAAAATACGCGCATATCGCACGGGAAACAGAGCACCGATTGCACGGAAATGTCCATGCGAATCTCTCAACAAAATTCGTGTGAAACTTCGTTTGCTTCGCGCGACGGAAACTTCCGACGCTCTCTCTCTCTCTCTCTCTCTCTCTCTCTCTCTCTGCCTTCCGATTGGAATCATACTTGGCACTTGTCCGCACAACGATCTCTCATGTATATCGCGTTTCACAACTTTACATATAAATACGCGTCATGACAAGAGCACACGTGGTCAAAGCAGACGTGTGCGGCGCGCGACGCCGAGAAGAAAGACGTTTGTTTCACGTTCGTACGTCTATTTTTCGCCGAGTTAAGACCGTTTGAAGCTTCCGAGCGCGCCGTGCGTTCCTTCATTTTTATTCGCTATTGTTATTAAGAACAATTTATCCAGCGCTTCGAGATAGCTCGCTTGAGGCCTCAGATCAATACAGGTACAGTTCGCCAGAGTTTCCAGCGATTTTCAACATCGCAATCAACGTTGAAAATTGCACAAACCCGGTCGGCGCGTTGAGACATTGACGTCACCCGGTGCATGGAGTGCAGCGAGCGTGGTGGGGGCCGCCGCGGTGGCGTCCTCCGTGTGTCGGCGAGCGGCAGCTACTTGACTCGACTTCGCACCTCCGCGCACCGAGGCGGCGCGCGCGCAACAAAGGAGCGGCGCGCAACATTGTAGTCGGGCCTCGGTCCCATCAAACGATTCGCCGCTCGCCGATAACTCTACGTAGAAAAGTCCTAGCGACATGCGGAAAAATGCATTCGAAAGCTGAGACGATCCCGCTTCCGATGGTGGGGCGCGCGCTTCTCTATACCGGTCGATTAATTTAGCGGGATAATATAGGATAATTAAACATCGAGCCGCTTCATTCTTCGTTCTTGAACCGAAAGAATATAAATCTACGATTCGAAGTTGCATTTAGAGCCGCAGTCTTGGACTCGGGGATCATTGATTTAGATTTAGATTAAGAGTGATTGTTCCAGAATGAGAAAGTCTCTGGCTTCGCGCGTAAAGAATCGTTTCTTTACATTACGAGCCGCGATTGAATATTTAATTATCTGTTGGTGAAGGTGCAGAAATGGACGCCGAAATGTCGTCAATTAATACTTGGCACTCGTGGAGCGACTCGACGGGTCGCTGACTCGACGTAACGTTCAACTATCCTGCATATTATGTATATTACATAAAAACGATACTAAATACTTCGAGAGAATATTTCAGCCAATCAATTTCATTACACGACATGTTCTCTTTCGGATGCGTGTTATCGCTTCGAAACGCATCGAGTGCCGCACGATGTATGAGTGCGCGCACGTGTGCAAACGCCTGCGGGCTGCGTACATATACACGCTCAACATATACACACACGTACGCGTGTGCGCAATTCGCACGGCACACACGTAAACGTATACCTATCTAAACTAGCCACCCGCCTGCCTGCCTGCTTGCCTGCCTCCCCCATACCATCGCTCCGGAATACTTAATTCCGCCGTGTTGTACAAATTCTGCGGTCCGCATTTGCATCCTTTTCGTCGCGCGCCGCCGTTTATCGATTTCCCGGATCGATAAGTGCCTATGGGCTACGAAATTAGCACGATCGCTGCGCAGCTTCGCGAAAAGTCGGCAGATAAGAAAAAAAAAAAAAACGGATTAACCGCGTACTCATTGTCCGGGGAGTTCCGAATACGCGGCGCTCCACTAATTTGGATCGATCCTACAGAGCTCGGTGAAGCCAATAAAAGCGCCCCTTGAATGCATGCATCGCTGCTGCCGCCGCCGCCGCCGCCGCCGCCGCCGCCGCCGCCTCCACCTCCGCCACCTTCTCCATTGCCGCCATCGCTATGGGCGCCCTTCGCGCGCAGCCCTCTTTTTTTCATGCAATTTTCGCGGAATAACTCAGACCGCAGTTCGTACGACTGCATTTATCGAGCGCGAAAGAGAGATTCGCCCGAGCCGAGCGAGTCATTTATTTATTACGCCTGTTTGTATCCACACGATGGGACGCGAGGGCCATTCTTTTCTGCGCGGCCGTTTTGCGCCCTACGGCTGCTCATGCGTATGTATGTATATATCCATATTTTTCCGCCCGCCTCTTGTCGCGCGCCCGAGAGAGAGCGCGGAGCGCGCTCGGCTGGGTCCGCGAATTTTCGACTAATGCCCGCGATGTATGCAAAGCGACGCGAGTACACGCGAGTGCAACTTTATCTGCTTGCACGCGACGCGATACGCTGATGCGAATGTGCGCGCAGAGGACGGAGGAAGCTCGTGCAGCTTCCGTGGCTCGTGAATCGTAAGAATAGTCGCGACGCGATTTTACGAAAAATCGCGGCGGCATCGACCAAGTCAGTCCGCTGACATTTAATTGCCTCAGTCGTACTTTACTCGTGTTCCCCTTTTTCCGCCACTTTCCCGTCCCCGTACATCCCGTTGGAACCGCGCCTTCATCGTCCCGGAGCATTTTGAGAAACGCGACGGCGTGATGGACGCGCCTGTTATTTCGTGCACGTGCTAGTGCTAGAGAGACAGGGACAGAGACAGAGAGACAGAGAGAGAGAGAGAGAGAGAGAGAGCTCGGTCTGGTAAATTTGAATTCATTATTTATGTACAAAATGCGCCGCGCGTGTATCTCGCACATAAATAACGAGGTCACGTTTGCTCGCGATAATATCGGCTTGTTGTGTAAACGACGCACCGTTATAACGAACGATCGCGCTCACCGTTAATCTGTCCGTTCTTCTGCGATGAAGCACGAAAGGATACCGCGCCTTCGCTTTTGATTGAAATTCGTCGGAGGATGTCGGAGTGAAGGAGGAAGGGGGAGAAGAGTAATACCACGTATATACATTATAAGGTTATGGTCGCGGAGAGTATGTGTGAAAAATACAGGTTACATAATATTTCGCTCTACCAAAATGCACGACGTTTTAAGCATTCGCGCGGTTGCGCGACTTGTGTGCGACGGGGTATTTTCGTCCGGTGAATAAACCAACCGATAATGGACGCTGGCGGCGCAGAATGCGCAAATTGATTTCTAGCGCTACGATTTACCGCTATTTCGGGTCTCTTATTCCACCGCCGCCACCGTCAGAATTTCGTAGACCTCGCAATCCACTGCACTCGCGCGGTATTTGTCAGTTCCCGCGATACGCCGACACATGTTCGCGCGCGATAGTAAAATTCGCGTCGAATATATCCAACATCCGAAGCCTGTCGTACACTTTCCGTTGCGATTTTTCGTTGCCATCGTACGCCTCGTACGTACACGAGGCGCGGAGGAAGCGGGAAGGACGCGGAACGGGAGGGCGGCGGCGTGGAGGATTGAACGGCTAAATCTTGCTCCTCAGAAAGTATCGACTGTGCATCGATCGTGCATGTACAATTTATGTGCAGTGAAACGGCCGACGCGTGATTCCCGTTCGTAGCACGAGTTCCTGTTGTCCATCTTTACAATCGACGATGCTCATCCATCGCTCTTCTATTTCCTTTCCTCTCTCTCTCTCTCCCTCTCTCTCTCTCTCTCTCTCTCTCTCCCTCCCTCTGTCTCTTTCTCTTCCGCTCTTTTCTCTTTTTTCCATTTTTTCGAATCGCCCTTCTCCATAAAAGGAATTACCTCGCTGTCACTTGCGACATCGATTTATGTCCCCGGAGACTGGTGATGTATTTCAATGCGAACGATGCGACAGAAATGTAAATACCGCTTGCGATCGCGTAAACGCGAGCTCTCTCTCTCTCTCTCTCTCTCTCTCTCTCTCTCTCTCTCTCTCTCTCTCTCTCTCTCTCTCTCTCTCTCTCTCTCTCTCTCTCTCTCTCTCTCTCTCTCTCTCTCTCTCTCCCGTCCTCCGAAAATTATCAAAACGGACACAAAACTTGCGACGCCTCTCCCGTCACGGTAACGCCGTCGATGTTCGTAAGATCGCATCGAACCGCGCGATAGCGTTGCAAATTAACAAAACACTTACGCAGAGGTGTAACTTTCTCTTGGCACTCGATGTTCATAACTCGTGTCGACGTGATCGAAGCAGCGTGGTAATTAATTAACGCACTCGCGCCGTCGCTCGCATGTTACAGCTGACGCCGACTGATTCCACAAAATTTGCCGCATACGTGTGCGATATCGTCTCGAAAATATGAAGAAATGAAATTTCTTTACACCTTGTCCGTCGCGCTTTCCCGTTATCAACAAACTCACAATCTCACGAACGTAAGCGACGTGCAAACACGCATTAGACGGCATCCCGACGCCGTCATGACATTAATCATGCGGCGATGAAATCGCACGAAGAAGAATCGAAGCGTCAACGGCGACGCGAAGTTCGCCGTTGCGAGTTCACGCGCTTTTATCCAATCTTCCCCCCTCCCCAAAAAGAAGAAGAAAAAAAAGCAAAATAATGTGACAACGATAATGCGGAACGCGCGTGATTTCATCCCTCCGTAGCGGAGCGTCCTTACACCTGCTGCAGCGCAGCCGCGATTTCGCGGCTCCGGCACGTAGACTTAAAATTCTCCGGAAGTCGCGCGCGCCGTTCCAGCTAGTTCCTTCATCGCTCGCTCGGTCGGTCGCGATTTTTCGAGGCGCGCCGTCTTGTGAGTGCGCCCACACACCTTCTCGCGCCGAATGCGAGCATATGTACGTTTATCCAGAACCCCGCGCGCGCTTATTGAGCGATATCCGGCTACGAGCGCGCGCGCGGAGCGCACGACAGTACATCCGACGCCGAGCGCGACGCCCGGCGTCGCTTTCATGCGCAGCCGATCCCGGCGCTGCAGGCCGCCCAATTACCGGGATACAGGTCGTTAGCGATTCCCAAAGAGAGTTTTCAGCCGCGCACAATGCGGCTGCCGCGCCGGGCGATGCTCCGCATCGCCCTTTGCTGCCCTTCGCCAGCACGCCCCACCGCCAGCACGCCCCTGTCCGACCCTGTCCGCGCCGCTCTTCCGTGGCCGTCAATCATGCCCTCTAGTCGCCTAGTGAAAATGCCTCCAGCGCGGGTAACGAGTTGCAAACCGCGCGCACTCGGCCGTTGCGGCGACGAGGTCTCACACTTCCGCGGATTACTCTCGCGGAAAGTTGCGAGGCACCGCGCTGACTCGTAGCGCAGCGCGAAATGAAAATCGACTTTCCGCGAGAGGTAAGTCTCGGCCCCGGGGTTCGTTGCGCGCAACGAAAGCCGAGGTGCTCGCTTTGATTTGAATATTTTAATGGCACCGTGTACGCGCGCGCGCGCGCGCTCCACCGCGGGGTATTAATGAACGAGGAATGCGCGAGAAAGGAAGAGGGAGAGAGAGAGAGAGATAGAGAAAGATATATATATATATGTATATATAGGAGGAGGGAGGAGAAGGCAGAGAAGAGAAGCAGAAAGAACGAAAAAGAGAGAAATAGACGAGTTGTTGCGCGGGATGCCTTTTGCTTTCTTTTCTTTCTCGTTTTTCCTCATTCAGCCATAAGTCGGCCGCTTTCGATGGCGCGACGGCGGTGAAAAAAGAGATCGCGTTTGATGTGATGAGGATGCTCCGCAAGCGGTGCTTTGAATACGACGGCGGTCGCGCGCTACGAGTGAGTAATTATTTCATACTTTTTCTTATCATTCGCGGTTCGGCGTTACTCCTTCGATATTTTCACCTTTCTATTTCGGCCTTCTGCACAAATAGCACGCGCGATAGCTTGCACAGCGGCAAAAAATATGTCGGACATTCCACCTCCGCTGGCCGTGCGATAATTGATTCCCCGGTGGATTCTACGGTTAAAACGGAGAATTGAGAGAAGAAGCACCGTGCGGTCTTGATTTTTCGAATTTTCTAACGAGCTGATGACGTATATGGCTCACGTCGGGGCTGTTTTGTGCGAAAAATTGTGCCTAACAATCCAGCGTCACCGCGGAGAAAGAATAGAGCAAATGTATTTGAGTTGCCCCAGCGAGTCTTCGCAAGCGCGTAAAATCAAATAAGTAGTACCATCCTATAAGATATTCAACGTTTTTCAAAGCGGCAACGTTAAGTAGGTCACCCCTTGTATACGGGGTGGCATTCTTAACTTTGCGATCTGTACTGTGGCGTACGAAATAACATAAGAAAAGGATCTCATCCTCCGTCTCCGGTTGAATTTCCAGCGTTGATTTTTCAGCGCCGCGTGATGAATAAACACGCGAGAAATGGAACAAGACCAGATTTACATAAAAATTTATGAAAACGTAATACCGCATTAATATAAGAGAAGGCATTGTTTATGGAAGAAATACATTTTTATGCATATACGAGAACGAGTCGATTTGAAAACAAAAAGGATACGTAAATCCATACATATTTAAGCCAGTCGTATTTGCATGTCTGTGCCTCCGAAAATGAATATAAATACCAAGTGTCGCGTGTTTTTATATACGTTACGATCACGTCGCATAATCTCCAACATCCGGGCGCGCGTTACCTCTGGACAATTTATTATCCGAGCGGAACAAATTTTTTTTTCCAACTTCATCGTTCAACCGGTCGCGGCGGATCACACGAGCCCTTCTGTTCGTCGTTTAATGTTGCCTCCGGACTGTAATTTCACAAACGCGGAATTCCATGAATTACCGAGCGCCACTTGATTTGTTATCTTCCGACGTTCTTTATATCCGCGGCCGGAGAATGCACGCAATCGAACTTCATTAAGATTGCCGATACACCAGAATCCGAACATCGTATTTTCATATCGAGACGACTCCGGATTGCGGAGCTCCGCAATCTAGCCCCCGATCCCGTTATAATTAGATTTATGCCGGAGCATTCATCTCGCTCCTTCTCACTCACTTTCTCACTTACTCACTCACTCTCTCCCTTTCCCTCCTTTTCTCTCTCTCTCTCTCTCTCTCTCTCTCCCTCTGCCTCTCCTCTCTTCTTGAACGAATTCCAAATATTGCTGTAAATTACGGATAAAAAGGTTGACCGTGCGACCTAGTTCGCCGACTGTGATTGTATTTCCGCAACCCACCAGCAACTCCCATTCGGAATAGTAACGTCGTTACTTCCGTTCGTTCGAACGAAAAAAAATGGATTACCGAAAGAGGACAAGAGCGTGTGTGTATGTGTGTGTGTGTGTGTGTGTATGTGTGTGTGTGTGTGTACGTATGCGCGCGCGCGCGCGCGCGTGAACCGTGCTGGCTTCAACTTATGGTGGGCTTGATGTCCAGAGTTTCACGTTAACGCAGATTTAAATCGCTGCTGCGAGTATCGATCTTCTGCCCGTGTCGTTATCATCGCCATAGTATCGCCATATATTCGTCTTACTGCACTATAGGTCCAGAGCTTACAACGATGTCGCTCCCTGATGAAATCCGAACAACGCCAGAGCCCGAAAGCGCGCGCATGCTTTTGTATACAACTGATCTACAATGTACGAGAATATCGCTCGCGTATCTTTAAAGCAATCTCATGGGAACAACATCGTGCCCGAGATATTCGTCGAAAGATCCCGTCTCGTCCCGTTTTTCGCGAATTCCCGTTTGACGCACGGCTATATTGCTCGTCATAATCTTCCACATTTCAATTCAAGCACAAAAGCCGACAAGGTTCCGTGGCTGCTATAAACAGAATTTCGGCCGCACTAGGAGGATCTTGGACGCGATAATCATTTGTTATCCTCACATTGTCATCCGCGCACACCGCGTCACAATTCATGTCGTAACTCCAAACGTACGCACGATCTTCTCATTGACCGTAACGGCGAGAGAACGAGCGAGCGGGCGAGAGAGAGAGAGAGAGAGAGAGAGAGAGAGAGACAGAGTGAGAGAGAGAGAGAGAAAGGCAGACAGAGCTATAACCTATAACAAACGTGAGTTTACCCGCGCGGGAATCTAATTTTCTCCGCACACACAAAATCGATAAAATGAAAAAGCGCGCTCTGACCCTTATTATATGGTGCATCAGCCGACTGCCGGCGATGCTCTTTGTGGCGCTCTGTGTCCCGGTGTATCGCGTCGTCGTCGTCTCCTTTCGCCTTGCCTCGTCTTGCCACGGCCTGGCCTGGTCTCGCCTCGCCTCTTGCCATCCCGTTCGCTCCAGTTTGCGGCGATGAAATCTTATATGTCCCGCGAAACGACGCGCGTGCAGCGGCATCCGACAACGAGCTGCGGTATATACGCCGGGCGAGTCGTTCGACGAGGCCGTCCCTATCGATTTCCACCTGCGTCCATTTGACTCGCGCGTCTGCTCCCTCCCTCTCTCTCTCTCTCTCTCTCTCTCTCTCTCTCTCTCTCTCTGCTCGCCGTCCTATAACGCGCCAATTATTCTCGAGCGCTCGCGTGGCAAGGGCGTGTAATAATTCCGTAATAACTTCCGGGATACCGTCCGAGAAACAAGCGCGGATAGCAGAGGACCGCAAAACTGACAAACGATGCGCGCTGGCCCCGTCTCGATTCCGGTCGGGACAATACCCAAGTGAATTTGCACGCGATTTTAATGTCTCCTTGCGCGATATCGACGCCACGCGTTCGATATCGGCTGGTATCTCCCGGCGCGCACACATTTAAATCGCCGCACGTAGGGGATAATTCAGATCGCAAATTACGCGTTCTGAAAGGGGTAACTTCTCGTTGGCGGATCTCCGATCGAAAAGCGTGCGCGAGAAAACTTTGTTACGCCCTCGTACATTCGCGCTCGTACGCGATACGGGAATTACAGCGATATTTAAAGCGACTAATTCGCGTATACCTATACGTGGAATTCGTCTTCACCTTCTCCTCCGCTTTTCCTTCTGCTTTTCCTCCTTCTCTTCCGCGTAGGAAATATTCATAGTATACAAATGTCTCCACCACTCCTGCATTATTTGTCTTTACGTATAAGACATCTCGACATATTTTTCTTCGATATTTTCTCGGCATGTGGCGCTCGGAGATCTCGTCCCGTCATCTCTTCGAATTAAAGTAACAACGAAGAAGAGAAATATTCATACGTGCAATTTTTCATGTTTCATACATAAGATTGTCGTGCACACGCCGTCGCGTATATTTCCGGATGGACAAATAATTGCAGATAAAACGCCGCAGATATTGGATTAACCGAATGACGCTTGCAATTTATTGGTTGCGTTAACGTAATATTACGGTTTGGAATTTGGAGCAGCAAGTCGCGCCTGGCTACATCTTTTCCTAAGAAGCAAAGAGAACTATTTCTAATAAGACCACCGGCGAAGCTACCATACACACACACACACACACATGTATGTGCGTATGTGTACACACACATTAATTAATTAAATTCTTGAAATTCTGGAAACGATCAAACGTCGCGCGCGGGAGTGGATTGCATTCTTCCGGGCGGTAGCATTTTTTACAGCTTCCTTCTAGAACTTGAGAGGGCTCTTATTAAGTTTATAATATCGTGAAAATCCCCAGCTCGCGGCTGCAAGAGCAATTTTACGCTAGAACGTTGTTAATATCATTAATTAAATTAAACGCGACAAATCGCAATAAATACACGTCTTTTCGGCACGACGCGGCCGCAATTACGCGAGCAGCGAGGAAAATAGCCGCGGACAATTGTAAAACAAAACAAACGGACGTGATGCATCGGCCGTGGTGCGTTGGCGAGTCTTTGCCGTCGCTTTGGCGAATCGACACAAGTTGTCCGGTTATTAAAGTTATTTTACGCACAGTTAATAATTAATACTCTGCGCGCCACGTTATCCAACTTTGAAGCATTCTCGCGTTCGCGCGCGTGTGCGCGCCGCCGCCTGCATGTTTGCAGTAAATGAAGTTGAACAAGCAATAGGTTCATTAAACGGTTCATTAAACTCTATTTGATTGTATTGCTCGGTGTTTACGCCGCATGTTAAATCAACGCAACATTGTGACGGGCAAATGTCAGTTGCATTAAATTATGACAGGCTATGCTGACATGTCGGTCCGACGACGTAACGGCGCCTTTTGACGCAGCTTTTATTAACCGCAGCCGATTATTCGTGTTGCACTTTCCGCGCGCAAAAGGGAAGAAAGAGCGCTTCTCTCTCTCTCTCTCTCTCTTCTCTCTCTCTCTCTCTCTCTCTCTCTTTTTCTCGCCATTCTAGATACCGTCGTCGTCCGGGCGACACGTAAATCCGTGTGTCGCCACTCTTCCGCGGGGAAAAACTTCGCGTTGATATGCGCGCGAGCGCGGATGGAGTTATCGCGGTAAACAAAGAAAAGCAAACTTGATAACAACGTTAGCCACGAACAACCGGAAGAGTTTCGCTCGCGCTCGCGCTCGCGCTCGCGCCGCTATATTGTGAAGTTACGCCCTATAAGAAACCACGAATACAGTTTGAGAAAACATCGGATTAATTAAGCGACGCTTTAAACTTGTAATCGTCGCATTAATCCTCTCGCCGCGGAATCGCATTGCCGCGAGACGGGATTTTATTTCCCGCCGCGAAATTTTATGCGGATAAAAAAGTGCGCGAGCGTGCTCACCGCGATTTCCCCTCCTTGTCTCTTCGTATTTCTTCTTCTCTCTTTCTTTTTTCTCCTTTTCCTGAAAGGGACGGAAATACATCTCCGTATCCTTCGCGATCATCAGTTACACACACACACACACACGTCCGCGTATTTTTAATAAGTTGCCAGTATTCAGAACGAGGTTCGAGTTTATTTTGAATTCGCTGTCCAACTTCAGCTTTGAAAATCTCGCCATGATCGGCGTGCATCAGTTCGCATTCACATCTCATTGAAATTCATGATGTTTCAAAACTGGACTTATGTAACTTTCTGAATAAGTGACTCAATGCATGAAGTTGCGCGCAACGGCGCGAATGGTGTAATATAAAATATTGTACATGAGTAACGTTTCGAGAGCGGGACGAGCTTCGATATTGGACAAAATATCGCCGTATGTCGACATTTATCTGCCGACGCGTTTAAATATCGCAAAAATAATAACATCGCAAAAAATTACATTTAGGCGTTCGGTTAAAAGAAATGTTATCGTTCAGCATTGTATACTGCATTATTTATATCGTTTGCGAAGCGGCCTTTGTGCAGCGGGGTGTGATCTACCGTGACATATAATTGCTAATATTAATGTACCAATGACGTTTGCTTGCGTTTGAATTATTATTAGCATCGATTTCATACCGTTGTGCAACATCCCTTATTTATGTTTCTTTCATTATGCGAAACAACCGTATTTCTCTTTGTACTGCTCACGGTAAGTACATCCTGATGATCATTATTCAAAGCTATTGTTAGTGAAAAAAAAAACAACGTACGTTACATTAAGTAACATCTGTGGCAAAAAAACAGTGCGAAAGCAAAAAAGAGCGAACGATGTATTAATAAACGGCATAATTTATATAAATATGCTCCTGACGGTTGTGTCGAATTTTCTGTGAAAATTAAATAAAATATATTCTGTAGAAAATATAGCGTTATTTATAAACCATCTCCGCATTTGCGCCTGCTCTCTTTCTCTCTCTCTCTCTCTCTCTCTCTCTCTCTCTCTCTCTCTCTCTCTCTCTTCCTCTCTCTATTGTCCAGGTGCTTTTTATCAGACGCGGAGAGCTATTTGTTCGGCGGTATCATCGATCCCGAAGGAAGCTCTCGTTGTATTATTAGAATTCTTGAAAAGAAGCGTCGAAGTTGAAAATTCCCCTCCGAAGGCCGGCGGAAATCTTGTTTATCCCCGCTTTTATCTTGTCACGTCGAAATTAGATGACACTAATGCTTTTACTTTGTACAATTGTAAGTACCACCACCGCAGCGGCCGCCGTCGCTACCGTCGTCGTCGTCGTCGTCGTCGTTGCTGCCATTCGTCCTGCATACCTAATTAAGGTGCAAATAAGCGTAGCGCCGCTTTGTCCCCGGGATCAACGGAGGAAAGGAGCGCGCTATGGCGACGCGCCGAAGCGACTTATCGGCGCTCGTTGTCGAAAGAAATTTCAAAATCTCGGATTTATATCACGCTACGCGCGACAATACCCACTGTCGGACGGGACTTTGCACAATTGTCGTCGTGAAGGCTGACGCACGTTTCTCTCTTTCTTTCGCCGCCTCTCGGAATCGCATCCGACATTCGACGAGAAAATCCATCTCGCCGAGAATTTCACAAGAAATTTCACACATTTTTCCATTAAACTGCGCCCCGAAAGCTTTCGAAAATAAAGTTGTGCGTCAAGCTTTCGGTCGGGGCTGCGCACATTCTCCCTCCAATTATATTGTATCGAATCGGCAGTTTCGAAGAGAAAAATTAGAGCTGACCCGTCTCGAGTTTTATCTCGCCAGCAAAAATCGGATCGACGATATTACCGATACACACACACACACACACACACACACACACACACACACACGTCAGTCTCGCGTATCGCGACAGTCGTCGGAAATAATGTTTGTCCTAACAGCGATACTGCGTTCGCCATTGAACTACTATTGACCCAATTGTGATTCTATGTTGTCACGACTTTACATCGATACCGCCGAATGACAGTCGGTTGCTGATAGCGTCCCAACTATTCTATTGATTGTCACTCTACGTTGACACTCCACGTTGGACGTTTCCGCGCAGAGGAAAAGAATAAAAATCAATTCAATTAGATTCGCCAAGTATTTGAGCTGAAACGATCATCGAGCAGCGGCGCGTGGAGAAGTGGAACATTTTTTGGAGGCTTGCCGTTTGCCACTCGCCGCAATTTTAACCCCAGACGGGGCTGCCTCCCTTCGCCGTGCAAAATCCGATATTATTAATTAATAAATAATATTCGGTGCGTTTATATTGATTAACGCTACACGTTTGCATCATTAATATTTTAGAGTAAAATATGATTATCTATCATACGTTCATATTGATTATCCCGGCATCGGAACTAATTAATCGACGTAATCTGAGTGCCGCAATGATACTACGATACTACGTTGCGGAGGAAACACGATTGTGATAATTAATTAATACGATAACAGAATATACCGGCGGTCGTATAATCACATTGTACTTATCTAAAAACCGTTCACCCGTTGATTGACACAAACAATTAACGGGCGCGCCGCGAGTGTATTCTTTCTCTCGTGTGATATCGGCAAAATTGCTAGACCGTAATAGAAAATAATTCACGAATATATTATTGTAATACGCGTGTATTACAATGTATGTATATCGTAATGACATGCGTATAATGTATGCAAAATAAAATTGAGTGAACGAACGATCCAGTCGTCAACAACGCGAGAGAGAGAGAGAGAGAGAGAGAGAGAGAGAGAGAGAGAGAGAGAGAGAGAGAGAGAGAGAGAGAGAGAGAGAGAGAAGGAACGCTCGTTTGCATGCAAAATTGTCGTGCGCCAATCGACAGGTCAACAAACACATCGCAAACATGTTGCTGCTTCGCGAGCTACTTACCGTGCCTTCTCCCAGGTTGTGCACGACGCAAGGCATCAAGGCGGTGGAGCCTAATTGCGCCGAAACCAATGTTGAATTTTCCGTGCCGAAGCTCATCGGCAGAGTTGGCGGCAGGTCGACGTCCAGCGGCTTTCCCGTCGTGCCGTCCAGCGAGTTCATGTTAACATCGACTATTTCCGCCGTAACCGCAGCTGGATATTCTGAAACGAAAATCGCGAATTATCAATTATTACTCCCGCTGAAACTCTCGGCGGATTTTTAACCCGCGAAACCGAACGAACGCGAACGGCATGTCGCGCGACGTGCGTCACATATGTCAGTTGCTTTTTTTTTCAACGCGATGACAAACGGCAATGTTATAGCGACGACTGGCGGTGAAATGAATATTAAGATCATGCGCGCCGTGGCGATCGAGCGGCGAACTGCGCCGCGTGGAAATATGCGGTTTGCGACTCGAATTCATTGAAAATAAGTATCACGACTCGCGGCCGAGAAAAATCATGCGAAAAGTGCGCGAAGCTTGTTCGCGATTAATTCACCGCTCGTCATCACGTTTATGTCACGCAATGGATGCGCGCTCGGTCAGTTTATTCGAACGAGACGAGCGGCGCCGAATTCGCTCGTTCGGACGGTTTCCTTTTTCACCCGGCGCGCGATAATCGCGCGCAGTTCCCCCCCCCCCCCGTCATTCCGTATACTCTGCAAACGATCTCCGAGCGCGTTGCTTGTTACCGCACTTTGATTTTTCGATACGGCAAAGAGCTTGCGAGTGTGAAAATAATAAATGATATTTCGCGCGAATAAAATGCCGACGCGCGACTATTGGCGAGGCGATAATAATAATGAATAGTATTATTCCGCGGGAAGCTTCGTTTATAGCCGCGAAACGCATATATACGGCAGCTCGTTAATCTTTTTAATATATTATTTTCAAAAGCATAATGTTTTGTATACACTGTAAGTATACACATGCAACAACGCCGCTCTGCTTGCCGTGAGCGCAATAATAAAATACTGACTTCTTCCATGATACGTTCGGCGTTCGCGGATTATCTCCGCGAGTTAATTCACCACGAGTACCGTTTATTCATAAAGGTTTATTCATTGCCGCGTCAACGGACATTGCATTTTCCGATATACGCGGCGAAAATTGCAAAGTACTGAAAATCAGTTTTGTACAATTATTATTATTACGTGGGCGTTGCGGTGTTAGGAATACTAGCTGGCAAAAAATGACGATTACGATCGGTGCTCTTCCAATTCGGTGAACTGATTGCGACAAAGCGCTCCTGGTCTATTTATACTATCAAGTGTTATTGTACATTCCGATACCATTGCGAACAAATTGTATATCGGCATATGTCGCAGCAATCCGCATTATCGCGATCCATTCTTCCGTTCGGAGCCTCGATGTAATCTCAGTCTTTCGCAGATAATTCGAGACAATCGACAGCATCGATCCTACATCGATGTGCGTGTTCTACAACATTACTTCCGGTAAACGGCGAACCGACGACGGCGGCAATGAGCGTGTATCTGCCGTGCGCGTAATTTTCCGTGAAACGTTACGAGTCCAGTCCCTTATCGTGGATGTTGAAGCTCGCCGAGTTTTCGATGCCGGGGGTCATCGACTATCCTCGAGGTAACTGCCGTTAGATGCGCCGAGAAATTGGCATTAAATCATGACGGCCTTTACGAGGTCGAACTTTGTAACAGTGTAAGATCACCTACGCGTGAATATGAGACAAGCTTCTCTCCGCGATGGCCTCCTATTTTTCACGCGGTGTCCAGCCGGCCGATATTTCAATAAATGAGCGACAATTTTTGCCGACTGATTTACAGCGTTGTGAAAATAAGACCGCGAATCGAGATTATTCGCAGCGCCATATGGCGAATTTATGCTTCCACACGCGTTCATTATCTCGTCTTGCAAAAATATGAAAGATATGAAAAACGACGAGAAAAAATTTTTAATTATCCTTTGTCGAGAAAGGATCCGTATCATGTCGTAGAACTGAATACTGCCCGTTGCGATATTCTGAGCTTCGTTCCATTCTCAGCTGTCGCAGAAGCATCCACAATAGCAAATATTTTCGGTCAAAGTATTCACCAAAAATGAAAGAGAGAAAGAGAGACAGAGAGGAAGAAAGAGAGCGAGAGCGAGAGCGAGAGAGAGAGAGAGAGAGAGAGAGAGAGAAGAAAGAATAAACATTCGCGCACAACGTGCGCTTTAAACAAACAACGGAGTATATTAACGTACAAACGATACGATTGCGGAGGAATAAATTTCATTTCGCGTTGAAAGCTTATGCGTGACGAATCCACTTTATCCGCATTTTTAGAGGAAAATATTAAAGCGGAAAATGCTGCAGATAGCTATATGCAGAATTCGAATGACTTTTTTGTTGCGTTACTCACCAGTTAATACGTCGCACGATAGTCGATGGGGGCATACTTGCAAAATGTTCAGCGCACCACTTTACTGTATATCTCCTTTTGAACGTGGGAAACGAAATAATATACTCACGAAACCATTTCCTTTTTACCTCCTCTCCCACCACTTTCGTCATCGTATATATCCACGTCATTTTCGTCGAACGTTCCTCACACGCTGAAGCGCTAAAGTACGGCAGAGAGAAAGCGAGAGAGAGAGAGAGAGAGAGAGAGAGGAGAGGTTCGTGCAGATTGAAACGGCCAAAAAGTATGTCCCGCCCGGCCCGTACGATCACTTTTCATCCGTGAAAATCTACGATACGTTGCAGGCGATGCGTGTCTCTCGCGGCTACGCGGTTACATTGAACGCGTCTCATCTTGTCGGTTTAATTTTATTTTTGCCCGATGGTCGCGCGGAAATAGCAAGGTGGTTATCCGTCCGTGTCACACGGATTCCCGCAAGACCTTCATTTATTTCGCCCGGCCCGGCGGCGAGAGGCGGGAAGGAAGGAAGGAAGGAAGATACCGAGGAAAAAATCTATATCCCAGGCGTACAAATGTTTGTGCAGGGGCGATCGCGGCGCGCGAGGATGGTTAAAGTCCAACGGAAAGCCTCTTAACGAGAATCCCTCCGGCGCGCGACGGGAGGCTTTGAGCGGGCAACCGTTAAACCTCGTTCGACCCCCGTAACGACTGCTCTCTGATTTGACGCCTATTTTTCAAAGCCGGCATTTACCGCAGATGCGACGGGCAGCGAGGTGAATTCGTTAGGAGACGCCAGCGGAGGAGGAAGTCGGTCTGCTCGGCGACCGAGTCTTTGTTGACGAGCCGCCGTAGTTAACGATGAGACGCGCCGATGGCGGTCGCCGTTATTCCGGACGGCTGGAAGCCGGAGGAAATGGTGTATAAAACACGTGAAAGCCGGTCGCCGGGACGCGAGGAGACGCTGCGAAAATTTGTAAAAAGGACGCGCGGCCCGCTTGTAAGAAGTTGAAGTGCAGCGGGGGGAAACCTACGGAATTGGAGTCGTGCCAGCTCTCGCGACGTGAGATACACACAAGAAGCGCGGGAAAGAAATCGGCGCGAATGTCGAAAGAGTGCGAGATAAATCGGAAAGATGTAACGGAGCCGTATTAAGTCGCGCCGCCGCCGCCCCGGCCGAGGTGCTGCAGGTGCAGGATCGCGTGTCGATCGGTGCAGGATGGAAGATTGAATTTTCGAATCGTTCTTAATGACGATCGATAAGCCGGGACTGCAAGTTTCGCGCGGAGAGATCCTCGCAGGATCCCCCTAAATGGCCCAAATGCGAGATCCAACTTGTAATATCGAGTGCCAAAGTTGCAAACTGCAGCCACGCGCAGCAAGTAATTACCGCTGATTAATTGTTCAAGAATCCGACCGCGGTTTATTTAGCGCAGCTTACCGTTGTCTCAATAGCGCGCTATTACAAATTCACGAAATATCCGATCAATTACAACGGACGCCGGCGACTGGCATTGCAGCGCGACGTCGCGGGATATTGTTCACGTTTCGTGACGACGAAATTTCCGTTCGCGATTTCCTGCGGGAAGCGTCCTCGCGTCGCCGCTTCGCGCTCCGCCGAATCTATATATCGCGCGCGCGCGCGCGCGCGATATGGATTCGAGATATTAGCTTCGTGCCTTTTGATCTAACCTCGCGCTTCGCCCGTCTCTCAGCCGAAGGCGAAGGAGGATATTTCATGACACCGCGTCGCGTTTTCGGTTGGCCCAAAGAATACTTGTAAATTCGCGTCAAAGGGAGACAGAAGTATTTCCGGCCTCCCCCTCGCCATTCCGCGGCCACGCCTGCGACGATAATCAAGATTTTTGTTCCCCACGGCGGTGAGAACGCGCGAGAATAATGAGGACGCCATTACCGACACCGGAAGATCGAATATTTCAGGGGTGTAGCGGTAAAGCTCGTAATAAACGATGTCGACGGTCGATAATGCTTGGAAAATATTTGAATAAAGTGACCTCATCCACTTCTACTTCTTCTCCATTACGGTGAAGTAACGTCCATATAAGATGCGACTGTTGCGGATCCTCCTCCGCAAAATCTACCGAAATTGCATGCGACGTGTAATATTAACGATATACCGACCGGTCCCTTCAATCTTGCGAGATTATTTTCGCATATGAGATACGGCGCGTTTCTCGAGGAGGGACTCTTTCCATTCACTCAGCGATCGGAGCGACTGCACGTCAAATCGTATTATTTTGCTTATTTGTTCATCTCGTACCATATATTACCTGTATTCTTTTTTATGAGAAACAATAAATAGCTTCAGAATACGTTGCAGGGCACAAAGCGATTGTCGACGAGAGTTATGCGAGACGATATATTTTTCAAATACGCGCGATATGGAATAATTAAATTCTTTCCCCCCGATATGCCTGTTATTTATATAGCAATGAGTGATAACAAATATTTGGTAATCCAAATTCCACGTAGTCGACGAATTCGAGATATCTCTTTTTTAAACACATTCGTGCTTTTTCCCGTATAAAAGATCCTACGAAACAAAATATAATACGAATTATGTCGATACGTGATGCAACGTCGAGCATGCAGATTCATCAGAGAAATACTAAATACGCTCTCTCCTTCCCGGTCGTCCCAGTCGATCGGGACGACAAGAAGAGGAGAGATGCGAGAGATCTCGGTACTGAGGATGCAAAAATATTGAAATCCCGGCGGGAAAGCTTCGAACGCACGCACGTGCGTGCGTGCGTGCGTGCGTGCGTGCGTGCGTGCGGGCTATGAGGGGCGGGCGTTATCTCATCGATTTGTTTGTTACACGCCCGGCACAATCGCAGAGTTTAAAATCATTTCGCGCGGATACGTCGTGCGCGTCGCGCACGCTGTATATAAAGTGGCTGTTTTTCCTTCGGGATTTCGCAGCACGAGGCGCAGTCGACGGGTTAATATTCGACGAGCGTTAAATAATCAATAATGCATCTGTTGCGGGGAGAGCGAGCCGCTGAATGTTCGAGCGGTCGGCAGGGTTACCGCGCCGGATTCATTGTCGCGCGTATAGATTTTTCTCGGAGATGAGCGCGCCGCGAGATATTTTAATGCCATAATCCTAGATTACCCGGCTGGTTTGCGCGGGGAAGCGCATATCGCGCGTTCATCCACCGTGTACTGCCGATCCACCTTAAGCCATTACTCTCAGGCTCAGCGTCTAAAAGAGTGGACGCAATTCTTCAAATTGCATTAACGGCTCGGAACAGAGAGTACACTTATACTCCGAAATCATGATCGATCGCCCCTCCCCACTCCGCCCGCCCTTGAAAATGTTTTAATCACCCGACGACGTTTCCTCGGCAGGCTTCCCTTATGCGCGTCGCAAATTTTTTCATCGCGTGTACTTTGTTCGTTAATACTGGCCGGTTTAATAACGCGAGGTTCGACAATATCGACAGGTATTTAGGTTGAGCAATACAGCACTAATGAAGATACACGCACTGTGTGTGACTAATTTTCGGCGCTGCGGCGTCGGAGAGAGGAGGACACCCGGTGCCAGCAGCGAGCGATCCTCGAACTCGGGGATTTCAATCGACGAACGGCGATGGATTCTGTATCTCGTTGCTCCCCCGGGCAACATTATCTCTCGCAGTAACTTTTTATAAGCAGCCGTCGTTACTTTCAGCACTGGATTATTAAACCGGCACTTCCACGCTCGGTGGGAGAATGAAAAAAAATCAGACGCGCTTCGCGCGCGGATCTCGAGAGTGGCGAGCGAGTGGAGTCAGAACGTTCTCCGATAACAAAGTTGCAATAAAATTGTTGCGATAAATACGAGCGACGGGTAATAAGGGTGGATGTAGTTTCGCTTATTATTCCGACGGAACTTAAACGCGCCATCTACAATATCGCTCTTCTTCTTCTTCTTTTGTTTCGTTTTCCCCTCTTTAGTCTCTTTCTCTAGTTTCTTCCCTTCACCCTTTTCTCTTCCTCTCTTCTTCTGCTTCTTCTCTTTTTTTTTTCTTTTTTCGTTCGCTTTCCCTTCACGTTCAACTTTAAATCTCGAGCATCGCATTGCCACGGAGATACACGGGGATAAGCCCCGGGAGGCCGGTGAAAACAAATAGCAAAAGTTTAAAGGCCATCAGGAAAGTTTCATTATTTTCGAAGGTTTACGTGCCGCGTATTTTTAATAAAACAACCGAGTCGGCCGAGCGTTTTTTTGACGAAGCCACGAATGGAGCACGATTCTCACGGCGGCTTGTCGCTTATCGATTAAGCGCCTCGTTCGCGTTTCCCTTTTTCTCTTCTCCTACCTCCCCTCCTCGTCCCTTTTTTCCAGCCGCGACCGGAAATAGTGACTTATGCGTTCGGCTTCGCGGAAAGTGTAACGGACGATTACCCCCGAAAGCATTCGAGATCTCGGAACTCCTTTGGGCGTTACTCGCAGAACTGGTAAAAACGCCGTACGTGTGAAAAAAACCTACACAAGCGCGGCTCTCTTTCTCCCTCTTTCTCCCTCTCTCACGAATTATATTAACGACGTCGTCCAATCGATTTTAGCCGCTGCGAAAAAGCGCACTTTCTCTCGCATGGACGCTTCGAGTCGAGCGGAATGTATTTAGCGCGTTACCATCTCACACACAGTACACACAGTACACACAGTACCGCCGGTAATTCGCACCGTTGAACGTGAATCGCGGTCGCGATTGTGCGACCGTCGACACCATCAACATTATCGCAACGATCGGAAATTCTTCAAGTAGTGCCCATCTCGTTGGCCTCTTAACCAGCGCGAAGACCACCACCGCGAGCTAACTCCTGCGGGGCGGAAGTTGCGCGCTGACGTTTCCCTACCACGTCCAACAGGAAACTGCTCTCTCGTGCAACTTCATGCACTCAATTTAGAAGCTATGCGGTCCAAATTCTCCGCGCTTCAAGTTAATGTGTGAATATTTCCCCGTTTTTTCCTTTCTCTTTTTTCCTTTTTTCCATCGCGGCAACTTCGGCGTCGAAGTTTTCGCATTTTATCGGCTCAGACCGTGCCCGTGCGGCGCTGACGTAAAGAGCTCTCGCGAGGAGCACAGACGTGCGCGGTACGGTTTAATATTGCATATATTGCTGGTAAATAAGCTACACGCGCGCGCTGCTGCTGCGGCGACGGCGAGAGCGTGTTTGCCGGATGAATTCGAAGAGAATGAACCCTCTGTCGCGCGCGTCGCGCGCGTTTCTTTCTCTTTATTCGCCCGGCCGAATGTGATACGCGCACTGATGAGCGCAACAGAGCCGCGATAAAGCAGCCATGGTGGTGCGATCTTTCCCGACGAACACGAATCTCCACAGTCACGTCTACCGTCCGACGACGCTAGTCACGCTGTTGCCGCGTGTTTTTCGATTAATTACTGGCCGACGTCGTTAAAAGCCGGCCGCGGAATTACCGCGCGCTACGTCGGCACGTGAAATTACGGCGTTAAGCTCGTGCGTTCCACTTCCACTTCGCGGCTGCGTTGACTGCGCGGCCGACGCAGTCGACGCGTAACATGACGCTCCTCGTGCCGCGCGGAATTAGACGTATTCCGGAGAAGTTTGATGTCATTCCGCGCTGGAACTTTGGTCACTCTCTCATGAATTATGTAGCCACGTCGTTAAATAGCAACCGGTTCGTTTCTGCCAAGAGGAAGAACAACGCCCTCCCTCCCGCCCCTCCCGTCGCCGCGTGCGCTTCTGGATACTCTTGTTTAGAAACATAATTAATCCGCCGACGCGCGATCCCGTCACCTGCCTCGGGATTCTTCTATTTATATGTAAAAGCTGCGCTGTGGGACGCGTCGCGAATCTCGGCAACGGAGATTGACACAGAATGAATATTGTATGATCATATGAAGAATGCAGCGCTTTTTATAATCTTTACGGACGATACGTCGTTTCCGAACACGGAGGATCATCTGTCGTGTTTGTTTGAAGCTCGATTCTATCGCGGCGAGCGATATAACTCAACAGATTATAATTCAACGCCGCCCGTCCGCGTTTTCAGACACGGCCAAGTACGACGGAGAAGCGCCCAGAAGTCTCGCGGGCACGAAACCTTTTTTTCCCCTCCCTTTCCCTCCCCTCTCTACTCTCTTTTTTTCTCTCTCCTATGTGTGTGTCTAGCAAGCCGCGCGAGTGAAGTGGAAATTTTTCTCCGGCGTGAAATTCGTTAATTATGATATATTGCTCGCGTGCGCCCCCCGGAACTTTGGGAATTTATGCGGTTAAGCAACTGTAATTTCCCTGAATTTCCGCGTAACGTGCATCTTTCGCAGTAATTTCAGCCGCGAACTTTCTCTCGGCGTTCGTTAAGCCCGGGCTGAAATACTGGATCGTCTCGGGTATTCGTTTTCCCCCGTGCTCCCCCTCTCCCCTCGCTCAGCTTGGCGTAACTTGGTGGTCGTGGTCATTCGAATTTGTCCCATAATTAGATACATTATGCATGGAAATTTTGATGCAGGGCCTCTATTTTGCCACGTACAGCGGGAGATACGAGTGCGAGCGAAACGGCCGAGAAAGAGGAACGCAGCCGCTTTGCGGCGCTCGGCGGAAATAAATAAAAGCGGTCGCGGCGGGAAGCCCGAGGCGGCGTAACGATGTTTACTTCTTTCTGCGCGAGGAATTTTTACGCGAGCGTGCTAATTAAAAAAATACCAGTTGCCCCGATACATCGCCCGATACGTACGTCTGCGCAAAGCGCACGGCTGAAAAACAGATTCGAAGCCGTCGTTATTACGGTATCGGCAGCAACGCGACGGAAAATTCAAGAGCGCAAAATCGACGGGGAAATTGACCGGCGCAACAGTTGCAAAACTAGCACTCGATGCGTTCAACTGGAATCCGTTTTAACGGCAGCTTCTCGCGCATACTTGGTGAATACCGTTGTACGATTATTGCGCACTTGTAATCCAGAAATATTGGATTTGCCACTTCCCAACATACTAGCCTCCATGTTCGATTTTAAGTGTTATCAGGCTAAAGGGATTTTGCCGCGAGTTGCCCCTGTTCTACTGATTGAACAGTTCCATAGTCTTTTTAGAACAAACTATTCTCCGTACTTGACTGCACACGATTGCAAAAGCTTTTACGCCGTGGGGACGCGAACACGCGTGCGCAATACGCCGGAACCGGGTATCGCCGGAAACGGGTCGTAACTCGAAAAGCGGAGGGACAGGAGCGAAAAGATGAGATGAAAAAGAGAGGAAAAAAAAAAATAAAGGTAGAACACAATCATGTCTATTATGACGTCGCGCGAGTTAGCATCCGCGGACGATAATAATTGGCAGTGACGCATGGAGCTGCGCATGCAAATCGGCCCCGCGGGGTCCGTTATTATTTTCACCGCGCGTGCAATCGCGATCGTTCTCAGACGAATCTGCACGCGCGCACGTACTCACGCACGCGCCCCTTCCGTAAAAAGCTTTTTGTAATTCCGCGCAGTCGACAACGAAGAATGGAGTATATACCATGCGAAAAAAAAAAGCCCCGTGCCCGTCCGTTAAAACAGACGCTCGCTTAAATCCACTTACCGCTGAAAGCTACTGAAATGCAAATTTTTCAGCATTTTTCAACTGTTTCAAAAAACATCGGCGAAACGATGCCGCGTTCGTCAATAATAAGTATCCCTATCGATTTCGCTCTTAAAACACTACCTAAAAAACTCTACCATCGCACCCGCAGCACTTTTTGCCACGGGACTGTCGCGCACAGCAGCGCGCTGCGCCCGAAATTAAGATGGATGTGTTTACGTTGATCAGCATTGGCCTGTTCATAACTGCAATGTCGCCGCGAATGCGGTTCTTTCCGGCCGTAGTCAGTGTGCATAGCTGCTGCTGCTGCGAGAGAGAGAGAGAGAGAGAGAGAGAGAGAGAGAGAGAGAGAGAGAGAAAGAAAGAAAGGAAGAAAGCATCGGAAAGCGCGCGGCCAAACTGAGAAATAATTCATTGCTTTCCCAGTTCTCGACGCGAAAACGATGCATCGCGAGGCTGGCTGCGCCAGCCTCTCCCTTATTTCTTCGCTCCTAGCCGCTAATAGTAATACGATCAGCGCCGTGTTCGGCGCAAAAACTGCAACTGTACCAGCTGCAACGGACCCAGCGCGAGCGAGTGAAACGGTGATTTGATGACCGCGCCTTGGTGTACTTTTAACGCGAGCTCGGAACGCACTCGAGCACGCGTCGGGCGACTATCGCTGCGCGACGAAGCCCGTAATGGAGCGTCTCTCTTCGATCAGAGGAGACAGACTCCGACAGCCCACTCGTTACCCGATGCAACGAGCGATGCATTATTTTCAACGGTAAAAAATGGATTGGAAGTGAAAAATGCTGTCGATATTTTCGACGATGGAGTCGAGCCGGGCTCTCGCGAGGAGGAGTGAGCACACCTCGCGAGCTTCTCGATTTTACAGTACATTTAACGAATATAAGTAAGCTCATAAATACAAGTGCCTCCATTCTATACGCTTCTCCACATGTATCTTTTTCAGCCTGACGTATTCGTATCGTCAGCTGTCAACCTCAGTCGAGCAGGGGAAGGTCTTCCCTCCGGGAGATCGACGAATCTGTTTGACACGCCGCACGCGCTAATCTGTTTCACTTAAATACGCTATTTCTGCGCGGGCGATTTGTGCAGAGACACGGGAATCCAGACGCGAGTAAAAGGAGGGAAGTGCACACCCTGGCCGGGCGGACGCGCAGATGTTCTCGAATATAGAGTATGAAACCACCACTGGACCCCTCTCTCTTTCTCTCTCTCTCTCTCTCTCTCTGCATATCTCTCTCTCTCTCTCTCTCTCTCTCTGTGCAGCCGCTCTCGCAAGTATATTTAGCGAACGGATAGCCTCGGCGTGTATGACGTACTATTCGACTTTCCTTTGCCGCGGTGGAGCTTATTTAGTGTCACGGGATCGCGCTACTCGTGCCGAGGAAGCGCACCCGAATGCGAATAAATCGCGGTAAATTTAGCCGACCGCCAAACGAGCATCGGTTACAGCCGGCGATTAATTTGCTTTTCAGCCATGCAACGCGCTTCAAAATCTCGCCGAGGGCTTAACGTACTGCAGCGAGCCGCGGGACAGCCGATTTTAATGATGTTAACGTCTGGCCGGACGAGTCGTTTGGAAGGAAAAACCAGCGACGAAAAATTTCTGCAATTTCGCATCCTCTCGCGAGAGAGAGAGAGAGAGAGAGAGAGAGAGAGAGAGAGAAAGAGAGAGAGAGAGCCGTTCTCAACAGCGTTCGTTCGATCCGGACTGGTTTCGTTTGTTAGCCTGTTTGAGCATTTATTTCAACGAGTTCAACAGGCCTTACAAGCCCAACGAACTTTTCTCCGCTCTCCGCGTTTACATTTCCTTTCTGCCAATCTGATACATTTAATATTGCGGGCAGAGAATATTTTACTATTTTGATCAGCGGATGAAGCAAACGTCCGTGTTTAACCAGATTAAACAGCGCGACAGCGTGTCGGGGAATAATGCGGAATTCAACGCGCGGCTTGAAATTTAAAAAATTACAACGGAGAGGTGAAATTTTAATTCATAACCCTGATAAAAATAAAATTTTATCACCAGAGCAGCAACATTTATATCCTTTACCGCGTAGATAGCCCCGGAGAAAAAGTTTTCGTTTAATATCGCATTTACGAATCCTGCAGTCCGCAGCTACGTATATTCCAGATTTCACAGTTGAGGAATTTGCATTAATTTTAAAGTAATTACACGAAAGTCTCGCCCGAGCTTCAAGTTTTTGTTTCGCTCTCTACTTAATCCCGTTGCCGCGCCCACATACGGCTCGGCCGCGCAGTGGAATTATTTTGTAAAATTACGGCAAAATTTTCAAAAAGGATAAGGGACAATTTTGTTACACCACGGCCAATTAAATTCATCGTACTTAAGGGATTTAGGGAGAAGAGCTGTAAAACTTTCTCGCTTCTATTTCCTCTCTTTCTCTCTTTCTCCACAAACCGAGAGACGTAGGAAACAGATTAAGCACGTATCACACAAATGCGCCGACGAGATGTACGAATACCGGGACCATTGCGCGCGGATATATCCGCCATGATTCTACGAGTAATTACAAATATTACGAGAATACATATGAAAAACTTTCCACGGTTCGCAACGGGTCGGGTTATTCTCGGGAAATCGCAAACTCCGTCAGCTCGAAATCTTTCTGGCGATTTTGAATTTCTAAAGTTTCAAGTCCGTCGCGTACGTCGTAGCCGCCGCCGTCGCCGCTGTCAATTACTCCAAATCGTCCCAGCTAAGCCCTAAATCTAATGTTCGCCACCAATCACTAGCGAAAGTCTAAACGAACTCACGGAGATCTCAGGAAAGTCCGCCGCGGGCGCAACTTTAACGAAGTAAGCAGTCCCTCAAAATACCGACTTCTCTCTCTCTCTCTCTCTCTCTCTCTCTCTCTCTCTCTCTCTCTCTCTCTCTCTCTTATCCCTCCGCCGTGTCCCGCTCCTCCTACTAGTCGCCGGGTCGGCGAGATCCCGAGCCACCGATCGCCACACCGGAGCGTACTACCTTAAACAGCTTCGAGCAACTCCATCCCCGCACTCGAAACTCTTCGAGCGAGCTTACGGGCGGTAAGCTTTTTAGCGCGGCGAAATTTCGCCCCGGGAAGCGCCCGGGGGCGCGAGCGCGCGAGGGGCGCCCGCACCTAAGCCGTTACGGAAACAAATCAATGTGTAAGATAAACGGAAGTAACACACCTGGCGTACGCCGTTGAGCGTGTGTGTGTGTGTGTGTGTGTGTGTGTGTGTGTGTGCGTGTGTGTGTGTATGAATATGCGGTGCTCGGCGACGGCGGCACAGAGACGGCGGTGCAGCGCGGCGCGGCGCAGCCACCCCCGCCGACGAGCGCGCGAAAGTTGCGACGCGCCGAATTTCACGGTATATTGAAGCCGCAACCCGTGCTTTATTACGCCGCGGTGAATATCGTCGCCGCGCACCGGATTCGCTGCAGTTTGTTACGAAGTATCCGGCCGTGTAATCCGCGAACGTGCGCGCTCGCAAGCTCGCACGCGCCCGCAGTGCATCGTGCCGCGCGTATTAAACGGCGAACACGATTTGCAGCCCGAGGGGAAACTTTTACGCGCGTGTGTTCGTGCGAGCGTGTGCGAGAAAGAAGAGAGAGAGAGAGAGAGAGAGAGAGAGAGAGAGAGAGGAAAGGAGCGGGAGAGATCGAGTTGTCTTATTTGCATCGCGTTCCACGCAGAGAGAGAGAGAGAGAGAGAGAGAGAGAGAGGAAGCGCGTGTAAAGCGTCTACATACTTCCCCACTTTAAAACGTATTAACGCTTTCGCTGCGAGAAATGGGGCGAGGGAGGGAGGGTGAGCGGGAGACACCCGCGAGAATAATTGCGCGGACGGGCTTGACCTCCGACTTTATTCCGACTTTAATGATCCCCGAGTGTTAATTCTTAAACGGACCGGGCAATTTAAGTGCGCTTTCTCGCTGTCGGGATTCTACTCGCGCGCGCGTAGGATTCTGCTCTCTCGTCCTCTATTTCCCTTTCTCTCTAATTCGCATTAATAAGATATCCAGTTTCAAGAGCGACAGGATTAATCTTTCGCAAGTGCTTTTTACAGGGCGGGGATGTTACGCGGGCAGGTTTAGCCGGCGAGTGGATTTATGAATTAATTCCACGCACACCTGGCATATCCGCGATTTATAAACAAGATCATAACTGCCACACGCCAGTTATTTATTTCGCGGATGAATTAACAAGCGCTCGCAGCCAGCACGTGCAGCGCTTCCTGGGACTCGGCTTGACGCGGAGTTTCGGTGTCGCGAGCTCACGCGACCGTCGTTGCGCGCGTCATGTGACAGACAAAAGATCGCTTACTTCGTAATCCGCATCTTAACACATAGTTTAATCAGTAGATCTTAACAACCGGATACTGTGCGCACTTCTCACTCGTATACGCGTATTGCAGCATGTCGAGCTTTCACGAGAACGATCCGCACAACCGCGCGTCCTTTGCGTGCAGCCTTCTTCCAGAGAAGAAAAAACGCGTTTCAAAGTGACGGGACTGCAAACAACAATAACGATTTATTGGGAGAAACGTCATCAGCGAACACCAAATTGCACAATACACGAGATGGAAGCTTCAGCATTCAGCAACAGTAAAGGTGGGTGGGTAGGGAGCAGCGGCGTTTCGCAATCAATGGAAGAAAAGCTGACGGCGACAAAAGTCCCCGCGTAGAAGAATCGTTTCGCTCGCGGCTTATTCCTTCCCCTGCGGCCCCTCGGTTACCCTACGTCGCGAAAACACACTTACCGACCCCCGACGTTTGCATGAGAGACCGACGCGCTACTTAATCCCGTCCCGTCAATTTAACGGTAAGCCCCGATGAGGACGAGGACGAAAACGGGGGGGGGGGAGGCGCGCTAAGGTAACGGCAGTTACGCGCGCCTATAGGATCCGTAATTAATTGTTGGCGAAGCCGCTACTTTATTGACGTTCTCGATTATCAGCGAGCTCGTCCGATGCAGTCCTCCGCGAAACGTCTCCGTCTGTAATTTGCGGTCGACCGTCGCTTTATCGCCGGCCGAGACGTCGTTTGTACCCTTAAGGACTCCTATCGACACGTCCTTCGCTCATTTGAATCGCAAATACGGCCGGGAGAACGCACGAGCGAGCGAGCGAGCGAGCGAGCGAGCGAGCGAGCTACTCTCGACTCCGGCGATTTTCAAGGATGAATACACACTGCTTGATGAAGGAGCGCGCGCCGATTAATCTTTCACGGCCCGACTTTTTATCCCGGGAGAAAGTAACTCTCCGCGCGTCCCGGCCTATTATACATTCCCGACAGGCGTGATCGATCCATTAAGTTCCCACGCCGTCCTCCCCGCCGCCCCGCCACCCAGTCTTTTGCATCGGCTGCATCCGGGGAGTGCATCTTGGCCGCCTAGATTGATACAATATTTGTGGCAAACATAATAATACTCCGGGAACCACGTAGCGAATTAATATCGCTAAACTCTATTTGACGACGCGCAGCCTGCTTTCGCCGAGGATTACGAGAAGCGTCGGACGAGAGACAGGGAGATCATGAAGGGCAGGGCGTGAGAGGAAGAGACAAATAGACAGAAAGAGTAGGAGAGAGAGAGAGAGAGAGAGAGAGAGAGAGAGGAAGGGAGAGACGCCGGTCTAGGGCGAGTCGTATGAATCGCCGCTACCCCTTTTTCCTACCGGCAGCCACGCCGGTGGTAGTCTGGGCTTTTTGTAGCCTCCGTAAAGTACAACGGTTAGTGTATAACTCCAGACACGTCGACGCGCTCTCCCGTCTAGACTCTAGACTACTCCAGCGACCGGTCGCGCGCGTATCGAGTGCTTTTTGTCCCGGCATCGAAAACAATGACACTGCGCTCTCTACGTTGCGTTGCTGCTTGGCCTGCTGGAGTCGCTCTCTCTCTCTCTCTCTCTCTCTCTCTCTCTCTCTCTCTCTCTCTCGTCAAACTGAAGCGCTGCTTTCTGAACTTTGTTCCCGAGGACGACATCCGCCACCCCCGCGTCACATACACACATGTGCGCGCGCGCGTGTGCGCACGCACACAATGGGTGCACATAGAGCGAGCTATCGCGCCGGGATTCACACGCGATCTCCTATCTCTGCTCGCACACTCCCTCGCCGTCGTCAATGGGAAATTATCTAAGCGCGAGTCGCACGCGATTGCGGATCGACTTGCATCCGACGGAATCATCTGCAGCGGTGCGATTTTGCGAGTAAACGCGCCCTTCGGGCGCCGAGGGGGCGGGTCGTGGAGTGACCGTTGACAACAGCCTTGAACAGCCTTTGAAAGTACGTTGCGCGACCAAGGTCGCACGAGCAGGATGTATCTCGTGTCGCTCCTCGCTTCTTACTCCCCTCCCCAATCCTCGCTTCTCCCTGATCTTGTATTCTCCACCTCCCCCGTCGTCCCGAAGATACACGAGAGATAGCGATAACTAATGGCCCGCCGCGTAGCACGCGCTGTTAATGACACCTCGAGTCGCGGGATACTTTCTCTCTGGAAATTGCGCCTGTCGTTGAAAAGAATTATCGCGCGTACGTCATCGCGCAACGCTCCGAGCGATAGCGATACCGCGCGGATGATACCTTCGCGAAGCGTCCCGCGGAATAAGAAGCCCGCTGCTGCGCCAGCAGATCCTCTTTGTTCGCCAATCGGAAATCTATTAATAAAGAAACGAGCGACGTGCACGCTTCCCTTGTCTCTTCTTCTATCAATGTGTCTTCGGTCACGCAGCATCGAATGGCAAAGAGGGCAAAGATAAGAAGAACGAAGTTTGGGCCGCGCGCTACGGCGGCGTACAAGTGACAGCATGGAAATGACAGCGTGATTATGCAAGTGAGTCTCGGGCGTATTCTTCAGGGATGAATATATGAATGTATAGGAAGCTGGAACTTATGTCCGGGGGATATTAAGGAAGAAAGGTACGCTACGGAGGAAAAGTGGCGGTCTCTCGAGCGAATTACGCGAGCATTAGGACGCGATCGCGAGAGTACAGCGCGTCGGCTCGGGAACTCCGGGAAAGGTGCGAACGGCGGAAGAAGGCGCGGAGTGCGAACGTGTAGGCGATTTTACGAAAGAGATAACACCTCGAGGCTGAGGAGCGTATCGTTGAGATATTAATGTTGGAATAACTCATCGTTGATTCAAATGAGTTCCGTGTGGGCGCAACTTCCGCTAAATTTAACTCTATCTCTCTGTAATTTGCTCGCAACACAGCCATAAGTGAGCGATAAAGCACACACAGAGGAGGTTGAAAGGGCAGAAGCGCCAAAGGGACTAATGCTCAATGCTTATTGGACCGTGTATACGTTATTTACCAGCTTTCGGAAGTCTGATCAGAACGGCATAGCACCACTGGGCCGTGATCTTTGCAAATAATTATGCCGGAAACCCGGGGACTATGCTGGCTCGCGCGATATCCCCGATAATCGACCAGGTCGATATCAATCTGTAAATGAATATTTCAGCCGGCGAAGATGGTCGCATCCGCTGTAATCGATAAAAAAGCCCTCGCGAATGAAGCGCTTAATGAGTAATGTAGCTGGCGTTTACCTCCAAGTTGGTTATTAGGCGAAGTTCTTACTCCCGACTACTTTACGGCGCTTATATCATAGTCTCGAGAAGATAAGTTTTTCGGTCTGCGATCGTTTTATCTCTCTGATATCCTCCGAGTCTGCCGCGCGAGTTACCTCGAGAGCGTCTTCTCTAATAATGCCCGGCTATCTTATTTCCGCGAGACATGAAAATGTAATACACAATTAGAGATGATGTAATAAGGTCTGCTCAAACGGGCCGCGACAGCTCGCTAATTAATGTATTAACACTCGGGAGCGTTTTGACGCTGTCGAAGATCACGGTGTGAAGGATTTTACGAGTAAGTAAACAGGCAGTAGGGAGGGCTGTAAATTGCAAAGCAAAAATCCGTGGAACAGGTCCGTCGAGCGTTCCGCGAACGCGTTCATGTCGATGTCCGGTAATCAGCAATGCGAATTTGAACGCGAGTGTCGCAAAAATACGTGTTCTCAATTCGGTCGACCAAAGCCCTTTTACGCGCATTGTTTCGGGAAATGGAGATTTCAACACCATTTCCGCTAAACGAAGACGTCGGCTTTGTAGAACTTTATCCGCGCTCACATACACACGCGCGCGCGCGCGCGCGCGCGACATCTCAAACATCTCGAGCACCGTATATTGCGACGATTTGTAGTTTTCGCCGTTATGTTCCTCGCGGAAAATACAGTTTCCCACTGACGTTATCAAGTCGCAATACACCGGGAAATAATAATCGTGTAATACGTAAACGCAATGCCCGCCGTCCAACGCGCGCGAGGCAAAAAGAGGAGAAACTCGTTACCGTTTTTAAAGAACCATCAATCATCGCGCGAAGCTGTATATTACACTTCTTTTCTTTTTTTTTTCTCTTCCTTACGTGAAACGGGAGCTCGTACGGCGCATGATTCGGCAAACCTCTCTCTCTCTCTCTCGAGCGAGCGAGCGAGCGAGCGAGCAGATCTCGCGAGGAGATGTAGTTTTCTCGCTCGTCTCTCGTGCAGTCATTACACATTCTTTGTAAAGTGCGTTCGACTCGCCGCGGTCGAGATGGGTGTTCATCATGAGCGGGAGTTGCGATCACCCGGGAATCGAATCGGGAATTTCCTTTTCAAAACTTTCCCTAGTGAGATGTTGATAGGAACTGTCGGACGCGAATACTTTCTGCTCCAACTGATTGAAACTTACAAGCCGATAATTGGATCGCGGCCATCGCTATCGTGCGCGCCTTGGTCGAATGGATGCAATCGTTGTTTTGTCGGACTTGGCATGTGTATACACACACACATACATATATATATATATATATACATATATATGTATGTGTGTATGTGTGTGTGTATAAGTATGTATATATGTGTATATGTATGTATGTACGTATGTATGTATGTATATATGTATGTGTATATATATATATATATATATATGTGCGTGTATATATAGAAGTTTCGCTAAGAATTGGGTCTGCAGACGGCGCAAACTCTGTGAATCTCTTTTATAGATCGTTTCTAATAGACGCTTCTCCGAGTGGATATCGCCGTGCGCGCGCTCGCTTATATACGAGTTATGGACTTGAGCTTGTCGGAAAGTAATGACATCGGAGTTTCGACTTGAATCAGCCATAAAGGTTTTACTGTTGGCGGCACGTCGCGCGGAGAGTGTTACTATTCGAGCGCATTCCACCGAAATTCTCCAGGGGCTCGACAGCTGCGCTTGATCCTTTTTTCACTTTTGCTCCCGATATTGTCGCGTCTCGCCGCTGCTGCTGTGTGTATCCGTGTACCTGTCTGTCTGTCTGTGTGTGTGTGTGTATACTATGTATGTGTGTGAATTTATAGAACCTGTTTTTTTCCTCTTTTGTACAAGAAACACCTTATTGCGAGGCGCGCGATATTTTTAGACGCGAGCGCAAAGGGGGCTGACTCGTTCATTTATCATCGCAAAAATTGTAACAGTGGGAGGTACCTTCGGGGCTGTTTGAGATATGAATTTTTAGTTCTTTATATTGTGCGCAAAATTAAAAGAGCCGCGCTGTGTATGTTTCACAGCAGCGGCCAAACAGCTGTGTCTGTTGATGCCGTGTACCAAAATGGTGCATATATTAAAAAACAGATACTAGTTTTAATTAAGCTGTAAATAATTTAATTCAATTCCCTTGTTTCTTAATTTTATTTTATTTCTGACAAATGTCTTTGTGACTCTCGCGTTTTGTCGATCGCGCCTACGCCTACGGCGATGAAAATGCCAAAATTTTGTTCATCCTGAAAGATGCAGCCAAGATCGATAGTAGTATTTCAGTGTTTTATCAGTACACCGCGCGCGCGCGCGCGCACGGAATTTTGCATTTTTAGATGCGACTTTTAGATGCGATGCAGATGCTCGTGATATCTTTCTCCTATTTTTGTTTGTATCTCTATATATGTTTTGCATGTAAAGCATCATAGCGCTCTTGATACTGATGTTGCATAACTCGGATGAGTTATGAGTATTCGAACGAAATTTATTTCCCGCAGCGGTTCCAATACGGTAGATATTTTCAACGGACACTTTACAACGTACAAGTCCCTATTTATCGCGATTACCAATTTATTACGTAAAAATAAATGACAGATTTCCCCCGCGGCCGTATAAAATATCCATTGGCGTCTTATACATAATCCCCGAGAACGAACTGACGTTATTCTCAGGCACGTGATACAAATTTCACCGCAAGTGAGCCTGAGAGTGGCAAGTATATCGCGCGGTTTATGAATGATGTTATATCGAATTCATAAAGCATAATATGACGAATGTACATTCAGACCAGATTCCACTTTTAATGCACCCATCGATATGCAGCGGTATATCTGTGCATACTGGGACGTAATTTAAATGCATTAATCCTTTGAGTGGTGAACTATGATGTATCGTCATATCATGCGTGTGCCTGGAGTGCCGACGGAGATTTATCGTCGTTGCTGCAACATTCAAGAGATAAACAAGACAGGTGTACTTGAATTTCGGGCGAGATTTTATTAAACTGCTTTCGAATGAATAATCGATATTTCCGCAGTGAAACGATACCAACGCGCGATTATTGTTATGATTTATATCATATTGGATTCTTTGAGAATAAATCTTCGTTGGTAATTTGACAGTTTAACAGTTGAATTTAGGAGGAACAATAGGAGAGAATAATGCTACGCTAAACATCTCGAACGATTAACGTAAATTGTTCATTAATTAATAGCGATCTCGTCAATCGTGAAGCGATATTTCAATAATGGAAATGTGCCAACGTAATATGCAATGTAGATAGTAGTGGAAAGATTCATTGTAATGCAACATGCGTATTTTTCTACGCATATCCAAGCATACCGATCATATATAAATATATATATATATATATATATATATATATATATATATATACCAATATACACATATATATCGATGAAAATATCTGATTTATGAAGCAGAGGTAACCAGAATCGAGCCACGTCACCCAAACTCATGCATCATGCAAACGAAACAGCCTCGCGAAATCTTTTTTCAAGAAAGAATGAACGATCTCTCTCTTCGGACCACCCCTTTTAAATATCACACAACCCCGTACGCCTGCACATGACAAGCACGAGACCCGTGAAATATATATATACACAGCTGCTTCGAAAGTCTGCAACTCGCCACTTGTGATCCCGACGTGCGGCAGTGGTGTGTAGGCATTAATTAATACAACGATACATATCATTATCTTCTACATATCGCTACATCGTTCTAACGAAACTCAACGTCGCACTCTCGGACGCGCACTCGGATTGCTGCTCGATCTGGCGCAAACAGAACAACGAGAAAACGTCAGCTCAATATTTACAATAAAAATGCACGAAATTTGCAGAGGAGGAGAATGGGGAATGGAAAAAAAAACATTTTGCGGGAATACGACGAGTGACGAGTGCGAACAGCGCCTAAAGCGCAAAAAGAAGCAGTCAATATAGATAACGCTCGGGGCAGTCGCTACTTTACGCCAGGCCGCGCCATCCGCTCCGCTTTGTCGACGTTTGGGCGTGCGCAAACAAGAGCCGCGGAAAAACAAACGTTGCCGAAGGGAGTCGGAAAGTGGTTATACTCACCGGTGCGCACCAGCACGTTAAGCAGGACGTACAGGACGAGGGTGGTGGCCCGGTATCCGTGTATTATGATCATCAGCCACCTCGATGCGCTGAATCCTGCCGCGTGCCATAGACCCGTGCCCTCGTGCACCATATTTTTCCGGCTCGCCCTTTCAAGCCCGCCTCCTGGCCGCCGTGAGTTCCCGGCTGCGTCCTCATTCACCGGCACTCTGTGAGACCACGTATCGCGAGCATGTAACACGGGAGGGTTATCGGCGATACGGAGAGAGTCTTGGTTCACCCGGCGCGCGGAGCCGTGGCCGAGGTCGATTCCACCCCCCGGCCGGGGGTGAGCCGAGACGTCGAGAAGTCCTTTCGGGAGAGACGGTGGTGCGTTAGCCGCGCCGACGGACTGCTCGAAAATTCCTCGCGTGATCGACCAGTCCCGACACATTACGCGTGCAGTGCGCGGAATGTGTGAGTCGAGAGAGAGAGAGAGAGAGAGAGAGAGAGAGAGAGAGAGAGAGAGAGAGAGAGGAAGAGAGAGAGAGAGAGAGAGAGAGAGAAAGAGAGAGAGAGAGAGAGGAAGAGAGAGAGGGCGAGAACTCGGCCTCGCCCATGACACGACATGCTCCATGGAGACTGATTCTTCCGGCGACATTTTATTCGGAGGGGGATAATGCGGGATTAGAGATAACTTTTGGATTCGTACATCGGGATTACGCCGGTTAAAAATAGCGCGGAGCTTTAAGCTTTCGGGAGCTGTTAAAAGGGTAACGATGAAACCTACTTTTAGCGGCTGAATAGTTGACGTTAGTTCCGAGGACTCCGTAGTCTCTGAGAGAGGGAGAGAAGGGGGGGGAGAGAGAGAGAGAGAGAGAGAGAGAGAGAGAGAGAGAGAGAGAGAGAGAGAGAGAGAGAGAGAGAGAGAGAGAGAGATTACGCAGACAAAGGTATTTGGAGCAATGCAGACGTATACGCTGCAAAGAAAGCCGTTTGTTTGCGGGAGGAATTGCCTCTCGTTGACGCAACGATACATCTTTTCGACACAATGGCATTCATAGACCGTAATAACTGGATCGACTAAATATTGATCATATTAATCGTGTAATTTGTTCGGTTTATTTGATATTTATCTGAATGAGAACGAATATCTGTTTCATTATGCTCACCCAAGTATCAAGGATTTACGATATTCTATCGGATCAGTTTATCGATTTTGTTGGCACGAAGAGATAAAAATGATAAATCATTTTACAAATTATTTGCACAATTATTTGAAAGTTGACAGAAAGTAGCGGATAGCAATGGCGGATATTTTAATTCAATATAGCATACACCTTTAAATTGTTATTTATTAGTAGAAGAAATATCACCAAAAATCTGATAAACTCGCGCAAACCCCTAATAATTCTTTCCTCTAACACAGTAAATCTTGAATTATAAAGTATAAAGTGCCAAAAGCACACAAATTACGTGTGCACGTTGATCGAGATGTTTACTAAGGCAAATTTTTGCGGAGACGGAACTGATCGCCCAGCTTTGCTTACGACGGGCTTTACAATCGATCGGGAAGCAGAAGGCTGCTCGGGATGCGGTATAATTTGATGATCATCCTAGCGTGGCGCGAAGGAAGTCGATGGTACTTATTAATGCGAGTAAACAGGTCCGTTGATCTCAAAATTTTTCGTTCGTATCGCGAAATAGTCGACGAGCTTTTGGAACTCGTAATTTCTGTCGGCATCGACAACGTTTCCGACTTGGTGTTCGATGCGTCGGCACTTGACAATCACAAATGTGCGTTCCGCGTAGATGTTCTGATAAAATAGATTAGGGTCAATGGAGATTTAAAATAATCTGTACTTTACATTATTACGTATCTAAGTGCGGATTCACTGGCGAATGAGCGCACCCAATTTGATATTATGTGCTCCTTGCCGAAACATTAATAATATATATATATATATATATATATATCGTGAATTGGTGAATGAAATTTTTCATCATAAGAATAAATGGGACAGATATTCCTTTCTCTCTGTGTTATTACGTCGCATACTTCTCGTTATAAATCATACGAATCGTTCACCATTAAAAGTATTCATAAATTCCCAAATTGTCAAAGAACCAAATCACCAAAGGCAGAAAATTTGATGTAATAAATTCACAGATGCATCAATGAAATAAATGAAAGAATAAATAAAGAAAGGAAATGAGTAATTATTATATCACAATGACTAAACTGACAGACACGACAATGTCGCAAACTTGCAACGAAATTCATGCTGGATTTCTATCAAATAGTCCAAGGTAGAAACGAGACACCGTAGATGTCATTAACCTCGTAGCTCGGAACCAAAGGCGAATCAATTTAACGCGGTGCCGTCACGGTGCTTTTTCCGCATTAAGGAAATGCATGGCGTAAACTGAGTTTCGACATTGTCACAAACACGAAAGTTTTCTCCTCACGAAACAAGGTATCAGAACTCGTTTGTGTGGAATGTGTCTTAAGGCGCGACGAGCGAAGCTCTTCGCTTAAATCTTCCTCCGCACCGCCTACCTCCTGTCCTTCTTCATTCGACTGACGTTACCACCGTATAACAATATAACCCAAGAGACAACCGCGCGCACCGAGTTACGAAAACCGACCAGATTGTTTAGGCCACGTAGACTACCGAACAGAATCCCCGAGAAAGCGTTCAACCTTAGCGGAGAGGGTTAATGCAAGTTTATATTGTATATCATTCGTAATTCAAGATCCCCTATCTCACTGTAATAACCAGAGGTTGATATCGATTTAGAGAGAGAGAGAGAGAGAGTTTTTATCAGAACGCACCCCTTTAAGCGCAACCAAGATACGTTCCAAATAAACTGCAACGATGAAATAATGAGACGTCTATTTGCTTTGCAACAAAAATATTATTAATGTTAAAGGGAAATTACGCACAAAACACACTCGCCAATTATTTCCGATTCGAGTCCGTCCAAATCCGCAATGTCCCGCTTTAATGGCCGAGATTAGAAACACGAGCGAGCGGAGTGGAGAACGCGGTCGTATAACGTTTGAGCGCTCGCGCAAAGGTCTGAGGATCACTTTTACGCGTTTTCCGCGGCAAGCGCGAAGCTGCGCCTTCCAGGCGAACGCAGCGCAACGCAACGAGTTCCACTCCTTGGATACGCGAGATGATTTTTCCGGTAACGAGCTTAGTGTCGCGCGCGGCTTCTTTCAGCGTCGTTCTTTAGACCCGCCGGGAGAGAAGAGGAGAGAGAGGGTGTCTTTGAACGCATTCTTTCCGCGGCGTTTCCCCGTCGAAAACGCACAGGAACGAGCACACCTGTGCGTGCCGCCGCTACGCGAGCGCGCGCTGGCAAGTACGTTATTCGTCCCGTAATTAACCGGTGCTCTCGGAGGAGAATAAATCGAACGCTTTTCTCTTTCACGGGGTTAAACGGGGAATTTGCACGACGACGTCGTCGCAGCGTCTCGGCGACTCGAAAGAAGACGGCAGAATTAATATCGAGCTTCGAGAAGAACGAGAAACGCGGCCTCCCCCCCCGCCGCCGGTCCCGCGGCGTTCCACCCGCGCGCGCGGGTCCTTTTCTTTTTTCTGCCCGACGACGTCCGCAGCGACACGTAAAACGACGTTTCACCGACACGTAATTACTCGAAGACCATTCGACTCAGTGTCGCGCGGCAACGTGACGACGACGCAGCCCCCCGCCCCCCCTCCCCCCCCCCCGGCTCGAACATCAAAGTTCTCTTCTCCGGCTGCTAATTTCGAATGCGAAACGTCGGAATGAAAGGGCCGCGCGCGCCTCAACCGGCGCGCGGACGTGCGCGTTGTGTGGCAGCATTCCTCATCTGGTGACCGGGCAAATCTCGCGCGAGTTAACGTTACACACCTTGCCGGCCCGCTCTCGTATTCCGCCGGAGGTCTTTCGAGCATTATTCCGTTCGAGTAATATCAAGGCGCCGACACGGCGCGAAGAGAAAGAAGGAAAAACGCGCCTCTTTAGTGGGTGGAGATTTCCTCTCTGTTCTCGCCGGAAATCACGTCGCTCACCATCGTCGTCATTTCTCGCGAACATCAAGCGAATATATTATTCCTTCGGAAGTAAGTAAGTTCCGGTTGATCAAGTTGCTCTCCCGCCGACGACGACGGGGAGGCAAGAGAACGCGCGGCCGAAGAAGACAATGTCTAACAAGCCTCGACGGCGACACGAGCGTTTCTCGATTGTCAACAAGTCGCTCGCCGCAGCAGCAGCAGCAGCAGCAGCAGCAACAACGGACGGAGCAAAGCGAGTCCCGTGGCGCGGTTCAAGTAAGCGAGCGTTCCGGCAAATTGACGTGCGTTTGATCTTACGGGTAAATAGCCGCCCAACAGTTGGTCCGCGCGCGATTGTATCGCGCGGTCGATGCTCGGGGCTTGGCGCTTCTAAGCGTCCGTTGCTTTCGCGGGAAAAGAGAGACGAGAGACCCCAGAGATATTGTCAACTTTGCGAGCGAGAACTCAGCCGGGCGAATTCAACCTTGCGGATGTAACATTAGCTGCGTAAGATCGCGGCCGGCCCGTGTGCTCTCTCTCTCTCTCTCTCTCTCTCTCTCTCTCTCTCCCTCTCCGTCTCTCTCTCTCCAGTCTCGCAGCGAGAAGTTACCATGTGTAACTTCAATAGAGAACTTGCCTGATATCTTCAGTTCAACAAGTTCCACGACACACACGAATCCGCCCCTACGTTACGAGCTCCCCCGCCGGAACTCGGGGATCGTCGCTCGGGAAAGGCAGACGTTCCACTTTCGCAGAGACCCGGGGGTGTTCCCGACAATATCCCGGCTCTCGGGTTAGACGAGAGAGAGAGAGAGAGAGAGAGAGAGAGAGAGAGAGAGAGAGAGAGAGAGAGAGAGAGAGAGACGTTAAGGCATCGCCGGTGTGCGATATCCCTCGCGCCCGAGACGCGATATTAACTTCGTCACCTTCGGCGCGATGATAACTTCATCATCTAAAGCGCAACGCTAACCGCGTTAACGGGCAGTGCGCGGCTTTCGACCAGCTCGTTTGAGCCCTGCGCGCTCAAACTCCGCCCATGAAATGACCATAATTGTAAGACTGTCGCGCACGGCAGAGCAAGGTGTGCGACGCGACGGCTCGTTCCGCGAGCGACGGGGTCGTCTCCCTCGCCATTTCGCCGCGACTGCCTCGGGTAACTTGCTCCACGAGCGGGCTAGCTTTCTCTCTCTCTTTCTCTCTCTCTCTCTCTCTCTCGCTCGAGCTGCGGCGCGACGCTACGCGACTCGAGTGCAAGCCGGAAATAACGGAGCAGACGTCGAGGCACAGCCTCCCGTAACCGTAAACCGGTACCCATGTACCCGTACCCGTGCCCGCACGCGTGCGGAGCCGCAGCAACGGTTGTCGTTTCGTGACCCAGAAGTTTTCCAGCGTGCGCCGGTGCGCACCGACGTGTATCCTCGAGCCGTCACGACGGCGATGCCGCGGCACGCCGTGCGTGCGGATCTTCCATTTGGCAGCTCGTATTCGCCTCGCGTCTCGGAAGGCAGGGACTTTGATGTCTCGCTTCGCGGAGCAGCGTCGTTAACGAGTAAAGAGTCGAGGAGGGTGCGCCGAGAGAGGGAGAGAGAGAGAGAGAGAGAGAGAGAGAGAGAGAGAGAGAGAGAGAGAGAGAGAGAGAGAGAGAGAGAGAGTGAGGGGGGAGCGGCGCGCTACCCCATGCCGTCGGGGGACTGCCGCAAGAAAGAATGTCTTAAGAGAGTTCGAATGAAGAAGTAACGCGGCGAGTAGAAAGAGGATTTTCGTGGCCCCTTGAAATGTTCATATTTCTTGCCCCGCGCGACAGTTTGAGGAGAATAATAGTTGGCTTACCGCGCGTCCCCGGGATCCCCCGGGAGAGAAATGATGGCCGTTGCATACAGACGGCCGGCCGGCCGGCCGTGAAAAATACAGTCGACATCGTTGTCGCGCGCAGCGACGTGGCCAAATTATCGGTCGCTTGTCGATGTCGCGATTAATAATGCAACCGATACTCCATCCTTCGCGAATGGAGGCGCCGCGTTTATACCCCCCATCACTCGAGCCGCACGTATTCGCCTCACGTGACGTCCCGGAGAGAAGCGGAAACTTTTGCGCTTGCACATTGACGTGCGCCACGGCGATCGGAGAAGTAGGAAGAAGCGGATGGAGAACAAGTTCCGAAACGCGCCACATTCGCGTAACGTTCGAATCATACGCGGGGACCGCGATATTTTCAAAGGAGATCGCGGCCGGACGGGAAACAAAACCACCAGGCGGAAATTCACGTATCACTCGCGCGACTGCACTTGTGCATTTATTACTCGCAAGACGCGCACGTGTACTACGTACACGGCTTCGGAATCATTCAACGTCGGCGTTCCAGCCGAGAAACGTTCCAACGGGCACTTGCAAATTCTACAGCTCAGCCATAAAACCCGAACACTCGCTCCCTCGCGCGACGCACTATGCAACGCTCTGCAACGCTTTATTTCAAGGGGAATCCTCCCCGCAGACTCGAGCCTGCATTTTTCATAATTGTAATTGCGTAAAGCAGACTCGATTTATTTATATACGGACATAAGTAAGAGAAATTATCGCTGTCGCGCATACGTGACGCTGGTCTCTCATGAGAGATCGGCGCGTCTCACTGGCGCGTGACGCTCGTAGCGAACATGTTAAACACCAGCATGATCTCACCGGACGGAGAGGGGGCCCCGGCCCACAAAGCGAACCGCGAAGCGTCCTTTGTGTAATTACGTAAAACAGACTCCCTTTATTTATACGAGCATAAATAAGAAAAATTGCCGCCGCCGCGGCCGTCGCGCGTACGCGCGCGGTGCTGATTTCTCACGAGCGTGCGCGCGCTGCGAGCGCGAGCGTGCTAAAAAGCACGAACGAATGCGGATAAACGAACAGCTGCAGAATCGGGTTGGCACGAGCGGGATGACGGCTCGGGGTTGGTAAGGTGTTTTCGTATTTCCCCTCGAATTCGCAGCGCCCCTGTATCGGGAAATACGTGACGACAGCTCGCATATCAAGGAACGCGCGCGACTATCGCGCGGAAGGTTGCATTCCGTCGCGAGACGCCCGCGGCGTCTCATGCTTCTCATAATATCCGCGCTGAGGTTACGCCACCTCGGAATGTCCCGAAGACATCCATCCGCGACATCCGCGAAAGACAGACGGCGTCGGGCAAGAAAGCGCTTACGGGAGACGCCATTAGCCTCGTGGAACCTGGAGCGTTCCGTTGTCACGAGCATAATATTAACTACGTAATTCGACTGTCAACGCGCCTACGCCGCGCTGTCATTGCCACCAGCGAGTCATTGGCAGTCTGTACTCTCGCGACCGGCCGGCCGATCGCGAACGAGCACTATGAGTCATCAAAGGTGCGAAGGGAGTTGAGCGTCGGAGTAAACACGGTAAAAGTAAACGCGGAGAGAGAGAGAGAGAGAGAGAGAGAGAGAGAGAGAGAGAGAAAGACAGAGAGAGAAAGAGAGAGAGAGACAGAGAGACAGAGAGAGAAAGAAAGAAACTCTCGAGGGAAATGTTACGCGCACTATCCCGCTTCGCACAACGCTAGCTACGTTGCGTTGCTTCTAACTTAGCATAAGACAACCGTGAGCGAGAAGATGCAGGTGTGCACGGCGAAAAGAAACAAACGTCACCGGGGGTGGCGCGCTGTGTGACGCTCGAGCAGAGGCAAATCCGTCGCGCGGGATTAGAAGTCAACGTCGAGGATTTATTTTTCGCCGTCACTCGTATATCCCCCTTCGAAAAAGCGAATGGATGCATAATAGAGGAGAAAAAGCGGCGAAAGAAATAAACGAGTTTACTTCAGGACTCGGCTGACGTGCGCCTGCGGTGGCGTGCGATACATTCGCGACGACACCTGTCACTCAACGTGCCTCCTCTTCGTGCGTCAAACTTCTCCTCTCTCTCTCTCTCTCTCTCTCGACGACGATGACGACGACGACGACGGCGACGACGAGGCCGACGACAACGATGTCGTCGACGACGGAGACGACGAGGCCGACGGGAGACGTCTGAAGATGGCCGTGCGATTCCGAAGAGTGCTCGCCGGGAGTGGCGGAGTTGCCGTGTCAACTGCGTTGACAATCGCGTAATTAATATTAATTCTCGCTCATTACCCAACACCGCTGTCGCAGGTGGGAGCGTGCACAATGTCTGTCGGAGTATTACAAGAGGCATGAGAAGCGCTCTAGGTCATGGAACTTCTTCTTGCCGGCGCGCGCCGTCAAAGTTTCTCTCCTCCCGGAAGTACGAAGACGCAAACTCGAAGATCCGCGTGGACCTCCTCCCGGTCCACGGATATTGTGCAAGTTTTGGAGATATTGCGAGTGGGCACGAGTTACGCGCCGGCGGAGGTCCTCCTCCCCCTCGCAGAGGAGTACGCAGTTAACGTTACGCCCGTCAGCGAGAGAAAGACACCGCGAGAGGCCTTTGAGCGGCCCAACTTCCCCAACTCGCGTAAGTACGCTCCCCGTGAGTCCGCCAGCCAATTTACAGTAATTTACATTTTTGCCGCGCAAGTCGTGCGCGCCGTGGAAAATGAAAGAGCGCGCGAGACACGAGTCTGAAACGAGGAGACGCGACGTCGTAATTATTCCTCGCGACTCGTCGGTCACGCGCGCGCGCGCGCGCGCGTGCGATCATTTAAAATCGAGATTCCGTCCGACCGCCGCGCCGCGCCGGCCGCGAATGTATTCGTTGCACGTCGAGCGGTAGGTTTAGTTTCGATTATCTGGAGATGCCATTTTTCAGACTTCCAACTTTGACGGTGAATAACACGCTCATGTTTCACGAATACGGCGACGGTGAATAATGCCTTCATGTTTCAACGTGGAGAGGATTCGTTTCCTCTTTTTATCTTCCAGATTCCGCCCGTAATTTCGTGGCGGATACGGCTCATATGCGTAACACTTTACAGCCGCGAGAGGAGCCGCTCCTCTCTCCGAGCCGGGTTAGGTCCGTCGCGGTCTCACTCGGACAACGATCACCGGGACAAGTCGACCAGCGTTCACACGTGTCAACACATGTAGAAAGTAATTTCGACGCGATGTAATCCTTTAATTTTCTGGACACTTAAGCGCGCCCTTAAAGCATCTACATTTTCAAAGCGACAAAAAGCCGACGCGCGAACGCGCGCGCTACCTTCCTCCCTCTCTTTCTTCCGCGCAATAAGCTCGGAGGTAAGTGTGTGGAAAGACATTTGCCACACACCAGTGCGAGTCTAGCGTGCGAAAAATAGCACGTGGAAAAATGTTTGCTTTGCTACTGCGCGTGGAAAAGGGGCAGTGTGTTGGGTGTGCAGACACGTGTAAATTCCGCATTCCGCGACTGACTCCACCGTCAGTGCGCGACGGCGCTGGTAATTATCCGAGAGCTCGCGTCGCGTAATTTCGCAGTCGATCACACTCATTTACGTTGGATTTCGCGCGACAATTCGAAAGGCGAGAAAGCCGGCCTTTCTGCCTCGAGTCGGTGAACGAGTCACGTTCCTGTGTATCCGCGAACGGAGAAGAGACGTTTTGCTCGAACCACGAGCGACGTATCCGGCGGGGGTCTCCCCCGAGTATCAGAAATATTTATCTACTTCGCTCTCATGCAACGCATAATGCCCTCCCTGCGAAGTTCGCCGAAATATCGGCAGAAGACGAGCGCTGGCATTCCGGAACTGCAACGACACGCGAACTCGATAAATTGTCAGGGGAGTACATCGCCGCAGCGGAGAAGACATACATATGTGTGTACGGTGGTCTTTGTTGAGCATCCACGTCGCGCGACCGGTCCACTTTGAGGAATCCGAGCCGAGGTTCGTGGAGGATATTCTGGTCTAAGGCCACCCCCGAACGTGCGGCTTCGGGGATTACGAGGGTGTTGCCTCTTTAAGGAGCCCGCCGCTCTTGAAATTCGAGCAAAGTGGATATAGTTCGCGGAGCAATTCGGCCTCGTTGTAGCCAGGACACGCTCGGGCTGTCGTAAAATGTGTTGAAGGTAAGCTGCTTTTTGTTGAAAGCTCCGTCGGCAGGGCTGAGGGGGAGGGCGGGGGAGTTTGATACGTACGAAGACAGCTTTAAGACGACGACACTTCACTTCTCGTGAAGATATAATTGCGCGTATATCACGATTTGTCGCGGACCTAATCGCGGAATCGTGCAGGCGCACGTTCGTTTTACGGCGTGGCCGTATAAACGCCAGGTCGACGGCGCCGCCGTTATGGACTCGAGCGTCTGCGAGTGGGCGGGCGCGGGCGCGAATCGGCGAGTCAGCGTCCCTTCGAAATTAGATGTATGTACGCTTTGATAAACGCGCAAGTGGGAACCGGAGTCGAAATTTTGGCTGTACGCTAACCCTGCAGCTTCTATCGAGCTTGAAGAACCGATTAGAAAGCCCGATATATGATGCTACGTGTTATCGTTCCTCTTTGATGTTACAGCTGATTACTTGCCGCGGTTTTCCAATCATCGTTAAAGCTCAGAGAAGCAGTTACATCTCGAAATTATCCGATATTCGATCATCTCTCAATATTCTATCTGTGTTTAATCTTGAGCCTTAATTCCAATAAGCAATTGTGTAATTTAATTCCCTGCGCGCGATGGCGGAATATGAAATGGTTTGATAAAGATCGACAAATAAATGGATGGGTGAAAGAGTAGAGCGAGAGCGGGAGAGAAAGGGAGAGAACGAAAACAATGAGCGAAAAGCGCTACGTCATCTCCCGTCAATCGCCGATCATCGCCAGTCGCAGAAAAAAAAAAGTACGCGCACGCGTCTGATCGCGGCAGCCGCGAAACCGCAACAATCAGCGCGCTTTTCAAACAGCCCGAGTTTTACTTCAAGGTGATTGCGGTTAACTGGGCTTTCCCGCATAATACTCTCCTCCGATGTAACTCCGCGCGATCGAGTGTTACATTATATTCACCGTGGCGGTACGCACCACCGCAAAATGTATGCGTATCGGTGTATTAGTTGCAATTCCCGTCGGGCGATTAAACTATTTCGCGGCCTCTTGAAATATTCAATCGAGCTCTCGTCGACGCGGCGCGTTAATTAATTAACACGCGCATCTCCGACCGAGTCGTATCTGCGCGAGTGACAGTGCAACATCGGATGAAATATCCGGGACGAGAAATGGAGCAGGCAGGAGCCAAGGTGTTGTGGATCGGAAAGTCAAGAGGCAGGAAGATGCAGGATGTCAGAAGGCGGATACGTCGTATATATTTCTAGATACGTCAAATCATTTATTACAGGAATGTTTCCGAGCCGAACAGACGATTTTGACGAACTCACTCTGAGAATAGGAAAATATTAAAGTGGTTTCCGCTTTTGTTCACTTCCGGGCTTAGCCATTGCTTGGGGTGAATTAAAATTTTAAATTCTCTCTCGATAAGCAACATAATATGAAACGCGCAACTGCCTCGCTTTTACAACTATTTTTTTCACTCGTTTCGAATATTCGAATCTGTCGGAAATGTCAACGTCAGTAAAATGAAATAATAAAAGGTTTACAAGAAAGGAAAATGTCTGTTTCCTCCGCACGCTCACATATTAATTCCCGTTAATTATATATTATATTCAATATTTGATTATCGCACATATTCTACTTATAATCACATATTCTATTTATAATCAAATTATATAATTAATACATTGCTTGTTAAAGTTAATAAAGGCCCAACACGAATAGAATATTAAAATAGTCAGGTACATTAAGCGTAATTCTGGGATAAATCTTTCCTTATAATCAGCTGCATGGTACAATAGCATTTGCAGTGTTGTACCTCGAAATTCTCAACTGATCCTTTAGATTCTATGGAATTACAGGGTTAATCTGAAATCAAAATTTCAACTCGAGTTTCTCCTCTCTTGCCGCGCATTTTCTGCAGTTTGCATGTAACATGTATTCTGCATAATTATCATTGTGTTCTTAAGTATAATTCGGAGTTAAAAGCAGATAATGCACACTATTACGTTAACCGAGCTATTAGATAAGAAAAAACACCGTTATTATTACGTAATATAATATACACGTTATTATTATTACGTGATGCAATAAACCGATTCTGTTATACCCCTTTAAAGGCATCCATTACTTACGCATTAATTTCATAAAAGGAGTTTCCCGTTGAGGAGGAATAAAACGCCTCCACTTAATTAACGCGTTCGTATAAGCTCTCGAAAAATCTCGGTGCTTCGCGAGCAAGAGGAAAGCTTCCGAAACCATTTTGCCTTAACGAGTTTACGATGTCGGACAACAATAGCGGAACAATGTCGAGACGATACGCCGAGAACGTTTCAATATACTTGAGAGATTTGCCTACAGACATTTATTTTATCCGTTCTTTCAGCGGTATCTCGACGATGTCTTCTTTGAAGAAAAACAATGGAGAGTGTATCATATGATAAACTCACGCACAAACACGCATATGCGCGACAGGCGATTGACGTAAACATTAACGCGGTATTCGATCTAGTTGACAGAGGAGTCGTCCAGGATAATTCCCAATCAGGTTAATGAGGCGCGAGGTAAAAACGAAAACACTCGGAACGATTCGAATTTGATTCCCGGCGACGAAGTGCGCCGGGATGAAGTTTACGGCGTTGGCGCGAAGTGCAACAGGAACGAAAGGTCCTCGTTACGAACAATCACGGACTGTAGCGTAAAAAACTCACCCTCCCTGAAACCGTCGTGCCGCCGTAACACCGAATCGATAATGACGTACGCTGATCAATCGGATACTTGAATGGAACTCCGCGCTCGCGCGCGCTCCGTATCTTGAGAAATGCGCTCTGCGATGCACGACCGTCGGATTCTCGCGCCCTTTCTCTCTCTCTCTCTCTCTCTCTCTCTCTCCCTCTCTACCTGCTGATTTAAGCGGGCGAAAAATGAACGGGCGTACTCGCGCGGAGGATTTTCCGATACGTGTTAATCATCCTGAGACGTCTCGATCCCAGCGATGTACGTAGAGGTAGTACGTATCCCTTGAAAAGGGGGAGGCTTTTAGGGAAGGCGGCCAGGGCTCCTATCCTATAGTAGAGCGTTATCACAGTAGAGCGTTAAGCTCCGGAAGGTGGGCACGGAGGCGCAAACTTTAAAGAGTGACTAAGGTTGCTCGGCAAGAACGAGCGATGAGGGAAAAAATGAGGCGGAACGCGGAGAGGGAGAGAAGGAAAGAGAGAGTGAGAGAGGATGAGAGAGAGAGAGAGAGAGAGAGAGAGAAAGAGAGAGAGTCAGGTGCAGGCAGGAAACGGATACGACGATACAGCGGCGGCGGCAACCGCTGAAAGTAACGACACGGCACGGGGCCGCGGCACTTAGATTAACCGGTGGACATTTGTCCGGCAATGTGGTGGATTAAGTTCCGGCCGGTGTCTCCTCTCGCCTTTCCCCAGCGCCGCCCCATCCCCCCCCCCCCGTGGCCGGGCGCACTTTATGAATACTAATTGCTATCGGGGAGGACATTTGCCAAGGAAATTTATCGGCTTTATCGGGACCCGACCGCCGCCCCGTCATATCCCGAAGGACCTCATTGAAAAGAAATATCTCCGTCAGGGTCGAAGGGAGGAAGAAACGACGGGATCGTGAGATACGCGAACAGATCCGTGTTATCTAATGGAGTGTACCATTCGCTCTCTCTCTCTCTCTCTCTCTCTCTCTCCTCTCCCTCTCTCTCTCTCCCTCTCTCACCCCTTCTCTCCGTTGCCCTTCGGGACTGAATAGTATACGAGCGTACACACAGGGAAGACGCGCGCGTATGCTACGCGCGCACACCAAATATCGGCCAGGTTGGACTTGATTTTGGTATCCGTTTCCGGTAATTAAGTTCGGAACAGCGCGGTTGCGTGCATCCATGTTGGATTGGCGCAGCGCGCGCGCGCCAGCGTGTTTTTCCCTGCGTGTTATATTTATACGTCGCCGCGCGCTGTATATACGGAGCACACGCTTTAACAAACTAGGAAGACTGCTGAATAGGTTTTTATCTCCGCAGTTGCGAGCGCTACGGATACGGCAGTTCGCGCGAAACACGCGTTCGCGCAGGCGGTATTGTGGAAATGTGGATTTACGTTGTGGGAATCCGCGGTTTTGCCAAGTGTGAAGGAAGGAATAAAATGTGCACGGGTGTGTATACACGGCGGAGTCGACTACGTGCATTATTTTCGTACGTTTATGCTTGGTTAAACGAATGCGACCTGTGTATGCGCGAGGTTTTTCTCTTTTTTCCCCTTTCAAAAGTGGAATTTTCTGCGTAGCGTCGCAGTCGCGTCTTTTTTTCGCACGTACAGAGAGAGCGAGAGAGAGAGAGCGAGAGAGAGAGAGAGAGAGAGAGAGAGAGGGAGAGAGAGACTTAAATTGAGACGGGCTATTTTGAAAATTGCAGAGGACGCAGCGGAAAATGCGCGCAGTAAGCTCCGATAGAGCCTTGAGACATCCGCTACGTACCATTAGCTTTTCTAATCGTTCGCGTAGTGTTTAAACAATAGCGTGTACAGTCAATGAGGGGGAAGAGAATTTTTTGCTAAAAAGACAGCTGCTTAAACAAGAAAGACAACCGAGTTCACATGCGCTGCGAAATCTATCGGAAAGAAAGAAAGTGCGCAGCTTTTTCCCCGGCAACGGTTACACAATTACGTGTGATGAGTTTTCAATTAGTTTTTCGATGGATCTGTTATCCGCGGACAGCTTGACATATCGCGATGGAGGAAACGATTAGGAGGATTAATAAGTTCCTAAATAACTTGCTAAATGTTAGGACTTAGGATCGAAGCTTAGCGTACGGCGTCGCGCAAATCCCAACCTCTAAGCGGCGTATTCTCAGAGTCGAACGATAATATTAATAATTCCAGGTAAAAGCTGTAAAGCCAATGTCGGAATAGAAACGCTTTAGAAATAGATTCGCGTACGAGCGCGCGCGCGCGCGTGCACGCACAACGCGCTGCAGAGACGAACTATTCGCAATTTCGCAAACTGTTCACGTCCCGACGGCGTGCAAACGACACTCAGACTGCAATCTAATATAATGTAGTAATACGTTTTATATGGTTTCTAATAAGCACATCAATTACACAAGCGGAACAAACGCGCTATGTGCGAGACGAGGGATGAAATCAGTGTGAACCACTTGAGAATTAAGCCGCACTAGAAGGGTAATAATTCGGCCGCGCTGCCGGCTGCGCAGAACGCGGCGGAAATCACGACAATAGTATTTCGAGCGCGACGATCGCGCTCTATAGTATTTCATGCCACTTGCGCTGCAATCTCGCAGCTTTCGTGCTTTCCTTCAGATATCCGTGAGTAAGATATCAATATGAGGATATCATTGTAATAATATTAGTTGATATTAACAACATCGAGAGTAAACGTCGCTGACGCAGAGAGCGTCGTAACAGAGAGAGAGAGAGAGAGAGAGAGAGAGAGAGAGAGCGCTCGCGGAATTTCTCGGAACGAATTCTCTCGCTTAAGAGGAGGAAAAATTCTCATCCGGCGGAAATGAGGAAACTAACCCGCTCGTAATCGCAGGAGTGAATGTTTAACTCAAACTCGACGAGTAGGAGTTTTTAGCCCGTACGAGTGAATATTTCAATCGATTAGAGCCAACTCGTTGGCGCGACGACAGACCACGTCGTAGATTCGGTCGTCAGTCTCTCAAGTGAAAATAATTACTCGAACGATTCAGATCGTGGGAGTTCATTCACTCGCGAGTATATGAGTGAACAGTCACGCGAATTCCACCTCGGGCTTGCCTGTCAGTCTACTTCCCTTCGGTCAGAATTTCACCCGAAGAGGAAGCCCGCGGAAGAGCACGTTAGGCGACTTCGATTATTCTTGGCGTGTAACTTTCGTCGATTCGGAACGGACGGTGAGTGACGGCAAAACGCGGCGGTATCATACCACGCCATGACTGATGACAACGTAGAATTTCGCGCGCGGTGCACGCATACCGCGTGTAACTTGTCGGCTTGGTTCTGGCAATCGCAACCGGCAATTAACTCGCAGCATCGTACAGCTGCGTCAAAGCGCTGTATCCCACGGAACGTGCATCGCTAACCACTTCCTCGCGAAATATTCGCTATTTCATGGCACCCCGAACGTCGGATTTTTTGCCGAATTAATCCCCGCAGCTATCGTCTGGGCAATTGCCAGATGGCACGCCTCGCTCTTTTTTCCCTGTCTCTCCTACTCTTTTGCGATGCCGGCCACGCCGCCGGCTACAATGATCCCCGATCGTAAGCGGGACCGAGACCGATTCCTTGATAAATTATCGGACATTTATGACGCCGTAATACGGCAGCGCTTCAATCCGCGATTACTCCGCTTCTTACGCGGAGCGTGGCAGGCGTTACTTTCGCGATATATATATATATATATATATATCGTTGCTCCATCTGTATATCATGTTCGCACATTTGCAGCTCAGCACAAACATCCGCTTGAAACATACGCGAGAGATAGAATCTCTTGACTTGAGCGTTATATACGTTTCCGCTTAAATTGTGCAAATAATTCCGACGTAATTAATATAATGCGGTAAATATTTACGATGGCCGAAACGACGATCGCCGATCGTTGGACGAGTATCAGATTGCGCATTACGAGATTTTGCATTATTGGATAATATTCTACCCGAAGACACGCGTCCGAGGTGCGCGTTCAAGTGAAATCGGCCGAAGCACACGCGTCGAACGAACGAATCGTGAAATTCCGCAGACGCGGTCGCTCGTGCCTCCAAATCCTACGATCGATTTGTATCCGCGATACGTGGAAATTCTGCGAGTCCCTCCCCGGTAACGTAACGTGTGAGGGGAAATAAAATATCTCGTCCTCTAATCCGATAGTCGAGTCTGCCGGCGGAGTGGCTTCTCCCTTGCCGCTGAAATTGTATTCCCCGGCGCTGCTCTGCTCAACACTCCAATTCCGTCTCGTGTTTTCGCGCGCGCGCACGCCTGTGTGCGAGATTACGCTGCACGATCGCTCGCGCCGATTAAAGAACCGGCGATGTCGGGTACGAATTTAACCTATACGGCCCGGCATCCATTACCCGGCTCAATCGCCGTCAAATGACGCGTTTAGTCGGCGGCTGGTTCGGCCGGAAGCCGCGCTAGCGGGATCACCCGAGACAATTCCGCTAGTTCCGCAACAGAGATGCTCATCTCTTCGGACGAAGCCGGACTAAGTGAAGCAGAATTTCGCTAATGTCACTTCGGCCAAGTGCCGTTCTAATTTTTCGCGTGCATGTTCGCGTGATCAAACTCGAAATTCAATTACGACGCAGGAGATCGTGTAGGAACGGTTTTCGGTATTTTCAACTTTCAGTAGCCACCGTCCTTCATTCTCATCTCGCGGGGAAACTCGCTGTCTCAATTAGTGAGTCGTCTAATGTCGGAAAGTCGCGGTGTGTAAGTAGCCACGGTTAAATGAATCTTCCACGATGGAAAAATGGAAGCTACTTTCGGAAATATAGATCACGTTGATTCGCGACGAGTATTCCATGCTGTTGAAACAGTGGAACGTTGGGCACGAATGAGAAACGTTTGTTGATACGTCTAATGAAGCTGTTTACGTTCCATTATCGCCGTTGCTTACATTTCGTCTCTCAATTAAAGACACTTGCAAAGTGCGAAAGCGGGAGATCGCCACAGTCCCTCGCGTCATGGACCGGCCTGAAAACCGACCTGACGGCACATCTCTCCCTATTTTATCCCTAGAATTTTGCTAGGATCCGTCAATTTGCGCGCAGGCGCGCTCGAGAAAAGTAACGCGTTCCGAAACAACTACGCGCGAAAAAATGAAAGTGTTTCTTTTTTTCATGCCAACAATATCAATTATGCTATGGCAACTCGTAAAGCCGTATAATGTATGCAAAAGTAATCAATTGAAAACCTCTATTCTTGATGTCCAATATTCATTCATATTACACGATCTCATTATGCACTGGATATCGACTCGTATTATATATGTGCATAATTTGTTCTCAAATGCTGCGCGCCTGGCTACACGTTTTTTCAGAACAGACCGGCAGGGAGACCGGTGAATCTACATATTAATAGTCTATAGGTGCGTTAACGCGACATCGCGAGCAAGATTGTACGCTTCTTGTACGGAATTAGACGTTATAACTTTTAATTGGAAACTTTAACGGCACGCGATATAAAGTAAGTGTATCAAATTGAAACTCCAACAACACTGCAGAATCTAAGTAACTTTGTTACCTATTTCTTTTCTTCAATTTTCTTTATTCTAATTGTACGATTATAAGAAAGTTGCATTTTTCTGAAAAGTTTCGTCATATTGCGACGTATTATCCGTTTAAAACGAACGTTACATGCAAAGTTATAAATAACAAGAAGCGTACGTGTGAAAAAGTAGTAGGGCTGTAATTTGCGAAGGCGCGCATATAATAATTGAAGAGTTTAATAAAAATGGAAGGAAAGTAAAACTCTTACAGTCATTTCGCACAGGGACTTAGTTCAAAAGTTTTCAGATGGATCGGTTTCTCCGTCAGGAAACAAGAACGAAATATGCTTAACAAGGTACCAACAATAGTAATACTTCACATGTACTACTGTAGAATATTCAAATTTATGCCACGTCACATAATTCATAAGTACTACTCCCCTCCCCCGTGAAGAGAGACCTGCGTTATACCGAGCAAGGTATAGAGTAACAATTCAACCGTATAACAATTGCCCTTTTCTTCGCTCCCTCGTTTTCTAGAAACTTGACTAATGAGCTCGATCTTCACTTCGTATAAAACGATCTGAGACGATTATTTCTCTCTTTTTACTTTTCTTCCCTCTTTACATACCAAACGCCCCGTTTTTGAAGCAGGAGAAACAATACGTGGTGCGAGAAATTTGGCATAATTTATGGCAGTTCGTGCATTCAATGTATATTGCGTTAATTTGGGCGCTGATGAAATTCACGGTACAATTGCTAACAAACATTTGTCGGCGATACCACAATTATAGACACAAACGTTATTCTAAATTCTCTATTGAAATTCAATTTGGACGTTTTCGGTCTTTGCACATCGCGCAATTTCAACCTCGCGACTTATTCTGATCGCACGCACCTGTGAACAGAACGCTTTGCCTTCAGCCCTTATCATGCCTCGGACCGGTCTGATTATTTAAGGTATTACTAAACTTAATGGAAACTCAACACGTTCTACATTTTTCCTGGAATAAAAACAAAGGCCGGCTGATTGTCAGGGACATTTGAGATAACCGACGCCAGCGTGTCCCCAGCGTAAGATCTCTTTAAATGAGCCGGCTGCAAAAGTGTTAATGCGGGAAAAATATGTAATTAGCGCCTCGAGCATATAACGGGACGCGGCTAGCGTAGATTTTAAAAATGCACATGAGGGAAATGTTTTGGGATCTTGGTAAAAAGATGCTTTTGATAAAAAATTCCCACGCGCCGTGCTCGATTATCGAACCTTCCTCGTACCGTTGACCTCAACGCGAAACGCTTCATGCCTCGAGTTCCCAGAGAGGGAAAAATGTTGGCACCATCCAAAAGAAAAAAAATAAAAAACAAAAATAAATAAAAACGCCACTTCACAGCGAATCGCACGCAAAAGCCAGAAAATTCGGTGCGCATTTGATTCCCATCCGTTTCTTGCAGATTAAGGGTCGTCGGCCCTACTCTTTTGTTAATGCGCTTAAATCGTCGTGATTTCGCGGAATCCAACAATGGGGAATAGTTAATTTAATCGGCAAAAAAAGCTCGGCTCTGGGGACAAAAATTAAATGAGACGTCGTAGTACGACTTTGCAAAAAAAAACGCAAAGAAAAAGAGAGGAGGTAGAGAGAGAGAGAGAGAGAGAGAGAGAGAGAGAGAGAGAGAGAGAGAGAGAGAGAGAGAGAGAGAGAGAGAGAGAGAGAGAGAGAGAGAGAGAGAGAGAGAGAGAGAGATCGAGACCGAAAGGGTAATCGAGGTGGAGAAAGACAGAAACTCTGTAATCGCAAAACTTTTTAAGCCTCCGCTGTTGAGATTTTTTACGTTCGGTGCGAGGAACTTTTCCATGACCTAATAATCGAATAAAAAAACAGAGATCGTGTTTTCAAGATCGCGTGGTACTTTTTCTCAATTTTTTTTCTTGCAAATTCCCCAGACTTTGTCAGTGAAACGCAAAGTAAAAGTTCTTGGCGATAGTGAGCGTAACTTCGCGCGGATGTTCGCGCCAAGCAGGGGGTAGCAACGTAAATACTACATATATTAGTGATGAAGGAAGTTCAATTACGAGTACCCCGAACGCGCGGAATGAACTTAGGGATCGCGAGATAACGAGCGGATAACTTGGTCTGTGCTGAATTATTAAAAAAGGGGGGAAAGAAGTGAGACACGGTGCGCGAAGGTACACGCAGCGACGTACGCGCGATTATTGTCGGTATTTTAATAAAACATCATCGTGCGAGACGACGTGAATAAATCCCCTGTAAAACAAGGATGAACGTACAACAAATACAAATACGAGATATACGAGATGTGAAATGGGCCAGGTATGAATTATAAAATGCGGCCGTAAATATGCAGAATAGCGTACGAATAAACCGTGCAATAGATTCAACACATAAGAGAGCGAAACATATTAAATCATGTACGCGCACGCTGATAAACGACAGTGGATTAAAAAAGATCGTATCCGCGAGCTACTCGAAACTCGCGCAGTCATTAATTTGTATATTGTATTACACGCTTAATTCAGTCAACGGCATAATGCAATGCATAAATGTCATTGGCCGGCGACAAGATAAATTCGCATTGCGCGAGCATCCCGACCAATTAACCGTTGCCCGTATTAATAATTTCCGCGATTGCATTACTCCGCGGTTATTGCCTAAGAGCCAATTGCGGACATATTTGAAATTCTAGCGGCGGACGTACTGCCGACAGTACGAGAGCATGCGGAGCTTAACGAATACTCGTTGCTCGCTGTTGCTCGCGATAAATTGCGCTTCGCGTTGCGGGCACATTGCTACGCAAGCTTGACGATATCGAGGAGCCGTTCGACGGAACGACTTTCGGTATTCACGCGGGCGAAAGGCGTTAAGAACGCCCGCAGGCTACACCCGGATGATGCGTTGCTTCCGCGGAAGGGTGGAGAGAAGAGGGGGATAACCGGGAAAAAATATGAAAGGTATTGAAATGTTATTGTACGGTTGATCGGCGGACGATCGCGCGAGATCTTCAGCCTCCCCCGCTGCTCCCTCCTCGATGTACCCCTCTCGCGTGAGACTTCCGGTAACGCAAAAAAATGTTGCTGTGGGCTGTAACTCGCTTACGCGTCGCTTAACTCCCCTCCCGCTTTCCTTGGCTCTATTATCCCGCCTGAAAGCTTTACAGAAAATAACGCCGTACACATATTGTCCCCTACTCTCTTCCTCCTCCCTTCCAATCCCCTCCTCCGCGTATTTTTCTCCATTATAGAGTTCGATATACGCTCGTCTTTTGTTTACGGCAAGCACCCCCGTCGTCGTAGTCGCGCATAAAGATTAAATTTGCAAAACGCTAGCGGAGCGAAATCCTCTACCGCCACTATACGTCGCTTTTCGTGTCGCGGGGTAGTCGTTTTTTTTTTTTTTTCGACATCGTGTCCTTGCAATCAAATTTTTCGGAAATTGCTGCACCGAACGGGACGGAAGTCGACGCACGCGTTCCCCGGCTCCGCGTTGTCGACGTGAAAACCGAAAATGCGATAGTGCGGGATTAAATTGTTCGGCATCAAACTCCGCGTGGCAATTTTTCACGACAACATTGGCGACGAAATTCTTAACAAAGAGGTCTCGCAAATTTTCAAACAAGAACAGGGAGAGAGAGAGAGAGAGAGAGAGAGAGAGAGAATGAGAGGCAAAATAAATGAAAAAAAAAAAAATGTTTTTAAACCCTCCCACTTGTACAAGAGGAAAATTATTTTCCAATCGTGAAAGTTAAATGAAGTCGCTTGACAAAGCGACGTGGATCAACCGAGTCTTCTCATTACAAGCTAACTCGGTCAATTGGCATGGAAATATGCGAATAAAACGTCGTCGAGGAGACGCAATGTCACACGGCGCGCTGGCAAATCTTTACTTTTTCCTCGAGCGGCATATGAAACTTCGATCAAGATTCTCGCGAGAAAACGACTACGGAAAAATGTGGTCCTGATACGTCGTCCATCATTATCGACAGTATCATTGATCATCGTAGGGCACCGGAGAAACCGAAAGAAGCAATCAGTGAGGACATTCGATCCATCTCACCAATGGGCCGCGCGTTGTTGCTGTGTTGTCTACACGTATGTCAATGGCAAGCGCAGAAAATGCTAACCGTTAACAGTAATGAAATTCTCCGTTGAGTTAAACAACAAAACGACGGAATCGCTCGCGGTGATCGCGCCCGCGAGCACCACCACAGACCATTTGCCCGCTGATGAAAATGGTAATGCGAGCGAACCAACGGAATTAGAAATATGTACATATTTAGTCTTCGTATAAAACGTTATGCTTTTAAGGCGCCATTAAAGTTTCAACGCGGGTTTCGGCCATAATAACGAAGTTGTTGAAGCGCATGTACTAAAAAGCAATGCTGAGCTGCAATGTAAGTGCGGCAGGTCAGAAATAAATAATACATCAATGACGCACTTTATTTCGTGAGCAGTAGCTAGCGCACGCGATGATTGCTCTATCTCTCAGATAATATTGCAATGACGGAAAATTTAATTATGCATAAGATACTTTTTTTCTTCCTTTTTTGAAAAACACAGTAAAGTAATAAATATAAATTTCGGACCACGCGCATGCCGACGTTTTTAACACCGAATTAATTTTAAACTGGAGGTAACAGATGGAGTACACGAGGTTCGTCATTGTTAACAATTATATAGAAAAGAGAGAGAGCCTTGCAAATTCGCAGGCAAGCGCGAATCCGAAATAAAAATAAAAAAATATATATACTACATTTTATAATATATATTTTTTGTGTAAATATATATATATATATATATATGCATGTCTGTGTGTAATTATTTGCAAAGCTAACTGCCGTGTCAACGAGCCTTCATAACGTGTTTCTGAAGTTGAACCACATCGCATTAATAATCGATGAATGATGGACGAACGATTCTCCGCAAAGTTTAACGATGAAAGATAGATTCCATAAATCGTTCAATAATGACGGGACAATATCTACTTGTCAGCGAGGAAAGTAACAAGCGTAATGTAGCATGCGCAGTTTTATTGTAAATAATGAACTCGCCTTTCTTCTTGAAAGACCCGCTCAAGTTGACCAAGAAGCAAGAGGCAGTAACCACCATTATTTCGTTACACAATTGTAATAGCTTAGATATTCGATTAGTAATACGTTATGAAGCATTTTGCAAGAATGGTATATATATATATATATATATATATATATACACATACATATATCATTGCATGTATTTTCATAATTCCAAAGTTTCCAAGTTAATTTTCCAAAGTTATTTTCCAAAGAGGTCATAGACTATCGATCGCCAGCCTCTGTAACTTTGTGGTGTAAGTAACATAAACACGGATTCACACATTATCGTATAACTGTGGAATCCAAGAAACCGGATTCCTGGCTTTACGACGGATCCGCAGATTCCCGAGTTCCAGATTCGCCGAGGCCGAATTTCAAACTCGGCTTCACAATTATCATTCAAATATCCGGAATAAAATCACGAACTTTCGGTTAAAAACTAAATCCCTAATACGAGCCGGCCGAACATAAGTATCTGAAAAAGCGACCGCATTACATAATTTCCAGTATAATCGCGGCTGCCAGTATAACTATTCAACGAAAAGGATCAAACGTTTAACTCGAGCATGAAGTCGAAAAAAGAACACATACAGAAATATCTCGTGGAGTTTATTACGTGTGCGAGTTTGCGTAAGAGATTGCGGCTCCTCCCGCATTGAACGCAGAAAATATCGCGCCACTAGAAGCGATAAAATGTACAAACTGATGAGAACCACAAAAAAGCGTACGTTACATCAGTGCTTCCCATTTCCATCCGTACGAACGTATCTCGTTAACCTATTTGTCCGATTCCTCTTGAACTTTTAATCTCTAAATTTGGACTGTAATATACGAGATATTCTCTCTCTCTCTATCTATCTCTCTCTCTCTCTCTCTCTCTCTCTCTCTCTCTCTCTCTCTCTCTCTCTCTATCTATCTCTCTCTCTCTCTCTCTCCCTCTCTCTCTCTCTCTCCAATATAAAGATAAATATGTGCTTATCATTGTCGGCAAATAAAATAGTCGCACTAACAAAATAACAAACGAAACAGTCGCAGAGGGTCACGGGCGATGAACAAAGTGCATCGTTAAAATCTCCCATTTACGAGAGAAAGCGAAAATTTGCGAGCGAAGGGAAAAGGGAAGGGAATGAGACACGCTATGCGTTGACGCGCTATTACCTATTATTTTCTTGGCGGAAATATATCGGCGGGAATATTCGTCCGAGCAAGACCTTATGAAATTGAACGAGCCGCACGCGCGCGCATACGCTTTCCCACGGCTGTTGTAGGCCGGCCAATTACAAAAGTTGAGAATCGCTGTGGAACACGATTGTTCGCGCGGCCGACCGAAACGTATCCGATAGCGAAAACACAAAAGGGAGAGAAAAAAGAGGAGAACCAGAGAGGAGCAGAAAATGTTGAGATCTGGTCGCGTGCGGCGATCCTCTGGGAAAATAAATTCGACAAACAGGCAGTAACGTTTCCGACCGATGCATTGTGCCGCTCTTTCTCAAGAAGAGATTATGCCTTAGAAACCCTGCATTGTACCCCTTTAATCTACTGTTTAGGGCGACTGAGGGGGTGAGTGGAGGGGTGAGCGGGCAGAGACATATTCGCGGAGCAGTTTGGCACAGAGCCGTACCGATTAAAATTGGAGTCCGTTCAAACAATCAGCCCCTTTTATAATGTAACAACCGCGCGTCGTTGTCCAACGCGGTGGGCAGAGAGAGAGAGATATATATATATATAGAGAGAGAGAAAGAGAGAGAGAGAGAGAGAGAGAGAGAGAGAGAGAGAGAGGAGGGGGTGGGAGAGGGGAAGGGGAAGACGGCGCGCTCTTTTATAGCTGGCTTCTCCCTTTCATCTTTAACAACCACCTGCGCAAATATTAAACTATTTGACCTCCTTACCCCCAACCCCTCACTCTCAACCTCCAACTTTGCCACTCTGTCTCCGTTCTCTGTCACCCTTGTGATCTTCTTTGACTCCTCTACCCTTCAGCCATTCGGCGTCCGGCGATGTTTACTGTTGCATATTATCGGTCCGGCGTACAATCACGCGACGAAACGCGATCGAGTGTAATTAAAATAATCGTTTGCGAGAATCGTAGCTGCATACTGCGCCGGCGAAATTTGCCGGCGAAATTAACGCGGCTAAATGAAGTTGCCGATAACGACAGGATTTATCGGCTGGTAATCGCCGCAATTATTGGCATTTAATTACCCGTATGCCGTTCCTCTTCCAGGCGGCCGCCCGTCACCCCGTCACGACCGTTCACCGAATCACAACTTTCTTTCTCGGCCACTGAAAAGAACACGCCGGAACCTTTTCAGCGGGCTCGCGCCGAGTGGATAACGAAGCAATAAGAAAGTTCCGACGAATTAGCATTATCTAGCGCCGAGGTACGGAATTAATGAGTTCCCCTCGCCCAGCCCTCATGTCCTCCCTGTCTGTCCCTTTTCCGCAACCCTCTCGCTTGCACACTTTGAACACAGTTTTTTCGGTGGTTGGCGAGCTGGCAGGTTATGGCACGTAATCTTGTAAAATACGGTGTAACTGAACTCTCCTCCTTTCTACCATCCCCCATCTCACTCACTCATTCCCTCATTCTTTTCCTTTCTTCCCCCTCCCTTCTCTCTCTCTCTCTCTCTCTTTCTCTCTCGCCGCTTTTGTCGGCCGCATGCCGAAAAAGCGCTCCTCGAAAGACGAGAAACACAGAGAAAGACAGAAGAAACAACGAAAGCGGAATTTCTCCACAAGATTCTTTCCTCCCCGGTGTAATTACTCGGCCGTTTACGACATTGTCGCAAGTTGTTGTTACTTTCAATAAGAATGAACACACGAAACATTGCAATTGCCAGTGACATGGGCGGTTTTATGCAAGCTTTCAGAAAACTTCAAATATAATTTTCAGTTATTACGGCTAAATGTTTTAATTAAATGCTTTTCCTTTATAATTATAACCAAATAACAATATACTCGGAAAATATTTTAAAATGTTCCATATAAGGATAAATATGAATTTGTGTAAAATTTAGCAGCATTTCAAGAGCATTTCTCCTACTATTTATTTTATCTGCTTGCATTAGTAATTTTTGATATTTTACAATCTGTACAGTGTTGTTATTTCATTTTTAATAATAATACTTTAATTAAAGAATGATCTATTACCCGAAACAGTGGTGGCTAAGATATTCGTGTCAACAAAGAGTCAACACGACGTTCGAGTGAAATCGTTGAAATATTTTGTTAAAACATGTTAGAACGTCGTCCGTATTTATTTTTATGTATGTATAAATGTCGATGACAAATATCATATGTGTAGAAACAGAAATCGACAAGAACAACATTTGCGAAGGGAGGAACGCCAGTAAACGAAAGAACAGTGAAGACGTACATGGGTAGATGTATGGAAGGCAAGTAGCGATAGGATTTGGTAGCGGAAGCTGAAATCGAGAACATTTCTCTTACTATTTATTTTATCCGCTTGCTTTTACTGCAATACGATAAGCCGCGTTGGAAGCTCGCGCTGTTATCAAACGATCGCTCGAACAACTTTGGGAAAGAATCGTGCCCAATCCACGATTGTTTAAAGTGTTCCTTGTGCTTCTACTAGTATCAGCGGAGAGTGAGGTTATCAAATTAGGCTCTTTTTCCATCTATCCTCACGATTGACTTGCCATCGCAAAATTGTCGTGTTCGCTTAAGGGAATCACTTCTCGCCGTTTTGCTTTTTCGATATTCCTCGAGACCGAGCGACCTGACCCTCCCACCGAATCATCTACAACATTTCGCAGCTCGCAAATTACGTCCCGAAATTACCTCCTTCATTAACCTCGCGCCTGATTACTCAAGATAACTTGGACACCCTCCGTACTCGGAAATTTATAACTCGGGTTAAAATTTGCTCTTGAGCTTTTTACGTCAACTGAATTTTATACGGAAATGTTACACGAAGTCCAATATTTGCAGCTAATTATTTATCGTTCGCTGCTTATATATACATACATACACTTATATATAATTATTATTAACTTTTCTTGATTCTCTCTCTCTCTCTCTCTCTCTCGCGTAACTTTCTAGTAAAGGGGAGTGCTCCATTTGTGAGACCAATTTTTAAATATGAAATGAAAATTAAATATTATAAATTTTGTTTTATCAAATGAAAGTTTGCTATAATGGAATATTATAAATTTGTTCATTGACATAAACTTTGGTTTCCACATTAAAACACCTACAGACGATGAAGCTTGTGATTTTAGAAAAATATTAATTTTGTATGTCGTCAGCAGAGATCATTGAGAAAGTATAAATTGTGGAAGATGTTTAAAGAAAACGTACATGTCCACATCCTAGTTTTCGGAACACGCACAAACACGTTAGTGAAAACTGAGAATGAACTGTTCGCGGTTGAGATTTTCTCGATAACATTACAAAGACGTGTCGTCAGCTGTTAGGAAAATATTCGGAAGCCAAGTCACATACCAAGTCTGCCAGGTCAACAACGTACACTGGACACCTTGTAAGCGGGAATTGGATTCTGTCGTGATAAATACTGGCATATCACTGCCCGTTATGTCGCCCAAACTTCGTGAATATATATACCGTCCGACTGTGCATGTAATGACTGTAGCCGTTGTAGCATCCTAATGTAGATATAGCCGCGCTCTGCACGCTGCAGGACGTGTACATGCAGGATAAACCGGGGGTCATGATACTGCTAAGGAGGGAACAGTTTACTGCGCAAATCGAATGAGAAATGTATAAATGGATTTTCTCTCCCTCCCCGACAAAAAGGCTTTACTCTCCTTGGGAAGCTTGTGAAAAGTTGATCGGCCAGATAACTGGCTCGACGTCGATAGAGACTCGTCGTCGATTTAACGAGAGCGCGTTAAAACAATCCTCCCGCGTGGAATTTCATTTTGGCATTTGGCAGCACTTCCCCCCCCCCTTCATTGTGCTATAATCCCCGGCCAATTCTGCTTGCATATTATTACAGCGTAATACGGCCGCGGACGTATCAGCTTTCCACGGATCACTATGTGGGCCGAGTGGAAAGGAATCCGACGCTGTTTAATCTCACTTAAGAAAAAGCTGGCTGAGTATGCAAAGGGAATCCAATTAGAAGGAGGCCAACTGCAGGTATACCACACCGAGCATATCCTATATATGCTTTATGTACGAGAGGATGGAATAATCCGCGCGTATAGTCACGAACGTGACACGTCGTTGCGCGGCGGGCAGCGGAAAGCGAGGGGAAAATAAAGGCGGCGTCAATTTCAGCCTGATTCGCCGGAATTATTAACGCCTCCGACGGATGTTAGGATGCCGCGCGCGCCCTAAGGATCAGCTGAAATCCACGGGGGTAATTATTAACGACCTAACGCGGCGTGACGACGTGACCCGGCGCGACGTGAAAAAATTTACGTAACCCCGGGGAGGGCTTACGTGCAATCTTTATGGGAGAGAAAAATAATTCGTCAGTGAAGTGTGTGCAGCACCGTGTTACGAGTTCACGACGGTCATATTTTCAGGACGAAATTCGCAGTGCTCGCGTTGCGGCGACAGATTTGCCGCAAGCGGCAGATACGCTCGTTGTACGGAAAACGGACCGTTGCCGCCACTTCTGCTGAAACGTCAAACTAGAATGTTATTTAAGGTAACATTTTAATTAACATTCACAAAATACACGAATGATTAAGTGCGTTACATTATACTCGGCGTAGAGCAGAGAGTGCGCGTGACTCGGAATACGCAAGCGGCTATATACCTTATGGAATTCGTTCGCAATTCATGCAAATATGTAGGAATTTAATTACGCACAAAATATTCCCTTTGTATTCCCAAAGAGAGGCAAAAATCACAATGCGCAGGGAGCAATTCGATTAACACCGATCAGCAGCGATTCTATCGATTCTATCTGATTACAAACAATATCCTTGATTATCGATTTGTCAAATATTAATCCGCTCAAATTCTCGTTATAGCATTCGCGCAAAGGAAAGCGCAAAGTACCGCGTGACGCATAACGCGAAACTCTTCACGGACACAATAGTCGTATAACACAAAGGAAAAAAGCAAAAAATGGAAATGGAACAATAAGGTAGAACAAAAAGGAGAGAGCTAATAAATATTGAAAAGCAAAGTTATCCCGACAATACACAAACGAGCTGCTCGACAAATACGTCTGCGAGACGTTTGCCATAAATTCTCGTGAAATTTCAAGCGTAGAGAAGGCGGAAAATGTGCGGCGCTGCTATCTTTCGGAGCTTACAAGTTCACGTGAATTAATGCGATCCAGTCCATCCTAATCTATGACGAAATCTTGTTAGTTCACCTCAGAGCGAACGACTGAAATTCTCGTACTCGTAGCGACGTTGCGAAGACAAACGTACGCAATTAAAAGCTCACGTGAACGATATAACAAGCGGAGATCGGAGAAGCGAGCGGAATACTTTCCGCAGTGCCCAAGTACGTCCTGGATTAACGGTATCAAGTTGATTCAGATTCGCGACGGGATCCAATTAATACGCCCGAATGATCAGCTGAAACTCATCACCAGGGAGAGAGAGGAGGATAGGTACACCCACATCGACACAACACATCGCGATATTACGAACGTGCGATATTAAAAATCGCATCCCTCTGTGCATCCCGAGAGCGCGAGTCGCGAGACTTCTTTTTCTCTGCGCGTAACATTTATATATATCTGCATATTGTATAGTACAGTACGTGCAACAACTATCGCACTGTTTTCCTGGACCGTGTGCCTGGACCCGCGAAACAAGCCGCTCTTCGGCGCTTCTCTTGCGCTTGGAAATCTAGCCGTCTTCTCTCACTTTTTAACTTTTCACATTGGGAATTTCTCGACGGCTAAACGCTGGATTACGGCTGCGATCTTATCAGAACATTTCACTCAATATTGAGCGGCGAAGCCCAGGGAAATTCGCGTACGTCGTACCTGCTTGAATTTGCCGCGGAGAAGTGACGCGAAAGGTCGCCGAAAGAAATCGGATCGTCTCTGCGTGTTCGTGTAAATTAAAAAAGTCCCGTCTAACCCAAGATTCAATTAATGTACACCCCAGCGATCGGCCGAAATCCGTCCGAGAAAGTGTGGGAAAGCCAACGTATCGTAAGAACGAACGCTCACGTCGGGGAGTTTACAAGGTGTGTCCAATAAAAGTTTCAGGACTTCGCCGCTGAGACATTGAAAATCGTCCGATGAAGGAATGCACAGGCTATCGATTACTACGGTCGAATGTTGGGAGCTGGGGAAAATTTTTATCGGCGAACATGTGGCTTTTCTCTTGCATTTTACGATTCGACAAAACACACCAATATTCAATGATTCATCCATTAACAACTCCTCCGTTGTTGTTGCGCCGTAAATATATAAATATGCAACATTACAGCGGGCGCCTGCAACAAATTGCGTGTGCAATCAATAATTATCCGAACTCGAGGGCGTTTTAATCACTCTGAAAATATTTCGGAACACGTAGTATTTCTCTTAAGAGGATTACGCATGTCATTTTACATTTGATTATTATTGTAATTAATTGATACTGAGAGTTCCGCTTTTACGTCGGAAAAATAGGATTAATATCTCGCTTGTAATTTAAAATGCGTTACGTTTATTCACACCGTGTGAACAGTATTTCATGTCCGTCACGTAATTTACAAAAATTAATTTCAAATACATTAAATAGCCTTTATGACTTTTTCGCAACGTACTCGTATCAACGTGGATAATTCTTTTCTTTTATTATTAAAGGTTTATTCCCGATTATAGTCCACGTTTGTACGTTTCGGTTATATTCATGTGGATAAATATGGAAAATATTACCCTTCCCTTTGCGCTATTTAGCTTTTAGCGACGTCATATTTACTGTGCCAATGCGTCCCTTTTTCAGATTTCTATTTCGGACGCAGCTACGAAGAGTGTCCGAAAAATTAAGCTCGTGTGTGAGCATAAAGAATGCTTTTAGACAAAGGCTCTTTTTTTCAGGATAAACGACCTCGCGACCTGGCTCGACTCGCGCGACAGCACTCGGCATATCGCAGCATAGAAATTAAACAACGCTAAAGCGAAATTAAACGAACTGTGCTCCGCGTTTTCCTAGAGATTGATTTAATAGAAAGGCGACAAATATTATGTGGCAATTGGACGAATGTAATTCGGGTTCGGCGAAAATTGATTTCAAAACAATTGACTGGCATTCGTGCCAATATCAATCTACGCCCGTTGTCCTCTCGCCGGTTCTCCGTTTCATTCATTCAGTCCCAGAACTCGTCGGACACGCCTAGTACTTCCGTGGAATAATTCACGCGCGGCGCGCACGTTAAGGGACTAATTAATCTCGCCAGAGGCGACCGTGTCCGCGCTCGCAGCCGCGCGTCATAAGGGCTGTGCGCGCAAAAAAAGAGCAAGAGAGAGAGGAACGAGAGGGACAGCGCGAGAAAGGTGGAGGGGAACGAAGAGGGAGACAAAGAAAGAAAGAAAGGAAGAAAGAAAGAGGGATAGAAAGAAAAAAAGGAGCAAATCCAGGATTCGCGCGAGTTAAGCGGATTTAGCCGATCGTTCGATGCCAAGGGCATGTTCAATTAGCGGGAACGTCGAGAATGGAATTGCCGTGAAAATTCCGCCGCGGGAAATCTCGGATGCCGCCGCGCGATAACGACGCCCCGCGTGCGCACAGGATAACCCCGTCCATCAAGCGGGCGCCGAAAATAACCTCCAGCTGGAGTCGAAAGGAAGGGAGGAAACCACCCTCTGGCCGCCAGGATCCATCCCGCGTCTCTGCGATCCAAGATCAGGATCCGATCAATAGGTACAGCGCGGACGCAACGCCGCGGATCCACCTGGATCCTGCATACGCGCGCGTCGCCTCGCTTCGCGTATCGGGCCGACGGACTTACGTGGACGCGGCACAATGTCACTGGATCGGATCGCTAGATCGCGGCTTCGCGCGCCGCATCGGGCGTCGCACGGTGTTGACATCGTGACAATTAATCTCGCCTGAGGAGGAGCGAGATAGAGAGAGAGAGAGAGAGAGAGAGAGGAGAGAGAGAGAGAGAGAGAGAGAGAGTAAACCGGTCTTTCACCCAGTCTCTGTGTATCCACGGAGTTGCGTCTTCCACCCCCCCCTCCCCCGCACCCATATCACTTGCCGTCCATACCGGTTTATCGCTCACGCCGCTTCCTCCTTGATCCCCACCCGTGCCTTTAAATCCGATGCCCGACCGACGTCCGGATGACGTCTCGGCTAGACAGAGAGCTTGTCACTCCGACGCTTTCATTAAAACGTAGGCGACACGTCGTCCTCGTCATCGTCGTCATCGTCGTTGTCGTCGTCGTCGCCGTCGTCATCGTTGTCGTCATCGAGAGCGGGAAAAATGCGAAAAAAAAAACAGAGACGATCCTTTCCAACACGTCGCGAGATAGAGACGCGCGGAAAAAAAAGAACGAAAGAACGAGACGCGACGTCGCAACGACGTGCGCGACGGAGGTTGACGCACGATCGCCGGCTGACACAGCGCGGGTTCGACGCCGATCTCGTCGGGAATTGCACTGGTCGGTTCAGCCCTTTACTCGGTCGGAGGGGTGGCGGCGTGAGAGAGCGTGCCGTAGGGAAGGGATAAACGGGCAGGAGGGAAAGGAGAGTGAGACAGGGCGCGGTGGGGACGGCGAACTTGGCGTGGGAGGATGGAGAAAAGCCGTGGGAGGGTGAGGGTAGGGAGGAGGGGGTAGGGGAAGATGAGGATATATATCTAACAGCATCCATAGCGCTGAAAACCACCGTGGTACATTTCACGAAGCTCCCACGAGGGACGAGGGAGAGAGCAGTGACGGAAGCTGAGACGGGAGTCAGAGGGACACGCGTGAGGAGGAGGAGGAGGAAGAGGCGAAGAGGGGGAGAACGAAAAGGTTAAAAAAAGCAGGGAAGTAAAAAAGGAGAAGGGGGAACGAGATGGAGCCGGTGGCCCCTAGGAAATTAAAACAAAAAGCATAGGGAAGCACATCGTGTCGCTGGAAACGGACTCGTACACACGCCAACGCGCTAGCTGTGTCTCTCGTTCTCTTTCTTCCTCCCTTCTCTCTCTCACTCTCTCTCTCTCTCTCTCTCTCTCTCTCTCTCTCTCTCTCTCTCTCTCTCTCTCTCTCTCTCCTCGTCATCACGTTACATCCGTTCCTCTTCCGTCGTCGGTCGCATCGGTTTCCCTTCTCCGTTGGGCGGAGCCACTTTTATTTCCCTTTATCGTTTATTACGAATGGTACGTCGCCTGCCGACACGTTTGTCGTCGAAAAAAAACGCGAGCGCAAGAAGGTGCAAGACACGTATTTTTTTCTTCCTCTCTCGTCCCTAGGCTTTTCTTTTTTCGACCTCCACAAAGATTCCGTTTTCCGCGTGGTTATCGGGAATAAGTTGAAAATTCAGGTGGGAGCGTTCGCGTGGGAAGGCTCAAGGGGTGGTGGTTTGAGGAGGTGAGGGTGAAGAAGACGGCAGATCGATAGTGCCAGTCGATACGTCGGTTATGTTAGCCTCGTTCGACGTCGTTGTCCTGTGTGTGCACGGTAACTCTCTTTTATTGTACTTCTCCTTTTCTCTACTTTGCTCGGTGAATCGATATATATTTTCGATATATAAGAGTGCAATCGTGCTAAAGTATTGCTCAGTTTTCGATCTATTTCCGACGTGCTCGGATACGACGTCTCCGCGGAGCTCCACTGAATGCGACGAGTAAATCTCTAAAAAATACTTATTACGGCTGAGCGAGCGGTTTCAAGTCCGCCGCGATAAGGGAAACACGTCTGCATCGAAGATGCATTTCTTGCTGTCACATCGTTCCGCCATCTGTTTCTTACGATCGATTATTAATTGCCGTGTGTCTCGTTGCGAAACGAACGCAGGGAGGAAGCGAAGGATCTCTTTTCTCGCAATCGTAACTTTTAGTATCCGCCAACTTACCCAACTTAAGCATCGTCCCGATATTGATTATCGCGAGCTACCGATATACCTGGCTTCGCAAACTCGGCTCGGCAGGGATACCGTGATTTTACGAATCACTGCGAAAATCATGACTGCGCAACAGTTTATGACGCGCGCGATGGCGTGAAAGCGCGCGGCGTAACGCGTGCATACTATCACCGCGTCCAATTGAATAAACGGGCGCGCCGAAATATCGCGATGTTAAGAGAGATGGTCGTTGTCACATTATTAAACACAACGCGCGACGTCACTTCGCCTTTACTCCGCGCATCACTATCGTAACGTCCCGGCCGAATGAAACTGAATGCCGGCCGCGTGAAAAACTGTCGCGGAAATGTCACAAACGTGTCACGGCGTGATAATGGAGTGCGCGCGCCGAGCGCACGCATTACTTCATTTGCGTCAGCTCTCTCGCCTCCTTGCTCTATCTATGTGTATATATATATATATATATATATATATGCATGTATGCATACGTATGCGCAAACACACTTTCTTGCCGCTGGCTCGCCGGTAAACTTCTGCCCGACCGGAGGAAGTTCAAGGTGGAAAATTCGTGCGGCCGAGCGGACGGGTGGTTCTCCTTCGCTCGCACGTCGGAGAATTCTCCCGCGCGCTTCATATGGCGGAAAGAATTTCGCGAGCGAGATAAATCGAGTTTGGAACGCGAGTAGGCGAGTGGCCGAGGGGTACAAGATCTTATCGCGGATAGGTGTGTGCTTAGACGCGAACGCGATTTATCCGCTATTTCTCACGAGATTTATCCGCCCGTTCTTTCATCTCCGCCCGCACCGACTCGTCCTTGTCCTCGTCGCGTGAAACTTCCCATTTTCTTCCTCTTCCCTTGCTGCTTCCTTTTTCGGAGCCGGCTCGAAACTATTTTTTTCTCCCGCGCCAGCTTTTGTAGTAGGCGGAAGTTCTCGCGAGAGCGCGCGATAAATCGAACACACACAAGAGGGAGCGAGAGAAACGGAAGAAGGGAGAGGAAGGACGAGAGAGCTCACCTTATTGCGGACGTATAAACGCTGAGAACGTGTGCGACTTTTCTCGCGTCGTTTCTCGCGAGACTTTTCTGTCGTCTCTTTAATTCTTCCGCCGACTAGCCGGAAGAGTGAGAGAGGGAGGGGGGGGGGAGTAGAATCGAATCGGGAACGGCGCATCCACGAGCTAACCAGACGGATTTTATCGCGCGCCGCGCTTCAGCGACGATTTCGTGCGTGCCGTAAACCGAGCTTAATCCATTCATGCGTGTTTTCCTCACTCCTGCGTTACCGTTCGACGGCTTCGCGACTAGTACGGAGAAAAATCTCGCGCGATTCCTCCCCTTCGCGTCAGATTCGACAACATCGCATTTGTCTGAGTTCCCCGCGATCTCCCGTGAGATCCGGACTGACGGATCAAAAGCAATCAACCGCGGCGTGCGAGTTTAATATACAACGAATGGAGAAAGAATCTCCGCTTATATTCTTTCAGAACTTTCCTAATATCCGAACAGCCGCGAGCTGCTCCGCGGAAACTATTTCGAAGAGAAAGAAGCTTTTCGGCGTCTCCTTCGAGGACGAGGATTTTAGCGAGCGACGAGCTGATTAATCGGCAAGTTTCATTTTTTCCTCTTCTCGAAATTGCTCGACGGGGGCGGGGAAGCGTGTGAGGCTCGCGTCGAGCCGAGAGAGAAGAACCGGTGGCGGGCAGGCGAGTGTGGAACAATCCCCTTTTATCGCGGTCGATCTACCCCTCACACTTTAATTCCACCGCCACAGCGTGCACCTCCCTCTGCGGAACGGGAATCTTTTATTTACACACGTCACACACTATCCGTTAACTTTTTATTTTTACATCTCCTCCCGCGCCATCCCCATATCCTCCTCGCGGCGGATTTCGCACTCGCGCGCGCGAGATAAGGCCGGCTCGGGGTGCTAGCTCGGCTTATACGCGGGCCGGAGGGGTGCAGCACTCTTATTGCGGATAGGTGGGTGCTTAGTGGACGGGCGCGATTTATCCGTTCTTTCCACCGAGATTTATCCGCCCTTTCTTTAACATCCCCCGCACCCCGCCCCATCCCCTTGCCCCACGGCTGCCGCTCTCCGCCTCCACCGCCGCCGGCCTATCGTCGGAGGCGCAATACGTCTGGCACGATAAGTGAGTACGCGCGCTCCGATAGTAATAAGTTCCCGCAACTCTCCGGCGAAGGAAGTCGATCGGGAACTCGAGCGAAACTTCCGCCCGCGTGTATGTTATTAACGTTTCCGACGGCGTGCACTCTTTCATCTCCCGCAGTCCGAAAAGCGTGAGATCAGCCGTGCGAGGCATCGACCGCGGGACGGCAAGGATCCTCCTCGCGACCGTTCTCCCGGCGGGATGCTTTAAATTCTCGCCAAATTACCGGACCGTGTTTCACGTCACATACGAGCGGCCGAGCGCTCGCTCACCACCCTCCGCTCCGTCGGAGCAGGCGAGGACCTTTGCCAGATCGCCCGGAAGTTTCGTAAACGCGGCCAATCAGCTATGGAAAAATCTATATCCCTGAAATCTCGCGCGGAACTCGAGAATTATTAAAGATTCTTGACGGAGATCTCCAAGTTTTCTCAAGACAACATCTTAAACGAGAGCTCACTTCTGCGTGTTTCTGTAAGTTAAGGCGCGCCCTTCCTGCTCTCTTTAAGCGATATTCCCCTCGGGAAACTTCGCAAAAAGCAGCGATCCTTAATCCTTGCAAACTTTCTTCGCGACAGTTGACTTCCCCCAGCGTGCATGCGCCCGCGAAGACCATGTCTACAGATGCCCGTGTCGGAACCTCCTTAATAAATCGCGCATCCCTTTTTCTCTTCAAACGGCTCCTCTCCGCAATCCCAGATTAGTAGAATTTACGGGGAGTAGGGAAGGGCGAAATTCATGAAAGGAAGAAGCAGCCGCCTGAAAGTCGGCGGGAGAAGCGATTGCGCAAGTATCCCTCCTTGCGATACGTGCGATATTTTGGCCCAATCTCACCACGGCCCACTGCCGGATATTCATGTGTAACGCGCTACACGTACGCACATCCTTGGAGACGTTGTCCCCGGTGCGAATAAATATCCTTCCCCTGCCACCGCCGCCGCCGCCGCCGAGACTTCTCCTCGCTCCTCCGCGCTCTGACCCGCGGTCTTCGAGATAAAAGTCGATCGTAAGTGCGAAGCCGCGCAAACACTCCGTTCATCGTCCGTAGATTTATCATTTCGCTCGGCAGACCGGCGTGAATCGTGCCAGGTTTACCGAGCAGACAGCGAGTGAGAATGAAAGGGTGAGCCACCCAGCCGCACGAGCGGAAAGGGATGTACGGTCGGGGTGGTCAGGGGTGGAAAGAGGGAGAGTGCACGAGAGAAAGAGAGAGAGAGAGAGAGAGAGAGAGAGGGGGAGAGAGAGAGAGAGAGAGAGAGAGAGAGAGAGAGAGAGTGAGAGAGAAGTGCTCTGGAGAGGGTGGCGGAGAAGGCGGTGAGCGCACTCCCGGCGAAGAAAAAGTCCGGCGTGACGGCCACGCGGCAGGTTATAAGGCTTGTATGGATATATGCCAAGTGGAACAGGACACGGCGCGGCACCCACCAACGGCCGTCACGAGAGGGAAGTCAAGATTAATGATAAGCCGTCGTCGATTCGAATTTCGTGGTAATGGGAGAGCTCGGGTATTTTAAGGATAGCCCAGGAGACGCGCTCCTGGATATCCGTCGTGACGCAGGCGCTTCTACACCGCCCCACCCAGTTGCAGGACTCCGCACACAAACGCAACGACGACGACGACGATGCCGCCACCGCCGCCGCCACTACCCCACTACTACTACTATTACCACCACCACCACCACCACCACTACCCTCGTTTCCGCCGCCGCCGCCGTCGCCGCCGCCGCCGCCGCCGATGCTGCTGCCGAGCAACGACTGCGAGTATACGCGGGTGCACGTGGCCATGAGCGTCGTTGCCAGGGGAGTTGAACCTCCGTCGAGAGGGTGAAAGTACGAGAGTCTCGTGCCGTTTGCGCTTCGTTTTATTATCGCCGCTCTTTTTTCACGACACGGGGGCTGGCGAGGGCTCGCGCGCGACTTATGTGTTTTGTTGGAATTTTTTGCAATCTGGAGGAAAGCCGTCGTGAGACGTTGTCGAGTGAAACGTCGAGGCCGAGTCGAGCGACGACTTTCGGAAAGTCCCCTAAAACTCAAGAACTGCGAGGTTCATGATCTTTTAATCTGGCCGAGGAAAGTCCAGAATTTGATGAACCTGGTAAAAAGAAACTGTCCCCTTGTTTAACAAAGAAATATCGATAAAGAGATCAGCGCCAGTGCTCTTGCCACGGTGAATTATGAAAGTAAAAGGCGATTTCATATCACAGTGAAATGATACATACGTACATGCATATATCTTCTTCCGTGTGTAAATAGGACAGCTCCTTTTAAAGAAAGGCTTTTACCAAAAGTATACAACGGCAGCTAACGTTGTACAAAAAATATCTTACGTCCCATGTAATACTGCCATGGACTTTCAGGACAGAAAATTTTCAAGTACATCGTCAAGCAATAGCGACGCCCTTGCACGCGCTCATCGAACGTGTATGCGTGTGTTCGCCTGTATAGTTGTATATTTGCGAAAAGCACGTCAGTGAAACAGCGGTGGATCCTCGGCAAAATATCGCGCAAAAACTCGAAAGCTAGCGGAGTGAGAAATAGGCATTTATAGAAGACACTTTTTAATACTTCGCAGTGCCGTACGTGTGCCGTATGAATCCACTTGTTCAGTAAATTTTTGAATTTCGCCGGAATTTCACAACTGAATATATTTTTGTGTTATAACTTCTTGATCCGTTTCCTGATTTTATGAATATCTTTCTGGCGCAACTTGTCCCCCTCCCACAGTCCCCACTCAGTTCAGTCTCTTGAACCATATCTTTCTCTATTTTTTCTTTTTTTTTTTTTTGCCGAATATGTGTCTGTCCCCAGCTAGAAGGAGGGTTGCGTTCAGTTAACACAGAAGATGCCGCTAGTAATGTAATTCCGTTCCGGATAATAAGATGTAAAACGTTTGGAAATTGTATGCAAACGAAGTGCCGGAGAACCGCACGTGTATCTGTTTGGCGAAAGTATCGGTTTATTTCCCAATCTTATTCGAGATGTTAATCTCGGATCATCCATTTATCGCGGTTGATTAATCAATCAACGCGTGGTAAATGGATTTTGACACATTTTCTCGGATGCATGGTATACGAGATCTTAAAAAGGAAATACAAAGAAACAGATTTATACCAATTTAATATGTGCAGAAAATTAGTATTAATTAACGTCAAACGTTAATTTTCGCAATTTTACTTAATATCAAATATAAGGAACACGTGGAGAAAGAAGTCTAGCCAGATGTTCCTTAGATTAAACTCAATTTTGAGTTATTTGAAATATTTGTCACGTAAAATGCACATTCATCATACATTATTCTACTCTCATTTTCTATTCTATTACACCTCTCCATTGTACTCATAACCCTTCATAACCCACCGATGCTTTTCATTAATTTTTTTTCTTCCATTTAATATTTTCGCGTAACGCGAAACACATAGAGCGGGGAAAATATATATAACAACGCTATTGTGCTCCGATGACTGTTCCCGAAAAAAAAAGAAAAAGAAAAAAGAGAAGATATCGGGATTACCTGGACTCCTTTAATAAAAGGGTCCTTTTGCGAAAAGCCCGGATAAACACGTAACGGTAGTATTTCTCCCTAGTCCATTTTTCAGAGAAGTTCTTTGGATCTATTCTTCTGCTCTCCCAAAGCATCCTCCCTGATGAAAGTAATAGACGAGCGTTGTCCGAGTGAGACACAGATTTTGTCTTAACTATTCCGACAACTGGAGCGAGTCTACAGAGAAACGCACTCCACTTTAAAGAACATCACGTGGGATCGCGTGGTGTTCTAAGTTAATGAAATAAAAACTATCTGACGAGTCGCTTAAGCGGGCTGGTTTGACTAGACTGAGCCACGCTAAGCTGAGATAAGTGGAGTTTAAGTAGGGTAGACCGTGCTAGTCCAGACTACACTACGTCGTATGTTAACGTCTAATATCTCGCGTTAGATCCAAGCTATACCGTTAAAAAGTGTTTGCGTAACAATAACGTTGCCTGTGTTTTGACACGAACGACACGGTCTTTCTAATACACTCAAAGGCTTCTTTGACAGTCTTACGGAGTCCATACGACCGGTCAGATAAACGCGTTATTTACCGTCTATGCATATATGGAGAACAGGAGGAGCGCGCGAGACTAGGTCGATTGATGTTTTAATTATCAGACCGTTCTGAAATTGATATGCAAATCGAGTGTTTGAGATACTGCTCTCATATAGGACGGCGTCTAATAATGCGCATCCACGGGGCGGCGTTCCATCGATTTTAGAGGCTCTCTCATCATCTCTTCCGAGTATTTACTTGTCTTTGTGCGACGACGCAAGGTCATTTTGGATCTCTCAGCGAGGAAAGATTGGGGGGTTAAATAGAAACCGATACCGGCGAACGACCGGCGGGGAATCAATGTTTTAATTAACGGACGCAGATCGACGAGATTTTAATTAAACGAAATAGCGTGCAAATGGAGCGGCTGCTCGAAGTGCTCTTTCTCCTCCGCTCGGCAGGTCGAAGAAAGAAATCGAAGAATGTAACTATACGTGTTGAAGTTTACTCGATGGTTGATTAGTCTGGCTCTCGGGCCGATGCCGTTTCGCGAACGTTTTAATTGATTTCTCACGATTACCGCGATAATGAAGCAATGAGTTTATTCGCGTTCGCATAGTCTTTTCGCGTTATTCCATAATAATTGCTTTCGTACTATCTATCTATCTCTATCTCTATCTCTATCTCTATCTCTATCTGTCTTTCTTTCATCTATCATTTCTAGTAGAATGGAACAATATTGTGAGAGGACGACCCCGAATTCTTGAAATTGTTAGTTGCGCCGTCATCACAATTGCAATGTTTAGCAATGTCGTCTTTGTAAACATTCCCGGATCTCCAAAAGCATTTCAAAATTAATTCGCATGCCTTCGCCTTATACGGCTTACGTAGTCGTGCTGTAGTAATGATAGGCGAAATATATAAGATATTATCGTCTTTGAGTTAATATTGCATTCCGCGTGTTATTCTATGTGCAGACTGTAGCGCGCGCTAGCGATACGTTTGCGCAATCTCAAAAGGAATGTACCGCCGTATCATTATTACCCATATAGGGCTTTACGATCAGCCCTGTTGGGCCATTACCGCGTGCTGGATTTTCAACATCGGCCCGGTGCTCGTGTTGACTCAGCATTGGATTACAGTCGGGCGATAAATCGGGCCCAGCACCGTATTTCGCAATCGTATCGCAACCATACGTTAACCAAGAGTGAATTTCTCGCAAAATGCTATTGAACGCAGTGCGATATTCGCCCTGATTTCGAAATCGTGAGCGTTTCATCTGGCGAAAATGACGGCTTGCGCCGATATTCCTGTGCAATATTTCTTCAACAAAGAACAAAATAAAAAATAAAACTGCGAGCTTCCGACGATAGAAATCGCGGACATGTTCTCCTCTTACGTATTTAAATATGTTCTGTCTTCGTGCAACATTATGTACATCACGTGTCGTAATTGTACACATGAACGCGTGTCACGATAAGAGCACACGCAAGCTGCGCAGCACACGAGGCCGAGAAGAATGATGTTTGAATCGCGCCCGTATGTTTTTTCATCGAAATATAAATGTTTAAAGTTTGTACACTAGGCGTCACGAGTGCTTGAATTTGTTCAGTGTATCATCGTAAATTTACTTAGCACTGGAACGAGTCCTCTAAAGCGCAGATTAATATGAATACAATTTAGTGAGGTTTCCTACCTCTCAATCCTTCTCTTTCGCACTATTGGTAAATTTTAATATTATATTGTACATTATGTGTTAAATATTATATTGTACAGCAATTCCTTAATTGTAACGCCGAAGCATATAACGATGTCTAGTATACAACATGCGGCGTACCGGCTCCTTCGTCAGCGATCAGCTTCACACCTGTCGCTTCGAGACGGCGCTCTCGACAAAGGAACGGCGCGCAACAATGTAGTCGGGCCTCGGTCCCCGTCAAACGATTCGCTGCTCGCTGATATCTCTCCGTGCGGGAAAATCGTAGCGACTTGCGAAAAATAGCGTTTGAAAGCCGAAATAGTCACGTTTCTGATGAGGAAATGCTTATGCCTCTGTGTTATCGATTAATTTACTATAATATTATAAATATTATAATAATTATAGTAAATTATAATTTTTATAAGCTATTCCAATTTTAAATTTTCGTTACATATTTTGTACATTTTTACATATTGACCGTACAAATATATAAATATTTATTACTACCCAGTTTACTAAAACGAAAGAGTCTCTCTCTCTCTCTCTCTCTCTCTCTCTCTCTCTCTCTCTCTCTCTCTCTCTCTCTCTCTCTCTCTCTCCAGCTTCGTTAAAATATAAATCACACTCTTAATGTCGCCGTCAAAATATCACTCTAAAATTAAGAACTTTGAGATGCAATCCAATAACTAATATTGACATTAGGAATCGATTAGTTTAATTTATATAACGCAGGAAATGATATACTCATAAATCGTTTCATTTTACGGGATATAAAAAGTTACCATCCAAGTAGTTTTGTGTTCGAGATGAGTTGAAAATTGTCGTTGCGACTCGTGCTATTGTATAAAAGTACCATCTTTGTTACGACACAATAATAAAAAAAAACAAACTGTATCAATTGCGCGATAAGGAACTTCTTTTCCAAACTTGTTGCCGTGTGGCGGTCCGAAGTGCTTTAGGATGTATTTGTCATTGTGTGTACTTTAATTAAGAATCCTAACGAGTTTTTCCGACAAATACGCCGCGATTTACATGTTTTGATGCATCGTTCCCCGCGGTATGGTATAAACATCAAAGCTGTTTCTTTTTCGATGAAGCTCGTTATACAACAGCGGCTATTTGTCAACGTCGTCGGAGATCTCTCGCTCGACGCGGAGAAAAAACAAAAGGAGGAAATTACGTCACTCGGCGAATTCTCATTCCGTTTCGATATTGTGTTTACCCGCGCAACAAACGCAATCGATCTCCATTTTCGCCCTCAACACGATGTCACGTTTTTAGCCGCTGATTCACCTCGCAATTATGACGGTTCCCGGCCGAGCAACCATTTCTTATCATACAGACGCGGAACGAGCGCTCACGCTAAGACCGGCGGTATTATTTTCAGTTTGCCGCGCGAGTACGTACGCGCATTTGTATTTATTAGGCAGCCGCGCGACTTATTACACGAATCCACCCCAAAATAGGGCCTAGCACTTTACAAAATGTACGCGCGCCGGTAAAACGCGTCTGAAGCCTCACGGAGGAGGGATTGCGCGCTTCGAAGTAACCGCGAGAGAAATAAGCCGCCCTTCGCTTTGTGTCACGATGATTATTATACGTCTTTTCTCCTGCTTCTTTTTCAACGCGCTTAAACTACGACGCGCAATTTAGACGCGTCTTTTTCCCTCGCATCCTGCTTTCCGTTCCGTCACGCTCTTTGTCTCGATTGTGCGAACTTGCGCGCGAAATATGAGAGTATAAGTCGGCGCCTGACTTCATTTAATTAAGCGGAAGTACAATTTATATTTAACGCGGGGAGATTAACCCAAGATATACATCCCGGCGTTAATTGAGTTGATTCTAGATTCCCTGATTTCAGAATTGTATTACGCGAGTTAATTAAATTTCAACTGTCACTTTGACCGTGATGAGGACACGTACACGACGCGCACGTGCGACCGATCTAACATACTTCGCGGAGCGAGCAATTGTATCGCGCAATCGTGTCGTCCGGGTCGACGTTTTCTTGAACGATGAATAATGACGGCCGTTTAAATGACGAAGATACGAAGACGGCGCGGCGCGGCGCGGCGCGGCGAGCCGCCCGGCGATGCTGTTACTTTAAATCCTGAAATTGCCCGGCTCGTTATTAAATAGCTTATAAATGGCGGCACCCTCCGGGCATCCGGAGATTCTGAGCGACACAGTTCTGAAAATATCCGCCATAAATAGTTAGGGCCGCCGTAACATTTACCCCTCCGTCCAAATGTAACAAACTACGGAAATTCAGGGGTTTCGCGCGATACAGTTTGAAAAGCAGTACCCCGCGGAGTTAGGGACACTTTACCCTCCTTTGCGCGACGCGACGCGCGAGAATTGAGTCAAATGCTCGCGACGCTCCCCGAGGTTTTCATTTACCGCCATTTATTGCGCTAAGCGGCGTAATTAGTGCTCAACTGCCCGCCCCTCCGTCGCTCCGCTTCTTCCTCGTCCCCCATGAGGTTGCTTTAATTGCCGAGCGAAGCGGCCGCTCGATATCGACGAACGAAACAAGAGGGATGTTCCGGCACAACGAATTATGTTTTTTATCGCGCCAGATCCCGGCCGGCTGCACGGTTATTTCCACGGTTACGACGATTTGCGCCGTGCTTTTTTCCCCCAGGCCAATCGGCTGGACAGAATGATGGTGTCGCATGAAAGGAAATCAGATTGATTGCAAGTTTTTAGGACACATGCGGGGGGGGGGATGGGGGAGACCCTGCGATATATAACTTACTACAGCGCGACAGCTCGGTATCGGTTGTACCTTTGCTAGAGCGTGTGACGCTTTTCTTCACGGCGTTGCGCCGTGAAACATCGACGCTTGTAACTCTCCGACAGCGAAGATTCCATCATGAATTTATCGTGTACACCTAGCAAACGCTAGGTGCTGCTTCGACGCGTAACTTATTGCGAAAGAAAGTAGAATTAAGAAAGTAGGAAAGTAAGTAGGAATTAATCTCTTATTTGAAAATAATTATGGTTCGTTATCGCGTTATTAAGAATCCTGCTTTCAATTTCCATAAGAACCCTGCCAGAAAGCTAATGAGACAGATCCCGTTATGGTAGTATAGGGACATCCTGGTGCTATATAATTCCCCGGTGACTCGTAATCTACTTCGAAACAGTAGCTCCTAAACTAATGACCACAGTTTGATCTACTCGATAAGACCTCCAAGTCGTTTTCTTTTTCGCGCTATTCACACTTAACTTCTAATAACGCTTTCAACATCTAATAACGTTCGATTTTCTCGCAGCTTGCTTTATCCTCGATAAAAGAAGAGAAAAAAGAAAAGTAGACATCTCTCGGTGCAACGATGACTCGATATTTTCAGGAATGAAGTTTCAAGTAGAGAGATGAGGAACAAAAGACCCGAAAAATATAACATTACATTGGCAATACCAGGGTAGACGCGATAAATTGGAAGAATAGCCGATTACACATCGATCCACATTGTTTAGCGAGAATTACGAGAGGCGTGCTTAAAAAAGAAAAACGAAACGGAACTTCACCTGCTCCGACCTGGTCCCATTGCTTCGCATGATATTTAACAAGGTCCGAATTGTTTTCTATCGTGTACAGCACGTGTCCGTCTGAATCAATTCGATCTCTGTTTGCGGTACAAACACGGCGCGCAGCATTTCCGCAATTCCGGCGCAACAGATAATACCGTAGATATGGTGCGCGGAAACACGAGTGTATTCGTTTGTAACACATCGATCACTTCGTTTTTTTTTTTCTTTTTTAATCGAAATAAAAATCATTTCTGCGTGCAGACCTTTCGCACGGGGTAATATTTGAAGTTATGATGTCGGATGATGGCGCGTGCGCGCTTCTATTTTCGTGTTTCCGCGGGTTATCTACGCGCGATGGTTTCGCGCTTAATCGCATCAATCAATTCTGATTATCGGCGAAAAGATGCACGAGAATATCATCGGACGAAATGCAATAATTTGCATCTTTTCATGCACTGTACTGCCAGTAGCAGGCTTTGCAAAACAAAATTTCTGTCAATGCTCCTGGCCACCGCGGCGGCTCTATGCGGGTTCTATTCGCAAAGCGAAATATATCTTTGGTGTATGATATTCCTGTTAGAGATTATGTTGCGGGTATCTTGTAACGGAATACAAGCGGAAACGTTTGCGAAACATTTTCCGAATAATGCGACACAACCGACATGCCGATGTATTAATCGGATACTACGCTTTGTCTGATGTTATAAGGATGTTCACGCGATTGTCGATGTCTTACGCCTCTGACATGTTTGATTATACGCGACGTGTTGTAAAATTTCTTTTGTACGGAAAGAACTTCGTACGATTCTATACTTTTATTGGAGATTCTATATATCCGAGCTTTTCCCATTTTCCACATTACACATCTTCGCAAAAAGCAAGATTCTTTTGCAACAAAATAAACTTGAAATGAAATAAAGGAGAGAGTGGAATTTCATGTCACTTGTTTTCTCTTTTACGTTCCGTATAAAATTTTTCTAACGTTGAGAGGACAGCTGTAAAAATCACAATCATACACGGTATTTTGCCGACTGTGCCCTAACGAATGGAAAATTTCAGAACGCAGAATTAGAATTAATACCGGCGGAGCTATTTGATCTTATTCCCTCACATTTTTCACCATCTATTGTATGTACATAGAATTTAACCCGGATCGTATAACGTAAATTCAAATCCATTTTCCGATGTCTCTACATATAGGTTTGATCAATAAGAATTCCATCATAACCTCTGATATAATTTTCTCTTTCGAGAGTCGTCGCACGAAACGTCCAACTTCAATATAAAATGACCGGTAGCGGTATAGGCGATCATACGTATTTTCCACTAGCAATTTTAGAATGTACCTCAGCTTCCCTTGAGGAGATTTTAGAACGAGCATGATATTTACTTTACGCGACAATCTCTCAGAAAATAGACGCAACATCGGGCGAGAATTTAAAGACAACTCCGCGTATATTCAAACTATGAGAGTAATTTCGAACGAGTCGTCTCATCAATTACTGTATATATTTTGCGAATATGTTAGGAACGTCACGGCAGACGTGTTTGCGCAAGAGCCGACGCGCAAAAACCGCACTCCCACAATAGGAAATATTTCGCGCAAGCTGCTGCAACTCGCATTGCTACGTCACAACTAATTAACGCCGCGAATGCAACAAGTACCTCTTTCCGTTTCTACCCTTACTTTGGTTCTCATAAATTCGCGGCCGTAATCGGTTCGTCGAGGGATGCGAAAGCACGAAATTGCTCTCTAAAATGAGCGGCAAATTGTGACGCCAAAATTGAGTTTAAGCCCCGGGTTAATGTATCATTATCGGCGCCATCGAGACCGGTCCTTCGAGAACAAAAAGCGGCACTCTCCACCGCGACAAAAGAGGTACTTGCCGGTGCACGGTGCGCGAAGTATACGTTAATACTGTCCGCGTGGACTGTGTGTGCGACCAGGCGATAATGGAATTTTATATATTCCGCTTAAACACACACTGTTTTCACAAGTTCCGGTTGTACGGTGTACCGGCGGCACCGCACCACGGCCGGAAGCTAAGAAATATCTCATCTCGGAAGTATAATTTTAGAGACATATATCTTCCCTTTTTTCTTCTCTCTGTGAAAAAGATTCAATATGATATTTCACATCTGCCGCGCACACTGCACGTGCTCGGGGAACGTTCGCAAAGATTCGCGCTCATTAATTACAGCTATTAATTATCCTTCAACTTTTCCATTACAGCGAGGCAGAAGATACCGCATCGCGCGCCGCTAACTAAACACGCTGACAAAACCGGGCCCACTTATAATTTCGAAGGGCTACTTTTTTCCCCGCTCATACGTTCGTATCAACTTTTTATTCGCCACTTAAATGTGTACAACACAAACCGCAAACAATGCCGCCGGGGCTCGGGCTACACCCCGCAAAACTGGCGCGCACCCGATACCCCGTCGACGCAGCCGTGCTCAATCCTTAATTTATGGCGGCTTAATGCCAAACAAATAAACTCGTCCGCCTCGCAAATTTACTTCCGACTTGCGCGACAGCCGTGGTCACCGCCGAGATAAACATCCCCTTTTATTAGTTCTTCTGCCGACCATCGAAAGCCCAAAAAGGGGGATGGAGCAATTTTGCCTCGCTTCCTCCGATTGAGCAAAGGGAGAGAGAGAGAGAGAGAGAGAGAGAGAGAGAGAGAGAGAGAGAGAGAGAGAGAGAGAGAGAGAGAGAGAGAGAGAGAAGAAGAAGAAGAGAAAGAAAGGGACAAAGCGCACTTTAGTTTTCCCCTTTTTTCCGGGCGCTTTTTGTTGCGCGCACCACGCTCGAAGGATTTATTGGCGTCGGGTTACCTGTCGGCCCTCTCTTTTCCTCCCGTGATAACCGCGCCGTAACTCCGGTAAGTTTCGGATTATTTCCCTTTTTTTCTCGCATACGAGTGGCTCACGGTCGTTTTAAGCCCCGACTGATAAGAATTTGAAATATACCGCGCGCCGAGACTCGATCACGTGCGATACGCAAAGGATCGCAATTATACCGCGAGGGTCAGCACTGCCGCGATAAATCGCCGAGGCTGAGAGTAGGGTGCATGTCATTAACCCGATTCCTCCTCATCCCCTCTTTTCTTTTACTTCTTTCCTCCTCCTATCTATCTTTCTTTCTTTTCTTCTCCTTCTCTTGTTGCAATCAAGCGGAATATTAAGGAGCATCGGCCGGGAGAACGTAACGGCGAGACGTTGTCTAAAGACGCTTCACCCTCCCCTCTTTACCGTTTTCCTTTTGGACGGCTTACTCAGACTGGGCAAGCTTCCAGGAGCCTGTTGGGTCGAGTTTTCGTAGTTTTACTTACCGGTGGAGACGCGTGGAGTGATGGTATCGAGGCTGCGGTGGATGTCGAAGTCGGAAATCAATGAGACTTCTTGCGCTCTCGGAGCTCGCCAGCGCTACGAAATATCAATTCTTGATATTAATTATCGGCCCTCACGACGTTTCGTAAATTGTCGCGCGAGACAAATGGCCAGCTGGGGGGGGGGGAAGGGTGTCGCTCGCGACATGTGTTATCAAAGTTCTCGAGAGCGACGCCCGTATCTACGTCGTCCGGACAAATAGGACAGATCGCGCAACGCAAAGGATCCGACGACGCTGTACTGTAAAATAAACGGCGCACTTGTGTCACCGAGCACGTCGAATACAGATTGAGCCATGCAAGCAAGCATCAAGTATAGTATCGAAAGTAACTCGCTCGAAATATATGTGTACCTGTGTGTACGAGGATAAACGGCCGACCATCTATAAAACCTGCGCCCGGTGTACAAAGAACCTCAACGACGCAAATTTCCAATTCACCGGCCAAATCATGAAAAACGTATTTACTCCGGCGCTCGGTCAAATGTCGCGTATCTGCGATTTCCCACAGCAACCAAGGTGCCTCTCGAGCCACTCGAGCGGCAGTTTTGGCAGAAACTACGCGAAAATAGCGACTTGCAAATTCCGAATTTTTCAAGGACTCACCCAGATTTCTCAACGTTAATTCAACGATTGCTTATTCGCGATGCATAGACACACTGCAGTGCAGTTTCGACGAAAGGAGCAAGCGAACGGCTGTTCAAAATTTTATTATCGTCGATAGAATTTTTGACCGATTAAATTGTATATGCCGGCAGCAACACGGAGTAAAGACTTCAGCAAGTTTGACGGCAATGTAGCAACCTCGTCCTCTCTTCTGATCAATCCTTTCGTCAAAAAGGAGCAAAACTTAGTTAACGCGAGTTATACTATTATATTTACGCAATCCTATTGCAATTGTCGCTATCAATTAATGCCCCCTTATCAGGCGGAATCCCCCATAGCTATGAGCAATATGTGCGTCAAACTAGTCTCCGACTAAAGTTCCGGAGATCCGATCTTATCTCACCATCAAAATACTGCACGAGGTACCACGTAATGTGGCTTAGGTCTGATCACAGCCATATTTAATGCCCTTCCTCGGGTCGTTCCCGTAGGAAAACAAAGCCGAAGTCGTATTCCGAGCTACTGAAGAGCCACGACGAGCAAGCTTATTATTTAACAATGTTATCAGAAAATAGCCTTCGTTCTAGAAAAATTGAGTAATATATATATATATATATATATATATATATATTTCTAATAAATCGCACGCCTCGAATGTAACAGTTAGTAGCAATTAACAACATTGACGAATAACAGACTGATTTCGACTATATTTTTGAACGATATTTTTGTTAACGTCATTAGATTTACGTTAAAGGATCTGTCACACTGTTGACATTGAGATAACGAATATCATGTGTGTATATCGATATGTAGGAACGTAATTGGAGGACATCTTTTTGAAGCACTTCATAGGTAAAATTGCCTTTTGAAAGTAACTTTATCGACAACGTCAGATAAAATAATAAATTCTCCAACGAAACCGGAAATCTATCACATGATACAATTAACAATTTTACTTTCTGTCCTATTGGTAATTAATCGAGTTCCGCACCATCGAAAATCAATGGTGCTGTCATCCGCGTCAGAACTCAATAATTCCTAATATCACGTAGAGTCAATAGCTCTCGGTGATATTAAAAATCAATAGCCTGCCATTTTATGAAACATCAATAACCTCTTGTAAGCTTGTAAATTTTCAAATGCTGTTCAATTCTGTACTTTCAGGAATAGACTATAAGATTACTTACTTGACATTAAAAGATCGAACTGATCCTACTAAACAATTTAAATTCTCGTTAAAATTTATAAAGTCGTACAGTTCGAAGCTAGCCGTTCGACACGATGAAAAATATTTAAAGAGTATAGAAATCATCCACACGCGGGAAGATTAAAGTCCTTCGTAAAGGGGAGTCGATAAAATTCATTTTCCTACGCTACGCGCAATAACACAGCATAACTATTCCACTCGGAAATGACGACGCGAACAGGAAGCATAGTAATTTGAATTCCTTCACGTTCTGCGAGTGCGCCTTTAAGGCGCACGGAAGTAACGCGAATTCACGCGGTTTTGATTCGCCTTGCAATTGACAGGTCAATTTTATCCCGAGAAATTCTTTGTTTGTAATAAGAATCATTTCTGAGAATCGATTCAGTGTTACATATGTTACGGACAGTGTCCGCCGATCTTAGACGACAATCGGAATTGTGTCACGAGAACATGGCTACTGCTATCTTGAAATGACAGCTTGCGAACATATCCGGTGTAACGAGGGAAAAACAGCGTTCAACACGGAGATCGATATGACGCGTATTACAAAATTGAATAACATTTAATGAAAATTTCAAATAACATAGATGCAGAGTGTGTTCATGTTCACTTCATTGACACATTTTTGCCGTAATGGAACTACGATATTCTGTTCGCACGCAAGACTGTACCACAAGAAATTCAGTGTTGAAATTCTTATTTAAAGCAGAAACCAATTTCGAACTGTGTGCGATCACCGCGATGTTATGATTACGTTTTATTATTGCAAAGTAATACTGTGAAATATACATCAGTAAAAGTAATATTTATAATAAGATTATTAATACCTGATATGAAGACAACTTCGTACGAAGAAGGTTCGAGTGAAAAAGAGGGAGGCTGGTAGTATAAAGACCTAGATTATGCCACTACTATATTCGAATTTTCATGGAGTGGATAGCACCGCCATCTAAAGTGAATATGAGAAAATATCAGTACGACCAGAAGTTACCACTAATATTACACGCGCACTAGTTCAGAAAGTTCTTCGAAAAAAATGGACTACGCATCCAAAAATATATATCTCAATAATTTGCACAATAATTAGGTACTCAAATGTTCAAGAATAAGAAGAGGTTGAATATCTAGGTAACACCCGAATATACCTAGGTTTTCAGATACTGACTGAGATTAATAATTGAATAATTGATATAATAATAACACATCTAAACTATCAGAACATATTAAACAGTACCAAAAATTTTTACATATTATTTTTAACATATTTTTAATGTATTTGTAACAGATTGTCGCAGGATCATTATGAAACATTTGTCTGTCTTATCATCTGTTAGAATATATTTTTGTATATTTAAAAAATATTTATTACATTGTATTAAAATTATAAATCTCAAGAAAGGTGACAAAGTCAAATCTACTGTAGTAACATACATATTAATATCCCTGTTTTCGTTTGGAACACACACATACACAGTTTAACCTAACCTAACTTTTCTTAACTTATCAAATTCATCTTTATAGGAAGCAGAACTTGTTGTTGGATATCATAAAACGTGTTTTGGTTCTAAGCATGGAAAAAAATATAAGCAAGATAATTGATGTATCATGGAGATTTGGAGGTGAGATTATTCAATGTAAACTAGATGCAATCGTTTATTTCTTAAATCAAAATTGTATTATACATTAGAAATATCACTTTCTTATTTATACTTTATCGCTTATATTCAACATTTTTTTCACTATGTCTTAATAAAATCTGACAATAAATAATATTAATTAACATATACAATTTTCCTTTCTTTGTTTATTTTCAATGCTATATTTTAATCTACAATAAAAGATCATTCTGATAACAAATAAATGAGTATACTATTTTTTAATTTGTTACAGTGACTGCGGCAAGCAATGATTCTGACAATGTGGCAAAGTCATTTCTGCAACTTAAGTTAAGTCTTGATAATGGTGGTAAAATTAATAATGTGTTTATTGAAATGACAATAGGGCAGTTTTATAAATTTCTACATGACTTAGAAAAGGCAAAATGTAATCTTGACTTGTTATTATAATTAGATATATATTAGATTCATACATAGACATATATATATTCTATCATATTTAATAAAAAATGTCTTAATTCTTTATCTAAATTTTTTTACATATGTTACATGAAGTTCTATTGCATCAGATATTACAAAATAACTTGAATATATGAATGTTAAATTATTATAATTTTATATTCAATCCTTCTACCATATTTATAGTAAATTACATAATTTATACACATCACTATTTAAATGGAATTCCTTTTTAAATCTCTTCTAGAATAGTACTGTTAAGATAAATAAATAATTTTGTCATTTTATTGATTTATATCTTAATATTTTAATATCGGATACTAAAATTTATATTACTCAAATATTTGTGTATTATCTAAAATAATTAGAATGGAAAAAATGATGCTTAATACTTGAATAAAATCTATTAATAATTTTTATACTACTTAAATTTTGATATAAATAGTGATAAATACTGATATGAGATCAAACTGAAGTTTTATTATCTCCAAACTAGTTTTAAACACGTTTTTGAATTTAATTATGATTGCAAATAGAATATCATCACATCAAATTGATTCTAAAAACTTATTTATTAAACTGTAATATCTTGAAACAGAAATTAAATTCCTTAGCTGGAATGTGATTAGAAATTTATAAATGAATCATAATTTTTTGAATTCGTTTCCTTTAATATTCTGATTATAAGAATTTTTTCATAAATACAATTCTATATTAAATTTTTACAAAACTCCAACAATAAAGTGGAGATAAACGAAGATCATTACAGACAGAATGTTAATCTAATGAAAAATGATTAGTCAATCAAGTTTAATATGTGTTTTCTCAAAAAAAACGCAATTACTGACACAGGTTTATTACCATAAATACACTATAACTTAGATATATTAAAATTTATTATAGTAGAAAAAAATAATTAGAATAAATATGCATAATTCATACCTTGAAAGATTATTCCTCCCTGTTTTAGAAAAATAATGTGCAGCTTGTTTATAGCTACATTGTTCTTTGATTAAATTATTTCATAGATAGATAACCTTCTTGAGTAATAAAAATATCACATATTATTATATTATTATATATCACTGGGACACAAATAAGTATATTATCAATATCCTCCAGATGTTTCATGCAGTTTCTGTTCTGAAGAATGTATGATCTGAAAACAATATATAATAAATTTTATAATTATATATAGAAACATTTATCATCTTATACTGTGGCAAAATAATGGGAATGCGCTTTATTTATATCTGTTCATAAATAATATGTATTTGTATCTGTGTGTGTAAATATTGGTGCAGCAGGTCTCATAAGGAACAAAATAAGGTATGGAAAATGAAAGTAAACTATGTTGCGCTTCAACAAAATTTATATCAAACACTCAGAGAATTGCTGTTTTGTTTTATAACATAAACAGATTGTATATTGTGAAGCATTTATTTCCTACTTTTAGCACCATGTCGTTCCAGCACAGACCAAATCCATATTAGTAGACATTGTATTTTGGGGAATGATTTCGATTTTTCTCAAAACTAGCACATCATTTGATCTGTGTATATGTTTCAGCATTTTAAATTATTGTGCTGAAAGTATATATAAAAGTGAGAAACTTTATTTATTCTTTCAACGATATACATTTCATAGTGTGTTAACTATCTATACTTCTTGATCCGAGATAATTATACAATCATTACATCACATAAATAATTTAATAATTAAGGTCTCAAGGTAAATGTTTATTTACAATAAAAACATTTTCGTATATAAGAAAATTTAACGCATTTCGTTATATATGTATATATGTATGTGTATAATTAATGATAAAAGTATTTATATTGTCAAATACTTGTGTGTCTATTATAAAATTTATATAAAACTTTCTACGATGAGCCTGAGATTACCGTCGATATATCATTTAGTAATAAAATCAAATCGAAGTAATAAAATCGGCTCAATTTTTTCATATCAATAAACTACATATTACCTTGCGTGGATCAAAACTGTATAAAAAGAAAAGATTTTATGATCCGCGAAAAGGAAAGTGCAATTCAAACATATAAAGTTTGTCACTTTAATACTGCGTTATGAAATACTAATATGAACGTCGTCGAACTAGTGGAAATAAGAGCAATGAGCTGTATTTCAAGCGTATTTCAAAGCAATAAATATAATGGTATCTAACTGTATTTAACATTGTAATAATGCGAAGCTTGATTCACCTTACCCCTGACATTTAAAATAAGGTAAGAGGAATGAACGTGTTGGGATAAGCGAAATGTCTAGGTGTATGACAGAAAGGCATCACAGTTCCGGTACCCTTGTAAACCCTAGGAAGAAGCGGACTGGTTGGAGCACCTCTTTGGTTATTAGGCTCTGCTAATACTAGCGCAGGATTTGTTGGTTCGGATGATGACACTGTGTCTTCTAGCTTCAGCGCGTTGCTTTGTTGTAAGGACTTGCCTCTTTCCGCTTTTTGTTGAATAGACTCTAACACCGGTTGAATTGCACCGAGCAACGGACGTTTAGACGGCTCTCCGGACCAACATTGCTCCATCAATATCCAGCACTCCTCATCAAAACGTGGCAGTCTTTCGGGTCTGATACCTAAAATGACCAATTATATTTCAGGCTTTTGCTTTTTAGCTATATTCGTAACCAAATTATAACACTCAAAATTAAATAATAAGAGATAAATAGTAACTTTCGTCTCAAACAACTTCTGATAATTTACTCGCCTATGGCAAAGGACATTGCGGCGTACTTGTTATAATTATTTTTATCAACGAACATATTTTTCTTATAATACTAGCTCGATCTACATTTAACACAGAAACAGAACATTACCTTTTCGTACGCTTATCCACAATTGCTCCTTGTTATGAAATTGCTCAAATGCATACGGTAATCGAACATTGCCGGCGCATATATACCAAAATAGTATCCCAAAGGCATATACATCCACACTACTGTCGTAATGGCCAGATAAAAGTTCTGGCGCCATATGAATTGGTGTTCCCACAATGCTTCCAGACATCATCGCTTCTGTAATGCAGAATCCAAGATCTGTTAGTTTAGCTCTATTTTCCATATCGAGTAAGACATTCTTCAGCTTGATATCTCGATGCACCAGGCCTTGTGAATGAAGATAACGTATCGCTTCCAACACATCTATCGCTATTTGTATACGTTCCAGCCATGAAAGACTAGCGCGTAAGCCACAATATAAGTCGCGGCTTAGTCGATCGGTGATCAACAGGACAGCTCCTGATCCGAATCCTCCGCCGTACGATAGATCTATGATCGATCCACGAAGTTTCACTATTCTCTTGTGATCTGGTATTGACCTGGTATAGTAAACTTCCATCGCAAGATCGTTCCAGTGCCTTTCGTCCGGCGGTACGACCGATTTTATTGCGCACGGACCTGGGGCTCCACCCCAACCGTCGCACGAGTATACCACTCCGTATTGTCCCCTTCCGATCTCCTTGCCGCATTGTGGAATCCCGAAGCGAACTTTGTCCATCATAGACATGGATTCCAACGCAAGTTTGGCCAATTTAGGCGCGTGGTACTTTCGTATGGCTACCCTCTGTTCTTCTGTCCTCTCCAGATTCCCCGAATAATAATTCTCCAGAGAGTCCATAGCGTCCTGAAAGATGTCATGCGACGACTTCAGTTTCTCTTTGAACTGCGTAGATATTGTCCTTGCCAATCTTGCTGCCGACAAAGAGTTTAAGACGTCTATGGTGACCTTTCTTCTCCAGGCCATGTCCAAAATTGGAGTTGGCGTCCATGGTAATGGTAGAGATTTGAAAAGCTGCCTCAATCTTTCCAGGAATGAGTGCACTAAAGACGGCGACGAATTGTGTAGTTCTATATTATATGCTGTGGAAAGTATTTGTTTGAGTGCGTCACTGGCCAGTGGGTTGTTGTCATGTTCATATGTCTTTTCGAGACTTATTAAGCAACGTTCGAGAGTTCCAATGAATGTTTCTCGAAGACAGTTGATCGAATTCACAAGTTCCTTTGCAACTTTCTTGCCTAGGTGACTTAACACGTATTGTTGAACTTCCGATGTTGCGACACGAACAGTAGTTGCCCATTCTATCCGTTTATTATTATTGACAGTAGTTTGATATTGAGAAATACCACTAGTAGACATTAATATATCGTCTTTCATATCTTCAATGTTAAACTGTATCAACTCGGACAACGTTTCCTGCTGTTCATTAACGACTTTTAATAAATTAGCATAAAGTTCGTTTTCCTTTTGTTGAGCGTATTGTATTCTTCTAGGAGTAATCTGTATTTTGCGTGCCATGTCGAATGCACTTAGAATAAATTTGCGTAAACTGATTGTATGTATTTCGTTCAACCAATTGCTAACACTAAACAGATAATTTTGCAAACAGTTACGAGTAAAAGATAATATGTGGTCCATTTTGTTGCATGAATCCACTAGATGGCTCGAATTAACATACTGATCACCAACAAGCCACGTTAATTTGTGAACCTCTACGGATTCTTCCATACCAAGGAATCCTAAATTCGTTAATTGATGTAGCCATGTTAGACCGAGTGAATTCATTTTGTCAATACTAATACTGTTGTCATTTCTTGACTCGCTAGGATCAGTTGACACCAGTCTTTGATTTTGCAAACTGTGCTGCTCAGACTCAGTCAATTCTGCATCTACGAAAGAATCCAACGAAATATTCGTTAACGACGATATAAATAAAACTGGATGATACGGATAAGTTTCTTTCAATTCTCTCAATTCTTCCAAATTTTCTTCAGTCAATGGTTGCTCTCCAAGAGCATAAAGAAATATCGGTAAGATTCGTAATGAGCCCTTAGCAAGAACTTTTATGACACCATTATTTGGAACGATAAATATCTGGACATCGTCTTTTAGAATCGCTTGATCTAATTTCACATCCAATATTGTCGGACAATTGACATCTTCATTTCCTGACTTTGTTAAATCTTCGATAAGAAGTGTATTCCATGGTTTCTCATTTGACTGTAATTTCTCAATTATTTCATACTCTAAGTTTAAAGTGAGACTGACGTGATTTGTATGTCCATATGTGAGTTTAATCCATCTCCATAAACCATTGGATAATGGCAAAATATCAGTGGAGAGTAACTTATTAACTAGTGAAGCTTTGGCTTTATTGTCTTGTCCTAAGACAACTATTGCAGGGAAATTATCGAGTATGTATGTCACTTTGTTCAAAGTCAATGGTGGTAGTAATTCTTTGATGATATCCTCTGCAACATATAAATAAGTAAAATCAATTGATATATTATGTATGATGTATAATTACCTCCTGGAAAGAAGTTTTCAAGGTTTATGGCTTCCAATGCATGTTGCGTATCCTCAAGTACATGCTGTAGCTGATTCTTGTGGCGATGATACTTTTTGAACTCTTTTGATAATTTGCTTGCCATTTTTATCTACCTTATTATATTGTTATATATAGATCCCACAAAATGGTCACCTATCAACAAAAATACACAATTGATAAATTAACAAATATTTTTTACGCAACATATATAATAATATAATAAAAAAAAAATATATATAAAGTAAGTTTTAGGAATAGAGTACTCATACAATCTTTAAAATATTGCTTATACACATATTCAACCTCAAGTGTACTATATTTCAGATACTATCAAAACTGAATACCCTAATACATGAAATCAAAATTTCTATTCAATATTTTGGCCATATTCATCTTTTACCTGTATCCTGATTTCCATAGTAGATTTTGTTTCTTGTTTTTCTGAGGCATTATGTACATTAATTATGATGCTTGAATATTTGGATATTTAAGCACAAATAAATAGTATCATACATTTATTAATATGTATACATCTTTTTCGCATGTAAAATATATTATTGTTTCGGTGCAAACTATCCAGTTAACATCAGATATTAATAGAAGCCATAAATAAACATAAGTTTGATATATCTATTATATCTGAATCATGTCTAAGAATAGTGCATCCTGTACAATACTACATATATCAACAAACTAGTTTATACTGGTTGGAAATTTTTAATTTCTTATTAAAATTGAAGATGATTTTTATAATGTTGATCATTAATAAGATTAGTAGCTTTTCAAATTGAAAATATTTTGTAACATATTTAAAACAAAATTGTGTTCTCTAATCTAAATAAGAATGTTAAAAAAGACTTGATATCTTTCACTTAACATATTAAATATGTTGTTCATCCTATGTAATTATCTTTTTAATACTGAGCTGTGAGAAAATATAGCCAACTTATTATTCACTTCAAAAATTTCTTATGTAAGATGATGAAAGCTGTTCTTAACTTATCCTGTGGATGTTCTCAAGATATTCTATACGATAACCTAGAATTTTTAGAGGCTACTATTATATATTATCGGTCAATAACTTTTCCTCAAGATACAAAGAAGATTAAGATCAAATAACTTACTGTGTTTACGAGATATCTAGCATTTAAAATGAGGTACATGTGTACTCGATGGGAAGTATCGGTTTCACAGTGTACTAATTATAAAACATGATGTTACTCCTTTTCTTCTCTTTCTGTCACTGATACTGACCAAATGTTTACAATACGGTCAAAAGTGATGAAAAGTGTACATATTGCAACATCGGTTTTGCTCGTAATCGAAAGCGGTTAATCGCTGCTTCACACAATCGCTGAAGTCGTAGTTTTCTCACCGTAAGACTGCACTGTGATTGCAGTCATCTGCATATAAACGTTTTCACTGTCTTTATCAATTTCTTATTCAAGTAATCCAGAAGATAACTTTTACGAGACCAATGTGCTTATTTCACGTTCGAAACATATATACAGACACATCGTTGACACTTGTTCACCATCAACTGTCGCAGACTAAACTGACGTAGAAAAGTATAGTCGGCGTTGGAGATACTGTTGAGAGGGGAAGAGAAGAAGTCTACAAATGCGTTCGAGGAGAGCGCTGCTAACGCGTCATTTTATCTTTGTCGCTCATTAGATACACAACAAGGATACAATAACATATTAGCGCTCTCAGCGCCAATAGCGTGCTCCTCGAATGCAACCTAAGATAAGAAGAAACAAAACTTGCTCACACTCAGTAAACAGAAATAGTTATCTTTTAATAAAATTTTTATTTCTACGGAGTATAACTCATATAATGCCGATTAAAGTTAAACTTAAAACCCCTTTTTAGTGGTAAATTTAATTTTATATTATTCATTTTCATCTCTTGACTTTATATTTGACGTTTCACGTTCATTTGCACTGTTATTAATTATCAGATGCGATAAAGCACGATATACGAGTACCAAGATGCGATGCGTTTGATCGAAATTCTAAAGCCAGAAATGAAAATAGCCTTGCTGACGTCTTTGTACGTCAGTAATTGAAAGCTCAATCGTATTTGGTATGACAAATGTTTCAGAGAGATGCATGACGTCATTAATATGCATATTATTAATACAAATGGACCATACTCTAGAAGCGTTATTAACGCTGGCGTCATTGACACCTTCATTCGTATATTGCTCTACATACAAAATGTAAAAAGCAATGCACGATAAGCTGTATGCATCATTTAAATTCCATCTACATACACACACACACACACACGAATGCATAGTGCGATTCTACCGTGGCGTACTGATTGTTCTCCATGTTGTGTATAATTGATACATTTGATATAAATGCTGCTATTTAAAGTGTTATCGCACTTCTGAGGAAACAAACATCATAAAAACGAGAAAAGTAGTTTTTAATTATTACTTTTAGAGTAAAAACTTTTTTTATGTCGATATGTATAGCTTATCCATCAATAGACCTTTGCTTATGCTGTACGATAATCAACTGTCTTATTACATTATATTCACACATATAATGTATTTCATTGTGATAAAGTATGATAAAGAATGCAGATTAAAAACGGACAAAATAATAACAAGGTCTCCCCTATTCATGTAGATAATAACGGCGCACATATGTGCAAACATGTACATGCAACTTTGCATTTTTAAGAATTAAACCTAATGTTAATCTTCATGCTCTATTAAATTCTTACTCGTTTCTTTAAATTGACCGATAAATGGTAATCGTAATCCATAAATAATGTCGGAGAAAAAAACAGAGTACAAAAGACATTGATGCGCGTGTAAACTAAGAAGAACTTGCGTTGCGATGAAGCAAATGGATACGAAAATGATCGCGTTTCTTGTCGGTTTTGCAATGTCTTTTTATACTTTGTCTTACGCGAATGCATAATGCTCTCGATTAAACGAGAGATTCAAAAAACTCAAAATATTAAAAAGTATAATTGTGAAAACTGTAATTTTTATTTATAATAAATTTATAATAAAATAATAATATTAAGGAAAAATTATAAAGTATTACATAAAGTCTCTATTTCAATCAGTTCATTATTAAATTGATCATCAAAGAATAACATGTTATAATAACATATAAATGTTAGACAGTAATGAATAGATTTTTTTTTATTTATTATCTTGATAACTGATCAGCTGATCAATTATGAAACGTATTTTAATTAGTTTAAAGCCTACCAACTTTATAACCAAAAACAAAATTTTCAAAAGCGATTTTGGAATAGACCGTATACTCAACGAATTGAAATGATCAGTGAATGGTTTGTGATTATTGGGGCTTTACTGTTAGATTCTTAAATTTGAACCCATTATATCGAGGAATTACTCAGCCACTATGCACCGATGTTTTCTGAACATATGGTCCGTTCTTTTTAGCTACACCGCTGAACTAGTGCAATAAGTTAAAGCAGAGAGAAGCCTGCAGCCCGTATCAGACTACGGATTGGGATTGAGTATTGGATTGAAATTTAACCAATCAGGAGTAAGTTTACCATACTTGAGATTATTTTCTCTTTTTCAATTGATCAAATTTCAATCTAATCTCAATCCCAATCCATAGTCTGATACGGGCTTGAGAGCGGCCACGCCGGCGTTTTTGGCGACATGCATTTTGATGACTGATTTTAACGCCATCTGCGCCCATTTGCAGACGCTGCCGGCTGCAGTCTCTATTTGGTGCGTGTCCATTCTACGCCCATTTACTGGCCGTTCGTGTCTGTGGTACGCCTATAATTGCGGGTTTGAGAAACACGGTACCGCGCACAAACTTACACCTCGTTCAACAGCACATGATTCTTTTTCTGTACATATGCATTTCTATACATATTTTTGTAAAAAATTGCATCTTCTAATTATTATCCGAATTATTATCTCTCGTTACATTCGTAATTCGTAACAAGAGCAGGCGGTAATTCCCAGTCGACACAGAGCATTAGTTACATTATATTTATATTAAAATTTCGCACTCAACACCATGTGTGTTATATTACATTTATATTGTTGAGTGCGAAATTTTAACATAAATATAATGTTCTGTGTCGACTGGGTTGTTTCCTTCTCTCAATATTTTGGAAGCTTTGTTTCATGATAGTGTAGTTGTTCGAGATTCGAACCGGAAGATTTGCCTATTTCTGAAACGTTCTGGCAGAAGAGACAAGACCGAGAGAGACAACAATTTGTTCCTATTTTTCAGGTACATACCCCTCTAATCTTATTCAACAAATTAACTCGGATAAACGAGCGATTCGTATCAATTTTTCTTGTCTTATAAAAAAATGAGAAAATAAATCAGTACCGAAAATCGAAGACCGTTCAACATCTATTTTTTCATCAAATTAACGCGGATAAATGAACAATTCGCCTGAATTTTTTCTTTTCTTATAGAAAAATGAAAGGAGAAATCAGTACCGAAAATCGAATACTGATCAATATCGAATTTATTCATCAAATTAATGTGGATAAACAAACGATTTGTATCAATCTTGTTTTCTTTTATAGAGAAATCAAAGACTAAATCAGTACCGAAAACCGGATCAATACTATAAATCAGCGTTAGAAAATTGTCTAAGTGCAATGACAAGTTGTTTTCAGCTTGCAGGTACTTACCCCACTAATTTACTCAACAAATTAAGTCGGATAAAAGAACGATTCGTATCAATTTTTATTTTCTTATAAAGAAATTAGAGAATTAGTCAGTACCGAAAATTGAAGACCGACCAATATTTAATTTATTCATCAAATTAACGCGGATAAATGAACGATTCGTATGAATTTTTTTTCTTATAGAGAAATGGAAGAGTAAATCAGTACCGAAAATCAAATATCGATCAATACCGTAAATCAATGTCAGAAAATCGTCCAAGAACAATGACAATTTGTTCTTATTTTCCAGGTATTTATCTCTCTAATTTACTCAATAAATTAACTCGAATAAACGAATGATTTGTATCAATTTTTCTTATCTTATAAAGAAATGAGAGAATAAATCAGTACCGAAAATTGAAGATGATCAATATTTAATTTATTCATCGAATTAACGCGGATAAATGAACGATTCGTATCAATTTTTTTTTCTTATAGAAAAATGAAACAGTAAATCAGTACCGAAAATCGAATATCGATTAATACCATAAATCAGTGTCAAAAAATTGTCCAAGCGCAATGACAATTTGTTTTCATTCTTTAGGTACTTACCCCTCTAATCTTATTCAACAAATTAACTTGGATAAACGAACGATTCGTATCAATTTTTTTTGTCTTTTAAAAAATGAGAAAATAAATCAGTACCGAAAACCGAAGACTAATCAGTACCATAAATCAATGTCAAGAAAATTGTCCAAGTGCAATGACAAGTTGTTTTCATCTTGCAGGTACTTACCCCACTAATTTACTCAACAAATTAAGTCGGATAAAAGAACGATTCGTATGAATTTTTCTTCTCTTATAAAGAAATTAAAGAATCAGTCAGTACCGCAAATTTAAAGACCGATCAATATTTAATTTATTCATCGAATTAACGCGGATAAATGATCGATTCGTATCAATTTTTTTTTCTTAAGGAGAAATGAAAGAGTAGAAATCAGTACCGAAAAACGAATATCGATTAATACCGTAAATCAGTGTCAAAAAATTGTCCAAGTGCAATGACAATTTGTTTTCATTTTTCAGGTACCTACCCCTCTAATATTATTCAACAAATTAACTCGGATAAACGAACGATTCGTATCAATATTTCTGTCTTATAAAAAAATGAGAAAATAAATCAGTACCGAAAATTGAAGACCGATCATTATTTAATTTATTCATCAAATTAACGCGGATAAATGAACGAGTCGTATCAATTTTTTTTCTTGTAGAGAAATGAAAGAGTAAATTAGTACCGAAAATCAAATATCGTTTAATACCATAAATCAGTGTCAAAAAATTGTCCAAGTGCAATGACAATTTGTTCTCATTTTTCAAGTACTCACCCCTCTAATCTTATTCAACAAATTAACTCGGATAAACGGAAAATTCATATCAATTTTTCTTGTCTTATAAAAAAATAAGAAAATAAATCAGTACCGAAAATCGAAGACCGTTCAATATCTAATTTTTTTCATCAAATTAACGCGAATAAATGAACATTTCGTCTGAATTTTTTCTTTTCTTATAGAAAAATGTAAGGAGAAATTAGTACCGAAAATCGCATATCGATCAATATCGAATTTATTCATAAAATTAACGTGGATAAACAAACGATTTGTATCAATTTTGATTTCTTTTATAGAGAAAGCAAAGACTAAATCAGTACCGAAAACTGGATATTGATCAATACTATAAATCAACGTTAGAAAATTGTCTAAGTGCAATGACAAGTTATTTTCATCTTGCAGGTACTTACCCCACTAATTTACTCGACAAATTAAGTCGGATAAAAGAACGATTCGTATCAATTTTTCGTCTCTTATAAAGAAATTAGAGGATCAGTCAATACCGAAAATTGAAGACCGATCAATATTTAATTTATTCACCAAATTAACGCGGATAAATTAACGATTCGTATGAACTTTTTTTTCTTATAGAGAAATGAAAGAGTAAATCAGTACCGAAAATCGAATACCGATCAATACCGTAAATCAGTGTCAGAAAATTGTCCAAGTACGACAATTTTTCATTCTTCAGGTATTTATCCCTCTAATTTACTCAACAAATTAACTCGAATAAGCGAATGATTCGTATCAATTTTTCTTGTCTTATAAAGAAATGAGAGAATAAATCAGTTCCGAAAATTGAAGACCAATCAGTATTTAATTTATTCATCAAATTAACGCGGATAAATGAACGAGTCGTATCAATTTTTTTTCTTGTAGAGGAATGAAAGAGTAAATCAGTACCGAAAATCGAATATCGATCAATACCAGAAATCAGTGTCAGAAGATTGTCCAAGTGCAATGACAATTCGTTCTCATTTTTCAGGTAGTTACTTCTACAAGTTAGGATTTGATAAAAAGAAGTCTTTCCCGAGTCGAAATATTAATTCTACATTGATCCTGCAAATTGCATCCAATTTGAAAAATCAACGCAGAATATCTAGATGCGCAATAGTGAACAAGCTTTGTCCTACCTGAACGTTACACATCTGGCTACTCTCGCAGTCTCGCCCATGATGAGTCTTCAACAGCGACGTATTCCGCAGTTATTTAATACTCGTTTATCTCGACAATGTATATGTACTTAATCCTTATATTCTTAATTAATAAATGAGCAATTTTTGTTGATATTGATTATATATTCGCTTAACAGCGCAAGAAAGAGAACAAAGCCAAAGACGTAAATAGAATTGCTTTTGTTAGAACTGCGGGTGAGATAAATATATAAGGATTAAATAATCATATAAGAATATTAGAGGAAATGGGAGATAAAAAACACTTTTTATTCTCATCATTCTTAAAGTTCTTTTTTCCTTTTTTCTTCTCTTTTTTTTTCTTTTCTTTTTTCTAATGAGAATGATGAGAATTGTAGCTCTCAAAAGAGCTGAGGCTGCAAAAAGACAACGGTTATGTCTAATAATGCTGTTTCACTAATAGAGATTTTAATTCAGATTCGGTACAATAAGAAAGATAAACAAGAATGAGAAACGGACATTCTAGCAGATTCTAAACGAAAACAGCAATCCGAGCATTATTAGACGAATAAAAATCAACACTTGCAAAATTTATATCAGATTCCAAGATCATTATTCATAGTTTTCTAAATCATGTGCAATTTTTTATTGAGAACATAATTACAAATTTGTATTCATAAACCTTAGCTTGCCTCAGCAACCTTGCTTGAATAGATACTCATATTTTATGAGAAAAGAAAAGTAGAACTCATGTTACGTGAAATTAAGTTAACGAATAATCAAATCTCAAGCTATTTTATCATTTTTCAGATGATAATGCTATGAATGCTGATCTAATTTCGACTCGGGTATGTCCTTACTTCGAGTAAGGTCTGTTAAAATCAGAAAAATCCTGCGTAATAATAATGACTCGAGGTACCTCCAATACCATACATGATGTATCGCTGTCCACGTCTCTCGGCGCGCTTCAAGTCCTCTCTCCATCCTGGCTTCTCGATCCGACGTCCTCCTTCTGGTTACTCCGTCGCAGCACCCCCGGATACTCCATCGTAGCACTGGCGACGACACTGACTCTAGCTCTAACACTCGCGCAAGTAAGATTCGGGGACAAAGAAACGCGTATTAACCGACACTCGTACTATTCTGCGTCGCGGTACGCGCGTCGTTCGTCGGCCCGAGGCGCAATGTCCTTTCCGCAATCACGGAGTCATATATAAGCGTACGAAACCAAACAATCGGGAAGACACGGTTACCCCCCACCTTGCCGATCAGTGTTGATGCCTGCGTCGTCCGTTAGCTGAAAATGAAAACAACTCGTGTTTTCAAAGTATGCCTGTGAGAGACTCGCTTCAAACTTCACAATACTTATTTACGTCTGTTTCAAGAATCATGTTACGTCGAATTCAATTCATATCTCATCCTTGCGGCTTTGATTATAATAATAATATCCTAGCATAAAATGTGTTCAAAAGTATTATTTCACATTCACGAGATTTCGTCGTGAATTCTGCTTTGCATGTCATTTGCATATAACACACGGTCGCGTACCTCCGAAATGAGTTGTTACTTATCGTTGCTAAGAAGTAAATGTTTTTTAGAGCTCGTTGTATCTCTTCCCGTGCGCTCATTCGCTTATACATTTTAATTAATTACAGAGTAAATGTTGAGAAAATTACAAAATGGCATAATTTTTTTTATTATTTTCACCCATTCTATTTGTACACTGCGGCTGCTTCATGAGTTACCGAAGTCTGCCCATACTGAACAAATATCCAAAATACATCCAATGGATATCCTATAGATATCGCGATATCTAGAGAATATTCATGACATGCATATTGGATATTTGTTTTATATTTGGATATATATCAATGAAATTCACAAATTTTACAACGTTTTTCGTTCGAATAACGTATAGTAAGTTTTTCTGCTGAACACAGTCAATGTGAACGAAGCATCTTAAAATAAACTAGAGATAAAGTAAACTAAAGATGATTTTATATACAAAAATTATATTAAATAAATAAATGAAAATTATACACACAGATACATACACACAAATGTTTTCCATTTCATTTCTGTTGCAGGAAATAAATGTTGCAGGAACTAAGTTAGAAAAATGGTCTTCTCACTCCCTTAGATGCGCGGGATTGTGCGAAGACCATTTCAATGATGCATCATTTCTGACGAGCACGAAGAAACGTTTAAAATTGGATGCAGTTCCAATTCATTTCGAGAGCGAACATGTTAATGAAAATGTAGAACAAGTGAAGAAAAGGAGACATATAGAAGTGGAAAAACTCCCTGAAGAAGTAGAAATCGGAGAGACCACCATACCAACTGTTCTTACAAGTCACATTTCGGAAATGAATATTAATATAGACGAGCAATTAATAGAACGGTATCCACTTCGAACATATGACACGTATAACATAATTAGTCTGCGAATAGTCGATAGACCTTTAAGAGAAAAGCTCGTACATCGAAAAGATGTGAGTTCGCCTTTGTCGCCGAATTGAAGTGCCGGATCTCGGACAGTCGCAGTCGAACGTGCTAGCAGGAGAGAGAGAGAGAGAGAGAGAGAGAGAGAGACAAGCTTTTCGAGCGAGAAGGATTGTGTTGTTTTTCACTGCTACTTGTAATATCTGGACGCGAGTGAGTTACAAGGATTATTGTATGAATGCGCGTTTAACGCATGCTGCATTCAAGAGAACAATTCGTCCGGACTGCGAATAACGCCGCACGACGCGTCATGTGGAGCGTGATCACGAGTCTCTCTCGGTCTTGTCTCTTCTGCCAGAACGTTTCAGAAATAAGCAAATCTTCCCGTTCGAATCTCGAACAACTACACTATCATGAAACAAAGCTTCCAAAATATTGAGAGAAGGAAACAACCCAGTCGACACGGAACATTATATTTATGTTAAAATTTCGCACTCAACAATATAAATGTAATATAACACACATGGTGTTGAGTGCGAAATTTTAATATAAATGTAATGTAACTAATGCTCTGTGTCGACTGGGAATTACCGCCTGCTCTTGTTACGAATTACGAATGTAACGAGAGATAATAATTCGGATAATAATTAGAAGATGCAATTTTTTACAAAAATATGTATAGAAATGCATATGTACAGAAAAAGAATCATGTGCTGTTGAACGAGGTGTAAGTTTGTGCGCGATGCCGTGTTTCTCAAACCCGCAATTATAGGCGTACCACAGACACGAACCGTCAGTAAATGGGCGTAGGACGTACACGCACCAAATAGAGACTTTACCGGCAGCGTCTGCAAATGGGAGTAGTCAACGTAGGCTGCGTTCCGATTATCACTGCTAGTACTGAAAATATATACTTTATGTCACATATATTATAGATTTTCAGTACTGGCAGTGAATATCGGAACGCAGCCGTAGTGTAGCTAAAAAGAACAGACCCATAATCGACGTAGGTATCTTATGGCGAATACATGTAAATAGTCCTGAATATAACCTCCAAATCAATGTGATACCGCCATTTGCCAGGTTTCTTCATGAGCATAAACGAATAACCGCAAATTTGATATTTTTGACAAGAAATAGTATATACGTGATATTTTTTTGCAATAACAGATATGGCATCTGCATTGGAATCTATGGTAGTTGATGAAAAACAACTTCCAGAAAAGCCAGTGGACAGAGAGAAAGTATGTGGAATACAATCGTAATGTTGTTATTTTCCTTAAGACTATGCATATTGAAATATTAGATTTACATATATTCGGACAATTGCAATAGTACATAAGTATCATAATGTATTTATTAATATTTATTAATATTCCAGACATGTCCACTTTTATTAAGAGTCTTTTGCAATACTGGGCGTCATCATAACATAATGGAATATAGTAGAGGGAATGTTCCTTCAAATGAACTACAAATCTACACATGGTAATATATATATATGTATATAGTAGAAAACTAATTATGATATTATTTTCTTAATATAATTTTCTATTTAAGATTATCTCTCATGGGTTTCCTTTTATATATAGGATGGATGCTACTTTACGAGAAATTACAGGATTAGTTAAAGAAGTTAATCCAGATGCTCGTAGTAAGGGCACATACTTTGATTTTTCATTAGTAACTCCTGAATTGCGTAATTCTGGCTATCGTATGCGTGAAATTGGTGTTACATGCTCTGGTCAAAAAGGTGCTGATGATAACAAAACTCTTGCACAAGCTAGGTATGTATATATAACTTAAGTAGTAAAGATAGATACAATATTTTATGTACTATAAATATTTTCATACAATCAAATGAATATATACTTCAAATGTGATTACAGGTTCACAATTGGAGATTATTTGGATATATCAATCACACCACCTAACAGAATGATGCAGCCAATAATAAGACGTGGAGGTTTGCGTCAATATTAATACAAAAAACTTAAGATTTATAAATTATAATAAAGATCATTATTGTAATAATAAGGTCAAATGATATAATTTTTCAAGATTTTGTTCTAATAGATGACTATAGTAATTTTTTTTATTTTGTCAAAGAGCAACATTAATCCCGATATCATAAATCCCGAAAAAATGAAAGTAATTCTGAGCATTAACTTATCATGTCAATTAAGATCGTCATTTCTGGAACGCTATGTATTTAATAGTGCTATCCATTGGTAAGTTGTAAATTTGTATATATTTGAAATAACATCAAGATAATTATAAACTATAAAATTCATATTTATTATGCACTAAATGTTTAGATATTTATATTTGATGATTATAAAATGTTTAATATTATCTTTTCTCAATTGCTTTCGGATCCGTTGATGGTAACGAAACTTTTACTTAAAGCTGATCGTCTGTAGTAACAGTACTTTTTTGATCAGAATATTCTTTATCAACATTAGATAAATGAGGTTTCTCTCTTTTCTTCTGTATTATATATATAATATAATGTATATTTAATTAAATACAAATTTATGTTCATGTGTACACACATACACACACATAGTACGGATATCATATTAATAAAATCATATAAAAACTGTTGATTTTATCATTATAGTTGCATCTTTATGAATAGAACTTTGAAATTATTGAAAAGTATTCAAGTTATCGATTATTTCTATATAAATTTCTGGACAATTAACATATATATAATGTAGAGATTTATTATCAAATTTATTATCAACATTCAAGTATAATTCTGTAAATATATGTAGTGTAATATATCATAAGATCCTTAAATTATATTAAATAATATATATTAAAGTTCAAACTAATCCACTATATTTTTTTTATTTTTTAAGCTTACTACCAGAACACGTACATGGATTAGTACTTATAACTTTCCAAAATTAAAAAAACTTTGAATAGAGATTTAGATCACGATAAGGCATCCACTTATTATCTTAATCTTAAAATATGTAGCTTTAAAATATATTATATTTTATTACACCTGTGTAATGTTAATCTATAATTATTAAAGTTTAAAAATTCAATTCCAAACAGAATACAAAAATAGTTTTCCTTTGTGCTTCTTAATCTTGAGGAAAATATTTTACATACCTTTCTTAATTTTGTGCTTTTTGTTTAGCAAGAAATACATAGAACAATTAAAAAGTGTTATTGTTGAGAACAAGAAAAATTATTACAATGATATATTCTTTTGTATATATATAACGGAGTGTAAAATAGAGAGAAAAAAAATAATTTCAAAAAGATTATATGAGATTTTTCCGCTTTATTTGGTTGAACTTAATTGAATCTGCTGGTCAGATTATTAAGAATATCCTGATATTTTGCAGGCATCCTCATATCGGCCAATTTCGCTGCTCGTTGGGTGAATGGATGAAAGGGATGTAAAACCGACGACGTTGCGTTTAAATCTTGTTTGTAGGCGTTGCCTACCAGCAGAATCAAAAAAAGCGGAGGATAGGGGTTGATGTGTGTCAGATTCTGACATCTGCAGCTGACAAGCAGCATATTATTCTCTCAAAGGGCATCGTTTACACGTAATGTTACGGCGATATCCTGTTTTACATGGTAATTAAATGATATGATTTTATAAAGTACAGTTTCTTAGCGTTAAATTTATAAATCGAGCATGATCGTAATCTTAACACAATATTTTATAAAAAGAAAATACATTCCGTACACATTAGTAGACAGCTTCTACGTTGTCTGTCTATTGCTGGCGCTTGCAAAGTGGAAGGAGCGCAAAGCGACGGAAAGATTGTGGGGTGACTTCTTACCGCAATCACCTGCGGCTATTTTAAAGACACTTCCACTTTAATTATACCAAACCGCTCTCGCGATATTACGATATTATGATATTACGAAGCATAAGCCGGGTCCCGGAGATTTAGGGTCGCGGAAAGTTTAAACTGTACACACCCCAAAAACCCATTCCAGTCCTCCGTTACGATTTCTCCTCGACCGTTATCTAACTTCGACGATAGCGTTACTACCGCTTTCGTTTTCCAGTATTCTCGGAAAATACCTACCTACCTCCCCTGAGTAAATATATAAGGTAGCGTAAGACGTTACTGCCGAGACGATAACACGGAATATCTAACATAGCGACTCGCGCAGCCGTGCTTTTCTATGATGATATTACATTCGCTTGCCATAGGTAAAAAAAAATAAAGAATATATAGAACTCTCGTATAAACGTATAACTTCATTTATTAAAATTATATTGCACAGTTTACTTCTCACTTGCGATCTTGTCTTCGACTTAAGATATTTTATCAAACTTGCGCTGAATTTTGAATAAACTAACATGCATATACAGACAAAACTCTCTAGAAAAATTTCATCATATGCATATATATATATATATATTTCATCATATGCATATATATATATTATGTTGATATTATTTCAACTTTTACATCGCGATTCATTGTTGCGTCGAAGAACAAGCCACAATGATACTCCTCAACGTCAACATTTTTGTACGAAAGCAATCCGCCTTTTACTTATTTATTTATTATCCTGTCTGTGCATTATTATATAACACTTGTTATCATATAGTAGTATAAAATATGTAACGTATCATACAAAAAAAAATTTAACGAGAAAGCTAAGTTTAAAGTACGGCGGAGGGTTTGCGAAGACGGTAGAGCGGATTCATCGTGCATTAGGGGGCCGGCACCTTCTCTCGAAAATTCGCGGGTGTAATCAGTAATCAAATTTATTAGTTTCTATTGTCTTGGGGGGTGAAATTCTTTTCCGATTTTATGGCGTGGAAAGACGATATAATAAGGAGAGAGCCGCCTCGAGCGAAGCTGCGAGTAACGAGGGAATAAGAATGGCTAGGCAGTCGGGGGTGGCTTCGGGGGTGGCTCGGCTCCTCGGAAGGAGGAGGGCAAGATTTACTGGACCCGCTAGTGGCCGCCAACTTCGCAAGGGACGCTTCCTCGAAAACATTAAAGCGATATAATGCGAGCACGCAAGACTTGTTCGAACTTAAACGAGCGTATCTAGAGAGGACGATGTAAAATCGTTTATCGAATTCAAAACTAATTACTGGACTTTTCAATTATTTCAAATTAGTTAAAATATTATTGACATCGCTCGTTTGTAAGAAAACCATAGCTTCCTTACTTGACAATAACATTTTAGAAACGAAAAAACCAAGAATAAACTTGCTTTCCCTTTACGTGTCCTTTTACACTCCTATATCAGCAGTATAAAGATCATCATCAGACGGAAAACAGAATATCCTTTATGTGGGAAGGGAATATTGAATTCGTCCCGCTCATAAAATTTGTAAGAATATATATTTCACCTACGATGGCCTCGTAGAGTCAGGGACGGGCAAAAGAGGGCGAGATAACTCAAATTCTCGAGATTTATTAATTTCCGGAAGCATCAGAGCCATGAGCACGTCAGGATCGATTCGCACACCGGTGACAAGAAATCTGTTGACTCAGGAGAAGCGCGCAGGGGGTGGTTGTAATAAAAATAAATATTCCCGCGCGTATGCGCGAGCGCACAGGGTGGTAAAGTACGGGGGTTGCGAGGGGAGAGAAAAGACGACGGAGGGCACGACGTCGTTCCCCCCACTCGTATGCTCCATAACGATATATAAAGCCGACATATTTCCGAATAAATCGTTTTTTTCAAATCTCGTGCATAGAACGACCGATAAACTCGACGTGGATGGCTCGTGGCAAAGCGAGACGGGGGGCGTCCCGATGCTCGAAAGCCGTCGCCGTTTTCTGCTGTGTTGCATGGATTTTTATTCGACCGCTGGTATATTTATGGACGTGCGATTTGCGTATGGCATCGCGCAGATTCACGCCGCGATGATTTACGCCCGTTTTTCGATTACGCGGTCTCTCCGTGTGCGGATCCATAATCGGAAATATACGCAATCCACATTTGTCCACAATGGAATTTCATTATCCCCCCCATTATTTATGGCTAACTAACGGCGCTGTTGTCACCCTTGGTATCGTTTAAACGCCTTCGTGCGCACGTCTCCGAAGCAGGTGTAGCGAGCGATTTTTCAAAGTACTTTTGTACCATACCTTTCCATTGGTATCATTGTAAATTCCTTGGTAACATAGGGGAAGAAAGGTTATAGTTTGATCTTCACTGTAAATCATTATACGTATTGAGGGACGTCCTTCGATAGTTAACAGTGGTAATTTCAGGATGTAACGTAAAAGTCAGAATTTCACTGTGAGCTTTTAATCTCTGAAGGATTATAATTTTATCTCCGACACGTCGGAGAGCTCGAGTTAGGGTGCGATATAAAAGCAGAAACACAAATCTCGGTCGGTCTCGGGTGGTTGCTCTCCAAGATCTCGGTAATGGACCCCGGATATACTCCCGGAGTGAGTGTTTCCTGGGTCTGAATCAGCTCTAATACCAACCGCTCACGATACAGACGCATTTGTCATTTCGTGTTAGCATGGCTGTTATGAAAAATAATATCAACATAAGTAGACGCTTCAACATTTCAAAATGCAATAATTACGACGCAGCCGTTCATTAAGTTGTCACGAAACTTGGCTTGTCGTTACTCGAACTTAATGAGTCCACGACTTCAGGAAGGACAAATATACGTTTGATGAAACATATGTCTAATATATAATCAGTATTTTGATCAACGACGGTTCAAAATCATATATCAAGCATTCCTTTGTTTCGATATTTTTCCTCCATTTTTCTTTTCTTGGGAATTTCTTTTCTTGGGTATTTTCTATCGAGCTGTATTGTTTGGTATTCCAGCACAGTGCCGATGATGCTTCACCGATGAGTCTGAGTGTGATAGTGGCTGAGTGTGTGCCTTCTTTTTGAGCCCCGCAGGCTGTAATGGACCGCAACATCTTGCGGGGCAGTTCACACACCCTCCCGGCTTTTTTCATCCCTTCGTCATATTTGTTCCTGCTTCTCAGCCGACGGCAGAGTAAAATCACTCGAATCACGCGATCGACAACCTACGGTGACAATTTTCCGTCTCTTTATCGCAAATTTATTTATTCATTTGTTCATATATTATTTTAGATGAAAGTTCGATCACAAAATTTCTCACGTATATTGTCCCTCGACCGAAATCTTCATCCTGGTGATTATTTTGCGAAAATGCGAGAAAATAGCGTTGATGTTCGAAGCATTATATTAAAATCAGTAAGCCCTGCCTTCTCCCCTCTGTAAGACCCGCTTCGCTTCCCTCTTGATGAAAGGCATTAACACCGCGTTGTTTATGAGGCGCCGTAAGAAACCAACGACGTCGGGAGGAAGTTCAGGGGTGAATCGAGACGAGACGTTGCAGGAAAACAAATGATACCGGGATTCGCGACGATAAAAAATTGCACATCTGTTTACATTAATACCTAGTCATTAGCAAGACTTAGTGTCAAAATTCCGGTCGCTGTGTTCTACGTTGCGCGCAAAAGGTCTCGGACAGACAAATGCGACGGATCGGGAGCGGGATTATCGAGCCACAAGAGTGAATCTTTTGATTAATTATTACGACAACGAAAATAATTTCAACTGCGAATAATTTGCGATTTACGAGAGGGAGACAACTTTGACGAGAGGATAATTTTCGAAGATCATCAGAAAAGATGTAACAATGAATATATTTTTAGTTTTAATTTGCTTCTTCTCGAGATAGGATTGCTCTCTATTGTATTTTCGTCAGTAAATCGAAAATAACTAGTTGCGACGATTTCGAGACTTCAAGGTCGTTTTCAGACTGGAAGTCTAGAAATCGTCGCAACTAGTTATTTTCGATTTACTGACGAGAATAGAGAGCAATCCTGTCTCGAGAAGGCAAATTAAAACTAAAAATAAATGCATTGTTACCTCTTTTCTGATGATAAGATTAGCTAAATATAAGACGTTGCTTACTTTTTAATAACGCAAACTGTCAACGCGAAAATAGTTTCGATAGTATTGATAGATGGAAAAGAGAACTGAATACCATAACGCAGAGAATAGAGGTCACGTATCACAAATAACACGAAATAAACAAATAGGCTACATAAGTCTTCTCAAGCGCGCTTCGCCGATTGGAGGTCACGTGATCTCAGAGGACATAACATATACGACGACCGAGCGTCTATGTACAACAGTTGTGTCGCGACGCGTCGCGGGAGATGTGTGCGGTTTCTCTGATTCCGTGTGCGAGATACGTTACAATAATTCGCGTGTGCAATCGTCATCGTCGCTGGAGCATCTTGAGCGATAACGACATCCTGGATTCGTAAGGGTGACTATCATTTTCCATTTCTATTAAATTCAAAGAGAAATATACAGCTTCTGTATTCCGTTTGATAGCGGCTTACCGGCTGTTCATGTTATACCGGAAAGTCATATTCTCTCGTAGGAAATTCACTTTATAAGAACTTCTCGTATTAAATTCATGTTTAGAACATTCTTCTTTAACATAAACAGCAAAGGCATTCTCTCACTTTTAAAGAGGAACCTTCCCTAAGAATTGATAGTAGCGAATTTCTTTGAAATGAGAGGTTATATGTATTTTAGGTTATTTTTACGCTCGATTATACGCGCGTATGCGATACTATCGATAAACGATACTATCGATAAACGATAAACAGAACTTTACGAAGCACACATTTGGGAGGATTAAAAATATTTCGGTCTCCAAAGTCAATACTTGTTGAGAGATATAACTAGAAAAGTCAACAGGTCATATAAAAGATTACGATTGTATCTTATATATTTTTTAGTTCGTTCTTCGTGAATGTAAATGAACACTATTAATTGCTCCTTATCACTTCCCATTTTATTTGTTAAGAATATCGGGAAAACCTAACCTATATAGCTTTCTCACTTTGAAAATCTGTTTTCGTGTAAGAAATCAATACCAATTAGAAAATTTGCTTTCTGTTTTAGATCTGCTTGAGCTTGCGGCTACACAGCGGGTGCGGTTTCAGTGGTTGCAGTTTCGGTGGGCGAGGATGCCGTACCGGAGGATCCGGTTCGGGCCGAGCAAGGTTGGCTCGAAGGTACGTTTACAGACTTTTCTGGTACACTTAACTCGTTGAGTCTTTACAATCGAGAATCGGAACGGGAATAGTCGAGATAGAAAATAATTGAATTACAACGGTCGTAAAGAGTTAAAAGCTTGTACGCGAAAGATGCTTCTCTTGTTTAATTATTAACGTTTATATCTAATCAAGAAAATTGTACTTTTCTTCCAGATCTGTAGCAGAATGCGGCCGACCTTGACTTCCTGGTATTTCGGTGAGTCAGAAAAACAGAAAACGATTTAAAGATTTAAGATGGTAGATTAGTAGCTGGCGAGTGTTTATAAACTTTTATCAATCTATCAATGCGATTCACGTAGAATGTTGCAATTTGAATTTTGGATATACCGTTTGAACTAACAAGGAGATTACTTTTTTAAATATCTACATTATTTAACAGATATTTGAATTTTTATGTGCTTTTCTTTCTTGAGAAGACTCGACATTTTTCAATTTTTCCATTTCTTTATCTTTTTTTCTTCATCTTGATCTTCATATAAATATTCCAACGCTTACATTTGATTCGGAAAGTAAAATTATTCGACAGTTATTCATTCAATGTGGTTGATCTCCTAATTGTTTCCAGCGGTATAAAATGCCCGTCAGAATTGCGCTACTGTGCGCACAATTTGCGATTACTTTATTTCTAATCAATTCTGCAACTATCGTCGATGATCCCGCGGTCTTTAATTCGTGCCGCGATGCAACGTTACTTCGATTGAAATTATCGCTGAATTCGAGACGCGTATTCACACAGCTTCTGTTGAAAGTTAGATTTCTCTTAGCAGACGAGAAACTCGTTTGTTGACAAACGAGTCTAGTCGTCCGCGTAACGGACGTATTTTTTGTCGCGCTCTCTTTCTTTCTCTCTCTCTCTCTCTCTCTCTCTCTCTCTCTCAAAAACCGTCATGCTTTCGATGCGCGATTGTTTACACTCGGCCAACTGGGCGCACTGGGCCGTCGAAGCACTAGACTACATTATCGCGTACTTCTCATAAAATCGTTAAGCGCCGTTAAAGCGACCGCGTTCGCGAGTGCAGTGAAGTGAAGTAAGTGAAGTACGCTCGACGTGGGAACGTACGTACGGCTGAATGTCGAGGAGGCTGGACGGATGCGGAACGATGCAGCCGGGGTGCAGTGGCTTGGACGTCGCGGGATATCGCGAAGCGTAATTACATAGCACATGTGTTTAGTAGACGTAAATCGCATTGATTTCCGAAGCGGAAAAGCAAGGGTAGTTATACACACCGCTATTTAGGCACCGCTGCGAAGGCATTCGGGTAATTTAATATCCGAATTGAAAGTACAGCATACGTTTCGACGATACATTCCACCGCTTAATTAGAACTCTCGTATCAGATAATCCGCGTGTGTGACGAAAATACGAGAGCGGTGAAAATGCATTATCGCTAATCCACTCACCGATATCTCCTAACGAGAACGACAGTTCGAGAAAACGAACGACGAAAAAATACAGCCGTTGTCGATTAATCGAAATAAGATATCCGTAATCCGTGTAATAAATCCGAATTCGCATTCGATCTATAAAACATCGAGAGCGCGCGCACGCGGCATCTTGCCATCGCCCTGTCCATCGAAGGAAATACAGCTTGCCCGATAAATTCATCTTTGCGGAACAAACGATTGTTTTCCCAATGAGTCCCGGGATAAGGACACGAGCGGAAATGAGGGAAGGGGCGCGGAAGGGAGCGGTGAGGGAGCGAGTCCGTCGGCTCCGCGGGCTCGAAGAACGAGAGAACAGCAGAAGGAAGGAAGGTGGAGGAGAAGGGAGAAGAGGAGGAGGAGGTGGCGGCGGAGGAGAAGGAGGAGGGAGATGGGAGACGTCGGAGGACGGCCCGGGCGTTCATCGGACATTTATCCAATTAACCGATCCGAGTCGAGTAACCGGGGGTCAGGAGATCGTTCTGATACCTATACATATATCCACACGTACGCGCCCTTCCGCGTTCCTCCGCGAGGGCGTCCGTGCGGATACCAGAAAGCTCCATTACGTATATACCTAATGCCGAATGTTGATCTGTTATGTTTAATTACAGGGGCTGATATTGACGGGTCGGTATGTGCCCTCGAAGAGAAGAGAGCGCAGCGCCGCGCGGCGGGGTGGGAGCGGGCGGGTGGGATTGGTTCCGGTTGCTTGTTCGCAAAGTCACCCCTTTCTCCGTGCCGGTCCGAGCGGAGGAGAAGCGACGGAGGCGCTCGGGCACTGTCGAACGAAATGGCCAGCAATATTGTCGTCGTGGTTCGGGGGATTTGCGTGGGGCGGATCGGAAGGGGTTGGTAGGGGCCGCCCGAGTGACACGGGAAATTAATTATACGCTCCTGGAAGTCCTGACCTCCGATAGAACACCCGAAGCAGACTGCGCCGTTCGCGCCCTCCTCCTGCTCCTCCACCGCCACCCCCTAGCGCCACTTCCACCCCCGCGTTCCTCTTCCGCGTCGCGTTCTCTTATTTTCCGATGATGAGAATCGGCTTCGTTTCTTTTCCCGCGGCAGCTCCGGACATACAGGCGGCATCGACATGTCGGAGGCATCCTTTGAGATGTCCAGCTTTGTCGAGGGGGAGGTACATCTGCTCTAAAAACCCAAATCGGCTGTTGAGAGACTCAACGATGAGAAAGACAGCGAGATAAAGACACATTGAGGAGGATGACTGATGTAAATACACTTGCGGTACGGTAGAGTGTGGCATTTTTTTAATTTTTAATGTAAGAAATTTTGAGTATATATGCACGCGTAAAATATCTTGCGAAGAACGGAATATGCGAGATGTATGTGGCGTTAATATTGGTTATAAATTATGCTTCTCTCTCTCTCTCTCTCTCTCTCTCTCTCTCTCTCTCTGTACGTGTGTGTGTGTGTGCGTCTCTCTCGCGTTGTAATTACGAGAGCGCGGTGTTACACGGTGACAAATTTATTGAATCGTCGAAGGGACCGCAACGACGTATATCTATTTATTTTGCGTGGCCCACGGTGAGACGACGGTTTGCAAGAGAATATTGCATTTCCAGTCTCCGCAAGCCATCTCTCTTCATTTGTCTCCTTCCGACGTCGACTTCACCCCCGGATTCTATAATCCGCTTACGGCATGGACTCATTACACAGCTCACATTATTAATACCGCGTATAACGTATTCTTATTAGTTATTCTCGGAAGTATAAAGTCAGCTCTCCTTATCCGCATAGCTGACACTGTCTGCTTGCTGTGAAACTCTGTTAGGATTTGTCACCGTTCCTCCATTACTCTCGCGTCTCTTCCATTACTTCTAAACTATATAGCATCGCGTTGATAAATATTTCCACGTTATCACGATTAAACGAGACTTTCTCTCTCTCTCTCTCTCTCTGTTCGCCGCCGCGTGCACATTCGCTTAAAAATAACTCCGAGACGTGTACGGGTCGTCTCGAGGATTAAGGATTAAACTCCGCTTACACGCTCCGTTGCATGTTTCCCTTTTTCTACGAGGAATTTTCTGACTTGGACGCTTTGTTCAAGATAATGCAGATATGACTGTAGACTCAGTTTGCGTCGTTTACGAAAGACAACGCGGTCAATCCGTCACAAGAGGATTCTGGGCCGCCGAAGGTGCGTGGCGCGCGCGCGAATTTTTGTGGGTGTATAACATTTGCTTGTTCGTTCGCGCGATTGTTAATGAACGCGTAGGAGCGCTGGCTTTGCATGTCATCTGGCGTTAGAACTCCGGATTGGGGTCTCAGGCATAGATTAGGATGCGTCGTGTTCACATGCCGGCGCGCTTCTTAGACACGGCGACGGCAAATAAGGCAGTCGGATTCTAATTGCCAGTCATAAATCAGGGACAACACCTGCACGATTCCGAAATGTTTATGGGGGCGGTGCTGTTACATCCTTCATTAGAAGGACGAACGGATGAGATGACGAACTGATTCAAGTTTAACCGACGCGCCGTGACATTAGTGTTACTAATTGCGTCTCGGCAATCAGCGGCACGTGTCATTCCGACGATTTCGCGTATATAATTGTTGTGTTCGCTTATTATCTCATTTTTTTCTCGATTATTTCAATCGTCTCCGTTCCTTTCCCGGCTCCCAAATATATGATCCGTATTTGTGGGTCAACCGAAAGTCGGGCGAACAACAAAATGCGCGCGCGGTCTCTTTCTCTCTTTCTCCTTCTCTCGTTCCCTCTCACGGATCGCAACTGCGCGAGTAAATGTATGCGAAGGCGTCGTTGCAAGATGCAATTGAAAAAGCGGCATTAACGAAATTGGATTTCTCCTTATCTATTTCGCGTCTCGGAGCGAAGGGGTGAAACGAGTGTTGCGCCGTAATGTAACTCACGCGACGAACAAGGCGCCAGAGGGGGATTCGGACGATCTCATCGGCGTTTTCCTGCCGAGCGTCGAATTAGCGTAGAATTAGCGCCGGAGACACGACGAGAGGCGGAGATTAGCGGAGATGTAAATTAGGCGCCTCCTTCGCCAGTTTATCATTTTTGTCGGGCGGTTCAGTTTGTTCCGTAGTAAATGCAAGAGCAACACCGAAAATAACTGATCGACGAAAAGGGTTGTCATTGCAATTAAAAATTTGACACTCGCGCGCGAAAATTGTGAGAGCGACGGCGCGCGCGGCGCGGACGGCCGCGTAGTAACGAAGTCAATGAACGACATTTCAAACCTTTATCCGGCGAACCGTGGGCTGAATCGTCTCACGATTTCACTAAGAGCACGCTGAAGGCGGTGGATTAGCGAAGCGAGCTCCCGAGGTATCGCTAGCGACCGCCGACGAGTTGCGGGACTGTATTAAGTGCGTTTTGTGATGCACAAAGCCGCGGCCTGCAGGGAGCGGCAATCGGCTTTCCTTCTCTTTCTCTCTCTCTCTCTCTCTCTCTCTCTCTCTCTCTCTCTCTCTCTCTCTCTCTCTCTCTCTCTCTCTCCCCCTCTCTCTCTCTCTCTCTCTCTTTGAGGGGCGCCGAAAAGGTAAAGGGGGACACGAGCGGGCCGACAAAAATAAGAATAGTAAATAATATATTCGAGTAATAGGGGTTGCCGCGCGCTGCACGGCCCACCCTCCGAAGCGCGGCGCCTTCTTATGGGGGATGAAGAGGGAGAGGGCGCGAGAATGAACGTAATGAAAAACTGGGGCTGCTTAAATAAAATAAAGCTTGTCGGCATATTATTGGCGGGAGGGCCTGTACTTTATCTTCCACCCTGTTTTGCTACCACCTCGCCATTTTTCCGTTTACTCTTGGCGAACTCGGCGCCGGCGAGGAGAGCGCGCTTTCCGCTCGACGCTCTCTCCTTCATTCTTGCTTCGTTTCTTGTCCAACGAACGCGTCGGGTTCATCGGGCAAGAACACGCGTTGACCTTGAGAATCGCGTCGATACCGGTGTGCCGTGCATGACCTCTTTGAGGTAAACAAACACGCGACCAATACGCATTAGGAGTTTCGCTCGTCGAGCACAACAACCGATTTGATTTTCGACTTTCTCGCAACGCGGACAACAGTGCTTTTTTTATTTTCTTTCGCGATATAGAGAGAGAGAGAGCAAGAATTAGTTCTCTCGTCGATAAAAGGGAGAATCGCAAGAGCCGATATTTACCGACGAAAATAGATGGCGAAAGTTGATGACGCCGCCGGCGAGGATAGGGATGGCAAACATCCATAATTTCCAGCTTATTATTGACGTTCGCAGGATATCGGCATTACGTAGCCATCCCGTGTACAGGCTTGACTTATCGGTTTCCCTCCGCGCATAAATCTCATTCGACTCTACCGTGTTGCATAGCCTGTTTCCATGTCGCAAACTACGGCCCGCTATCGCGCGAGGATCAGAAGGGTGAGAGAGCCAGCCAGCCTGAGCGCGTCCCACCCCGAAGGCTTCGTCGCCGATCGATCGCGATTCCCAAGGTCATCCGAGTTTTCCGGCCATGGACATCGCGCCGAATGACCCGTTTCGATAGGCCACGGGGATTCGGAAGGAAATCCCCACCAGCCGCCCGGGCGAAACTTCTTTTTTTTTCTCCCGCCGGTAATCTTGCATCTCCCGCGACTTTCGATCCTCCTCCCGCTTCCGCTGTCTCTCTTTTGCATCGTATCCCGAAAACGACACCGTTCATCACGGTGAAATGGGGCGTGCTTAAGACGCTTTCACACGCAGCTTCCCTTTTGCATCCGCGGCCTCCTGCGAATTTATTTATTCCTCCTCCTCGGCTGACGTGATAACACGTAGCTGTTTTCACGTCGAGGAAACGCGATACGAGTATTAACATTATTATTTAAGGCGATCTTTCGGGCTACGATGCAGCGACGATGATCGAGGCGAGAAGAATGAAAAATTTCCGGAAATTCAGGGTTACGCGTATCCCCTTAAGAGTCGGGTAGTCTGTGCGCAGAGGGTGGAAGAGGCCGAAGCGCCAACGAACAGCGGGGCTGGAGGGGGAGTGAGGGTTGCTCGGTGGCAAGATTACGGCGAAGTTGCGCTCATTTAAATAATGCGCACAATAAAGTATGCAATGGCGAGGGTGGAGGAGGAGAAGAAGGAGGAAGAGGGTCGGGTCGAGTTGAGTTGGGTTGGGTTGGGCTCCGTTAGTTTCTCGGTACGAGAGCGAGGGGGATGGGGGCGCTCCCGGGTGCAGTCACGTACCTTGAGGAAGAGGCGAAACAGCCAAACGCGCACGCACACGCATGAGCGCACTCTAAAGCGCAAAGATAATCTGAAAGCTGAAATTACGGGAATCTAACGCATCCCAGTATCAATATCTTTGTGTATCGTCCACTTCACATTATTACTAACAATGATGAAGTTTTATTTCCGATATTTTAATAGGCAACGCTACATCAACGGTGGCAAACGTGCGGTAAAACGCGACGCGATGATATCGAGCGATAACCCGACCTCCGACAGTTTCAGCGACTGATGCAAACGCTTCTGAAAATCATAGTAGCCGTCAGTCGCGACGGAGACCTTAAAACCGTCGGTATATATACGCCGGAAGGCACGAACTCGTGCGTATCTTTAACGCGCCGCGTTAGCCGGTGCGGAAAGGAGCGGTCAAACGACGAAGAAGCGGGCGGAAGATACGCGAGGGGAAGGCGGGGGCCTTCCCTAAGGGTCGCTCACGTCGAAGGGTAGAGAAGAGGCTGGCCGAGCGTGTTTTTGCGAGCTGTTTCTGCTGACCAGTGCGGCTTTTCCTGTGCGGTCATCTCTCGTCGCCTCCCAAAGCTTGTAGAGTCGCTTATTGCCTCGAAGCTCCTGTTAACCGCCCTCTTTAGCTTCCTGTCCTGTCGGTCCTCTCCACCCTACCCCCTTCGCTCCTTACGCGTCACTCCGTGGGACGGATGATAGTCGGATTTTGGACAACCCCTTGCTAATTCGTATCGAACACGCTTGCTTAATGTTGCCGATGTCGTAGGGCGAGCTGCTCGTTTCAGCTGCTAGATTAGATTATTTTTCAGTAAAGATTTTCTCTTCTAAGATGTCTTTCTTAGGATGAGACGGATTTTAGAGAATAGCTCATCACACATGCTTGAGACAATAATTTCAATGAGCTTCCGTGTATTGCAATTTTTTATGTTTTGGTCAGGTATGTGGAGAAGAAGAAAGGAGAAAGAGAGAGAGAAAGAAACGGTGATTGAATCATGAAAAATTTATTGTAAAATTGATATCGATCGACATTTCTTTTAACGAATTGAATGTTTCGCGCAAGAAAAATATCTTTCGATTATTCGTAACCAAGACTGATTAATGATCTCACGTTTGACATTATTTCCTTGCCAATCACATTCAAGATTTCAGACTGTAATTAATAAACTATCGCGCATAACGAGGATTCATAAACGAAGTCGCACCGCCTATTATTATGATAACGACGAACGCGTCAACGATGCGTTTGGCCGCTGCTGCGTTCGACGGAGCGTTACTTCCACGTTTTACATGGCGCTACTTGCTTTGATACGCGGCGAGAAACAAGTAAATTGCGCAAGTGAAAATTCCAGCTCTGCGAGAACGTAATCAGTACGGCACACTTCGCGCGCGCTTGTTCCAGGTGGAGGGAATACAATGTCCCGGGGCGATCACTTTGTGAAGATTCGAGGCAGCGTAGATCCTTTATCACCCCCGCGATACCCCGCCTCCTCCGCACCCACGCGGCGGACTTTCCTGTGTTCGGCCGGTTGATTTTAACACGTAATAAGATTCGCGGGACGGTAATGTTACATGTTTGTACTCGGCTTGTTATCGTAACGTTAAAATTACACAACACCGCCGCTGCCGCTGCCGCTGCCGCTACCTCCACCTCCACCTCCACCGTCACCGCTGCCGTCTCCTCCTCCTCCTCCTCCTCCTCCTCCTCCTCCTCCTTCTCTTCCTCATGCTCCTCTTCCTCCTCCATTAAAGGGCGCAAAACATTTATAAGTATCCAGCGGTGCCGGCGGCTATGCGAAGCGAAATAAAGTCCGCTCTTTCTGAAACAAAGCGGTTTTTATGAGGCGCGAGACACCGCGAGTTGCGTTTCAAGGTATAAATACAGGACGGCAATTGACGTTTAACCTCTTGCTTTGGAATTTAATCGACGCGTTCGCTTATCTCATTTTGCCGTTTTAAATATGCAACCTGGTAAAGGTGCAAAAATAATGTTCGTTATAAGCCATCTTGCCGAGCTGGAAACTTATTCTCAGTTATTAAAAGTAATTTAACTCGTAAAATTGGAGTCACTTCTCCTCCTCTCGCTCTCCCCCTTGCCCCTCTCTTATTCTCTCGTTCTCTCTGTCTCCTACCTTTCCCTTTTCTCTTCTCTCTCTCTCTCTCTCTCTCTCTCTTTCTCTGCATTGTACACCAAAGTCTTCGATTCAAAGTAAGTTTCCACCTCGACTCAATAGCTTCTGCAAATAACGCTGCGCTCTATGATTACGTCATACGAAGTCTGTACGTGAAATTAAACGCGAGATACGAATGCGTTTGAACGCCCGCGTATTAAAACACGGAGCTTTGACAATCGTAGGAATCGAGAGGTTGAGAGTTAATAACGACGTAGATAAAACCGATTAACGTAGCGCTCACTTTGCATCGTCCGAAGGCATACCTGAAGCATGCAAGCACGAGCATGCGTAATACGCGAAGTTATGTCGCGTAATTGAAATTGTCGGTACCGGAGACTAAGCACGGGGGTATTTCCGGACTAAACGTCGAGGGAGAAAGAGAGAGAGAGAGAGAGAGTGAGTGAGAGCGGCACAACTGTCGCATAGTTTTGCATCCCTCCGGTCGGACAATTAAGCGAATTACATGTAACAGCTGAACATTAACTCGTAATGTGACCCTTCATTTACTCGACCGTTAGCCACACCTACTACCCCTTTAGGCCGAGTACTTTCATCCCCTTGGACCTTCGATCTCTCACACTAATCGAGGTACGGATTTAGTTTGAGGAGCAGCCATCTAAACTACGTAATCATGCGTTGGCGCGGTTTAAGCGTGCAATTTATGTGTATTAGTGCACATTCTCGATTGTTTATCCGAATCTTTCGCATTTCCGTCAAGCGATTTTGAAAGGGGAATGAGGTACATCGTGCTGTTTAATTTTCTAAGATATTTTTCGCAATTCTTCATTTTTGCGATTCTAATCTTTATTTTATAATCCAGTCACGTGTTCCTTTTTTTCCTTCGAGCATGAAAAATCACGTGTTTTATCGTCATTTCTGTCGTAAAATTGGAATTTTCCGTTGCAAGAAACTTCGCGCATAGGAATGCCATAAGGGATCATAAACAGTATTAGCACTCAATGAACACACTGTGGGGTCGCGTTATCGTCGATCCCCTCCAAGTTCAAATTACTACCGGCATTTGCCTTATCTCCGTCCCTAGTAAGCCGCCAAAGAATAACTACCAAAGATATCGGCTCTGCATATGTATCAGCTCGACGGAAAGTAGATAAAGCGGTGAAACAAAACGGCGTGAAGTTGCCATGCTCCGCGAGCGCTGTTATCTTTTTGTAACAATATGTTACAAAAGAAGAATGTAACGGAACACTTTTCGCACTTGCGAGCCAAGCACGCTGTCGGGTCCGCGAATCAAGAAGAATTAGTTAAGGTAAAAATATATCAACAATCAACTCCGAGTATGATAAAGAGTAAAAAAAGGAATAATAAAGACAAGGGATCGAAAAATTAATTCAGGCTATATTAAATTTCATTTTTCTCTACGTCGCCGGACCGTTTTTAGAATTGACTTTTAAGTTATATATATATTAACAAAATATCTATAACGAAACGAAAGTATTTATAAATCTGGTTAGGCTGTCATGTAAAAATGGGCATGAGTTTAATTTAGTAATTCGATTAATAATTTCTCGCGAAGGTTCCTCCCGGTGTAACATACATGGAATCGTACCGAATTTCCAAAATTCTCGCACAAGAGATACGACAATGATATCCCCCGTACGTGGAATAAAATCGATGATACATTTTCTCTTTAAAAGCACTACCACGGCCATATGTGAAATAGATAGTGAAATTCCTTGCAAGAGGATGTAACGGTAAGTCGGTCCGTTGCCGACAGACAAAGACGATTTTCTTTTTCCCTTTTTGCCCTCTCCCTCTCTCTTACTTTCTCTTTCTCTCGCTCTTTCCCGGATTTCCGAGACGATGCGTCCTTGACGATGCGAAAGTCAGGCTGTCGAGATGTCCTCGGTTACCGCGGGAAAAGAAGAAAGCTGGAAACTCGAATGTCAGCTGGCACTCGAGAAGAGGTGTTGAGAGCACACGAGTGTGGTGCGAACGAGTTTTTAGTTGCGAAATATTTGTAAATATTCCTTCTTTGTGGCAAAAGCGGGAACTGTGGAAAAGAGTCGGGGTGAGAGATGACGACGGCGGCGGCGGCGGCGGCGGCGGCAAGGGAAGGGGTTGGGGCGACTCCTCCACAGGGCAGCGCGAGTCAAGGGTGAAAAGAATAAAAGCTTTCTGCTCGGTACGTTTGACGGTCAAACGGATCCTGTATTTGGCAAGAGCCTGTGCCGGTCCGGCCACCCTTCAAAGAAATGCCATGTATTTCGCGTGGTGCGTTTCCTATGATTAATGCCGGCATGTAATGGGTTGTTTGCCCTCAAAATATTCCATCCTCTGGTCTTTGACGATCTCCTGGATAGATTCGGTGATGGTGTTTACGATGCTCATAGGATTCCGTCGGATCAAGGAGATGTGCTGTACGTTTGCGCGCGAGTAGAATTATTCGGCGGATTTCGCGACCGGCTACACATATCTCTCGCTCCCTCTCTCGTGAAACAGATTTTACGTTTTAATTTCGGGACTGAGGGTTCGCGCGAATCCGTTCCGTGTTTACTTGTATTGGGAACGCACTCGCGCTTCCGTGTCATTTAAATGGATTACACTAATTTAGATTTATGCTAATTTCAATCGGTTTTACGTTGAATTGCACGTTGCGCCCGGATCACCGAAACAATCGATCCTGACAATTGAGAGAAGTTCGAAGGGGAAAAAAAAAAAAAAAAAAAAACAGCGAATTATCATCGTCTCCGCTTTTATCGTTTCTAATTAACGGTTACCGCCTATACGCTCGAATAAGCCGCTATTAAGCATATTTCTCGCGGTCAGTTGGTAAAAAAGCATGCCGCGGAAACGCGCGATAAGCAAACGCGTAAGTAATTAAGTGGATCCAGGTGTTTCCGCGGAAAGGACGTAAAATTAATGGGGGAGCCGGTAGCGATAGATATTCCGAACAGCAGCAGATCTCTTAGTTCGCCACGGGCCGGATCCCTGGATCACGCGAGAGGCATCCACGATCGGTAAACAAGCGCAGGGGTCGTTAAAGTAACGGTTAAACCGATGACTGTAGGCCTGCGGGGATGTTTAGGATGGTTGTTTACGGCTACTTTCTCTCTACGGTCAATAAGGTCCAACTACCCCTAGAGACTGCGCGATGTCTGTCCATTCAGTCTTTCGTATTCGCTGACGATGCAACGACCATTGCTATCGTATTTGCCAAAGATAGAAATGTGTCTTTGACCCCCCTTTTACACGACGGCACATCCGCCGAGATGTTTTTTCTTCCCCTCGATCTCACGACGTCGATTGAGACAAATCTCGTGTTGTGCAAAATTCGCGGCGTGTGTAGAAACTTCCAGTTACTTATGTTAATTTTCTTTAGTCTTCTCAGAGTCGTAATTTACTTGGCAACTATTTCCCGAGAATTGTCATGTACGAACGCGCACGGTGGGTTTCTTTCTCTCTTAAATTTTTCCCTCAGCCGCTGAGTGTTGGGATCAGATGTCTCTTTCCGTTGGATTTTTTTACAGCGACTTGTTAAGTTCGCGTTACATATGCGCGTAACTTGCATAAAGGGACGAAAGGCACCGTTACCGTGGATTTTGATAAAACTTTACAGTTACGCGTCTTTCACGCAAATTTTATGAATGTACAAGAGCAAAAAGTAAATATGTCTCGCGCTAATGCCGTCGTAGATACGCCGCAACGACGCTCGCAAGGGGGGAAAAAAACAAAGGGGATGAATAGAGGGATACGGTAGACAGGCTCGGGGGATGACACGAAGATAGAGCATTTGCATGTGACGATCGGCCACGTGGAAGCTTTACTCGCTTCATCGCGCTTTCCTTTTAGCTGGCTCTCTCACGCGATTTTGCCGGAATGTTCGTCAAGAAATTCTCAGCGACAAAGCCACGGGTATCTGTCCTTCTTTAATGTCTCGTTGACAATTTCGGATGCCCTTTCTCGGATGAGCGTGCACACGATATCTCCACCCCGAGTGGAATATCGTATGATCGGGTGATGATTTTTGCCGCGAAATCGTATCCCTCGTCTGCGTCAGCGAGACGATAAATCGGCGTGACGAGACGTTCCGGTTACTTAGGGGGTGCCTTAACGAATACGGATTAAAAGTTGCTCGGACAGCAGCCGGGGCGAGCCAGAGAAGGCTTTCGCGAAGAGGGGAGGAGAAACGGGATGAAACGATAAAGAAAAACGAAGGACGGGGGAGGAGAAGAGAAAGAGAGAAAGAAAGAGAGATGCGTCGAACTCGGCGTGGAAACGGGTTGGTTTTCGAGATTGGCGGCCGCGCGACGTACCCTATACGCACCGATGGAATTGTGTTTGTATTTTAATGAGGGGGCTATGCTAATCCCTCTCGCGGCATGCAGCCGTTTTCCCTCCTCTCCGGAGCGACGAAGGAGGGCCCGTTTTTCCATTTCGCGGCTGCTGCAAACGGCTCACGGCGCTGAACCGAGACTGAACCGCGGGGTGCCTCCGCGCCGTTCGAGACTGACGAATAAATTCGCACTTCACTTGTGTATTTGCAAATTTTAAAGGGGGAACGGAGGGCCCTACAACGCCCGATTGTTTTAATATCGTCTCGCCGCGTGCACAGGGGCGAAACCGCGCGAAGGAGTTAGAGGGTGAACGCGGTGTAGAGGCTAGACGTTCGTAGAGATGCCAGGTTGTATCCGTAAAATCCGATTAAAAGTTGGGCGATTCGTTGTGCGAACGAGAGAGAGAGAGAGAGAGAGAGAGAGAGAGAGAGAGAGAGAGAGAGAGAGAAAGAGAGAGCGACGTCTTTCAAGCATGACGGACGAAAGAGAGCCGGGGAAATTGCATAAGTATGTAAAATTACGGAAAAGGGTGTCATCTATCTCCCAAAATGACGTAAAGCAATTGTGTAATTAGATCGATTTGTATTATCTCTCAAAACTGCCTTTCATCTCTCGCACGCTATGATCATTGAAGTGATATGACGAGATATATTAACTGTACCCTTGTCGAAGCTTCTGTTACGCGCGTTCTAACACCCTTTTCTGACCCACTGCCATAATTTCAGCAATCGATAGAGTCCATACGCGCGCCTACGTATGTATGTACGCTTGCTCTCACCCTCTCACCCCTGGACAAGCGGCTCCCCCTGTCAGAGGATCGTTAGTCTTTAAAGAGGACTCATCGGATTTAGTTTCGAATGCCCGCGTTCTGTTGTTCGTACTCTTTTTCTCTTTCTTCTTTCGGTCACTGTTTCTCGACCACGCTGTGATATATTCTTGGATATTTTTACCCGCGTGAAATATATACGAGAGTCACTGGACAGTGAGCGAGAAAAGGGAAATTTTTTATAGAAAAGGGGAAATTTTTAATGCGTCGTCAAAAGTGGATAAAAGTGGGTATACGGATATACCAAAAGTGGATGCGTTGAAAAGTAACGTTTTCGGAATTCTGGTTTTCGTTATTCGCGGCGCGTGAGTTTTTCGTATTTCCTCGTGTTTGGACACGCGCTCGCTTGGATACGAAGCGGAAGGCAACAAAACGTAGAAGCAAAGTCCGTCGCAGACTATAGTAGGAGTTAGCCGAGTAGCCATTACACGAGGACTAGGAGCTTTTTTCCGAGGGAGTGAACTCGCCAAAGTACGAAACTTCCCGGTACACGGGAAGTTAGGCCAATAGGGGTCAATCTAATCGAGCCGATGTATATTTACAGATCACTAGCTGGCCGATAGAAAGCTACTCGCTCATATCGAATTCAAATTGCTTCATCGGCTTTCTGCGTGGCAACATTAGCCATAGAATAATGGCTCGGCTGTTTTCCTTCTGTCTTATTTGAGTATTTTTATCAATTTTGCCGACAAATTGTGTGTCGACGCGAGGCATCAATGCGAACCAAGCTCGCCGATATGAATACTGCGTTTGCACGAGCGGGATTTTTAAAAGAAGCAGGCGTGGTTCGATCGAGTGAGTCACGTGCCAGAGTATATGTAAATGTGAGGTAGCGGCTGCTAAATTTGCGCTACTAACTGCGTGTATTCTTTACTAAATTTAGAGGCGTTTCTCATAAATCACGATGCGGTTAACGAGTAGCTAACAATAGTGCAATAAGCTATTGTACAAGCGAAGTGACTATCTTAGGAGGTAATTGCTTACGTAAGAAGCACAGTATCAACCTCGGCCAAGATATTTTGGACGGTGAGGCGCGTAAGAATCGATCTCTCAGAAACTATATCAAGTGACACGTGTATTTAACTGTAATAAGTTAGGACGTTTAGCATATATTTTAAATGTCTTGCTTTATTATTAATATACACGCTTACACATGTCGTTCCTTTGCTACATATTAAGATATATTAAGATACGACTTGACGATTGAAACGTATTAAAAAAAGATTTTGTTCCAATTATGCACTGACATCCCCGCAGTTCTGGTTCTCGTTGCACTGGGAAAAAAATTTAGTATCTCTAACAAAACTGTTTCGTTGAAGCATTTTTTTAATAGCAACCAAATATCTTGTTTTATATAACAAAATATATTTAGTTGTCTCAACTAAACTTTGTTCTCTGGACCAAATGATTTTGTTCTTAGACTTTATATGTAAAAATTAAAGCACTTTAGTAATTTCATCCATAAAAATTACATAATAACGAAATATTATTTTACATAAACTAAAATAATACTCAATGGATACTATTTTGTCTTTCTGTGCACTAAAATTTAGATTTTATATATTAAGAGAAAATTATAGTGTTTTTAACAAAATTCATTTAGTTAGAGCTTTTTGGTTGCTATAACAAAAGTATTACGTTATACGAACAAACCGTGATCAAACAAAATATTTGTTTGCAGGGACTAAACAGGTTTTGTTGGGCATATTTTAACCAAATTATTTTGCTGTTACAACAAAATTTTGGTTCACGCAACAATACATTTTTCCTAGTGTGGTCGACTCGGCTGGTTGAGCCGCTTAAGAACCACGTAAGAATATTAGTTGGAAAATAATAAGTCTTGGCAATTTTATGTCAAAGTTGATGGCAAGTACAAACGAATGCTCAAGATTCTCAAAATACACGACCGATCGCGAGCCGAAAAAAACGGGGATCGTCGCAACTTTGAGGGATTTAGTCCTTGCTGAGATCCGCATAGCAATTTACGAATAGCAATTTACGAAATAAAACAGATTCGGGCGAAGTAACACGTTTCGTATTGCTTGGCGCGCACGCGTACACCGCCGACACGGAGACGTTGCCGACAGTGGACGGAACAAAAACGGCGAAGCCGCTAATCTTTCTCGCGACCGTAGGGGCAACATTTAATCGGCGCCTGGTTGACACAGCGCGGGTCGTTTCGTCCCGGTCTTCCGCAAATATCGCGTTTCCGTCGAGTACCGGTGTGTACAAGAGTGCAGGCCTGCTTGAAATTTTCCACGTTCTCTTCCCAGCGGCCTTCCACCCCCGTCCATCCCGACTCGCAGCCGACGGCTCGCGTTGGAATCGAAAACGGGCCAGGCGGTGCCTGACACTGGCTGCTGCTGCTGCTGCTGCAGCAGCAGCAGCAGCAGCAGCAGCAGCAGACGGTTTAAACAATCGTCGAAGGGAAAACGAGCCAGAAGGAAAAAAAAAGCGAGTAAGGGTAGTTCCCGCCTCTCGGTCGCTTCGCTCCGTGAGTCCGTGATACATCGAGATATCGCCCGAGTCGTTGTTGACCGAAGTTTCGATGATCCCGGCCGGAGAAAGATTCAACTCGTGCCCGGACGATTATGTGGGAAGGGTGAAAGGGTGGAAGGGGGTGGACGGCGCCAACTCGAGCAGACACGAGGGCGGGCCGGACTAGCGGGCTATCGATGTATTTTCAATACCGAGACAAAGCGATATAATCCGCGTTTAATTGGAAAACTTCACCTCCCGGTCTCCCTCTCTCTCCCCTACCGTCTGTCTCTCTCTCTCTCTCTCTCTCTCTCTCTCTCTCTCTCTCTCTCTCTCTCTCTCTCTCTCTCTCTCTCTCTCTTTCTCTCTCTCTCTCTCTCTCTCTCTCTCTCTGATACAAATCGCGGGGGGTGAGATATCGCGCCTACCACCTCCTCCCGCCCCAAGACCGCCGCGCCGCGAATTTGTTTTCGTTGGCATTCGGGTGATTCGAGCGGTCGCGTTGTTTACGCGTAAAATAATGAAAGCATTGATCGCAATTATTTTGTTTACTCTGATAAACGATACCCTGAATAAAACATCGTCAACGCGAGCACGCTCGAGCGGCGGGAATCGCAAGTTGATGACGCAGTATCCGCAAGTTAATATCTCGCAGAAACACTTGCGTGTCATGCAATAATAACGACGCTGTTCTGTCGTTTGTTTAGAGTTTTAAATTCCGTTTTAAATATACACGCTAAATTTCTCATAAATTTCTACGACGGAATCATCCGTGTATAATGCCCCTTTTTTGTTTCGGTTTATTAGAGTCTTCTTGTAGAATCTTCGCGTATTTTTCAACTGTCGTCAAATAAGGATCTTCGAGCAAGCTGTTTTGCGCGTCGAAGTACACACGGACGGGACGCGCGTGTAAAAACATGTAAGAAGAATGACGCGCATCAAGAAAAAATCGGCTGTAAGTGCGAGGAGCGGTTGAAGTTAGTTATCTCGAGGGATATTTTACGAGATTCCGCGCCGTATACTCGCCACCTCGTGTATACTGCATCCGTATTTTCCTTTTTCTTCTTTTTTTTTTTCTCTTCTCTTTCTCTCTTTCCCCCGTCGCTACGTCTCTGAAGGGCCTCGCCTCTAAGATGGGGTTAAATTTGAAAAGTTTTTAAACGCGCCTTGTCTCTTGTCTCATCGCCCTCGGGGAAACTTGCGAAACGAGCGAATTCCTGTTTGCCCGTCAGTCATGTCGTTTCCATAACTTTCGAGAGATGATTAACCTGATGTGACGTTGGAAAATAACATCGGGGACGTCTTGTTCTCAGCGGGAGATAATGCTCGCACGAAACACTGCTCTAATTTTGGGCATAACTCTGCATTCGACGACGATTAGTCCTTTGTGCAACGCACCTATCTACATGCCGTACAAATTGCTTTTCGTTTCTTTCTTTTTTCTCTTTCCTTTTTTTTCTTCTTTTTCCTCTCACGAGCGAAACTCGTTTAACCCGCAACTTTTTCATCGATCTATAAAGCCTTGGAGAATCTCATAGTGCACGATAGTTACGTGTAGTACGGAAAGATACATCTCTCGTTGCGGGAAGGCTTGATGTACACGCCTGGCGGGGAAAACTTTCGGGCAGAATTAGGGGTTGTTTTTGCTGTGTAGAAATATCGTGATGTAAAACTTGGTTGTTGCTTGATCGTGGTTTACACTCGTTAAATGAGGTGACTCATAATTGCGACTACTTGAACTCTTTTTCTCTGACAATGATCTCATTTTCTCTCGCGTATTCATTTCTATGTGACGTGCCTAACGCGTATAATTACCAGCGCGATGACACGATAACGAGATTCGCTTTATCGCGCGAATTCGATGGGAATTTGGACGGTCTATATAATTGCGCGACAATAGGCTCCGGAAAGCAGGCGAAAGGCGATTTTGCGCCGAAGGCTGCGCTCTCGCGGCTTAGCGTGGTCATAACTCAAGCGAGCGTGTAATTGAATAAGAAAAGTCACCTACGGGCTTGCAAAATCAATTTAATTACCTCATTTCCTGGGCGCGATGAGATGCTGATAAGTTGCCGATGGAACATTAAGAACTTAAACGAGCTCCAGGCACATTCTCTCAAACGATAGAAATGCTATTAGCTGGCTTTCTCTTTTTTCTCCGTTTCCTTTCGTCTTTGTTCTCTCTTTTGCCTGTGCGCCGTTATTCCGTGTATTTCAGGATACGAGAACACCTAATTCGTTGAGCGTCCATTATATATATATATATATACACACACACACACACATATATATATATACACGTAAATACATACATATATATATAAAATATATAGACTATGTATATATATATATATATGGGGGTATCGACGACGATTGGAACGAGACGGGCGCGATGGATCCAGGCCCGGGGATTTTTTATCTCTGCCAGATAATCGCAATTGGTTCGGGCGGCCGCAATGCCGGAAAACATTCTCGATATTTGCAGATTGCAATGAGACATGCGAGGGCCAGGTCGCTCTTTTGCTCGTTTTTGAGCCTGGTTTAGACGAGATACACCCTCGCCGGTAATGGCCCGCCCCCGGTCGCTTCTTTCGCCCCCTTCCGCGAGGCTACCTCTTACTACCCGTGCCGAGACCCTTCGAAGACTCCCCACCCCCGTCGTAAGCACGTCGGCCGCTCAATTTACTTCGGTTTCTTTCCTTTTTTTTTCCTCCTACCTCACCCTTCCGCCCACCTATTCACCCCTTCGTGTTCAGGTCGGAGGCGCAGGTGTCAATTTAGTTTCGTTCGTTTATCTAAAATCTTACAGATGACTTTTTTTAATCTGCGTCGCAGGCACGGAGTATGACGAGAGCGATGACGATTGACGGTGATTCGGTGTATTATTATTTTCATTCATTATTTTTTATCCTCCTTAAACGGTGAGCAAGCATCCGGTAAAGAGAGCCGTCTCGGTAAATTTTTGCGTTCTTTACGTGTAAACATCGTCTCGTTTAAATTAAATTTGAAGTTTGAAAAAATAGGAAAGTTTTTCTGCAAGAATCAGGGCGATTATAAGTCGCCATGTACAATTCTGAAATTGAGTTCGTTCAACTCGATTCAATTTGTCTCGACTGATTCTTTCTTCACGACGGGATGATTCCGGGGTCCTTACGTGATAATTACTTTGGAAGGTATTTTTGAGACCGAAGACGACTGGGTAAAGACTGGGAGTCGATGTGATTAATTGTCCCCCGAATTATTAACAAACTCGAGATCGCGCCCCGTTCGCGTCGCGAGCGTTCTCGCCTCGACGTGACAGCGGAATTAAAGGCGTTCGAAAATCATCTCGCAGAGGGGTGCGACGATGTCCTTTCGCCTGAAAGCGGCGGCGAATCGCCGCCGCGAGTTTTTCCCCGGCGACAAACGGCGCTACAACGAGTCAGCAATTAAGAACGTAAGAAGAGGACCGTCGTAAACCAAACGACGGAAGCACGTAATGAAACAAAAGTCGCTCCGAGTCCACCCCTCGTCCTCACCCCGCGATCCATCCGCCGCGCGCCGTCGTCATTACGGTATCGCCCGTGTCCGCCGTTAAAGAAGAACAATTAAAATATGACAATCGTTAGATTTAATTATCGGCACAAAAGGGCAACGGACGGAGCCCCGCCGGATAAGAATGCTGCGCGCAGCTGAAAACTTGAAAGACATTTAAAAGCGCGGGCTAAAAGGGCTGCTGCGGGCCGTCTCTCACGCTTGATTTCTTCGCCGCCGCCGTCCGACGACTTATTATTAAGTACAGGACATAACAATCAAAGGAGAAATCTTCCGAATCATTTATAACGGGGCGGTTATGGTAATAACAATTATCGCGGGGACGCGATCTTCCGCGTCGACGAACGGATGGCTGGTACTTTCTGAAACGCCGAAGCGACGTCGGTCGTCTGACTTTGACGTCATCACGGCAATGCGGAGGAAGCTCGATGCTTTCTTTCGCGTACGCGATCGCAACATTCGCTCGCGATTGGTATTCTTAATAAATGTTCCGCGTCAGTCTGATACGTGACGTAAAACCGTCAACGTCACAGTTCATGGAATTATTAGAAATTTGCACCAAAGGCGATTTTCTGCGAAATGACAAGGCGTGTTTTTTCGTGGCATCAATAAATGATTGATATTTCGTGCAGATAGATCGAAGAATAAAATTCTCTGTGAGCAGGCGTGTCGTATTATAACACTTTGATGTACGATTATCACTTAACGTTAGGAAACGTTAGGAATTGTAATAATAAATTGAGTTGAGTAATAATATATGAATCGTAATACATGGTGCAACGGACAGGCACATGAAATTTTTAATTATTGCGGCCTACACGGAGAGTCGAACATAGTCCGAGCACGACGTGATGACTGTGTCCGAACCTGTTTCTGTATGCACAAAGGACTCGAGTCGCCGAGGGTTTTGCCGACCACGCATGCGACAACTACCCGCGATAGCCCGGTCAATCCTACCTTTTATCCTCCCCTATTGTCTGAGGAGTTTCTTCAATCGTTTTTTGTTCGAGCGATAATTGCAGCCCGTAACGGTTGCGCAATGGCGTGTTTGGACGGTCCTTGACGATTTACATCATTTTAGTACGACACGAACGATACGAAATTACAGCGTACGGTGATGCTCTATTTCGGTTTCGATGTCGTGCGGAGATGTTGTCCTCCTTCATAACTAAGGCCTGATCTACAATACGTGTCGTAAGTTGTAAGCTGTAAGAATTGGCGAATCACAGTCGATTATTACAAAAATAATCAGCTATAATTGGTCAGTTCTTACGGCTTACAGCTTACAACACCTATTGTAGACCAGGCCTAAGATCTCGTAATTGAATTTCTCTTACACACGATTGCGTCACTGTCGGTATATTTTGTGTGCGCGCGCGCGCTCATATCTACCGACGACACACTGACTGAAATGTCAGATCTATTTCAGTCAACCGATACGGACTACGAGAGGTCGAGTCGCAAAATGTGCCTTTGTTTCTTGCGAATGATACGATTTTCTAGTGAATAGTGAGGAAAAGCACGAGAGAATTTATCTTCGGTGTATATTAAACCGAGGGGGTTACCTGTCTGGAGTTCAAGTCAGCGTGAAAGTCGAGTGAAACACGACTTTCCGCGAGAAATTTTCGCGATCTCGATTGTGTCCCGAGAGAAGTATAATTAACCGCCACGAGAAGGGTGGCGACCCACGGTTGTCTAAATAATTTACGCACTGTCCTGACTTCCCAGCGTCGCGTGTCTCGCATAATACGTTTCTACTATATGATCTATAATTTCATATCCTACTGCCGTTCCTTAAATAACCAAACATTGTGCTCACCTTGTTTGTCGGCATTCTTGATCGTCAAACTACAATCGGTAAATTACTAACCGCTTTTCCGGTTAAATTATAGCCCGCTACGCGTCTATTTCTCACTAATAAGTTATTCTTCGACGATAAGAACGAACGTGCTTTCGAAATTTCACTTCCGTTTCTTAATAAATTTTATTATTTCATCGATTTTCCCTGAGTGGAATTTTTCACTAACGGATTATCGATAGATTGTGTTATTCACGACAATTCGACATCTTATGTAAGCAAATAGAAAAGCATTGAGACATTGAGACGACGGAGTCGCATTTCTGCGCTTTTACCGCAAACTTCACCGGAGAGACAGGGAGGCGAAAGAAATTTCGTTCTACTTATTAGCATGAATTTAATTAGCGCGGCTTGGGCGCGCGCCGACACATTGTATAAATACTATTATTGTTCATAAATATTCATCCACATTTAATATCGGCGGCATTGTGGCGCACAAGTTTCGCGAAGAAAGCACCGGTAGAGTTTAGCCAAAGTTTCCGGAAAATCCTGCTCGCGCCGTCTTCTGCTTACTTTAACGTAATAATCCGTATTTCATCTATCGTATCATCAAGTATACCCTAACAATCATATCGACAGAGATGAAGCGCGGAAAAGATAAACCGTCGATATCCATTAATATACGCGATAACTTAATGTCAGAATTTTACGTTTATCGGATCACAAAATTGACGTCACAATTGCGACATAAAATTAATGCCCTGTTATTATATTTTCATTTTCATTTTAAAAACTTACAATCTCTCTCTCTCTCCCCCCCCCCTCTCTTCGCGATCTCTCTGTCTTTTTCCTTCTTCACGTCCAAACTTACTCAATTTTTACATTTACCCGTGTTTTTTGCATACTTGCATGAAATGAGTTTTAGATTCACTTCCTTGAGTCCGTATCTCACTGATGAAATTCATAGAAATCGCGCACACATTAGACCCGGCGCTCTCCGTCCTCTCCGAATTACCGGGCGACGAGAATTCCTTCAAACAAAGAAAGTAGGACTTCCTTCCGTTTTTTTCTCCCCCTCCGCCCTCCGCCTGTCCCGCCACGCTGTCCTCTAGCCCCGGCAGTTGAAATATTTGCTCATGGTTTCTCCCAATTATAATTAACCTTAATAATATTCATTCCGCGCGCACCGAAACGAAGTTGTCCGTCTGCGAGAAGGAGCCCAAGCTGAGAGATTATATTAATTAATCTATTAAGATGTACATTTTTAGCGGCTGCCACACCGACTCGGCCGTTCCTTTCTTACGCTTCTTTAATTCTGTTGTTGAGGCTCTTTGCTACTTTATTAAGAGTCATGACAACTGGCAACTGACGCCTCCTCTCTCTCTCTCCCTCTCTCTCTCTCTCTCCCTCTCTCTCTCTCTCTCTCTCTCTCTCTCTCTCTCTCTCTCTCTCTCTCTCTCTCTCTCTCTCTCTCTCTCTCTCCCTCCCTCTCTCCCTCTCTCTCTCTCTCTCTCGCTCTCTCTCTCTCTCTCTCTCTCTCTCTCCTCTCTCTCTCTCTCTCTCTCTCTCTCTCTCTCTCTTCTCTCTCTCTCTCTCTCTCTCTCTCTCTCTCTCTCTCTCTCTCCCTCTCTCTCTCTGTTTCTTGTACCAAACTCACGAATAAACTTTCAACGCTGTTCCGAGATTGATCGTTCGCTCGATCGAGCAATCGTCGACGAACTCATGCGACGCGTTTGACATTATTTAATAAAAACAGATCGTATACTTTAGTTGTCTGTCCCCTAGCGAGACGTCAATGTGATAAAATGCGAGTAATATTCCGAGAAAAATTCATCGAGAGAAATCAACAATTCTCGGCGCATAACTCGTGCGCTCCACCGATTCGATACGTGCGAAATAATAAAATCTCTTCAGATACCACGTTGCTCCGCTACTGGTAAAGGTGGTGGTGGGTGTGTAAAAATGCCATCGTGGACAACGACCCCCGCCTTCTATCGAGATGTTTCGAGCAGCGACGGGCAGACGCGCGGAAAATATTTAATTAAAGTGAAAACCAAAAATCCGCGGCTACCGCCTCGGCCGCACATTGTCGAACGTCGGATGATCGTGGTGGCCTTTCACCTCTCCGTGGTACGTGTCACATGCCCACTTTATTGGTAAACTCCCGTCAGTTATTTAATTAACACGTCTGATCGATAGGCGTCCGGTAAAATCATATACAGCGAATGCCGGACTATAATATGCGCTGCCCTCGGCGGCACAATTTTTTGTCTCTCCTTCAAGACAATTCGAGCGCGTTCGTAAAAACGCGCAATCGTCGCGCGTTATTCTAAAATTCTCGCGTCACGATGACAAGTTTTTTTATCGGCGTGCGCGCGATGTTGCATAAATCATTTCTGCAGTTAAATATGTTAATTTCGTACCGCGATCTTTCATCTCCCGTAGCCCGCGGTCTGTTGTTTGATACGACTTTGCAGAGGAAAATTCGAATAATTGAATATAAATACGTGCAATTTGTTAGACGCGAGGAGCATCAAAATGGAAGATTGATCTATAATTAATCGCGAATCAAGGTATTGAAACCGGAAATGTAAGCGAACGGATGAAAATGAACATGGAACAGGAAGCTGAGACAATCAATCATTAATCACTGATACACTTCTCGCTGAGGAAATAGGCGCTATAATAGTCTTCGGAGACGAACGCGATGTCGTACAATAGTCTGCGCTTTTCTAGTAATCGATAAATCCATTTCGCGTTTAACTTTTTATATAAATGCGTGTGAATCCAAAATGAGCATTCAAGCACGATTACGGTTGGAGGGATATAATAATACATTCCTCATAATTTTCATAGACCGTATATATAAAATTGTAAATTTGGCTATTAATTAGCAACACTCCGAAGTGTCTTGGATAAACAAACCTAGTAGGTGAGCAAACCATAAATTTAGTATTCGAGATCGATAAAGATGTTTGTTGGAATTTAAATGTCAGCCGAATGGAGCGACGGGCGCTAATTGAATAAATGGAACGCGTTATGTTCAATGTGATAAAGTGCGGAAAGTGAAGTTTACGAGATTGCCGATAAGCATGCATTAGCGAACGCCGTTTTTATGTTTCATCCTAAAATATACGCCGTCAAAATAAACCGATAAACGCCAGATACGCGGAAAACGGATGACGAATCCAAGCGCGTAACGCCGTGTTCGAGCGAAATGCAAATTCGCCATCTCGTCTCCGCTCTTTTATTTCGCCGTTATAAAAGTTGGAGCGAAGTCTCGTTCTCTTCTTTTTTTTACGGCCAGCCACAATATTTCCGAGGACTTTAGCGTACTCGATTGCAAAGTGGCGAGGCGAGGGTCGCGAGCGTTGTAAAGCGATTTACGGTGAAAACAGCCAATAAACGACCGCGATTGTAACGAAGTACCGCGAATAATCGGCGAGTTACATGATATAGAATTAAGTGCCCTATCGAGAACGGTCAATGGAACTCTCTATTTTTTCCACTTCGCCCCTTCTTCCTGTCTTTTTATTATTATTTTTCTTTTTTGCAAAAACAAGGGACGCGCGCGCGCGTCCTCTTTGGTCAAATTACGCGAGATAATACCGCGCGGGGTAATCGCGGAGTGCAACCGTGCGCGCTCCGCGTATTATACTTACACTCGGCAGGCGTTTGGTATAAAATATAGTCGCATTAATACGACATGGAATGTATCCGTACGAGAAAACTCGCATAAAGCCGCAGTTTCCGTCCTTTGTAATTTCGCCAATTAGCCTGATAAATTGAGAATACACACGCTATCTGGAAAGTTAAACCTAATTAGTAGAAACGTACGAGCGGCGCGTATTTGAGGCAAAGAATGCTTTTTACGGCTGAGCGTACGGCGAGAACGTACCGCGCGTCGACGCGCGGAGCGCTATTTAGACGCTCGTGTCGTCGCTGCCACGGCCGGGGTCCCCATTACGCACACCGTTACCGTTCGTACCGTAACTTGTAAATTTACGACGTGGTCTCTCTCGTGGTCATTCGATTTGAAGATTGTTTCTGCTCATCCCCGGCATTGTCGACAAAGCCGACGTACGCAGCTATGGCACGGCAGGGCACGGCAGGGGAAAAGAAAGGAACGCGAAAAGCACGGCATCCGGCGGCGGCGGCGGCGGCGGCGGCGGCGGTTAAAAGCGACCTAAATATACGGGAATATGTTTAAGAGAAGCGCGCACGCGCGCGTACGTACGTCGGAGCCGTATTCTTCCATTAACACGAGAAGAGAAGGGGTTGGCAAAGCTGCGGAGGTAGTTGAGCTCTTACGCGGGACGCGGAGGAGGACGAGGACGAGGAGGAAGAGGAGGAGGAGGAGGAGGAGGAGGAGGAGGAGGGGCGAGAGGGACAGAATGGCTTGTTTACGTAACGCTTTATCGTTAGAGGGTCCGTCGGATTTTCTTGTTGATCCTCGACGGTCTCTCTAATAGCGATTTTGGTTTATTTTGGTTAACAAATTTGGTTAACAAAGTGCGCCTTGCCGCGCGGGCGCGTCCGTTCGTTCGTTATCGCTCGTTTTTGTTTCGACCTTTTCCCTCCTTCCTACGAACATATTCGAAAAATTTACGTGCGCCCACGTGCACGTACACACACACACACACACACACACACACACACACGACGACGATGACGACGACGGCTGCCGATGTGTTCTAAGTGCACGTTTAGAACGCGCGCGTGAAACTCGTGCCGGAATAAATTAATCCCGAGTGGCGCGATTTGTTATATCGTAGATACACGGGTAATCGATTGGGTGCAGCTCGCCGCTGCCGGTTCGTCCTCTGAACATCGTGTCGTTAAAATCTTCTTTTAACCAATGCGATAATTTACGCAATAAAGCAATACGACAAATACTCAATAAAGTAGAAACGACGATAGCTTTAATGATGATATTACAGTTCTAATGAATAAGAAATTATATATTTTCTAGACGATAACAATATCTTCAATATAATTAGTAGAAGGAGACTTGCATCAATCATGGCGACTAGTAGACACATTCGCGCATTTATGCTCGCAGTTATGCAAGATGCTCCATGGCATGAAAGTTTCATATGATCCGCGAGGAAACGGAATACGCGGGTTTAACAACATAGCATGTGGATGCCTTATTGATGAAACTTGGCTCGTCGATAAAGGGTAAATTGTTTACGAACGTTCGGTTCAACAAATAAATGGCTGTACGATTCGGAAACATATACTTTGCCGAAGTCGTGGTGCACCTCGCTCGACAGGCAGATTATTCATTACAGTTTATTGCGGCGCGCGAAGCGCCGCGATGATACAACCCCCCCGTTTCGCGTCGTCTCTCTTTCGCCTTAGGAACGGAATCGCGTCTGTTTGTCTGTTTGTAGTAGTAATTAGCGCCGGCTCTCTGTAGATTGGATCATCCCCGCCGTCGTTCATCTTGACATCGCGCTCCACCGTCGTCGTCGCCGCCGCCGCCGCCGCAAGATGACGAATTACAATTACCTAAAATACACAAGTGCCAAGGCGCCGCGTGAAAACAACGACAAACGCACGACAAACTTGTTACCGACGTGCGTGTATACGACGCATCCGTGATATTAACACGTTGACTGCCGCGCCGATTTCGATTGATTGCACAACAGTCGTGGATATAAAGGTAGACGTAAACTTTTCTCTTTCCGACGCATTTTGGACGGTCGACGTACAATGGAAGAATATGTTTCTGAGAAATTCTCAAAAGATGTCGGTTCTTTTATTGAATCGAATGTCAGATGCGTTCGAGATGTACCGAGGACAATTTTCAGCTTTTATTTTCATGATCGTACAAAAGTACCACTACTATAGTCGAATTATTACAAACAGAATAAGCAAATATAATTAATTAGAATTTTTCTCAATTATTTGGATTTAATCTCTCCAAATTCTTTAATTATTTATCATTGATTTAAGACTTTTTTCAAATTATTTATAATTTCTTAATCTCGTATAATTCTTAATCTCGTTTTATTCTATTAAAATATAATGGATTTGGAAATTATCATTTATTTCGTACCATTGACTCTCTATTGGCTCTATTTTGGCGAGCATTTCTTTAAATTACTTCCGTTTACAACAATTAATCATATTTTGCAGCAATTAATTATATTTTATAATTAAGCGCGTGTCCCCTAATGAGACACGATTACGTAAGATTGTTGGTTGACCGGTAATCGTCGTGGTATTCAACATGTTAATCGCGAGAAACGACCCCGTATCGATCTCGTACGCTGACGGTCGCTCGATTCCGCCGCTTATTATGTGCGATTTAACGGTATGTTTTACGACCCGCGCTTTACGTTCCCTCCTGCAAAAATATTCGGCTTGCTTGGAGGACAGTGCGGGCGATGGGCGAGATGTTATCTATCAATTTTAAGCAGCTCTGTAGCTGAAGCCGGTCGAGTGGTTGAGGGACGTTACCAATAAATTGATGAGACACCGGCAGCCTCGTAATAAGATGACTACGTTATAACGATCGGGCACTCGTTGCGTTATTAATTGGCTCTTCACGCGGAGACCCTCCGTTGTTCTGCTTCGATATATATATATATATATATATATCCCGCGATATCAGGAGGTCTCGATAAGTGGCCGATTGATCGATGCTACTTTCGGTACGTAATCTCCGTACTAGGCCGCGCGCGCGCGTTGTATATATATTTCCGTTTCACCGTGGCAAATCCTTCCTCGGAGGCCGAAAATACGATGAAAAACCCTAAACGCGACCACGATTATCTCGCGTTATCCCGCGAAGACGCGACGTGTTTTCACACGTTATTCGGATGAGATACGAGATCACGTAGATGCACAAGATCGATCACGGGAGACGGCAATAAGTCTCGGGAACTTAGACTAAGGAATTTTTTCCTCCCTCCGCGAAGGAGCCACGAAGACTGGGTAACGAGTCGAGTTTTTCATCGTTACCCACCGACGAAAAAACGCTCCGGCTGGGAAATAAATACAAATTGCGGGATTACCGGGACTTTTCACGCTGATATGGGACCCCATGCTCTTCACGCGACAACGTTCTCTATTTTCCGGATACTCCGTATAAGTTACGACGGGCCGCTTCATGAAACCAAATGTACCGTGAAATTCTCCGCCGCCGCGAAACAACCGCCGCGCGATACCGGATGACGTTAGACCGCGCTTAGACGTTCCTCGCGTTGCGTTATTTATACGCGACGACGGCGAACGAATCTGAGAATCGTGTAATTCATGTGGACAGTGCAATTTATGCGCCGCATAGGCGCGTGCGCGCGCGCGCGCGCGCGCAAGAAGATACCGGTGTCGCGAAACGTAAAATATGTCGGGTACGAAAATTGCAGGATCGACGATACGATATACTGTTTTAGCGAGAGCTGTTTTATTATCTTTTCTCTCGTAGCAAACTTTGTAACAATTTTCGTGTAACGTATTCTGTCGATTGAATTCTTGGCTTCTGATGCTGCAACTCGCATCTTTGCACCGTGACGTCTCTCTTAGAATTTCTTTGATCGTGCATATCTGTAAACAATTAAAAAATCCATTAAGTAGCCACACGCACATATACACATGAGGTAACTAGATGTTGCGAAAGAGCCTCAAATCTCATAGAAAACTCGTGAAATCTTGATACTTTGTAATGTTAAATTTGTCGATACAGCGAAACGAGCTTTCCCTCATCGGAAATCGGAGATGATCTCAGCTTTCGAATGTAATTTACCGCATGTCGCTACGACTTTTCTAGAAGAAGTATTCACGAGCGGCGAGCGCTTCGATCGGACCCAAAGCCCGTTTACAATGTTGCGCACCGCTCCCCTTTGTCGAGCGCGTCGTCTCGAAGCGACAAGTGTAAAGTGCAAAACACACTGCATTTTCAGCTTGTACGCTACATCGCTACGTGTCTGAACCAATTAATTCTTGAACACACAAATCAAGATTATCTCGCTTTCCGCCGTAATGAGGCAGAGGAAAAGAAACCGAGAAATTTCGCGATTTCTCGGCGTGTTAATTGCGCCGATGCGGCGTTCGGGCCGGGCGCACAATGAACGGCAAAAAGCACTCGAAGGTGTTAGAGACGATTCCGACAATGCATTGTGGACGCGGGACGAAAATCATGGGAATGTTTTCGAGATAAGCAAAAGCGGCTGCGAGAGGATAGACCAAGTCGTAGGAATTCGAACGAAGAAAGGGTGTGTCGGACGGCCGTGTCCTGTCATGTTCGATAGCGATATACCTTGGGCTTTGGCTCCCTTAGAATTTCGTGGTGCTCGCTCTCTAATTGTATAATAGGATGCCCGCATGTAGGGGAAAGGTGGGTGGATAGTATAGACGCTCCTGCACCGAGCATGGGGGTAGCGATTGAAATAGACATCAGCTTTCCCGCGAAGGCGCGCTGCGTGCTCCTTATGATCCATTGTGGATTTTTGCAGCAGCCCATTTTGCACTCTCGTTCTCACGCGTCGAGTAAATCACACGGATAACGCGATACGTATTGTCGGCGGGACGTGTTGCAAAATCTCACTTACTCGGCTGCGATCCGAGAGGGAACTATTCCCCTTCGTGGTATCGAGAGCATTAAAAGAGATACGTACGGTTAGTCCGAAACGGTCTTCTGTATTTCTGTTCGTCGTTTTTCTGATTTCGAATTTTGTATCTTCAGAGTTGGTCCGGAAATATTCTGCCCGGTGCAGCGGACGTTCGAAAATGGGTCGTCCCTCTGTTTCACTTCGTGCTGTCTCGTACACGCTCACGATTCCGGCTAAATAATAAATCGGTCCTGTGCATAAGTCAATTATCGAGTCTTTATATGATAGCTTCGATAGAGCCGGTTCCTTCGTACTGATTGTCAGCCGGAATATAGGATGACGCATCCGTGTTTGGCGCGAGGCAAAATGATCGTCGGAAAAGTCACGTGAGAGATATATCGAATATTTAATCAGTCAGTACGTTAGAATTTTATAAATCTCGAGATAGAAACATGTATCTTACCCGCGAAAAGAAGCTTCCCGGCGTTATGAAGAGACATGAATCTTTTGCGACGAAATTAATCGCATTACATCCAGTTATTTTCGTCCTGTCATCTCAATGACTATGTCGATTAATGATCGAATTATTCAGGAATGAACATTCGTACGATTCCAAGGAACGACGTTACGGTATAATTCGATTAGTTTCGCTATTTTTACAATGCAGACGTTTGAGAAACTAGCGAGTAATATTATATGCTTCAACATAACTGAAGACAGAATAAGTTATAAACAAAAAATAACTTGTATACACAAGGATTGATTATTTTCTTTTTTTTTTTGAAAAAAATATAAAGACCGGAATTCTCTCATCCTTTATACATTTTTTTGTCGTATAAAAAGGGTAAATTATAACGTGAAAAATAATTAGACATAAACTGGACGTATTAATTGATTTAACCATGCGATTAGCGTCACTAAACTTTCAATTGATCAATCTCTTTTGGTCGTTACATGAACGCAAAGAATCGAAACCAATACCGTAGTTTTTGGAGCGACGGTGACGTCGCACGATTCGGTAAACGAGAAACATTATCAATGGTATTGAAATTTCAATAATCCGAGGCCAGTTTCCGCACTAATCTGGCGATATTAGCATAGATTCCCGGACGGTAGATAACTTGGAGTCTTGAGGGGTCGAAGGCAGAGACGCCTGATAACCGCCCCTTGTAAGTTAGCGTATCTGCCGACGAAGAAGGGTAAGGAAAGGGGTGGTTTCGGGCAGCACGCGTCCCTTCTATTAAATTAACGTAAGGCAAAGGGGTGGAAACCACCCCCGCCCCAGACAGTAGGTCAACCGGTTCAACCTCGCAGAATCCTGGCTATTCATATGTCGGGCGACCCCTCGACTGGCGGCACTGATTCTCTCGATAACAAGCCGGCGCGTCGCGATAAATATTGCACTGATTCCGATTAAATAAGTAGCAACAGCCCGTCAGGGAGAGATACGACACGATTAACCGGCGCGTATTATTGCGCCGAGCGAGTCCACCGGTGAACAAATATCGCGAGCGAGTGAACTTCTCAGAGACGACCCGCACATACGATATCGCAATCGTAGGAACTGATTAAACAAGATTCACAAGCTGCCCTCATAGACGGCGAATATCCTTTGGAGCGGCGAACGACATGTGTCGAGCCTGAGGTTGTCATCTGAAAGATGTTGTGGAGAGATGAAAATGAGCAAACTCAAAACTTACGCCAAGTAGTATTGTAGCCACGAACGACATTTCTCCTCCGCTTCAAACGAGACCGCGTATGTGCAATGAATATTCGGTGAATCGCGCGAAACACCGCAAAAGTAGGTCAGATCGCGCACTGTTTACTCTCATATTTGTCGCATCGCGAGCGTAAAATCTGCCACGCGAGCCGGCCATTCGCGGCGAGGGCGCCGTGTTGGGGCTAATCTGCGAGAAAGAAAGGTACAATTACTCGCTGACCGCCGTAAAGGTGTCCTCTCAGTGTTGTCCGCAAAAGGGTAGTCCGCGAGGGGAAGTAAGGACAGCAGTAAACGTAATTTGAATTTCATGGCAGTTTAACGATCTTAATTAGAAAGCCCTTGCTCATCCTAGCTCGAGACCGTCCAGAACCTGGAACCTGCAACCCCGAATCTCGAAGCTACCTCTCGACTTAACCGGGCTTACTCAAGGAGAGACGCGTTAAGCCAGGGAGGATCTTAGCTCGCTGTTTATTCTCGTATTAACACCGTGCCTAAACTATCCGAAGACAAATCGTGTACACTACACGGGAAGAAGGCACTAGACCGAGCTTTTGACCCTCAGGATAAGCGCCGAAGGATTCGACTTGATTGATTTATCGCGCGAGCGCCGAACGATCGAACGGTCGAACGGCCGTAATATAACGTCGCCGTATATAATATAAAAGTAACTCCGCACCAGAGAGAGAGACAGAGAGAGAGAGACGTTAATTTACTCGCACAAAATATACGTAAAATTGCGTTTTGATATAACGAAACAGTTGATATAATCCGCAGCGTGTCGTTGCCCGTCGATCAATGAGACGCATCGACAGTCGCCTCGTCAGCAAACGAGTCCAAATGCGATATTCCGCAAGTGAATTCGCCTCATTCGTCGTTGCCGCTATCGAACGAAAACTGTCGTCGCGACGAGCGCGAGCGAGAATTTGCGTGCACTTGATTGCGAGAGGAATGAATATTTTGCCTCGGCGCGAAGCCGGCACCGCCGCAGGATACGTCCCGCGGCGCTCGAATTCTTCTTCCTCCGATATTCCGGTCTAATCGATCGACATATCTCGCGCCTTCGCGCGACTGGTAGGAATTTCGAGGAGGAAGCGTTTGCGCAGAAAATAGGCTCGAGTTAGCATCACGATGGAGTCATGCCGCCGAGTCATCCCGCGATATGCATACTCCTCCGAGACTAAGACCGGCGACAAAATGAACTTGCGATTTCTCGGCGTCGCCTGTTACGTTACGATTTCGTCTAATCCCGCCGCCGGCGCGGCGCGGTATTGCGCGCTAGAAATTCCCGGCGTCGCGATAAAATGCCCACGTTTCATTAATTAAACCGTCAGACAATGCACTCTCGCGTCGCGCGCGCGCGCTCGCGTTTCGGAGAAATAAGCGTGAAATACGTCCTAATGGCGAAACATTCGCGGGTAATTACGGGTTTGCCCGCGCAACGGAAGAACTCGATGCTGAAACTATAGCTGCGACGGAAAACATTTTAATAATATTTATTAGGTACACGGTAAAATATTAATAGCGAACGCGGCCGCGCGCGCAACCCACCGCGCTGCGGCGCGGCATCGCCGAAATATATCGTTTTAATATAGCGGCGTGTTTGCATCAGGAGCAAATCCTCCGTAATATCCAGTGGCCGGCCGTACGGTGGCTGGCTGGCTGGCTGGCTGGCTGGTTCGCTGCTGCTGTTGGGTGAGGAGGGGCACGCGGCGAACGGGGGTGAATTTCGCGCGAGAGTGGACGGGAGAGGTACTTTCGGGGTGGACGCCGGCCAAGCCAAGCCAAGGCGGGTGTGCACGGGGGTGAGTACCCGGAGGGTGGCCCCTAAAAGAAACATAAATAAGACAAATAGGGGCGATCGACAATAGAAAATATCGAATGTACAGAATGCTCCATAAATCGGAGGGGTGCGAGGGTGAGAGCGGTAGCTGTGGCGCGATGCGGCAGGGGGACGGAGATGGTGGCGGCGGAGGCCGCCACCGTTTGCTATAAGGCGGCCGATCTTTTTATGTTCCAACGCGCTCCCTTTCGCTCCCTCAGAAATATATCTATGGCCAATATCCGCAACCATTTCCCGTGCACGTTTCCACTGCGGATTCGATATACTCTCTCTCTCTCTCTCTCTCTCTCCCCCCTCTCTCTCTCTCTCTCTCTCGCTCTCTCGTTACGTCGAGTGTTAGTCGCTGTGGATGGCGCGCACGGGGTCGCACGCGCGTGTGTGCGTGCGTGTTTGCGTCCTTGCGCGAATGCGTGAGGAAAAATACGTGGGGGAGGCGCGACGAAGGGGTCGTCGATGGAGAAAGCGTTTAACTGTATTAATTGCGCGATTGTAATATTCTAAGTGGCCGATATTCGCGCGAGTGCTTCGTGGCGTTTTTTTCTTTCTCCACCGGAAACGAACAAAAAAATAATACGCCACATGAGGGTATATTCTGGTGCGAGTCAGCCGCCGATATCTCAAGAGAGAGTCTCGAGTCGCGGATAATTTTCCGACGGAGAAAAATAGACAGAAGACGAAAAGGTAGCGAAAGACGACATACAGAGAGGGGAAGAGAGAGAGAGAGAGAGAGAGAGAGAGAGAGAGAGAGAGAGAGGGATGTTTATATTTAGCTTATGTTTTTTATTATCTATGTTGGATTATTGCTGCACAAGGAATACAGTAGTAACATCTACGTGCACGATTCATCGTCGCGTTCGCCACGTCGGCGTCGGTCTCTCGATCGACGACGAACGCTTGATATCAAAGAGCGAGGGAGTTATCGGGGGGGGGGGGGGAGAGTTAGCGAAGCAGACGCGGTTTTACGTCGCGTTTGTAACTTTACTGGTGTGCTTGTAAGACGCAGGGGTGGTTACATACACTCGGGATGAGCGGGAGAACGAAACGCGTGTTACGCGAACAACGAGAGAGAGAGAGAGAGAGAGAGAGAGAGAGAGAGAGAGAGAGGGTTTGCAAACATAGCCCGACATTTGCGCAGCGGCGTCGCGCGTGTGCACGCTGCGAGAGAAGGGCCGAGAAAAGGGTTGGTATGGTAGAAGCGGCAAGGAGCGCGCGTAGGACGTAGGGAGAATGGTCTGAATTCCCAGGTTTACGTTTACAACCTTAACTACAAATTCGACAGAGTTACCGAGGCATAAGAGGGCGGATTGTGTCTCGCAAGGGTGGTTAGAACTGCGTGTAAGAGTTACCCTCCCCCACTCTGCCCCCGCTATTCTCTTCCAGTTGTTAAGAAGTCCCTCTGGGCTAATTTGGTCCCCGCGTCCCTCTCGCGCTTTATCGTTCCGCTTCTTCGTGTCTCGTCTCGATCGCCTCAACCACCTACGAGCTTTCCGCGTCATCTAAGCTCACGGGCGCGTCAAATTGGGGATTGTTTCGTCTAAAGGCGGGAATCGGGCCTTTCTTATATTGCGATCGTCGAATGTTTTGCGTTCCTTCCCGCCGAAGGAAGGTGTTTGCGAAGGTGCTCGTTCGTATTTACGGCAGTTTTATCGTCGTTTTAACGCCACGCTCGTCCGGAAAAATTAAATATGCCAGGCTCGTCGTACAGGCTTCGAAGGGAAGGGAATTAATACCGTACCAAAAGCGCAAATTTCGTAGAAGGAAAACTGCTGGCCTATGTCCAAATGATGTCGCAAGCAGCACCCTAGTTCGGCCGAAAATGTTTGCATCGAGCGATCGATTAAATAGCAATATTTGCTGAAAGGACGGAAGACCGACGCGTTCCGCGAATTAAGCGGGCGATAACAACACAAATTACTCAACCCTTCCTGGCGGGGGGAAGGGGCATCCTTTATCGATAAACCGGATAGAGAAACGAAGCAGCGGATTCTCGAGAGCCTCCGCCGCGCAGCTCGTTCCCGGTCGAGCCACCCTCTTGGCGCGCTCGGCGGACACGACGCCGAAAAAAGACGCAGACGAGCGCGAATCCCCTCCCCTCCCGTCTCGCTGCACCGACAATACGAGGAGGCACTGAAATTATTTATAACCGTCGTTCATTAGCGACGAGAGATTCTGGAGACGGAGCGAATACAGTGGCACACGAAGCTCCCGATGAGTCGCTCAGTCAATATTATGACACATCGCGAGTTGGTGGACCAGGAATAACCGGAAATTGCATATTCAGAAAAGATTAATATAAAGCAAGATCTCACCGTGGAAGATTTTGCGCCAGCCTCGAATCTTCTCGCGCAAAAGTCCACGGAGCACTTGAGATCGTGTATTAACCGTCTACAAATATATTATATTATAATTCGATATTCGCAAGTGAAAAGTGATTCCATTCCATTTCAGAGTGCTCAAAATCGATGTCGACTTTGTGTTATTCATTTCATCTAAATTATATTTTCTATCTTCTTTTCGCGTCTGCCCAATCGCGAAATGGAATACGCTGGTTGTGAGCTGAGATGATCAGCAGAGCTTGAACGGCGTGAAAATTTGACCGAAACTAGACGCCGCTGAAACTCTTCATGCATTTTCACAGCGATACAGTGATAAAGTCGTTTTCCTCGCGCGGTGAATCGAATTAACAATACCGAATTAGCAGCGGGATTACCGAAAACGAGTTCTCAATGAATCACGGTAAACTCGTCAACAGACAGTCGTTTCGACTGTCTCTTTCTCCCTCTCTTCTTCTTCTTCTTCTCTCTCTCCCCCTCTCCCTCTCTCCCTCTATTTCTCCTTCCCTTGGCAGCGGTTCTTATCAGCGGCGGCAATTGCATTGCTGCAACGGTAGATGCATCAACTCTTCGCGCGAATTCGCCATTCCCCTGCCCGCGACACGGGAATAATATTGCCGGTTTCGTTATTTATAAGCCGGCTATTTATCGCCGGGAGCTGCCAGAAGAGCACAATAAAACGAAGCGGCGGCGATGAGCGCACGGGGGTGTGCAGGCTATGTAAATCGTGTTGGTTGTCCCGTATCGCGCGCCTGTAAATGCATTTATGATCCTCGCTCGTATAGCTACTAGGGAAAGTTTACTAGGGAATATGCTTCGTGGTCGCCGTGTCGCGCGCTTATATCAACCCGTCATTTGATTTATTCCAGATAACGAGCGCCCATGCGCGCGCCTTTCCAGCGGCTGTTTACGTACGTACCGGTATTTTCTCGCGATGCAGCGGGGCCGCTCGCGTGAAAAATGTCGCCGAATGTTTATCGAAGACGATGCTTTCCTGATGCCTGATTCTCTTCCACCGCGTATAATTGCGCGCCAGTTTATATGCCATTTTGTCAACTGAGTTAGTTTTACGACTTTATCTTTCAAGCATCAGACCCGACGACGATGCTTCGTATGCGTGTGATTAGCATTTTCTAGTTTTATAAATTGTTTTTATACAAAGATATTTACGGGCTGCACATGCGCATACACATACACAGTTGCTTGTAAAAGTTAAAGAAAATCCTGCGCATAGAGTAGATCCGGAAAACATTACGTTTCGTCGGTTTTAACATCGTTTCGTATTAAAAAGAGCGGAAAACAAGAACGGTTGTTGGTGAACAATTGCGAATAATCCGCGGAAGAAGGAGGGAGAAAGAATGAGACGACTGAGGGAGAGAAAGGAAACTGGTAGGGAAAGGGTGAAAGGCTGGAAACCGCGACTAAGAGAGAGTAGGTAGTTGCAAAAAAAAACTCGATGGAAGCTATTAAGCATTTTTTCGCACAGCAGGGAAAAAACGAGTTCCTTCCTTTCCTTTTACGCGAAAATAACGTAAAGGGACGGAGGAGAATAGGGAGACGGAAGAGAAAGAGCGATATTTATTTCAGAGTAGATAAAAAATTTCATCTCCCAATCGGGAGATAAGTTTCTAGCGATTTGAGGAGGATATTCCTTCCGATCGAAATGCTGACGGAGCTTGCTCATTGCTTGTAATTTCGCAACTGTTCGCGTAATTTATGTGACTGTAAATGAAATAACACATCTCGTATCTCCCACCGGCGTATTATTGGGTTGGCAACTAAGTGATTGCGGATTTTGTCGACAGATGGATTTTACACTTTCTTTTGTTTCGTTAACGTTAGGTTCAAAGTACCTAACCTATATTTTTTCTTATTGTTTGGACTTCTACCTTTCATTTAGTACAAAAATTATATCGATTAGTTCTTTAGTTTTGTTTTTATCCCAATTTAAAAATGGAAGAGCAAGACGTGCACTTCAGGCATACTTTATTGTATTATTTCCGAAAAGGCAAGAACGCATCGCAAGCACACAAGAAGTTATGTGCCGTATATGGGAATGAAGCCTTGAAAGAAAGGCAGTGTCAAAATTGGTTTGCCAGATTTCGTTCTGATGATTTTTCATTGAAAAATGCTCAACGGTCTGGCCGTCCAGTTGAAGTCGATGAGACCCACATCAAGGCCATTATCGATTCAGATCGTCATAGCACAACACGTGATATTGCAGAGAAGCTCAATGTATCGCATACATGCATTGAAACAGATTCAAGAAAGCAAATTTAAAATTTTGAATTTTCATTCTTATTTAAAATCCGCAATCACTTAGTTGCCAACCCAATACAATACGTGTGTACGGCACACGCTTTAAAGCGCCTGACGCGGACATCTCCCGAGAATGAGCGCAGTTATGAGCAAACACAAACCCCGGTCTCCGTGCATCCTTGTATTTAATCTATATTTAAGCAATCGTCTGTATCTCTCTCCAAGACTCCGGGTCATTAGCACGGCGCCTAGCGAGCAATATCTCTCGCTAACTCCTAAGAAACCCGCGGCTGCGTTCGGGGGTCGAAGAGTCGAGGGGTGGTTCAAGGAACGCGCGCCGCTACATTACGAGACATCCGTCCGCTCAGCACTAATGATAATTAGAACGTTAAAACGACGAACAGCCAGAGAACGAGCGGCAGACAAAGAAACACCGGCAGGAGGAGATCAGGCTATTAATTAATTTAAACGCGGTTGCGAATGGGCATTTTCCAAATTCCGCGGCTGGCCGATCGCGAGTTTTCTTATTGATCGCCGTTAAGCCCAGATCGTACAGATCTTTCCGCGATTTTGGTTTCATCCCGTCTGTTTGAGTTGTCATGAAATTTGCACGATTCTTTGTTTGTTTGGACTTCCACGAGTGTGTGTGTGTGTGTGTGTGTGTGTGTGTGAAATTCCGTTTTTGGAGAGACGCCGTTTGCGGGAGGGTTGGAAGCGACAGCGGCTTGTTTGGCCGCCCGGACGTTAGCGGGGGTTCAGACGGTGAGGATTGTTGGGGGGTCTCTAAGTAGATTTCAAGTGAAAGATTTATATATAAAGGAGCGATACACAGCCTCCAGCGTCGTCACGTAAATCCGGAGTATATCTAATCCGCGGGCGTAAATGCCTGGAGACGTTTGTTTCCGCGGCGCTTTGCGCCTGCCTGAAATTTATATAAGCTGAGAACGCTCCTCCGGTGCGTGTTTTATTTTACCATCTAATCGCCAGATATATCGTCAACTCTGGTAGAATATATTTTGACGATTCGTTCGAGAATGTATTAATTATTAGATTTCTTTCGTGTATCGGGTGAGTGCGAAAGTTCCGCTGGCTTTCTCAAAGAGACATCATGGCTGATCTGGTTTTATAGCAGCGCTTATATGTAGATGTAAAATATATCGGTGGAAAGGCCACACTTTTAACGATTACTTGCTGGAATGAAGAAATCGTTTTCAATAATCACTTGGTGCACTCTCTCATCAGGAAACTCATCCAAAGTCTTACTCACTCACCCGATATAATAAAGAAAAAAATCATCCCGCGAACGGCGTAGCGCTGAAGGCGCCACTGCGCGATGTGAGCGTGAGTCGATTTAGAAAGATTATGAGTCGGCGAGTCACGCGCGCACGGAGACGCGATTGCGTCGCCGGCGCCAAGGGAACAAGAGAAATATTAAACAGACTTGTTTTCTCGTAAATCAGTTAGAAATTCCCCTCGGATAAGGGAGTCGTCCGCGGGAGGGCCGGGACTTTGAGAGGTGGCTGGCTGGCAACCCCACCGGATCTCTAATGACACCCCCTCCGGTCCCTCCGTGGCCGCAATTCATCCTCGAACTGGCATTCACGCGGTGTCCTTGACTTCTTGATACCCTAAACGCCAAGTTCTTTCCTTTCCTCTCTCTCTCTCTCTCTCTCTCTCTCTGTCGCGCGACACGGAATTTCCGCGCGGCTCCAAACACAGAACACTCCCCGTAGCGGCTCAGGTCGCGGCTGCGAAAAACAGCTGCTTCGTAGACACCTCGTCTTCCTTCTCCCTCCTTCCCTCTCCTACCCGCTGCCGCCCTCCGTGATTATGGATATGCGTTAAATTCCATTTAAACGCGTGACTAATGTTTCGGCGTCTCCGACGGGTATTTGCAGTAGCGTAGGAAAGCGCAGGCTGTTCTTTCTCGCAACTCGATCGACTGACGAGATGGCAATCAATCTCTTTTACGGTCTCGTTCAAGTTTTGTCGAGGATTAGGTGCAGAAGGAGTGGATCCGCGCGATCGCGCGAAGGATCCTGGCGGTGACGCGCAAGAAAACCACGACTCGTTAATTTGTCATCCTGAAATGCGGCTCTCTTTCTCGCTCCCTCTCTCTCTCTCTCTCTCCCTCTCTCTCTCTCTCTCTCTCTCTCTCTCTCTCTCCCTCTCTCTCTCTCCCCCTCTCTCTCTCTCTCTCTCTCTCCCTCCCTCCCTCTCTTTGTCGCAAAGCGCGGTGGGTCCGCTTCGTGAGAATTTGTCGACGGTGCCTCTTGTTTTCTCTGCGCCGTTTGGAGGAAGACAAACTTTCCGAATTTATAGGGATTAGATCGCGCGTGGATGTAGAAGGGTCGATGCAAAACAGTATGAAGGTTGATATATATATATATATATATATATAACTCTCTAACGCAAAGCGAGAGATTCGTCAAAATTTCCCGCGGCGGTTTCCACGTTCTTTCTCTCCCTCTCTGTCTCTCTCTCTCTCTCTCTCTCTCGATCTCTCTCGATCTCTCCCCTGGTTTTTTCGTTGATCAACGCGTCAATCGGCTCGCAGGTTTCGCGCAATTTCGTGGCAGACGAGAGCTATCCCTCGAACATCAAATCAACACGAAACATACGAACGAGAAAAAATCCCTAAGTTAAACATAGCGCAGGCTTGTCCTGTTCTCAAAAATCCCACGGGCGATTCGATTTACGATCCTACGATGGAAACTGGCTGTCGTCGGAAGGGGGTGACAGGAGAGGACCGGGCCGCTCGGATACGGACGGAGGGGCGGGGGGTGAGAATTTCCTTAGGTTTCCTAATTATCGAATTCCACTCCGAATCTGTTGTCCAATTACCAAAGTCCAGCCCATTGTGCGCGGACGTCGGGGTAATAAAGGAAATAAAGGATTGCGGGCATAAAATATCCGCGCGGAAAAAGGGGCAGCCTTCCGCGCGGGAGAAGGGGACGCGAGCTCCTCTCGGCGCTCGCGCCGACGAACGCGAGGAGATGGGACTGACATCCGGTTGACGGCCGGAAGAACAGCATCGAAGAGAGCGGGCGCGCCCGGACAGATGCGCGCGTATCATTTATGAGCGCGTGTACGCGCTCTCGCGCGCTCGCCCCGATGTCAGCGCTCGCAGCTCCCATTGTTTCAAGACTTTTATAATTGGGGGAGAGAGGCGGTCAGTCGCATTAATGCGCCCACGGAAGACCGCGTTGGCCAACTTTTCAATGGAATCGTAATTACACGTTCGCTAGGTAGGCACTACCTTGCGCTTTCTCGCTCTCTCCCTCAAACTCGCTTTCTCTCTTTCCCTCTCTTTCTCTTTCCAGGCATTCCCGCTCGCTCGCTCGATCTCGCTCTCTCCCATCGCGCGCGCATTTCCTGTTTTTGTCGTCTGCCTTTCTCTCCTCCCCCTGCCCTTTTTTCTCTCTCCTCTCTCTCTCTCTCGCGCGCGCGCGCGCGCGCTGTTCTCTCTCCTGTATCCGTCGGTCGTCGCGTTGCGTTCTCGCATTCTCCTCGTTTTTCTTCCGCGCCGTCACGATTATATTACGTCGCTTTCAGCTCTTTCGTTACCGTCGGTTTTTCATTATTGTCGTCTTTCAATAGTCTTATATTGCATTAAGCTTTCGGTACGTTTGCGAGAGAATGAATATATACTTTGATCGTTCAATGACGGCGCAGGTAATGCGAGAGCGTTACACGTGATACACGTTATCGCGCGCGCGCGCGCGTTTTATTCGTAAGAAAGTATACACGTGGTGAAATAAATTTCAATACCAATCACGCGTGTGATTATGCGTTTGCACGTAATGATAAAAAGTGATATACACACACACACACACACACACACACACCGGCGCATACATGTATTCACGCTCGGATCATACATCAACTCGACGCGAATTAACGATAGACTCCGCGATCGCGATTCCATACTGAAACCTTGCGCGAAAATACATTTCCTTTTCCGGGGCAGGGGCGGGCCGCGTTAACGGAAACAAACCGTTATGAAAATGTTCCGTAAATAGAAGCATGACCGAACGCGATGTGGTTTTGCGGTCTCCACCTTTTGCCGTACCTGGTTTCGACTTTCAAGAGGGTGGCGGGCTAGGCCGGGAGGGATTATAGAGCTTTGCCAGGATATCAATTATAACCAGAAACAGTTATTCTGTGCACCGAAACCCTTTCTGCCCCTTTCTGCCCCTTTCTGCCTTCCCCCTGCCATCCGTTGCTGCACCGTCCCGACCATTCCTAATCCTCTGTAAATTATATTATTTTCACTGTTTGTTTACCAGCCTCCCTATTCTGTACCCGTCCGCGCAGGATTTGCGGCGACTTTCCGGCTTTTGCCGTGTCTCACCCTTTCTCAGCACCCGGCACCGTATTAAAATCATTTCCCGGAACGCCATTTCCTCCGAAAATCTCGCCTTCCGCCTTATATCGATTCGCGCGGCTGCTTCGCGACGCGATCGCGAGGTGTCTTACGAGGTGGATCGTGTCTCACGATAATCCGCCGCAGGATATTACGAGCGGGATATTAAGCCAATCAACTATACTTGTGTGATCTTTCAGCCCGAATCGCCATCAGAAATTAGTAGCGCAATTTGTGTCGATTCTGTTTGCAAATTGCGACACTCTCTGTCCGCCACTCGCGCCGCGCTGATTATACCCGCGATGATTCTCAGATTCGCTCGGTATTTCCCGATGTGTTATCTCTAATGTTAAGTCCGTCCGACGTCTCGCGACGACCACCACCGCCGTGAGGGCGAAGGTCGTGTTCCCCGAAAAAAATGCGATACACGCATACAGTTCTTTTCCGCGCGCTACACCTTTTAACGCCCTTATTTCCCCCGACGTCGTGTTCCCGGACACGAGCTGCCCTATTATGCAAATGTACGAGGTGAAACGACCTGGACCTGGCCATGATCGCTCGGAGACAACCCCCGCGCTCCCCTGGGAGTAGTTTACACTCTGCGCAAGGCGGTGGTCGTGGAGGAAATGGGCTGCGTGCCGCGATACACGCGTACAAGCGCTCGCAGATGCTCGTATTTACCGACTTCGTGGGAATTTCGCGTTAATGCAACGCCGCTCGATAATCAGGGAGCTTCGCGGACGCGCGAAGCTGTTTCGACCGCTCGAGTCCGATCGTCATCGGTTGTATAATTGCGATGGCGCGATCTCGCGATTATTCCGCGTCCGGCAGCGTCCGGCGGCCGTGCGGTTGAACAAACCACTCGCATTGTTGTTGCAGCCCCGCGTTGGCATATCGCGGATACATTCTTATCGCCCGCATCGTTGTGTCTCGGCTTGTTAGAAAAGAAAGTTGCACGTTGCACTGTAGCAAAAATCCACGCGCAAGGCACGGCCGGCGACGTCGTGCGTCATAACGGTACGTTTATAGACGCCCGTAGGTGTGTGACGTCGGTGGATATCTATGCACCTAGCTGGCGGTCAGATACGCCGGAAAGAGGGTCTCCGTAGGAGCGGATAAGAGAGACACAGGAGAGGATGAAGCAGAGCGATGAGGTGGAGGAGGAAGAGGAGGACGAGGAGAGAAGGACGAGTGAGAATTCACCGGTAGACACTCGACGGAGGAACGGTGGGAGTGTTGTTGGGGTGATAGCGAGCGGGGGTGGGTGTTTACTTTTGGTGTTGGGCAAGTAGCGCCCGGCATGCATGGTTCCCTCTGATAGCAAACACTGAGTATCGATCAGTATGACTCTGGTAAACAACTATTGTAGAGTAGTATAGTATAGAATAGGCTGCGCGACCCCTCGCCCCGCCGCCGACTGTCCCCCACAACGGCGCCCCAACCCCGCTGGACCCCTCCCCCTCGCCGACGTCGCCCTGCTCGGCGTCGCATAACCCCTTCGTTTCTGTATGCCAACCCTACGTCCACCCGCTCCTATCCGCAACAACGCCGCCGTGTACTCGCGATATGCCTGCTTACGTGTCGAGCAGGGCCGCCGATTCTCGCCTCTGCAAATTGTACGGGAAAAGACGACTCTGTGTGCCGTATCGCCGGGACGGTTTTAGACAACAGGTGATTTTTGTTTGCGGCGATAAGCTGCACCGCCTAAGGAGAAAATGGTCTCGGGGTTTCATGCGCTGACAAGGAAGACGAGAGGAAAAATAAGATGTATTTTAAATGATAGGGGAGAGAAGAAAGAGAGAGAGAGCGAGAGAGAGAGAGAGAGGAGTAAAGAGAACCTGAAGTCGTTATTTAATAAATTATCGACTTATCTCGTTAGCGCGTTAAATTGCTCTTAGCGAATTTAAACGCTTCATGTTGAAATGCAACTCGTAAATAATAAATACATTGTATCATACGTTATCGCTTGTTTTAAATTCTTTAGGCATCTTACAACTTTAAACGATCACTTTGTACGAATTTCTGTGGAAATAATTCGCGAAATAGCTCTTGTCGTACACGATAAGCCTTTAGTCATTATTAATTTTCCCCCCGTGCCTTTTCATTATTGAGGCAAAAATTTTCTCCTTCTGAGAATTCCGTGGTTAAGTACCGTTGTATATTTATCCCGGGGAGAATTATTAATGCCGCGTACGGTGGGGAGAGAGGTATAAATTTAGGCGCAAGTAGTTTCAGACGCGTGTAGTCCAGCGTGTAGTCCAGGTTATTGACTTTGATATTGAACGTACGGGATGTTACGCTTATGAGCGAGCGGTTGCTTGTGTCGCTAGCTGCATCTATCTATATCGTAAACTCTTCGAATGCCATACGGAAGATGCTCTATACCTAGCCTAACGAAAGAGGAGAATTTTCACCGGGCCGATAGTTTCTCACGATAGCTCTCGAAAGCGATGTATTTTAAGAGAAGCCACACATTTTTTTCGCGACGTACAATTTTGACCGGTGACTTGTCGCGGAGCAGCTTTCAAAATAGACGGCGATTTTCCACCGCTACCGCTCGGTTAATAAATTGTGCACGCACCGTTTAAAAATATTTCACAGCGGGATAAGTCCGTCCCTGATGTGGATGCTAATCATCTTGGCGAAGGGTGTCTGAAATTGTCGCCCCGTGGCGCAACTCCCAAGCTCAGCAACCCCTGCGATTCACCCTAACGGCTCGCTTAACCAAACAACCTTGATAAATTATGCAAAAATCAACAACACTACGAAATGCATCTCCCATGCTACGGCTGGGACGACACGAGTCTGCTGTTACGGCATTCCGAACTTTTTCGCTCTTTCCGTGTTGGACGATGCGCGCGAGCGTAACTTCCGCCCAATTCGCACATGGCTCCCGATTAATTAGACGCGTGGACAGTCTGCAATAATAAACCGTGTCAATAAATTATCGTAAACAATACATCTCGATCTGTATTAATGCTAATTTACGATTTTAGAAAGGTATTTTTTTTTTCTTTTTTTTTTTTCACTTTTTCGTTTCATTTCATTTGTATTTTTTAACGATTGCGTAAGATACAATTAGATTAATGTTGAAAAACAATTGTCGCGAGCTATTCTCTGATATCTATTTTTCCGATAATAATAAACAACGAGAAATAGACAGGTGAAATAATAACAAGTCTCTATGACAGCAATTTCAGGCGTAAATAGGCAATCGTTACAATATTAAAACGCAGAGCATAGCGAGGGCAATAATTCCACAAATATCCATTATTAATCACCCTTTCATACTCATAAACTCGTCAAAAATTCGTCGTTCGCCGAATTGTCATCCACTCGTGGGGAAAGCCACGAGTCGGTCGCGTCACACGCTAAAAAGAGATAAAGAGAGATGGAGGATATACACGTAAAATTGGTTTACAGCCTTTTACAGGACGTTCGCTACATTTTACGCATTTTATTAAAAAATTCTGACGAAATATGATTTTATTACCACGCGGCAGCCGCTCTGCGTTAGAGGCTTTCGCGTCATTCGTGTATCGACGCGTACCGCGCCGCGCCGCGCCGCGCCTCGCCTTGCCTCGCCTCGCCTTGCCTCGCCTCGCCTCGCCTCGCCTCGCCTCGCCTCGCCTCGCCTCGCCTCGCCTCGCCTCGCCTTGCCTCGCCTCGCCGCGCCACACCGCGCCGTGCCGCGCCGCGCCGCGCTGCGCCGCGCCGCGTCGCGCCGCGCCGCACCGCACCGTGCCGCGCCGTGCCGCGATGCGACGCGACGCGACGCGACCCGTCAAATCCGCGAACCAATAAATGAATATAACCCACGCGTGAGAATAAAATCCGTCGCTAAACTGCGCAACAGGTGTTAGAGGTTATTGACAATCTTTTCATCAGGATGACGGTGTTTGTGCGATATCTCGTCGAATATCGACACCGACAATTTCCCGGCGCACAAAGTCCGACCCGATACGCTGTTTATTAAACCAGATATCATTTTTTTCATATTCGATTCTCCCTCTCGCTTTCTCCCGCACTCTCGCACTCGCTCTCTGTTGGTTCTGGAGTTCCGCCCGGGCACGAAAGCGAGCTCAAAATTAGGACAGTTCGACGCGTATGTCGGCGAATATGTCAATAATTTTTACCGACGCCAAATTCCTACCAATAACGCACACGGTGCGTCAAACAAATCTGACATGTATCTTTCTGTATTCTTCATATCATGTATCTGAGTGTCTTCATATATCGGCGAAGAAGGAGAAAGTGAGAAAGAAGAAATAGATTTCGCTGGTATGTGCGATCGAGGAGTCTCACTCCCGTCTCCGTCTCCCTCATTGCTTATCGGCGGGGTGAAAGAAAGAAGCGCTCGAGCGCACTTCTCCTCACACGTCACATCTCGCGACTTGGAGATTAATTGACAAAGCCGCCGGGAAGCTCAAGAATCACGCTTCTGCATTAACCGTTGCAATAAATTCTCACGATGCACCCGTGTGAGCGGCCTCGCATACGCGTATTGACACGCTGCTGCAGCCTGGAAACGGTTGTCGCGTTTCCAATGCGATCCTCTAAGTGCAAGTTGCTCGTCGCGAAAATGGGGTAGTATGTATCTTCAATCACCCGCTATTCCCGGCATCTCTTCCTCTTCATCAGAGAGCGTTATCAATACCGGCGTCACGCTCTCGGTATTGTGTCGTGGTTCGGTACCGTCACCAGAAACAACGCGAACAACAACAACAAACAACAACAAACTAGCCCGCTATGAAGTCTGCGGCGCACTGTCCGTACTCTGTCTGCCTGTCTGCCTGCCTGCCTGCCTGCCTGCCTGCCTGCCTGCCTGCCTGCCTGCCTACCCACCTACCTACCTACCCACCTACCTACCTACCTATCTACCTGCCTACCTACCTACCTACCTACCTACCTACCTACCTACCTACCTACCTACCTACCTACCTACCTACCTACCTACCTACCTACCTACCTACCTACCTACCTACCTACCTACCTACCTACGCGCGACCTGCTTTCTCGACATTGTCGCCAGCCCATCTTCAGTTATCATGTTGATTATAGCCATGACAGTTTCTATCTTACCCGTTGTATGTTCTCTCTCGGTGGGAAACTTTGCTGCCATTTTATATAATCTTGACGAAGATGAGGTGCTTAGAGCGACTATAGCTTATCAGATCAAGATATATAACGATATATATAGGTACACAGAGAGAACGATTTAGTTGAATTTAACAAATGCTTATTTGGAATAGTCGAAATAAATTTTTTGTTTGATCGAACGAAGTTTCGTTTGACGCAACAGAAATATTTGGTTGCAGCTTAGTTCCAACGAAATGTTTTTGTTGCGTCAAACAAAATTTTGTTCGATCAATCAAAAAATTTATTTCGACTATTCCAAATAAGCATTTGTTAGATTCAACTAAATCGTTCTCTCTGCGTATATGTCGCGTCTCCGTGAGCACGACTCAAAAATACCAAATCTCTGTCTCATGTAGCAATCTTGCAAAAATTTTCAACAGGAAGAACCGAAGAAGGGGATCTACGAAATAGTGTGTGTGTCACAGTCGAAGTTTCCGTTCAAATTCTTAAAATAGTACGTGTCGGAGATATTTTAAAGTTGCTGACCCGTCTTTCGCTTCCACCGTAAATTTTTTTGAAGAACGTCGTTCCTCTTGCGGAGATGCGAGATGTCGATAACTGCGCACGACGCGAGCCTGTAAACAACATAATAACGTTAATGCTTCGGATTCGTTAACGGTAGCGGCAGAATAAAATTTTCTTACATGCTGTAAAATTATATGGTTACGTCGTAGCAAGACAAAATAGTCTGGCGATCTCAGGCGGGAGAGATCGAGCGATTGTAGATTGGTTTCCATTAATATTTGGTCACGTTGCAAATGAGGGACGAACGCGCATCGAAAGCTATTCGAGGGTGGTTCAAGCGAGAGGATGGGAAATTATGCTGAGCATGATGAATACATCAGAACAGGTCGGCTTTAGTCTGGTCTTAGGAGTAGGTCGAATCGATAACAATAACTACATGGACATCTATACTCCTACCACATACGATGTCAGAGCTTCGTTTACGATGAAGGGACTTTGTCAGTTCTGTACATGCAGCGTGTTCCAACATTTAGAATGTGATCAAGTCATTTGAAACGCGCATGCAAATGCAGCTGATTTAAATTTCGGGTTTTGCGAAAAAAGAAAGAATACGATCGAAAGGAATCATCCGAAAGAGACCGGACCCAAAGCCATCCACTTCTGAGACTATGGCATGAACAATACGAGATTAAGTGAGTAGAGAATAAGAAAAAAGGAGAACAATCAAAAAATTGAAAAATTCACAAAGACACCCTGCTGCCGTGAAAAACGCAGCTCATACGGGACAAGTTGCACGAAAAGAAAAAGAAAATTAAAATTCCTATACAAATTGGAAAACACAACCGTGTGGATCAGCACGCCGGACGATGCTCGGCGAAGCGCGCTGCGGCGCAACCGACAGGACTGCCTCTCTCCGGAGAGCCAAGAAACACCCACGCTAACCGAACGAGGGAGAGAGAGAGAGAGGAGAGGGGAAAAGAGAGACAGAAAAAAGAGAGAGAGAGAGGGGGAGAGAGAGAGAGAGAGAGAGAGAGTGAGAAAGGGAGAGAGAGGGAGAGAACACGAGAGCGCGAACCGTCTAGATGGAGACGGAGGGTCACCCTGCGAGAGTGCCGTGGTAACACACGTGCGAGGAGGACGCTCGGTGCTGGAGAGACGAAGAGGAGGCCGTCGAACGGAGGGAGACTCTGCGCGACGTCGACGGGAGCGAGACGCCGCGATGGTCCTCACAATGCGCCGACTCAGTAGCCGCGTGCTCGCCGCGGCCGGAGGGTTTCGCGGCTAAGCGGTGCCGAGCGTCGCACAGTCGCGACGGCAGCCACCGGCGCGCGGTATACCCCCTTTTCTTCAAACCAGACGCAACCCCGCACCGACGTTCGGCGCACGTTTTGCCTGTCCTCCACGACGGCGAGGGAACGTTGCCTCAGGTTGCGAGAGAGAGAAAGAGAGAGGGTGTCCTCCGCGGCCGCCCGCCGCCTCCAACCCCCTCCGGCATTCACCCCCGGAGAGTGAGAGCGAGAGAGAGAGAGAGAGAGAGAGAGAGAGGGAGGGAGGGAGAGAGAGAGAGTGAGTGAGTGAGAAAGAGGGAGGGAGCGGAAGGGGGAGAGAGAGAGAGAGAGAGAGAGAGAGAGAGAGAGAGAGAGAGAGAGAGAGAGAGAGAGAGAGAGAGAGAGAGAGAGAGAGAGAGAGAGAGAGAGAGAGAGAGCGTGAGAAAAGAAGAAAGAGGGAGGGAGAGGGAAAGGGTGGAAAAGAGAAATCTGCGTCTTCGGGAAATCGGTAGCTCTCCTTTCATCGGGGTCGCTCGTCAACTTCGACGGCATTCGACGAGAGCCGGCATCGTTCTTCAACTTCGTGACGGTGCACGTGGCGCGTGCGGCACGCGGTGCTTCGAAAGAAAGACAGATAGATAGGTAGACGGATAGGTGGGTAGGGTAGTAAGCACAAGCTAGAAAAGTCGCGAGAGAGAAGGGCGTGAGGACGACAGAGGGAGTGAGGGGAGAAAGAGAGAGAGAGAGAGAGAGAGACAGAGAGAGTGAGTGAGGCAGAGCAACATAGAGGTGCAGGGGAGGAGAGAGGCGAAAAAGGGAGAGAGGTGGCAGAGAGACAGAAATCTAGAGGGGGCGGGCGGGAGGAGAGGAGGGTAGAGAGGAAAAGAAACGGAGCACGAGGAGAGAGCAGCTACGCACCGGCGGGAAAGAGGAGTTGACGAAAGCGAAGCAAACGGAGTCTCCTCGTATCTTCCTTCTGTTTCTTTCTTGTCAATCTTATCACGTAAAGAAGGACGGAGGAACCGACGGTCACGAGCGAGTCGGCGAGGAGGAAGCGGGACATGCTGGAACCACGCTGGAGACCCGTCCAGGTAGCCTTACTCACCCTGCAACACCTCTTCAATGCACTGCCTATGTCATCCGATGTCAGATGCCTGCCTGCGAATGCTCGTTCACTTAATGCACTTGCGTCATAGAAATATCCTCTGCCTGTCTTTACCTCTCTCTCTCTCTCTCTCTCTCTCTCTCTCTCTCTCTCTCGCTTTCTACGTGTGAATGTTACTAAATGTTTCTGTTTCTCTCTCATTCTTATCCCCCTGTTTCTCTTTCTCTCTCTCTGTCTTTCTCCCTCTGGCTCTCTCTCTCTCTCTCTCTCTCTCTCTCTCTCTCTCTCTCTCATTCTCCGCTCGATCGCTTGCCTGTCTCGCTATAGCTGTCACACTTTTTGTCACCGGCTTCGTATTCGCCACCCTTACCACCCGCGCTCTCTTTGCATCGTGCTGCACCCGCCGTCAGACCGGTGACAGCCACGTGCCATCGGCGCTCTCCTTCGCGCACTGTTACTCCAATTTGCAGTTTTCCTTTCATACGCTTCCCGTTGGGCGCGCACTCTTTTGTACGCGGTTTATCACTCTTCGCTTCGATTCGTGCTGAAGGTACAATCGCGCGGAGCCCTCGTTTGCTCGTGTGTCTCTGGAATGTAGCTTCTTCCGGCCAGGATAGACATGTTCTCGATCGAGTTTCGGGACATTGTCCCGACGGGCCTGCAGCTTCAGAAGCGTGTTTTAGCTTCAAGCTTAGACAGTCACTTTTGTGTCTCCTCGCTCCCCTCGTCGCTACGTGTGATTGTTTAGCAGCTCGGTCTCACCACGACGCACGTCGTTTCCGCACGCTCTTTCCGCAACTCTGCTCGCGCTCCTCTTCTTATTGTCTTACAGTGCGTTTTGTCGTATCGCTGATTAAGACTGCGTCAAGTAACGCAATTACATCGGTTCAAGTCGTCCGAGAATTCATGGACAGTCCTCTGCCTGTGGGCCTCCGTATATTTTAGAATTTACGTTATGCGACTGTGTGTGTGTGTGTGTGTGTGTGTGTGTGTATTCCAAAGTTCGATGAGCTACCGTTGAGCTTGAGGCATCCTAGAGTGCGTGGCACGGTTCCGTCGCTATTAATCTTATAAATTACGTTGTAAATATGGACATCGGGATTTATAGAGGTGCGAGAGCACGGACGGTGTACGCGAAAGCAGCGGGTATTTCGCGCGATTTACTTTAATCGAATTTAGGTCGTGACGAAAATAGCCAGGACGCGAATGGAGATTATAGCGCGGTACAAATTTCAGACTAATCGATCAGTCTTGCAAGAAACGCGCGTTCGACGGTATCTGTCATTCCTTATTTACAGCCTCGCTCGACTTTCATACACACACACACACACACACACACACACACACACACACACACACACACACACACACATAGACACACATTCGACTTAAATACATCGAATACTTTTCGAGGTTTCGGTTTGCGCGCGCACGCTCGCGTGCCGCGAGAATATCGTCCGCTAAATATCTCGCATCACCCGCTTCCCTCCTCTCTCGATTCGACAACGGTGAGCAAGGTGTCGCTGCCAAAACAGCCGGGTACCGGTGGATCGGCTCGCAGAACGACGCGTTATCGCGTTATCGTCTCGGCAAACAGCTGCCAAGATGCGCGGATGATTCAGCGCGCTGAATGATGATTCTTCGGCTAATGTTAAACAAATTAAGCGCGACGTTCGCGTAATGCAGACAAATGTTCTTTGCTTCGAGAGATTTCCCGATTGATCTTGCGGGCCTCTGCCGGCCGCAGTGATATTCGTGGAAATGACACTTTAACGATCGTGACAAGACAAATAGGCGCGCCGGACAAGCCGAATGGCTGGTCAAATAAATCTCACTACACCGACCCAAGATTAACTACGCTCGAGTCACTAAATACGTACCTGCCGTGCTACAGAAAGCTTTTGCGCTAAAGCGCATTTTTCCGAAAATAATCTTGGCAGCGGCGCGCCGTCTTTGAAACCGCCTGGAGTCCCGAGTAATCTAATATCGTATGAATCACCGTGCGCCATTGGCTGAGGAAGTCCAACGACTTGTTTCGAAATGCCTCTGACAGGCTGACAAAAATTCCTATTTCGTGTTTCGCCGGCCGTCACGCAACCGCCGCGTGACGTACGTTCCGCCGCTAGGACTTTGCTACCACGCGACCAACTTCAAACAAAGTGATCAAATGGAGAGATCTCAGTGATCATCGCTCACGTTCGCGCGCGTTGCAGCCCGACCACTTTGCGCGAGGCGCGTTGGCCACATTGTGAAACGGTGCGGCGTCTGCTGCTTATAATCACCGGTAGCATCCGGCTTTTCGAGTCGCGCCATGCAAATTCCGCCATCACCGATGGCGCGCGATGACAGTATTTAGAATGTCCGTCTGTGGACGGACAAAACGCATGATAAAACAAACACGTGTCGCCACGTCGAGTCGTTTAGTTTAGTTTAGCGCAGCGAGGAGCAGCGCCGTCGCGCTTCTATTTCGAGAGACTTTAGCCGAGAGTGCTGACACTGCCGCGTTTCTCGAGCTTTTTTTCTCCAAATCATAAACATATTATAAGACAACCACCGGGGGGGGGGAAGGGGGGGGGTGATGTTCGTCGGCACGAGACGATCCGCGGGGGATCGGGCCGGTCGCGCGCTTCTTTCAAGATGCTTTCCATCCGGTTCGCCGCTGAGCGCTCGCTGCGCGACGGCGATCGCCGGCGCTGCATGTAATTTTAGCGGGGAACGTAATGTAATTCCCGCGAAAGAACGCGGCGCAGCCGATACTCGAGTTTACAGTGACAATCGGCCTTTAAATTCGACACCGGGATCATCCGCTCCTTCCACTCGTTCGCACGAAACATCGGAGATGGCATCGTCGCGCAATCGAAGGGGCGAGAGAGACGGGAGGGCGACGGCAGTTACGCTTCAATCGGGGAACGCTCCATGTTACCTGGGAATAGGGGTGATTTTTTCAGAAGTGTATAGCCGATAGGAGTAGTCGGGGGTTCCCGTTGAGGGTTGTGTGTGGGTGGTTGGTCTACGAGAGACCGTAGAAGTCCCGGGTGGTGTAGTAGGTGGAACACTAGAGACGGAGGCGGTCCTACCCTGCTTGGGGGCGTTAAAGAAGCGGGTGGGGTTGGCCACCCCCGCACGTCACAACCCTTACACCCCGCGTCTCCGGGAGTTACCTCCCCCGTCCCCTTCCCCCCCTGCCCCAGCCGGTCCTCCCGCGCCGGTGCCCCCCCGGATCTCTTCGATCCCATATTCGCCAATCAGCCGACCCATCCTGCTCTTCGGCACCCTCTACCGACGAAAGTTGCCGGCGGCGCGCGGCCATCTGGTTCTCCGGCTTCTCCTCCGGCTGACCGTCGATTTCTTCAAAATTCGAAGATCAGCCCGGCGAGAGCGCGGGAGACGCGCGGCGCCAGGCCAGGCCAGCAGTTGAGCCGAGAGAGAGAGCCGGGCTGTGTGAGCGGCCGCGCGAGGCGAGGCGAGGCGAGGCGAGGCGAGCTTCGTTCGCGGCGGACGGCGGACCATGAGGAAGACACGTATTTAAGTAGCAGCGCGCGCGCGCGCGCGCGCGCAGCGGGCGTCGCGCGATAACCCACCGTGCGCGTCCGCGTATTCCGCGCTTGATCGATTCTGTGCCGTCGGGAAGTGTTTTGTGCGCGATACAGGCCGGCTGGCCTCCGCGAGCCGCGAGAGAATCGGGAATCGCGTCGTAGCTACGGCTGGTGACTTCGGCCTGGCTGTCACGCCTTCTTCATGGTCGCGCCGGGACGACCAGGCCGACACCAGGCGGCAGAGGGTGGTGTGCGTCAATCGTGATATATATTTCGCATCATCCCCGCCACCTTGGTGGCTTCGCCCATTTTCTCACCTCCTCCGCTGGTTCAGACGTACGTGCAGAATACGCGCGCGGATACACACACATACACATACATACACACACACACACACACACACACACACACACACGCACACACACACCTACGGTGCATACACGGACGAAGTGCAGCGGGAGCTAACACAGCTGCGACGGCATAACCCCCCCGTTTTCGCGCTTGCTTGGCACGGCACAGCATCCCTCTTCGGCCACTTCCGGCCAGACCAGGCTCCGCCCACTTTTATATTAATCACGTCTTGGTTCGCTCCTGGCTTCTGTTCTCCATCTTTCTTCCCCAGTGAGCGATTTCCTACCGCGGACGCCTGGGAACCACACCTTTGCCCGTTGGCTTATTCATGTCCCGGGCTTGCGACGCGAGCCTCGACGTCTCTCTCTCTCTCCCTCTATCCCTCTATTTTTCCACCCCCTTTCCTCGCCTTGCCGTCTCTCCTTCTCTTCTCCTCTCTCTTTCTCTCTCTCTCTCTCTCTCTCTCTCTCTCTCTCTCTCTCTCTCTCTCTTTCTCTCTCTCTTTCTCTCTTTCTCTCTCTCTTTCTCTCTCTCTCTCTCTCTCTCTCTCTCTTGGCCGATCTCGCGGAAATACAACGACGATGCGCTCTAGACGTGACGCTGCAAGGCTGATGGAGATATTCACATAGCCGTTCGCGGGCGAGCTCGCGTTGGCTTTTCGAACGCTTCGCAAAGACGTATAGTTCGATTAATTTATATATGGCTGGTCGCGGTGATAACAATGTTCCGTCAGAGTGTGAACGAGTCAATTTTGCACTCAGCAGCTGCAGTCGCGTCTCTCTTGACGCGACCGCGAGGGCCGACGAGAGAGGGAAAGTGAGAGAGAGAGAGAGAGAGAGAGAGAGAGAGAGAGAGAGAGAGAGAGGGCTTTGTGAATTGGAATCCCGCTATATCGACGGCTATGTTGTCGGCAGTATCGCGAATTATCTCTCCCCCGTTCTCGTCTGCAACTTCGAATCCTCCTGTAATGAATTGGGACGGCGCGGCATTGTCCCGAGTCAACTGCCGATGAACTTTTCCACTCGGAGAATTTGTCATGATATTCCCGGCTCTCGATCGCTTTGTATCCCCCAACGCTCTCGATACTCCCGCGACGCGTTGATCGCGCGACGGACGCTCGATGACGGTTTCTTTTTTCTTTTCCTTTTTTTTTTTTTTTTTTCCATTTTCGAGAGCACTCGCACGTTTCGAGGCATCTCGGCTGAAGACGGCCACTCGGCGCGGTGAGAGCCCGGCGAGAGAAAGGGCGAATCGCGGTGACTGCGGCGTTCGTGCGTTCGGTGGCGGCGTAATGAATAATAACCTGTTATTATTACCAGGCCGAGCAATAAACACGCAGCCCGCGAGCGCGCGCGCTCTCCCGCGCCGCAATAAGGCTCGTCACGCATAGGCACGACATTTGTTTCCGCGCGTGGAGTGTGCGGGCTGTTACGAGAATGCCACCTTCCTACAGATATTGGCTCCATTGTTGCACGTTGTGTGTATCGTGACTGCTTCTCCAGCGTTTCCGCCCCGTCGCGACCACTTTACCGCCGCTTCGTCCGCCACTTGGCTCTCTCTCTCTCTCTCTCTCTCTCGCTCTCTCTCTCTCTCTCTCTCTCTCTCTCTCTCTCTCTCTCTCTCTCTCTCTCTCTCTCTCTCTCTCTCTGTCCTTCCTCCCTTTCCCTCGTCGATATTCCACCTCGTGTCTCTCTTCGCTTTTAATTTCTCCTGCGACACCTCCGTCGCCACGTCGAGCGCCGACGGCGACGTTGCGTCCGTCGTTGAACAGTTGGCGACATTCGGCTGGGTTGTGTTTCGGGTGTTTCGACTCGACGACGGAAGCGCGCGTGTCCGCCGAACCCAACGATGATTGTCTCTCGCTACACGAAATCAAGATCGATCCGGCACGATGGCTCTTCCGCGCTGGCCGGCGACTCTTGTAATTTTTATTACACGTGCGGGTAAAAAATGAAAGGGAAAGATCCGCACTTGTTAGTAGGTACAATGTTAGCATGAGATATCCATCGTTACACATTCTATGTCGTGACCACCGTTTCCCGACCTACCACACCTTACTGCTCCCTTTTTAACGTCGCGCTGCACAGAGAAAGAGAGAGAGAGAGAGAGAGAGAGACCCGCTGTTTTCACCCCAGAGATCTTACTCGTAGCGTGCTAGGCCGACTATAACACGCGTTACCTACCGGCGAACCGGCAGACCGAGGGAAGCTCTCCCCTCTCCCGAAGGCGAAATCGCAAAGTTCAAGTCGGCGAAAGTTCATCGTGACGTCTATCGATTGTCCCCACGCGCGACTCCTTGCTTCGTTAAATGGACATTGTGCGAAGTGTCGTCGCGCGGAGCCTCGTCGAGAGTTACCTCTGTTGCTTTTCAGCGAGACAAAGCGGAACATCCGCGCGAGATTGCCTCTCGCGCGCGTTTCCCAATTTCGACGATTCCGACGATTGCCGGGGCGATTTTTGTCGCTCGCATCGGGCGAAAATGTGCCGCGGACGAAATTAGCGGCGGCGGCGGCGGCGGCGGCGGCGAGGCGAATCGGCCGAATTCCTATAGCCCGGTTCATTTTGTCGCGATAATACGCATTCCATGTCGTTCCGGCGGCGCGTGTACGGCAATGCATCATCGCCCACGCGACGGGTATTTGTCAATAGAAACAGGCATCGACGCCGCAACCGCGGCAAGTATACGTCAATATACATAACGGCCGGCTGTTGACTTGTTACGTTGTCGAGTACCGCCGATGATTCGATGATTTGCCGATCCGTGACTACCCCCGTGTCAAATATGCCCCGCGGCTGTTCTCGCGGCCGCGTTAACACGGAGAACGCCGGCCGTTCATTTGCGATCGGCGCGCTAACGCGCGCGCGTCGTTACATTAGATTATCAATCCCGCGATTGTGATGCGCCGACGGTTTGTACTTGGACTCGTTACGCCGCCGCGGTAATGGCCCTCCTCCTCCCTCTCGTCGCCGCGACAATTTCGCCAACGCCCGCTTCCCGTCTCCGCCCGCCGCGCGCGACACGCACCCTCGCGATCGCGACTGACTGGGAATCGCGAGGATTCCCGCTCATTCTGTGTGTGAGATGACGTTTCTCGTGTCGTTTTACACACACACACACACACACACACACACAGAGAGACACATGAATAAATGACAAATTAGCGCAGGAGACGCAGTCCCTTTTCCAACTTGGAATCCCGCTGCTCGAGTCGACCGATTATTCGCTGTCGATACCGATTCGCGCGATCGAGCGCACATGTGCGCAAATTTCGTTCGGCAAATTTCGCGTCGCGTCGCGTCGCGTCCCGTCATCATTTCAGCGCGATCGTCAACACCGCGAGGAGCGCGATGCGCCGCGCCGGAATAGCTTGGCTCTATTCGAAATACACTCGCGCGTCTAGGGCTCGCCGTTAAAAACGTAATAATAACAATTGAAACGCCGGGCGGTGTTACGTTGTCAGGCGTGAGCGATGACTCGTCGATCCGTGACGGAGCCGTGTCAAATGTGCCCTCTAGCTGTTCCCGTGCGCGCGCTAACACGGCCGGCTCATTTGCGATCGGCGGCGCACTAACTCTCGCTCGTCGTTACATTAAATTATCATGCCGTGATTCTGATGCACCGGCAGTTTGTACGGCGACTCGTTATAACACGATAATGGTTCTGCGCTCGTCTCTTCGCCGCGATTAGCGTTAAACAGACACCCGTCCACGCAAACCCGTGCGCGCGCGCGCTCGCGCTCTCTACGCGCGTTTGACGACGCTGACGTCAATAACTGATGTATCTGCCGCCGTTGAATCTTCATTGTGACAGCTTGCAGACTGTTATGGCGGCCGCCCGACGACGACACTAATGGCCGAATCGGCATTCCGCTTCAGCTCCGAGAGGATCGAACAACATTGCCCCGTGTGTCTTGGCGATTATCGATTCGCGTCTACTTGTATCTACGCGTACTTGCCACGCCGGCTGGATCGCGCGAAGAAGCGCGGAGGGGTTGTTTCAACCCTTCTTCTCGCCTCGTCGTCCTCGACTGACGAATCGTCGCACGCGCGCGCGCGCGCGCGCGATTGCGCGACCGATATTCTCGATCGTGGCAATTACGCGTGCGAGACGTAAGCTCTGAATAATACACGCGATTGCTACGCGGCACGCTATGCTTGCGAGCGCGAATGACCGCGTCGGATGAGTGATCGATTGGCCGGCGGGAGGGGGGGGAGGGGAGACAGTGGAAACTGACCTACTCGCGTCAGGCCGGACGACGGACGACGTTTAAGACACAAAGGACGCGCGCGCGGCTGCTCCGCCGCGGTGCTTGATATTTCGTTCGGTCGAGTATCGCCCGTACCGTTGTCTCCCCCGCTCCCCCCCCCCTCCCCCCCCCCGTTTGTGTACAAATCCACGTAATAATTGATGTACGAGCGGGACCACGAATACAAACACGCGGCGGATTTTAATATGCCGGTCGCTCTCTCCAGCCAATGTCCGGCGCTCGGCGGGATCTCTATTATATGGACACACGGGCGCATTGCAAACGAGATGCATCAGGAAACGCACGCGCGCTCGCGCTCGCGCTCGCGCGACCAATGCAGAACGAGTGGATAATGATCGGCTTTTTTTTTAAGTCCAACCCGGCTACTGGCCGCGCTCTCTCGGATCGCCCCACCGACAAAGTCGGCAACCCTTTTCCCGACGTCCCGCAGGGAATGTGAAACGCGCTTTGTACGTCGCGATTTCGCGTTTTCGTCCGTCCGAGAGCACAATGACGAGGGCGGTCGTCCTTTTCTACTGAAAGAAAATCCGTAATCTCGTGTAACGGTATACTATCGGAAGACGCGGCCGCGAACGCATTCGCCGGGAGCGCTATTAAATGACTTGCGAGCGATTTTTTGTGCGTCGCATCGCCGACGACAAAAATACGGAGAGAGAGAGAGAGAGATAGAGAGAGAGAGAGAGAGAGAGAGAGAGAGAGAGCTCTGGCTTGACTCTGGCTCTGCCTGAAAGCGGAATGAGAACCGGACACCGAAAGATGCTGCTTCCTCATTTATCTCCGATCGGAAAATACACGGGAATTTCATTAGCGACACATTTGCGCGCGCGCGCGCGCGCACGTTCACTCGGTGCATTTGATATTAGAGAAGGGAGAGAGCTCGTCTGATATCGTGTTTACGTCGGTTAAATTGGAACAACGCGACGCCTGTGTATCACCGACCATTCTCTTCGCCTTATCAATAACTTTCACGGCGAACAGGAGGTACACATATATTTATGAGATGCTTTCACGTTACGTAGTTGGTGTGGGGGGGGGAGGGGGGAGTGTCAGTGACGCTCGCTTATCTTTTTGCATGTATCCCCGTTTGATATTGCTAATTTCCAATATACGACGCGATGTTGTTTGTGGATGGAGTGACCGATGTGTGTTACGGCAGCGCTAACCTTCTTACAGTACACCGATGAAACTTTATATCGCGCTTAAAAAAGAATGACGGCCGTGTGACGGAAGCTTTCTCTTTTTTCCTTCTTTTTCTTTCTGTTATATTTATTCGTGCGTCTAAGAATGAAGTTTACGAGGGGTAATAAAAATACCGGAGCGAGTTGACCCGAATGAAATCTGAAATCACCGCCCCGTTGTGTACCAATTATCACGGAGATGTGTGCGTGTAAAGGGGTTGGTCGACGTGCCAGCGAAACACAAACTGCGATAACCGTCCGTATCTCCTGCCTTATGGTCGGATTGGTCTGACGTGAGTAGGTCAGTTTTCACTGCCGAATACCAACTGCAATCGGACTATGTCGCGCTAATAAACGCACGGATCTTATGAAGTGCCTTTCGCCGCCTCTGGCTTCTCGGCGAGATCTATCTGCCCATTCTTCAGCCCGATTCTTCATAAAAATTTATTATATTTAATAATAATCAGTGAGTCCGCATATCTAATCTTGATGATCGAAAGGACACTGTAGTAAACAATTAAGAATTCGTTATTAAATCTGTCGGGATACTTATTGCAGCAGAAAGTGCTCTCTCTCCCCCCCTCCCTCCCACTCTCTAATTTACTCCTTGAAGAGCTTTGAAAAAATTTATCAATTCAATCCTAGCATTATTCTTCTCGGCTGACTCAAACCTAATTATCCCTTTAGATTTGACAGTTAACATTTCCAGGCTTCTTAAAAAGCGGATAACTTCTCGCGATCTGTCTTAAAAAATAAGATTTTCATCCGGCCACGTGAGCCACTTTTCGGCCGTGACTATTTTCATCATCATGGGAGCTGCATTATAGGTCGCATAGACTCGTCTAAAAAAAAAAAAAAGTCTGCCGTAACCCGGCGAAATCGCGGTATCATTAGTGCCTGTATTATTGCAGCAATGACGCGCATATACACACACACACACACGCGCGCGCGCGCGCACCGGCTACAAGCGCGCTTTTCTCAGGCTCCGTTGGAATAGGAAAATCGGTCGTGTTGATATCGCTATTGAAACAGTCGATCATTACGCACTCGTTCCGCATTGGTCGCGCTTCCTGATGCACCTCGTTGCAACGTCACCGGCATAATGGAGAGACGCTGCAGCGCGCGCGCGCTCGTCCTGCTACCGACGGCATATCAAAATGCAGCTCGGCCGTGTTTGAATTCGCGGTTCCATCATGAATCAATTACCGCGTGGATTCGTACACAACGGCGATCGCGGCGAAAGCTCGCGCGCGCGTGAAGGATGAGGAACATAAAGGGGGAGCTTCTCGTGGCTGGTCCGGCGTGCAGAGAACGAGAGGGCGGGAGATAGAGAGGGGGGGGGATAGATTGCGAGAGGGACGGGGGAGTAGGGTCGCGCAATGTGCGTCAGTATACGCGTGTCGTTGTTGCACACGCGAAAGCGTGTTACCCTCCTTCCCCGCGGCCAACCCCGGTCGAAGCGGGCTTCATCGTTTCTGCACGAATGCGCTCGCTATCGTCGTACACCGATCGTTTCGTTTTTTCCGCCCTGCTTTCGCGCTTTCCCGCCGCGCCTTCTTCTTGCTTCTGTTCTTTTCTTTCTTCTCCTTTTTCCTCCTCCTCCTCTTCTTCTTCTTCTTCTTCTTCCTCCTCCTCCTCCTCTTCCTCTTCCTCTTCCTCTTCTGCTGTCTCTCCGCCCCTCGTGCTTTTTTTTATTTTCCTACGATAATCATCCCATCCAACTTTGCCCATTCGAAACGATGGCGCAAGTTCGTCGAAGTCACGCCTAGAGAAAACGCGGAGGATTCCGTGCAGAATAAAGAGAGCCGCGCAGAGAGGTAGCGGTAAGGGGGTGGCTCTTTATTCCCTACGGGGCGAGCGCGGCGTTCTTCCGCGTATAAACGTCGTCGCAACGATCTCGAACGCATCCTGCTTGTTAAATAGCCGTCGCTCTCATTAATTACCTCCGAGCGAAGCGAAGGCGAAATAGAGCGGACTTCCGATCGCCGTTACGAAAAAATGCCACCCGCGGAACTAATGAAAGCACACCGACGAGTCCTTTTTTTTCTTTTTTCTCTCGGTCATCGAGAACGGCCTTGCGGATAAAAATATTTCGCTCCGAATGTCTAAAAATTAAGCGAAAGAAGGAGGGAGAGAAAGAGAGGCACCGCGGCAAACTAGTAAACAGATTACATAAAGTGATTCACTTTCGACACGCGACGATTATTGCTAATTCGATGTACTTCCCGTCTGTCCGTAGTTTGTCTCTCATTCACAAAGATTTCGTTGTCGCTCCGCGTATTTCCGCACCGGTCGTCCATCCGTCATTCTTCAGCGACTGGCTCTCGGGACGATTCTCGTATCTCGGCTCATCTTTTCCGAATATATAGCTTATCGCGTTATGCAACCGCGCCTAAATTTAATTTAAACGAGTCGAGGCGGCTAACGAAGAGTTGTTTTCGCGCGGAAGTGTATTTATAACGGCAAGATCGCTTCTAAGTCCTCCGAGGCGACCATTCAATTTTTCAGCGATCCGCTCTTCGCGAGAGCGCAAACGAGAGCCGTGTTACGCAAACCTCGAGCGACGAATTATAGAAATTGCGGAAACCTTAGAAAATACGCGGAATTGTGCAGGAACTCACTCGGAGAGGTTCACTCGCGGAGTCGCACAGCCTCGCACATATTGCAGAAACGGAACAAATATCTCTCATCTATATCGCAATAGAGCACGGCGCCGAAGATTCCGGTGCCGTGCTCCTCCGCAGCGATACGATCGGTGTGCGTTACACGTTTTCTTTTATCTGCTGATAAAAGCGAAGCGCGTCTTACATTAGAACAACTTGATCGTGCCGGCAATTGAGCCGGATGACAACAGCAACGGCGCTCGGCACGGCGATAAGAGAACATTCAATAAACAAGTAAATAAACAATAAAGCGTCAAGATACTCTTACCGCTCTTGTCGTCCTTATCTGTCTCGTCGACTTTGGCCTTGGCGGGACTATGAGAATCGCGAAGACAAAGTCTGGCGTTGCTCCCGTGCAATTATATATTAACCTCTCTCTCTCTCTCTCTCTCTCTCTCTCTCTCTCTCTTTCATCATAATTGCTGACTTACAAACTTTCACAATTTGATTGAGGTAGATATCGATCATCGATCTCGCGCGCACACGCGTGTGGATGCGAGATAACCCCGCGGCCGACTTTATCGGAAATTATTTATCACGAACACGCGCATTGATTACTGATTATTTATTTACAAGATATTCCAGCATTCGACTTGAGATTGAGTCTTACTTGATATCGTGTTTATTTATATCGCGCTTTTAGATACCGCGTTACTTGCTCTCAGTGATGCTTTCTCTCAACCGCGAAGATCGACGGCGCGGAAAATAACGGAGAGACAAACGAGTTCTCCATACGCGTTTCGCAATCGCGTCTTGAAAGCTTGAGGCTCAATTACGCAGCCGAGATGTCGCTAATGTCAAACTAGCGAGGCAAAATCTGTTTCTCTCCACGCCTGACACGCGAAGCAATATGTCGGACATTGAACGAAACAATTTTCCGGCGAAATATGAGCGGTTCAGAAATTCCGGTTGCAGTTATCAGAATCAGAATTCTGATCTCGAGCCGGAGAGGATTCTCCGCTCTTTTCAATCGGGATTCCCGAATTGTTCGCATTTCAGCAGAAAACTGGTTTATCCGACCGAACAGTTTCCTCCGTTCCGCATCACACGTGTCTCTTCTCCAGCCTCTCCGAGCGCGAATTGTCAATTAGAGACGCGAGTTTAAATCCTCGAGAGCACGCTCGCTCCACGCCGGAGAAGTGCGTGCACCGTTTCGCGACGTCGAAGCGGCGATGACGCGATGACTCGCGTATCGAACGCCACGACGCGACGTGTGGCGGCTCTGGCGCGTCCAGAGATTTTACGGCCCATCTCGCGGCTGAGCAGTCCTGACACTCGTCAAAATTTTACGTCACCGGCCAGGTAGATAAGGCGCAGCCGCGTGTTAGACGAGTCGCTCCGCTCGCGCTCGCACGACGACGCGCCGTGCAACATCGTTGTCTCCTGAATCGAGGAACAGGAGACCCATTCGTGATACCCACGCGGCTCACTTTAAATTCCTCGAGGTTCAAGCGGCCTTATCAGTTTGACGACACTGTTTGCGCTAGTGCGCTGGAAAGAGAGATCGAAGAAGTCCGGGGAGAGCACACACGCTTGATACGCTGCGTTCCCGAGCCCGAGCTTTGTTCCCACGTCAGTTGCATTTCTCGCCGACGAGAGCTCCTCGACTACGTGTCAATTTCCGACGGTCTTCTGGAAAGTGCGTATCGTTTGCATCGCGACTGCATTGAGTGCGCATCGGCTTGTCCAGCTTGTTCGCGATACACGCTGCTATCGACGGGACATTAATCGTCCCGGCCTTCGTCGTGTCGGCCTTAACGAAGTGTCGCTCGGCAAAACTATTCGCGCTTAGTCGCGCGAATCGACGAAACGAGTGCCGCTCGTTGCCAACGCTCTCCCTCTGCGCAAACGTCTGATCTGCGTCTGATCGCGTCGTTCTCTCGAGCATTACGAGTACCTCGTCTCTCGAGGTAATTCACTCGGCCGATCGTTGAATATTGTATCGCGAGTTCGCGCTCGTATAAAACTTACCTCACCTCGCGCGATATTTATTTCAATCGCTACACACGGAACTTTTTACTCTCGACGGGACGAGAAACGTCGTGATAGGTGACACTTCACGGACCGACGGTGCTCTACTTTCTTGTGCCTGTAATCGTCATCGATCAAAGTACAGAAATGTGTTTCTTCATCGGCTGGCGCGAGGGCGGCATAAAAATTCCTGATTTATGAAGCGGATGGGATCTTCGTTGAGGTCTGTTCGCCGTGAATGTCAGGTTCCCCGAGATTATTGTTGCGTCGCCCCGGAAAGAAAAAGAAAAGGAGAGAGAGAGAGAGAGAGAGAAACGGACGAATCATTCGCCTTCTTGTAGATTCATGGAGAAAATGGAGTTACCGCCTCGCGCGCGCTCTTATCTGCGCTCGTTATTGTTTGCGCAATATTGTTCTGTCCAAGAGAGATAAGTATTCGCGTCATATACAACCATTGTGCCGCCGAACATATATTTACTCAATTCGCTCCTCTCCGTCTGATTCACGATGTGTGCAATTCGCGCGCGCGCGAGAATCGCATCACCGATACCGCCAAGTCCTGGCTGATCCACTCGCTCGCTCGAACTCTCCGTATCTTCCCTAAAAATACACAAGCGAACGCTTTCTTCAACATCTCTCCCCGCCCGTTAACCTCGTTCGATTCGGCGCAGACGACAATTGACAGCGTGCCCATTATCGCGAGACCGAGCGAGGCGCAACAGCCGTCTCTCGCTCGTCAAATTGCCCGCTGTGTGATCTCTCACGGTCGTGCTCCGCACGTCAGAGGAATTTCGCGCGAGGGTTATCGCGCGATTTCCTCATCTCGAATAAGTCGCGAGCGTACCCGGAAGTGCCGCTCCGCCGTGTGCGGACGATACGCGTTCGCGCTCGCTCGAGGAAGAACGAGCGAGCGAGCGAGCGAACGAACGAACGAACGAACGAGAGCGCGAGCGCGAGCGCTCCGCTCCGTGGAAACGAGGCGAGCGCATCGCGGAGAAGTGCATAGCAGCGGCCGGGGGGCGCGGGAGCGAGGGGAAAGATGACATAATCCCACTCTCGCAATTTGCGAAACAGATTTACGCGTGGGACGGGCCCGGCGCGGGCATTTATGATAATGTGTAGCGCGGTTTACTGGACGCGATGCTCGATGCGTCGTGCAGGCTGCCGGCTACAGCGCCGTTCACGAAACGACGCGCGTCGCAAATCTCGCGTCGCGCGAAGCTGCAAAATCGACGCAAACGGCCGCGGAGAACGCGAAGCTTACCTTTTACACTCGCGCTGCGCGCGCACGTTCGACGACGTGCTCGAGACACGATCGTCCGCAACCGCGACCGTTACCTCCGCAGCATTCTTAGGCGCGGAGACAAATAATGTCGTGCGAGAAGACCGATAACGAGAAACGACGATCGGGCTTCGACGTGCAACTCGCAAGAGCAACAAGTCGAGCACCGGCAGCGACCTGGGAGTCTCTCTCTCTCTCTCTCTCTCTCTCTCTCTCTCTCTCTGTCTCCGCGAGCTATCGGTAGAAAGGAATGAAATTCAAAGAAAATTCGTCACCGAGCGCGCGCTGTATAGCGCTGAGTAAATTCTATAATCCGTCCGAAAATCAGCTGGCATGATCGATCGTCGCGAGCGACGACAGAGCGAAGACGCGGCTGCGTTTATCGGCTGCATTAAAGCAGCCGCGTCTCCTTCGATTCACCTGACGCGGCCGGCTGTCCCCCGGTTCCTGAACAATGCTATACGCGGCCGGCCTGCGCTATATACATACACAATAAATCCGCGGGGTTGCGAGTGTGTGTGCGCGCGAGCGATACACGTAGCTTCGCTCGCGAATCCTACTTAACGCCGTCCCTGATGGCCGAACTGACGCACACGCACGGGCACACGTACGAGCGGCGTACGTACGCGGGCAGGGGCACCGGGATAATCGCACAAGACGATTGGTAGCTTCCTGTCGTTCACGTGACCGGCCTGCATCGCGGAACGGCGCGGTGCGGCGCGGCGCGGCGCGAACACATGGGGCTGCGGAGGATGACATTCGTTGCACTCACCCGCGGTGCCGCCAGCCAGCCAGCCAGCCAGCCAGCACGCCCGTGTGATAGCTGCCGGTGAATTCACTAACTACACTCGAACGATAGGCCTATCGGGAAGCCGCGATAGCCGACGCTCTGTCGTCATTATCGTCGTTGATTAGCGTGACGCTCGACAATCGGCTGATCGGAGGTCGACCGAAGTGAAGGAATCTAAGCTGACGTCGCGTGTCCGCGGGAAGGACGCCTTCTTCTTGGCCTTTTCTCTCTCCTCGAGTGTCTTTCTTTCTTTCTTTCTTCCTTCCTTTCTTTCTTTCTTTCTTTCTTTCTCTGTCTCCGTCTCCGTCGTTGTTCTCCGAGTTAAAAGTTCGAATGGAAACGAAATATGGGCAAAGTAGAAACACTGAGTGGTAACTAAGTGAGCGTGCACCCGGACACTCGGCACATAAGTGCACTCCGTTCGCGTTCCCTCCCCCCCCCCCCCGGCTCCCTCCTCTCCCGTGCCCCTTCGTGCACGTGCACCTAATGCTCCTGAAAATGCGGACGGTGTTTGTGCGCAATGATTATCGACGGGGAAGCTATTATATCTTTGGCAAATTGCGCACGAGGGACACTTGGCGACGCGGCACCGGCAACGTCCAACGACTCATCTCCGATTGTTCCACAAACACAATTTGCGTCGCGAAAACAATCGGTAGATTGTAGTGGCAAATTGATCGCGTGAGACGCCGCGGGGGTCTCTAACGAGCTCTAACGCGTGTTCCCTTGAGGAAGCGGAAAAAGGAGAGACGTAGATGCGTATCGAGTTGCGGATTTGGAGAGCCCGCCGACATCGGCGGCTCGCGTTCGACTTCAATTCGCGTCGCATGGTCGCATGTCGCATTTGTTGCTAAATGTTCGACGCGTGCCGTCGAATATCCTCGTGCACGCGATTCGCGCGAACAAAGAAAAGATCGCCGCGAGCTCGGAGGTCTCTCAGCGGTCTCCATTGCTCAATCGGCGATTTTGCCAGCGCCGGGGGAAAACCTGACTGAAAAAGCCGACACGCTAAACAGATTATCCCTTCTGCTGGATTTCCCGCGCGCTGCCCCCCTTCTCCCCCCCTCTCTCGCCCTTCCGCAAAATCTTTTTCTTCGTCGGGCCACAGCGCCAAGATACGTCCGAGACCACGGGGGAGGTCGAACGGCGAAGTAAAAAATAAAAAAGAAAATAAAAAAAGAGAGAGAGAGAGAGAGAGAGAGAGAAAGAGAGAGAGAGAAAGACAAAACAACATAAACGTAAACGACAGCAATTGCATGCAACGGAAGACTCTTTCACCTCGCGATAATTCTCGCACGCGCCGAGCTCGTTCGCGCGCGCGCGCGCGAGCGCGCTGTTACGCTACCTTCCGGTGGAAAAAACGGAGATTAGCCGCGACGACGTTGCCTCGCAATATCGTGCCATCTATTTTGTAATAGAAACAACGGAAGAGCCTAATTCCGCGAGCGGCTGCCTCGCTCTCGTCCTCCTCGCCATTAGACGTGCGGATACATGCCCGGCGCGCATGATGCCATTCCTATCTACCTATACTTACTTACCCCAGCTACCTACCTACCTAATTATACCGAGTGGTCCACTAGAAGCGATAAGCGATTTACATACCGAACGGCGCGATGGATTTACCGCTCGGCTGTGTGCGACGTCGATATACTCCGCCGAGTGCCGGCCGAGCCGAGCCGAGCCGAGCGGCGTCGCGACGCGTCGTGTTGCTTCTTCGCGTCGACTTTGCTCCATTTTGCTCCTATTTCAGGAAGTCGGAGGGAACGTCTCGCAAATAGTGGCATTGCCGTGCGCCGTATTTTCTCGCTCTTCTTATTCGCGCGCTCGCTCACGGGAATAGTTGCTCTTTACTCTCCGCGCGCTGCCTGCCGCCGCCATGTCCGCTTCTTCTTCGATCCTTCGTTAGCGTCGTCGCTTTTTGGCCACGCCTGGGCTTAATTCGGGCCGATTAAGATGCTTCAGACTCGCATATCGCACACTCGTCCGCCAATGAGCGCGAACCTTCATCAGCGAGTCCGTAAATACGCCGCGAGGTGCGCGGCGCATCGATCGATTTTGGCGTTTTGCTGCGAAGACACCCGGATTGCTATATTAGGATAAGCCCCGCCAGCTGGCCGCGGATCGTTCACCAGCCCGAGGGCGGTTATACTCGCGCCCTCCGCGCACTGATTTTTATTTTTACCCGACACGCGAATCATGCAGTTGCGATGCAAAGAGGCGAAACGAAAGGAGGGCGGGACGCGGCAACACACAATCTCCCCCGACGTTGCACATCGACGCGCAAATATGTAACGCAGTATATTGTGCAACTCGGCCGAGAGCGAGACGCCGTCGTGTCCGCGGCGTGAAGGCAGGACGCGCGACGGTCATTCGCGGATATAAATCTCCGTGCGTCGCGCGTAACTCGCGCTTAATAATTGATAACTAAATCATTCACTCGAGGAGAGCCGCCTAGGCACGAACGTGCCAAACGATGAGACAGATTTACCGTATGCTCCATTCTCGGGCCGGCATTAGTGTGTATTTTGACCGCCGCACTCAGCGGTACAGCGCGCTCCAGCTTCCGCATGCGTGGCCGCGCGCGTTTTAACCGCTTCTCATCGAGATCATTTATCCGCGCCGCTTAATTCGCATTAATTAACTCACCGTGCGCGTCCGACGCCCGACAGTCAAAATTCAATCTCGCTGTCTCTCTCTCTCTCTCTCTCTCTCTCTCTCTCTCTCTCTCTCTCTCTCTCTCTCTCTCCTTCTCTCTCTCTCTCTCTCTCTCCTTCTCTCTTTCTGTCGCGCGCACGGAGAAGCCGCGCGACACGAGGGAAACGCAAAGTAGCGATCGTGCCGCGGTATTCGGTACACGCGGGGAGGGGAGGGGGGAGGGGGTAGTGGACTTGAAAAAAGAAAAAAAGGAGGCAGGGAGTCGTCCAAGAGACGCGACGCCATCTGTCGAAAACATTCTCCCACATTAATAATGCTACCTCGGCGAAAGTCTAATTTTGTGCACGACATGATCGCGTGGGTTGTCCCGTAAACTGAAGGAGTTAAAGGGGGTAAGTCAAAAGATGAGAGCTGCGCCTCCCGCAGAGGTTCCGCGAACGGTATTATTCCGGCACTAATGGATGTTCGGTTGTTTAATACGGGGTAAAGTGTTTTCGCTGAAAATTAGCATCGCGCGCGGGACTAATAGCGCGGATAGGCGGCGTAAATAGTCCTCGATGTAATTTTGTAGCCGCTCGTCGAACGAGCGCGAGGCGAAATATATCGAGCAGAGCAATGACAACAGGACTCTATTTTCAGCGGCAGTTATTCTTAGAATGGCGTAAATTTAATTGCGACAGGCGTAGCGACGTGCTGCGGCAAACATGTATCGCGGCTGAAATATGACTTGGAAATGTAGTTCACCGGCGATTATTTAATTTAAAGGAAATTATCCCGGCGCGCGGGGAGGGCAGGGCGGCGGCGAAACGCTTTCCGAAGAAACGTGTCAACGGAATATTTTTACCTTGGCGGGCGGATGCGAAACCTTTATCGCTCCTTCGCATAGGTTTGTCTTCCTCACCCCCCTGCGCCCCTCGCCCGGAAAAAAATGGCGGACTTGGCGAAGTTAATATTTTTAAAGGAATAATGAATTCGGACTGCCCGGGCCCCCACGTCCCGGCTTTAAATCTTTTCCGTAAATAGATTATGGCGCGAGATAATGAAAAATTTGCCAAGGTGCAAGTTATCGTGCTCCCCTCCTCCCCTCTCTCTCTCTCTCTCTCTCTCTCTCTCTCTCTCGCTCGCTCTCTTGAAACTTCCTTCTCTCGCTGGAACCGCCGCCGTCTCGGTACAAGTTTATATAATTTACGCAAAGTTCGGAGAATACAATTTCTCGCGTGGCGCATGAACCTCAGGCTCGGTTACTCGCACGCCGTTCTACCGGTTCGCGCTGTATTTATTCTACTTTCTTCACGTGCAAGATCGCGCGCCGGCTTTCCTCCGCTGGCGTCAGCCAGCGATCGATAATTCGCTCTCGGCGAAACGGAAGACCGACAGCGAGTCCTCTTCTTCCGTCCATGCGGCCGATCCTGCAATAAACATTTAAACCCCGCCATTATTACGCGTGGTTATATGCATTGCGATAAGATAACTCATACGGAGCGTCTCACGTGAGTGCAACAATCGCGCAAACCTGTCTGCTGTCTGGGAAGCGGCGCGTCGCTCGGCGAGAAAATTGAAATATGAATCATCAAGTATACAACGCGCGCCGAACAACGCTTTACCGCGTCTCAAGATCCCTTCCCCTCTTCGTTTATTGAAAAATCTCTCTCTCTCTCTCTCTCTCTCTCTCGAGATAAAACGATTGATCGCACTCGCGGGATAAGCAGCGCGCAACGTCAGTCAGCCGCTCGTTCGAACGCGCGCGCGTCTCCTTCTCTCCGCGAGAGCCGATTGGCGAATTCCGGAAATTCGCGCTCCGTCTCGCCTATGTTTAGCCTCAATGGCCAATTTACATCGTTGCGGGCCGTACCTTTTTCTCGCGACGCTGTATCGCGCGTACTCGCGTCGTCGGCACGCTGAACCCGGACGCCGCGGCGTGACTGACACGGCCGGCCGCAGTGGCTCATTCCCGTTGATAAATTCACGTTTGCGTGCGCCTGAATGCGCCATTGATGAGAGGTAGAAGTGGTTAACGTCGGCCAAGAACCTGGTCCCGGCTCGGACTGCGCGCGCGCGCACGCGGGCATTAGTATTAATAGTTATGAATCTAGAATAGAACGTAGCGCAGACTGCGTTATGCAGATACGCGAGAGGTGCGACTCTCTCATCCGCGCGCGTGCGCGCATACACACACACACACACACACACACTTTACGGCCGAAAGATATGAATGCAAATGCGAGGGGCGTTAAGAGATCCGAAAGAGTTCTCCGGCCGGCGAGGCTCTCGAGAAGCTCCCGATCGCGCACTCGAATTGTGTACGCGCGAGCGCGAAGCGGAGCGCGCGAGAAAGGAAGGGCCGCGCCGATAAAGCCGATGAAGAAGAGCTTCCCGGAAAATCGTGAGTCCTAAAGCCTCTACGCAACCCGCTGAGAATGCCATTAGGGTTAACGATCCCGGCGTGTCGGCGCGAACGGCGCGGCGGAGCGTGTGAAAGCGCGAAACAGAAAGGCCGCGATAACGGCCGAGCGAGTCGGACGGCGAATTCGCGCGCGCGCGCGCGTTTTTCGCGCTCGCGCGACCGGATAGACGTTCCCCACTGTGCGAATATAATCCGGATCCTCGTCGGCCGTTGCTTCGGCCTGGCATTAACGGTGATTTCGTGCTCGACACCGCGCTTCTTTCGCCTATTTCGCGCTTGGCCGTCGTTACCGCGCGGCTGATTCGTCGTCTTGCGTGCGTTCGTGCGTGCGTGCGTGCGTTCGTCCGTCCGTCCGTCCGTCCGTCCATCCATCCATCCATCCATCCATCCATCCATCCATCCGCTTCCTTCGCGGCTTTATTGCAGCAGAAAGAGAAGGGCGACAGGAGGGGTCAATTAAAATTTCAACAGACGATGGAGGAGTCGGGAAATTCAAATTGACGACTCGTTCGGAGAGAATCGAATTCATTTCACTCTTTTTTTTTGTTTTAATGTTCCCTCTCTTCTCCCCCTCTCCCCCCCCCATGGATCCCCTCTCGGAGCTTTTCCATTCGCATCTTACCCGTTACCTCCTTTACTTCAGTTAACACGGTCGATTGCGAGCGTGCTGTAATCCAGCTCTCGCTGAAACGCAAAGAGTACATTGTGCAGACTAAGGGAGCGGAGATACATTCATATTTCTCGAGAGAGGGAGAGTGATATGAAAAAGGAGAGTCAGGTATCTCCGCAAACGATCGATGCAAGGTGTTGGAGGAGGGGGACAATTTTGTTAGATAAAATTAACGTTACGTGTCTCTCAGTTGCGATTCTCTCACGCCTATCGGAGCAAAATTTATGTTCGGGTAATTTTAAATATGATCGCGAGAGTCGCGTGTAAATCGAGAACTGACCTACTTCGAGCTGACTTTGAATAAGCTTTCCGCATACACATTGATTATCCTCAAAATACTTCAAGTCGAAAGATCTCTCTTCCTCTCTATTGTCATGCTCGATGCGATCCAGCTCGGCTCGACTTGAAAGATCCTGCCAGCCGATCATTCGGATGCACGTCTTTCGCTGTTATTTGCTCTGTCTGTCTGTCTTCGGATATATTTATAGTGTAGTCTCCTCTCCGAGTTGGAGGGAACATTGGATAGGTCCCCCTCTGCTCCCTCCCGTCCCCACCCTCCGGCCACCTTAAACTCACTGTTTTAGTTCTCGCCGAGCCGCTTCTTCTCACCTCCCGCGGTATCATTGAAACGCATGTGCGCGACAGTGAGGGAACGCATTCTACAATCTGTAAATGTCGTCGACCGCGTTAACGCGGTTAGGATTTGTCAGCAAATTAGACGCGTGCGTGATTTCGACTCGCCCGCGGCTGCTCGGATTCAAATAGCGTGAATTTGGCGGGGAAACTGCATCACGGTGTTCTCACGTTTCCCGGGCTACGAATATACCGTAAATGCTTGACTCGCGAATACCGTAATCGCGCTTCCACGGAAACAGAACACGCGACTTCGTGACAGTCGACCGAACTCTCTCTCTCTCTCTTTCTCTCTCTCTCTCTCTCTCTCTCTCTCTCTCTCTCTCTCTCTCTCTCTCTCTCTCTCGCATTTCCGAAAAGTTGCAAAGAGCCCATCTAATAAATCCTCACCTTACGAGTACCGCGCGCGCGTCTTTGAGGAGACGACTCGCGCGATCTCGCGAATCGACCGAACTCTCTGTCTCGTTACTTTCGCTCACTTGTCGAAATATCATGCGTGCGGCGAACGTCGTCGTCTGCATCGATCTTCATTTATCGCCGCGCGTATGATATCGCGCGGTTTCGAGCACTCTGCGTTTAACAGGGCGAACGCGCGCGCGCGCGCGCGCGCGCCTTTGACGACACATCGTTACGCGAAAGTAATAATAAAGAGCGCCAAGTATAATAACGACGGCCAGGATTTTGTACAGGTCCAACGAAGCGCAAACACGTGGAGTGCTGTCGCGAGCTGGGCTGAATGTACGCTCGCGGCGGGCGGATCGGGGCAGGTTGGCGAGCGCCGCGCGCGGTCGATTGTAATTATTTTTCCCCGATGACTTTGGCGCCGATCGTCGTGACTGCGTCGCGAATGAATCGGCCTCGAGTGCCGTCCCCTCATCAGCCCGGCTCCGCGTGCAACGTTAACACGAGGAGACAAAGTTAAGCGTTACCGGACCGTATCGGTACGAGAGATCCTCCGACGTGCGCGACGAACTCGATATCGGGTTCGAGAACGCCGCGCGCCGGCCGGGATTGATCGGGGCTCGAAGGGATCGGCTCGACGTCGAAGCTGCGGGAACGTTCAAGTATTTAGGCACAAACGTACTGGGCGAAGGGGAGACTTTTCTCTTTTTCTTTCAGAGAAACCGAGCACCGTGCTCTGTCGCGTAATTGGGGATATATATATATATATATATATATTCATACCGAAGTGAAGAATTTTATATCACGGCCAGCGTCGACGATTCGCGTCGTTCGGCTATCTTTTTGACTGCTATATGATTGCTATATGAAGAGTGTGTCTCTCAGCTGTCGGACAAGCTGGTGTGTGTGTGTGTGTGTGTGTGTGTGTGTGTGTGTGTCAGTGGCACTTTGTCAGCGTAAAAAGATATTAGCAACTTCCGGAGAAGTTTGTTCCGCGTATTCGCCTCGTGAAGCAGACGCATGCGGCTAATGACACTCTGTGGGACACGCGTGGTATCCACGAGTGTACAGACGCGGACGTAAGTCGAGGGTCTCTGCGAGTTCGTGACTGATGTAAATTCAAGCGGATCCCCGGGCCTGGTAAAGGAGAGAAATGAAACGTTCACAAATATCCCGAGTTTCGCAGCCGCATCGTGATAAATGAGAGAGAGAGAGAGAGAGAGAGAGAGAGAGAGAGAGAGAGAGAGAGTGTCTGCATTGTATTTGCGATACGTAAACGCGCCGGAGCTTCTCCTCCCTTTCGCATTTTCAGTAGTAAAAAGAGCGTTTATTTTTCAATTAATTGCTATTCCTAGGAAAATACCAACAATACTTGACTGTCGGCGCGATAAATACGCGAGAACAAATATCGGCGCGCGCGCGAATAGTTCGCCAGCTGATTTCATATCGCGCATAATTACGAAATATTTTCGCCCTCGCGCCGCGATTCTTCTTATTTTGATAATTTGATTATCAATTATTTTGCCGACGCGGTACGCAGTATTTCACTCGCCAAATTGCTGGAAATTCCGCGCGGTGTTAATTGTTTTCGCGATTGCCGTGTTTTCTCGTAAAATGGCACGAAAGTATGCGTTATGCAAATGATTGAAAACGACGCGCGCCAAGTGCGCGCCCGCGCGCGAACGAGGGCGCTCTGCGGCCGCGTTCAGCGGCGATATTCAAACGCGCGATTCGTCGAAACTCCGCGAAAAGCGAGCGATTAGTGTTGCGGCCGATGGATTCTTCAAAGGCCGACAACGTCGCGCGATTGTCACGAATGTTTGGCGGCGGCCGAGACAGACCCGTCGTTCCGGGCTTTCTCGCGGAATAAAACAGCTGCGTATAATAATCGCTCGCGCGTTATACGGATAATATTCGCGGATATTAAGATCGCGGATATTTTGCTCGCTCTCACCTGCGGATCGTTATTTACGGAATAATGAAATCGTCAAGTGGATGCGCGCTGCCGGCGAATCTCCATTTCGCATGCTCGTCGCAAATCCGATAAAAGCACGAATTATATCAAGAGCGGCGCACAAACGCGACGGCGTGATCTCCAGCCGTGCGCGGCGCGGCCTTAACATTTATTCCCGCTGTTTCCGCCGACACTTTGCACGACCCGTGCACGAAAACGCGTGCCGCATCGCGAGATCTTCATCGCAATATCTTCATCGTATCCCAAGCGAGCCAAGCGTATCTGATCGAAATATCGCTATCGATCGTTAACGGTGTCACGCGTTTGCACGAATCGACACGGCATCGCCATCCTGCGACAACGAGAGCGCCGCGCGCTATTCCGAGGGTCCTCATTACCTGCCAACCTGCGGGGGGCGACTCACGATGACGACGCTGGTGGCAGGATCCCAGACGCCCCAAGGAGCCGCCCGCCGGCGAGAATTTATCGCCGTCTGCTCCGTTATTTACCGGATTACCGGCCAATTAATTCGCGGCGAGGTGTAAACCCGTGGAAAATCGATCGGGCGAATTTATCGGCCAGTCGCGGCGGGCCGGCCGACGTGCGTGCGTGCGCGCGCGCGCGCGTGCGTGCGTGGGTGGGTGCGAGGCACTGTATGTAAAACAACAACCGCGATGCTATCGGGCCGCAACGGGCTCTCTCCGAGGGAGAGACACCGGAATCGTCCCTAAGCTTCTTTACCTGCCATCCCGTTGAAACGAGTCGAGAGGACGAGTCGCGTGCACCGCGAGCGGCCGAATAGATGCGGTAAAGAGTTCCTCGACCCGCCTTCGGTCCTCCAACTTCTCCTTCTCTCTCTCTCTCTTTCTCTGTGTCTTTCTTTCAATATCTTGTCGCGACGTTTAGCTGGACTTCGATCGTGTCCGAGAGAAAGTGAAGGGAACACGTGCAACGAGAGAAGGAAAGAGAGAGTTAGAGTTGGAGTTAGACAGAGAGAGAGAGAGAGAGAGAGAGAGAGAGAGAGAGAGAGAGAGAGAGAGAGAGAGAAAAAAGACACCGATAATGTGCCGTAGCTCGCATATGTTTATCCATCGCCGGATGCACGGGTCGCAGTGGGCGGCGTTTCTTTCTAGTAAGAATCGCGACACGTGCGCTAATGAATTCAGTGCACAGAGGTGCACGACTCGACGGAATGAAACAGCCGTTCAAGGTCTACTACCGTTCGCGCGAAATATTATATTAACGTCCGCACGGAAACCCGAACGAGGCTGCTCTCCGCTGCGACTCGGTTATCAGTGGCCCTTCGAGCGATGCTCTTGTTGCCGCCGTGTACTCCACACTCGCGGCTCTTATCCTGACATCGAGAATGGAGTTGCTCTGAAAGTCGCATGATAATGAGCACTCTTTAATCATGAGCACCTCTGACACGCGTGTGGCAAGCGTATCGCGCTGCGAAAAAGCCGCGACCTTGGCGCTAACAGTGCGGCGATTGTAAAAATTGTTGCTTTCCTCGGTCTTTTCTCCGCCGGAGGAGAGCTTAATCGTCCAATTGGAACACCGCTCGAGCGATGCGGGCTTGTCTCCCGCAAGGATGCGATTACGCAATCATCCGGTCGTCTCGCGATTATCCATGAGTCCGCGTCTGCGAACCGCTGTCTGCGGCGACTAACCGTCACAGGTGTTAAATATTAAGTTTGGTCGCGAGGTGCTGGGGGGGGGGGGAGGCCGGGGGGTTAGACGCTTTAGAAATCTCGCCAGACATTGTCGCGCTCTCATTTTGGATATGATATTTAACGAAGCTGTGTCAGGATATGCGACAGCGTGTTACGGAAATGTTGCATGTAATATTTGATCGCTCATTACTGTCTCCACGGATCAGGTATTTTTATTATTCGGTATAATCCGATATGATTCGATGTTTCCGGACGTGAAAGATTGAAAGACCACCGTCGCATTCTCATCGATCGCGGACGAGATAAAGAAAGAGAGAAAGAGGCTGGGGAGGAGAGAGCGAGAGAGAGAGAGAGAGAGAAAGAGAGAGAAAGGAAGCGCGAGAGCGGGAGAGAGAGAGAGAGAGAGAGAGAGACGAATTGATAAATATTGAATGTCACACGCGCGACTCGAAAAATCGCATGAAATTTTATTCCGACGATGACTTTTCACAGCGAGGTTTATCGACAAATCGATAAGTAAATAATCACGATTAAAAGCCGGTTTGTTTAGTCTATCGTTGCGTATCAATTTATTACGTGAAATTTATCGCTCGTTTGAACCGAAGCATCGGGACAATTTTTCTTCGCGCAATTGCCGTCCGTGTCGCAAAATAATGCGATTTTGCACGTTTTGCGTTCGTGTGTCGTCGCGCAAGGACACACTTCTTCACCGAGCCATTTGCAAATGAAGGCGGACGGCAGGGGTTGAGCAGGGAGTCGCGAGGGTCGGAACATGATTAGTATATCGTTTCAGCGGTATCGCCTCGGATACTTAAATTAAGTTTATTGAGCAATTCTCACGGTGTTACGTGCTGCCATGTCGCGACCCTCGTGAAAGACGGGGACGCTGGACGGACGGTTGTATCGAGCGTCATAAACGACCGCTCCGTCGTCCTAATATTTCGCCGCGTTAAAATTTCCAAGTTAATTAAAGAAAGCAGTTCGACGACGTTTAGGACATTGCAAGGCGGCGAGCGCGCGGTAATAATGTGCGAAGCGTAATAAGGGACGCACGCGCGCGCCCGCGCTCTCTCTCTCTCTCTCTCTCTCTCTCTGTCCGTCTGTCTGTCTGCGCGGAGAGAAACGCGCGGTAAACAAAGGGAGCAGTAAGTGGCCCGTGCTCATTTTCCGGACTTTTACGAGTTGAAAACTTCCTTCTTTCCTTCCGCGCCGATATTTCGTAAACAATTAAGCCCCCGGAGCCGACCTTTCGCTGCGGTCTCGATGGAAAAGAAGGAGGAGAGGGCTCAGACATGGGCATTTGTACGACGACGCCGCTGCTAATCGTCGCGAAGCGTTTCCTACGAGGGGGGTGAACGTAGGAAAAGAATAAAAGCCGCGATAAGAATTGCGTATGCAAACGATCTTTTCGCGGTGAGTCGCATCGAAAGTGGTCTCGACTCGGCGCGATTGTATGCTCCACTTCTTACAAGAGATTTCTGAAACGCGGAGTTTCGCCGGTCGAACGTCGCGGGCACAAGACAGGCCGAGAAACTATGAATCAAATATTTTTTTTCACTTGCGCCGAGTAGGACAGAGACGAAGTGGTTTGCAGCGATCATTTCCGGCGGGTGATCGGCGCTCTCGTAATTAGCCGGCCGAGAAGTAAGCGTCGCTTCTTAATTCCGCATCGATTGGCAGAACTTACCCACCCCTGGCCCCTCCTCTCTCTCTCTCTCTCTCTCTCTCCCGCGGCCCCGAAACCGAGCGCTGGCCTCCCGGCGAGGGAAATTTTTTCCAGTGCTCGGAGCTGCTCGGAAACGCGGAAAATCGTGAAAAATGCTTTAAATTCGCGGCGATTTGATTGATCGTGTTAATAAGAAAGTTTCCTTCCTTTCACCGTCATCCCGCTCTTATCTCGGCGCTCGGCGCGGAAAAGCGCGGAGGGAGAACGCTTTAATCGATCGGTTTACCATTGATTACGCATGATTAATGAAGCCGCTGGAAATGTGGAAAATATAAACCCCCCGTGCTTTGCGGCATGATGTGCGCAGCAAGTAATTAATATAGCGCGCTGGCTGTTTTTGCCGGGGCGACCATTGTTCGCGGTTTTTTTGTGTACTATCTTCGTGTACTGAAAATACGAGTATTTCTTATTTCCTGGGATGTTTGGCTAAAGCAAGTGTACCATCTCTGTTTGTTTCAGGTAAGGACAACTGTTACTCTCCACGTTACTAACCGTCCACGGTTACGATTGCGGTAAACATTCGTTCCTCGCGCGAGTTCCAAGTTCTCAGGTACAATACTTTATTATCGAAACACGATAGCTCGCAGTTTTCATTACAAACATTGATTTGCCGCGCTCGCGCTCGCGCGCTCGCCCTCGCGATGCGATGTGGCTGGCGCGTGTCTTAGTCCCGCGCTCGAAACTCGGCCGTGTTTCGCTCTCCTTATCGATCGCCATCAGCGGCGTTTCTGCGTGACCTGCGGGCCATTTCCCGTGCAATTTTTGACGAGCCCCTGAGCCCTGATTTAATTCCTTCCCTTTTCGTACACATATTTGCCGCGCGCGCGCGCGGCAATTTCTCATTTTATCCAGCGTCGGATATTCTATTTATGCGCGACATGGAAAATCTCCGTTTTGAGAGCCACGGTCCGCCGGCCGCGTCGCAAGTGGCGGAAATTGCCGATTAATAATCTATTAAAGCGGCAATTTGTGTTTGCGCTAAGTAAAAGAACTTTCGGAAGTTCGGTCTCGCGCATTAATTATTGCTGCGATAAGTTGCCAATTCTCCGCGCCCGCCGTTATTCCGCCTCGACGCTGCCCGCCTTTGGCGCTTTGGATAGATAAGGACCGGCTGTGGAAATTAAAAATCCATCGCGAGTTTACGATCTCCCGACCCGCCCTCGCCCGTCGTCCTCACTCGCGTTATCGTACGCACGTGCGCTCGTGTTGTATAACCTACGCTAAAACGCAAAACGACGTCGTCGCTCGCGAACGCACCGGATAAGAATCGCAGCGCCTGCCGGAGGGAAAAAATCGACTGGGACAATAACGATTACGGGAGATCCTCCAGCGACGGACGGACGGACGGACGGACGGATTCAGAATCGACGAGTCCGATCGCCTTGCAAGAGAAGGATCTCCTCGCTTCCTCGTGTCGAGAGCGCGCGCGGCCCGTCGAGTCGTCTATATAATAGTTGACCGTAATTGGCAACACCGATCTGCCCGCTAAATTACAGACAATGCGTACCTTATAATGTTGCGCGGCGCCATTATATTCCGCCGTTCCCTTCCGCGCCATTCGCTTTGCGTTTTCCGCTGGTCGTCGTAACAAGTCCACCCGGCCTACGTAACGCCGGTATTGTCCGGCAGAAATTTATCTCGGAGGGATCTGAGAGTGAAGCTTTTCCTTTATTCTTTGCCATATTGTTTCGTTACCGTTCGACGATCGTTCGTTAGTACGCGGAGCCACGGAGTATCGATCCTCGCGAGAGAGAGAGAGAGAGAGAGAGAGAGAGAGGGAGGGAGAGAGAGAGAGAGAGAGAGAGAGAGAGAGAGAGAGAGAGAGCTCGGCTCCTTGGTATCTCTCCTTGAAACGTTCACGTCGCGCTCGCGACGAGCCAAGAAGACGCGCTCGCTCGAGTCCCGAGTATCGCAGCGAAAGCCCGCGCTCGTTAACGTTAACGTCGTGAGATTGCCGCGGTGAGAGTTGCGACTTGACACTATCGAGCCGCGCTGAGGATCACAATGTGACGGTATCAGTGGTTGGAAATGTAAATCTTTGTGAAGTCGCTTTTCAAAGCGACCTTTGGCCCCAAAATCGGCTTAATTGTCGCCTTGAATTCGTCATGGTGGCGGTGACGAGCGGTATTGTGACGATAATTGTCGGCCAAACGATACAGCGTCACGTGCGCGCGCGCAAGAAAGAGAGAGAGAGAGAGAGAGAGAGAGAGAGAGAGAGAAAGAGGGGAGGAGAGAACGAGAAAACAGCGGGAGGCTGGCGATTTTTCGCCGACGATATACACCATAAAGAAGCGAACAAACGCGAGTGTAGTTCCCTCGAATCGTACCAATTCTCTCGATCGTTCTTCCAGAACACACTCTGCCGACCGCCTTCGGCCGAAGTCGATCTAAAATTTAGGGTCGCCCCGCGCGCGGGCGACGGGCAGCAGGGGTCCGTTAAGGGTGGACCCTTTTACCGGGGGCAAACACAAAATGCATTATTTATTGCCCGTAGCGGCTGGCAATTCATCGAATTCCCGCTAAAAGCGAAAGAGTTGAGGTCGAGGGTTGGCACTCGTGCAACGCGAGGTGCGCGTTCGTCGGAAACGGCACGCCGAGGGGGGGTGGGCGGTTAAGTGGCACCTTTTTCCTTCCCAACCCTCCTCTTGCGCATTCTCACGCGTGTGCACGCACTCTCGCACGCGATTGAAAACTTTCGCCATCTCCTTTACGGCCGGTGTCTCTCGGCGTGTGCGCGAGTATAATCGTTCTCCTTCCCCGTCCCCTCCCGTCCACGTGTGGATATCTGCATAAATGATACGACTCGATGAGACGTTTCTTCGACGAAGACTCCGGCTCCGGCTTAGGCGGAAAATTCGCGCTCCTTCCTAACACGGTGGATTTTTAATTTCTGTTCTTGGAGAAGTGGGGCCGCAATTACTTGCCGTCCGCGCCCGTGGAAGTAGGTTGTCGAGTTTGAAAGCGCCTTTTATCTTTTTCAACCCTCAACCGGGTCAATACTCATCTGTGTACGGTCCCACGCTCGCCGGCGTGGCGCGTTCCTTCCTTCCTTCGTTCCTTGCTTCCCGGCTGAACGAATCAGCCGTAAGTTTTCGTGGCACTAATTGTCAAGGCAGCGGACGAAATTCGCCGGTAGGTGCCGTAAAGGGCTGCGCCGAGGGGGTGCACAAAGTGAATCGAATAAACGCCGCGATCCGTCCTTCTCTCGCTTCTCTCGCTTCTCTCTCTCTCTCTCCTTCCACCTCCACCCGCACTCTCCTCGCACCGTCCCCGTGATTTATGTTAATGTTTTTGTCTCGAAGGCGAGATACACCAAAAGGCGATTCGATTCGCACGGGCGCGGCGCCCCTGCCCTTCCGCAGTTCTCGCTACGGCGCGGATTAACTTAACTGCCTTAAGACGGCAATAAAGGTCGTCGACGCGATTTAACCGGTTCCCTTTTACCGCGGCACCGATGTCCCGACGCCCGGAACGTTCGAGCAATGTCTGGGCTGCATATTGACGGTAATGGGAAAAGTTGGGGCTTTCGGTATCTGACTTCGCCGCGGGGGTGCGTCGATCAATCAATCGAACCGCGGGCCCCGCCGAACCCTTCCGCTCTTGCTAGCCCTTTTCCCTCGTCGTTTTTCCCCCTCCCCTCCCCCCCCGGCGATTTCTCCCGGTTGGCACTTTGGACTTTTTCAGCGCGTAGTCGCGAATGATCGGTGCGTGCCGCGACGGATAAAGGAGAGAGATTTTTTTTATCGATTTCCAAAAGAGCAGTGAAATAGTAGAACAATAAAAAATGAGCATTTTCCTGGAAGTAAAAAGTACACGTTATCGATCGCGATACTGTCGCGCGAGCTCGTCCCCCGTAATCCAATCGAGTATGCCCGGCACTCGATACACTTTGCATAAAGTTAACGTTAAATAAATACGGTCGAGCGTCTTGACTCGGAAGGCATCGATACTCGGGAATTGACTATTGAGGAGAGAAAGGGCAATGGGGGGGAGGGGGTGGGAGAAGGTAGATAGGGTCTGGCAATGAACGAGAAAAAATGGGGGAGCAATCGAATGAAGTTCTTAATAATGGCGATGCCTTCTCTCCGCTGATTTCCGACTCCGCCCTTCCACCGCGCGACCGGCTTGCCCCGCATACTTCCAGTCGGCGTCCGATCGGGTAGTTGGAAAAATATTCCCAACTAGCGGCGGTCTCTCGCAGGTGGACGGATTTCGTGGCAAAAATTCGTGCCGGAGTTTGCCCCACGTGAGACATCGCGCTCTCGAAGATAGTCGGAGGAGCTCGAAGGAGGCAGTGAGTAGAATCGAATGTGCGAGACGTAACGTCGATTCGATCGTCCAGCAAGAGACGTACAACGGAAGTTCGCACTGTCAACAACAGGCAACAACCCTACGATCCTCGTAAACGCGGCGGATTACGACGCGCGACAGGTCGGTATAGCAACCGTCGCGCGGGGGTCCTCCTCTCCCTCTCTCGTGGAAACGGCGGAACGCGAAGAGGGTGGCGGATGCGCGCCCCGATAGTCCGTATATCGCATAATAACCGCTCTTCGGACTTAGCCGCGCGGCTCTCTCTCTCTCTCTCTTCTCTCCTCTCTCCTCTCTCTCTCTCTCTCTCTCTCTCTCTCTCTCTCTCTCTCTCTCTCTCTCTCTCTCTCTCTTTCGGGCCAAATCGCCACGTAAACGCCTCGGTATATGGATCGCCGTGGATTTCGTTTCGGAATTGGCGCGCGCGAGTGAGGCTCCGTAGATAAGGTAATCCGGGCCTCGAAAACTCGCCGAGACCCCGAAAACACCCCCGTACGCCGGACACCGTGTACCTGCCGGCAGGGGGTTCCGCCCGGTTAAACCCTCTCACATTGGAGGGAACGTCGTAGTCGGAAAAAAAAAAAAGCGAATTCTCTTGACGAACATGAACGATTATCCCGACGTTGAAATACCTCCGCTAATTTAACGTGACAATAGCGCATCGCGGACGTGTCGATCGCGCTGCTTGTGATCCTCGCGCTTTCATCGTCGCGACGATGATTACTAATACATCAACTTAGATTAGTATTAGTTGCAATTAATTCAAATATATATATATATATATACTAGGTGCGCAACCAAGTTTCCGGGTTTTTTTGATGAATGAAAAATGGAAAATTCCAAGAGAAATACAAAAAATGGTTTATTCAAAGTATCGTCCCTCGCTAGCTACACATTTTTCTGCCATTTCTCTGGCAATGCATGAATACCGCGACGATAAAACGACGCGTCTTTGGACCGAAAGCATTCATCCAATTAATTTTGCACTTCTTCGAAATTGGCCAAGTGTTGCCCAGCCAAGTCATGCGTCATCGACCGGAACAAGTGATAATCGGAAGGGGCCAGGCCTGGCGAATACGGCGGGTGCGGTAGCAGATCCCATTTCAGCGTTTTGATGGTGTCTCCTGGCCGATGGAAGTGCGATGGCACTTCCATCGGCCAGGAGCGTTGTCATGTTGCAATATCACTCGTTCGTGTCTCGTGTCCCATTTTGGCCGTTTTTCGAGCAATGCATGGTTCAAATTGATCAGTTGTTGTCGGTAGCGATGTCCATTGACAGTTTCGCCCGCTCATTCAGCAGCTCATAGTACACGATTCCTTTCTGGTCCCACCAAACGCAAAGCATTGTCTTCCTTCCGAAGCGATTTGGCCGTGCCGTCGATGTTGATGCTTCGCCAGGTGAAAGCCACGATTTTTTGCGTTTGGGATTTTCTCGAAATATATTCCGCTTCTCATCGCCAGTAACAATTCGATGCAGGAAACTCTTTCTTTCATTGCCGCGAGAGCAAAATTTCGGAAGTGGCTCTTCGATTTTCCATCTGTCTCTCAGTCAACTCATGCGGCACTCATTTCCCTTCCTTTTGAATTTTTCCCATGGCATGTAAACGTTTGGAAATACGTTTTGGAAAACTTGGCGAGTGCATGTTTAATGCCTCCGCAAGTCGATCTTGCGTTTGCGTATCATCTCCATCCAATAACGCTTGCGGATCGGCGTCCTCAATTGTTTTTGGTCTTCCGGAGCGCTCCTTGTCCTCAGTGTCGAAATCGCCACTTCTGATGCGTTTAAACCAATCTTCACAGGTAGTTTTCGATGGTGCATGTTCGCCGTAGGCCTTCTCAAGCAAACGACGTGCTTAAGCTGCACTTTTTTTCAAGTTAAAGCAGAAAAAGCACAGCTTCCCGCAAATGCTGTTTATTTGGCACAAAACTCGACGTCTTCGTCGTTAGAGAAAATATTTTTGCGTTGCGATATGTGTTGGTATTACGACTGGTTATTGTTAACAGATGTCCAAGCTATAAAAAAAAAAAAACACAACTTCAGACATGTACGTCGACTACATGTGTCATTAGCGCCATCCATGTGTGAAACCCGGAAACTTAGTTGCTCACCTAGTATATATTCTTTTGTTTTTTTTTTTCTTCTTTCTTTCATCATGTTGAGACTGACCCACGCACGATAGGGCCGCGTATGACGAATGCGAGTCGGCGTATACCATCCGGGAAGCGGTTACGTCTTATCGCGTCTTACATTTCGCCGCCGCTAACGCAGCGACGGCTTAGAAGTAACGTGCTCTTATATAAGACGCGATGCGTTATGTGTAACATAACGCACCGCGGGTAATCCTATATTTCCATCGCATCGCGCGCGCGCGCGCACGCGCACACGTGTGACCTGTCGAAGAAATATTCAGTGCGTTAAAGCCGGCGGTGCAAGTTTCGACGGTACGCGGGGGAGGGGGGGGGGATGATGCTCCCGATATGGAAAGTCACACACTACTGAAGAGCGCACGTCGAAGAAGAAAAGCGGCGACGCTCGACGAGAAAGCAATAATAAGGATAATACCGTGCAATTTTCCGGGGAAGTCGCGATAATTGCGGCACCGCGCGCGCGTAATACGCCACTGCAGTCGGCGGCGCTCTAAGAACGAGACGAAATTAGCACACGATGAGCGACAGCGAGTTCCCACGTGTATCGTCGCGTAATTCTTTTCCAAGGATAACGACGCGCACTTTCCTCGCTGCGGCGCGGCGGCGAAGGAGAGAGAGAGAGAGAAAGAGAGAGAGAGAGAGAGAAGTGACGGAAAAAGGGGATTCCCCTGTACCTGGCGCAATTAACTCGCTATTAGCGAAGCAGACGTTGAGCAGGCCCGCCGTTACGAAAGTGTAGCCCGCTGTACGTGATTAAAGCGGGAATTCGTTACGGGCACACCGACGGCCCGTCGATAAGATTAATTGATAAATGGCTGAATCGATCGGCGCCGTTGTAGTTGCGTTTACGGAGCGGAGCGGAGCGGCCGGCAGCTCGCGCCCCACGACGAGGCCTCGCCGCGCTCGCGATGACGACGAGATAAATATCTCGTCGCGATGCGGTAATCGTAATCGCCGGCTGAAATCGAGCACGAGTAACTTGGGCGATACGCCGCCGAAGAAAATGTCGTCGGCCGCCGTGATATCGGTCATTAGCCGCCACGTGCCGTCCAACACGGCGAGAGATAACTTTTTGCGGCGGAGACGAGCTACTTTCGAAAAGGGGGGTGATCGCGAGAGAAACGATATATTAGAATACTTTACGAAATCCCTGTCTTTCTCTCTCCTCTCACTCTCTCCGGCCGTCCTCTGTCGTACGAGATCGTCCGCGGCGAGAGAGTCGACGAATCTCGGAATGACGGACACGCGCGCGCGTGTCTCTCCGATCTACCGTTTGCTTTCTGTAAGAAGGAATTTAGAATAGCTAGGCGGAAAATGCGCCTCCGAGATGCGCGTGACGAAACGAGCCGTCGTCTCCGAGATGACCACACCTTTCATTCGTGAGGAACTTTATTCGCTTGTGCGGTAGCGTCAAGCAGCTCGCTGTCTCGCGAGAGATTGCACGTCTCATTATCGCGGAATTCGGACGCAACGTATGTAATAAATGTGTGTGGAAAGGTAAAACGAGGTTTGAAACGAGTCGCAGGGATCGCAGTGTATAGAAGCGCGACGTGAGCACTCTCTCGGTGGAGACCGCTCGCGTCGCTCGCGGAGGAGCGAAAGAAACGCAGAGGCGAGCACTTTAACGGACGATACATCACCGGCGTATGCAGATTGCCTGCCGTCGGTTTCGCGAAGACGCGTCGCGACATTTCCGCGAAGTGTCACGGGGAAAATGTGCATTAACACACGGGGACAAATAAATAAAGCGCGTGGGCAGGATCATCATGCGGCGAGAGATGCCGTATGAGACATCCTGCCGATGGTGGGGCAAAAAGCTACGACGAGGGCATGGCAAGTGGCTCCGTGTGTGTGTGTGTGTGTGTGTGTGTGTGTGTGTTTGTGTATACGTGTTTGTGTAGTCCATCGCGTACATTCATCACGCTCCACGTGCTCGAGTAAGCCATGTTACTCCGATGACGTCGCCGTTCGGAGAATAAGAAGATGAAGACACATTGCGCGTTTCAAAACGCGATATTCAGGTCGGTGTCGCAACGAGAGAGAGAGAGAGAGAGAGAGAGAGAGAGAGAGAGAGAGAGAGAGAGAGAGAGAGAGAGAGAGAGAGACACCGTTTGGAAGTTTGTGAAGCGATATAACAGGCGAGTCGCGGCTCTCGGTGCCGCACCTGAATGATGTAACTTCTATCCGATACTTGCTATTTCGCGGGCTCCGCAGTAAACGGCGGCGTGTCAAATAGAAAGTATTCGTGTATATTTAGCCAATTGAAGTACGCGCACGCGGCACCGACCGGTATCACAACTCGCGTGCGATTTGTGCATTTGGCAAATGCCGAGGCCGAGGTTAAGAGACCTGTCGAGCCAGCAATTGGCGAACGCACCGATCTAATTGACCGACACTTATCGGCTCGACGTTTTTGTTTCGCCGCGCTATCAGAAGGCGCTCTATCGTCGAGTCTATCGAGAGGGGCCGGCTTCGAAGAAGCGCGCGCCGAGTCGTTTGGAGAAGGAAAAAAGAAATTGGCATTCGCGAAACGAAAATGTTATTGTGGAAGCGTCGTTGCTGCAAGAGGGAAAGAGAAAGATGGAGGGGAGAGAGGGAGGGAGTCTCTATCATCTGTGCGCGCACTGACACCGGCATCGCGACGCGACGCGACACGACGCGACGCGAGGCGAGGTGCGAAGAGGGAAGACAGGGCATTCATACGGCACTGTGTCACACTCGGCGAATGCAGAAAACGCGAGGGACGGAGACCGACGAAGCCAGCGGACCATAGCGGTTCGTGGGAGGAGGTTAAAGCCCGCTCCACAGCGAATTCTGTGCCTCATCAGCATCGGCGATCGACCGTTTCTCGCTTACAATCAAACAAACAGCTGGAATTTTAATGGAAACGTCAAGGCTGCCGCGCGAAACACAACCGGCGCGGCGCGGCGCGGCGGCGGCGGCACTACGCGTGTTTTATTTCGCAAAATCATCGACGCGACGAATTAATCGGTTTTATCTTTATGCCTACGAGCGGATGCTCGTATGTGTAAAATTTTTATTAATTATATCTAGAAACACCGCGTCTCGAAATGTTGTCGTTGGCCAAAACTTCCTGCCCGCTCGCGATTCCACAAAATCGACCTACCGTTCGATCGCTTTAATTTAGCGATCGCTAAATGTTGCGATGCGCCGTGTGCTTAAATTACACGTTGTTTCTCAAATTGAGCTGCACACGGCGCGAGCAAATTGCGGAACTGTGTGAACGGCACGGAACCAAACAACACGCAACACACAATGTCCGCACTTGAAGAAAAATTACCGACGCCACGCGGCGAACGAAATAATGTAGCCTAGTTCCGGCAAAATTGAATTTATATGCTTGTTGTGTTGCAGCAAAAATGTCGTAATTGCTTCAGCGTTAAGCGCACGTCGGTGGAAGATTAATAGCGCCAGCGCGATACACAAGTCGTGAAAATTAATTGCCCCGCGGTGGAAAGTCGCGAGTTGTTTGATGACGATTATTTGCGCGATACTTTAACGACCTCGGGATATCGATCATTAATTTCATTAGGCCGTTTCGCACTCTGGATGGCGGGCCCCGTCTCGACGGAGTAACCGGCGAATTATTATCTCAAGCACCTTCAATTATAATCCTGCCGGAGATTGTAAACAAGCCGTCTCGGTGTCGCTCTCCGCGCGACTTATGTTTTCCGGTTACGAGATTTAGAAAAGGAATTTTATCAACCGGCGCAAATGCGGATACGATTGTGCCATCGATCGGCGGTGCCGCTGCTTTTTCTCACAATAGTTAGAACAATAGCCGGAAAGAAATACAGCTGCGGCCAAAAGTAACTATAATTTTACTACCGTCGACTATTTCTCTCTCTCTCTCTCTCTCTCTCTCTCTCTCTCTCTCTCTCTCTCTCTCTCTCTCAGCGTACAATGGCGCGGGCGCAGCGTTACATAAACGGCTCGAGAAAATAATCCAAACAATTGGCACACATCGGCAATTTGACTGTGCGCGCTAAACGATTCTGCGGTCGCGTTCTAGTTTAATGAATACAGGGTCGCGTATAATTTCTATAGATGTCGCGTCCTCGATAAATATATCCGCGGATATGACGCGTAGGACGCGCATCTCTGATGTGTCCACGAGGCAATTTATTGATGTAGCGGACATCTTGCATTAGGCATTAGAGACATAAACAATGCGTGGAATACGTTGTTAACTTGATAATACAGGCGCGCGGCACGCGCCGTTCCTCGGGACGATGGCTTCGGCGTGGACGAAGCGCGCGCGCGCGCGCAATGAATCCCGAGGAAATTTTCGTCACGCAAACCCGGCCTATGGTCAGTCGAACGTGGAAGGCGTTTCCCAAGGCTGAAACGGACGAATTCGCCGCGGTCAGGTGATGCGGATTGTCTCCCGGACAGGACAAACAAGCGTCGAAATCGCTCATTAAGCGGAGTCGCGTACGCTTGGACGGGAAAGACGTTGCGTCCAAATAGGTCAGCGGAAAAACAAGAGATTATCGATTTACGTGGGCTACGACACGGACGACAGTCGATAACTATCGGCAGCAACTATTTAATTGACGTGATGTCCGAATAGCGGTGTGTGTTAACGTAAAACGCGTTAGCGATTAACTGGCCGATGTCGTTACGGCCTTCGGCGTACGCGAGCGTGTGTGGTTTTCAGCTTGTCTACGCTCCGCGTGTTTCTCGCGTACTCGGATAGACGAGAAATGTGCATGTGTGTGTGTGTGTGTGTGTGTGTGCGTGCGTGCGTGTTTGTGCGACTGTCTCAATTTTTCTTACGCGAATCGGTCAATTTCAAAGAGACATATGAGCGTAGTTTCTTCATTCGCCAAGTTAACTGCGACTTTTGTCTATGTAGGTCACACCCACTGTCTGACTGACATTCCTCCGTATATCCCGATATATTCGCGAAACAAACAACTGCTGAACAGTCGGAATTGATAAATTGTTTTTTATAGCGTTATCGGGTGGACATTTTAAAAATAAGACTTAGACTTATCGTTGCGCATTTTGCGAGGGGACGGATTATAAGATATTATTTGCGGAGAAAATTTCGCGCGAAGCGCAAATACCGGAATCGCGAAGACTACTCTCGAGGAAGGGGTGGCAAGAAGGATTATAGAGAATATAATTCTCGGGAAGGATCCAAGACGAAGGATTAAGAGACGGCAAAATTTCATTGCTCGATATCGATTAAAATTAAACGCGAAAATTCATCGCGAAGCGGGGGCCGTCAAAGGTTCGAAAGTACGTTGCGGCGTTTCGTGCGCGCGACGCGGCACAACATTATCATTTATCCACATTTCCCACACAGGGGATTATCCACATTTGCCACACAGGGGATTATTTAGTCAGCGGTCCCAACTAGCCGCGGATCGCCCGCGCGTTTTAAAGCTCGCCGCTCTTTCGCGCAGCCCGATAATTCCATCGGCACGGCAGAGAGTGTAAACCGGGCTTTATTCGGCATCGCGAATACTCGCGTCGCGACGGACAAAGAGAAAGAAAGAGGTGCGAGCGAGACCGACAGACGGCGGAAAGGAGAGAGAAACAGCGACGAGGAGAGAGGCATGAGACATCAGAGAGACCGACAGAGAAGGAGAATGATAGAGCGCGGCAGGGAGAGGGGAAACTGCGCGGGTCGTCAGTGCCAGGCCGCGAGAGGGGTGGGAGCCGAGAGTCGGCGAGGTTCGGGAGGGGGAGGGAAACGCGTAAACAGAGAGTCAACATGTAAACAGGCCACTCGCGAGACAAACAACGTGGGGGCCGCGGGCTGTTCACCGAACGAAGCAGGCAGGCAGGCAGGCAGGCAGGCAGGCAGCCAGGCAGGCAGACAGGCAGGCAAGCAGGCAGGCAAGCAGGCAGGCAAGCAGGCAGGCAGACAGGCAGGCAGGCTTCGTCGCCGTGCGTTCCGTTTTCCGTCCGCGCCAGTCTGTCGCACGGCACCGCATCGCCGCGTGTTCGACTTATCGAATCGCGTGCGCGCGCGCCGCGAATCGAACGGTGAAACGATTGTTACAGCGCGCGCGAGTTCTCGTTTGCGGCGGCGATTCGAAAACGCGCCGAAATTCGGAAGTGAAGAGTGAAAGAGAGAGGGGGAGGGAGAGAGAGAGAGAGGGAGGAGAGAGAGAGAGAGAGAGATCGTTTGGCAGGTTCGCAGCTCTCGACGAATCCACGCTTTGATCGGCCCCGCCGGTGTTGAGGAAGAGTGAGGAAGTGAGAAGGAGAGAGAGAGAGAGAGAGAGAGAGAGAGAGAGAGAGAGAGAGAAAGACGGTTTTGTTGATAACACGAGCCGCAATACATGTGAATTTTCGACGCCGCGATGAAGAAGACGTCGACCGTGCGTCTCCGATGTGTCGAAACAGTTCGGCGGATCGCTAATTAAAGCGATCGCGTGTGCGGCAGTTAATTAACTGCACGATTAATCAATCGCTCAGCGATGCACATACAAGAGTGAGTGCGCGTAATAATAACCCGTGTGATAAGTGTAATCTGGAAGAGAGAAAAGGAGAGAAGGTGTGCACGCGTATACACACACGCACACACATTACACACACACGCGCGCGCGTGCGCGCGCGAAATGGGGAACGCAGGCTGGAAGAGCGAGAAAGAGAGAGAGAGAGAGAGAGAGAGAGAGAGAGAGAGAGAGAGAGAGGGAGAGAGATTGCGCGAGATTCAAATGAAATTTTTAAAGTCACGCTCTTTCCTTCCCTCTCCGGCCCCTCCGCCCTTACCCCCCCTCTCTCTCCCCCAGCTCCCTCCGTCGCGGAGAGGTGTTCGCTCCGATTAAACGTCTGATTCTTACGTAAGTTTTCCACGAAATTCAAGAGCGCGGGTAAACTCCGCCGGGCGTGATTTGTGGAACTTTTCGTAGCGTTTCAAAAAGTGTTCGTCGTATCGGCGCGTCGTGTACGCGCTTGACAATCGCCAGGCCGGTCGACAGCGATCGCGAGAAATGCATTCGGTGATTTAAAGTGCTCTTTTCGCCAAAGTCAGCGCGCCGGTCAATTTAGCTCGTGCTCGGCCGGACGCAACTTTCGTCCACGCGCGCGTTTTCTTGAGTCGCTCACGGCGGTGACTGATAATTTTCCAACGACCGGCCGTTCGCAAAAAAGAGCGAGAAAGAAAGACGCGCGAGAGCTTGCGAGGAAGGCACGGTTTTGCCGCGGTAAACGGCGCATCGGAGAACACAAGTGTGAAAGAGTACAAATGTATGGAAACTTGAAAAGTACCAAGTTGTTGAGTGACAATGATAGCGACGCATTAACGAAGCATAATCGTGCGGCGTAGGAAATGAGAGGATATGATAATGAGCAATAAGTGAATTTGCAATTCACCGGCAGTGGGTATATTGTTGTGTTGCGAGCATTGTGGGTGAGCGCGTGCCGCGGGAATATTCGATTGATTGTGATCGGCGAATGTGCACGGGGAAACCTCGACGGGAGCTCCGCGGGACACAGTGCGCCGGCGGAAAGTGCGCGTCCCGCGCGTAAAAAGTCGGTAAGTGCGCTCGATAGAAATCCAATGTGACTTGTGAGCCGTCGGAGCATAGCGATAAACAATTATCAACACACATACACAAGTACACGCAGGGAGCGAGCGAGCGAGCGCGCGCGCGCGCTAAGATTTACAACAAGATATTACGCGGAGTACAGAACGCGCCGCGCGCGCGCTCGCTCGCTCGCTCGCTCGCTCGCTCGCTCTTCCGGCTTGTTGGCTGCTCTGCGTAAAATCCACACAAAGGCCACGCGATCCTTGCTCTTTGCGCTGAAACTGCATGCGTGCGGTGTGCAGCTCGATGCAATCGTCCCGCCGAGATTCGCGCGACGCGCATGCAGTGCACACCGCCGCTACGTTCCCGTCGCGCCGCGTTGGCGTGCGGGCGATAATGTTACCCGCGGACGAATCGCCCCGACGACGAGGACGACGACGACGACGACGACGACTGTGTCTCGTCAACGTGGCCGTGCTGGAAAAATGGAAGTCGCTGTTGAATTAGCGGGTAAGCCAGCGGAGAGAATTATCCGCGCATTGGCAGCCGCTCGCGTGAATCATTAGCTCGTCGCGTCGCGAAGCCGGTACCGTGTGAGTAAGCAATCGTTACCGCGGCTTTTATTAAGATTTATGAGACACGCTATATACGCACGTTCTCTAATTGCGCGCGCACGCACCTTTTAAGAAAACCGCGCCAGGACGCGCGCGTCAATGCCGTTACTCGCTCGACTAGTCCGCGCGCGCTCATAAATCGCCGATCTCGCGAGCGCACGTGCGCGAGCGCGTGCCCGGCGCGGACATTCTTTTTTTCCCGGGTATTCCAAATTTAAGAGCGGCCAATTAATTATCGACCAAGCGGCCACACTGGCCACCGCCTGTCCGTCTGCCAATTCGAAGCGTCCGGCCGCGCCGGCACGCGCGAGCGGTGCGTCACGTTACACGATCGAAAGCGGAGCGCGCGCGCGGGAGGAAAGTGTCGGGCCGAGCGGAAACGTTGTTTCCACGTGGAGAGCGTTTGAATAACACAAACCCGTTCGTGTATTTCTCATTAATATTCATTTGAAAATTCCTCGCGAACAGTCGCGATCGGTCGGTATTCGCATTTCCTGCTTTCTTCGTGAGGAATTAATTTCTCCTCGCATTTTCCTAATCGAAAAATTAGTTTCTTTTAATCCTTCGAGGATAAATCTTGTCGTATATTGGACGAGCGTATCGGCAAACTCGGCGGTCGAGATCCTCATTTCGGAGTTTGTCAATTTTTTGTCGCACCTAAAGAATCTCGAATATACCAGGTGTGTCGGTAATTCCTTTCCGGTTTCTTCGCTAAAGAAAATTACGTTATTTACAATGGATAGTTAAAATATATTTATTCAAAGTATTGGCCATTTGATTCTATACATTTTGCCCATCTCTCAGGCAATTTATGGGTTGCCATTCCAAAAGAACTGTTTCACTGGTACACTGTCCAGAAATTGCTGAACGCGTTCGCGCGTTGCGATGAATGCTACGGAACGACGGCCGTCCGTTGGCAAGAGACAGCTATGTTAATTGATCCATCCGCGATAATTAGACGTTGACTATTTTCCGCGGTTTGCGATTTGAGCTTGACGTACGCTTTGATGGCTATCGAAAACTCTATTCCGCGCGTTCTCGCGCCGTTTATGGAATCCGGCTCGCGGTGGAACACGCGGAACGCGCGCGTGCATCGAGCAGTGTTAAGATCGACCGGAGTCGGAGAGAGAGAGAGAGAGAGAGAGAGGGAGAGAGAGAGAGAGAGAGAGAGACGAGATCGCTCACGATCGGCTCGACTCGCGAACGCATTAGGAGAAACGCTTAATTGATCGGCTTAAGACGAACGATCCGATATCTCCTTTAATTCCCCGCTGTGTCTCTCGCGGGGAGATACATGCGTGCACAATGTAATATAAATAGCGGGGTCATAGGTCGAATGCAATCGCTAGATCCATGCGCGGAATGAAGAAATTCTCGCTTAGATACCATTGCATAAGATAGATTAGGCCCGATTAAACTGTTGTGACAAGGAGCGATTACCATGCAACGGGAATGTGAGCACACAATAGTTTTGCAATATCGCGTAAAACGTTTTTTACGTTGCTTCTGCGTTCCGTGGAATTTCCGCGGGATTATCGGACTTGCATCAAACTAAAAACAACGTGAACACACGTTGCTCGGAGGAACGTATCGGCGGCGATTATCCTCCCGATGAAAACACTTTTCGGAGACTTGACGCGCGAACGCAAGAACAGCGCAGAATAGCGCCCCCGGTTTACTTGAGACTTGTCTAAGTCAGTGACGATAACGAGCAAGATGAAATAATGTTAGCGGGGAACAGGAACAGAAAGCGGAAAGAGCGCAGGAAATCAGAATTCACTGACGAATGTCATTATCGTGCGTATCGATATCCGTAAAGCGGATGCCGCAGAACGGAAAGTTCCGCGCGCACCTGGCCCTCTCGACGTTATATCGATGTTTAATAAACTATCGCGGGGCTATTTAATAACGTTTTAACTATCGATCCCGCCGCCGCGTCAGCGCGGCGATCGATCCCCGACGGGCGTTCGATTCAAGAGCGATGAGAGGAAACGTTTAATTGGATCGGTCGTCGATTTGATCTCGCTGATCGAATCTGGACAGTTTAGCGATTCCGTGCCAGGCGATTAATCGGCGAAATTCGCGCTGCAGTCTTGTCTGGAAGCGCGAATCGTCCGTAATTATTTATTGCACCAACGTCCACGCACGCACGCACGCACGCACGCACGCACGCACGCACGCACGCACGCACGCGGACGTCGAGTTAAAGCCGTTACTCCTCCTCAATCTCGAGCGATCTTCTTGAAAGACTGTTTCTCGCCGGGGATTATCCGACCGGGTTGCATTACGTTCGACTGTTTTCCGCCTCTCGAACGCGAGACGTAAGACTCAGCTTCCGCCTTTGTCATTCGCGCGCGCTGAGGAAACACGAAGCCGATTTCTTCGTTTTCCTTCCTCGTGGACGTTATACACGCGTGCGAAAATGCATTCTTCGTCGCGGCAGGTATCATCCGATTGTCGCTTGATCGAGCTTGATCAAGCTGCTAATAGGAGCTAGATCCGATGTTTCGAGCGACCCGATGATTCACACGGCGCGGCGTAATGAAGGCGGAACGACCGCGCGGCGATGTTATTCCGCCGATAAGTACGGGAACGATACCGATAACGGAGCAATTTACCGTACAACAAACAGCCGTAAAACGCCGATGCAACGCGACTTCTCGTGTTAACGGAGAGATTACCCTCCAAGCGGTTCGCCATTAGTTGTTTTCCGAGTTACGATCGCGGCTACAGCCGCACGGAGAGATAAGGAGTTAATCTTCATTTTCCTCGCGGTCGCGAGGCGTCCCGCGGCGGGCGGGGGATTCTCGCGTCTCGCCTTCAGAGGAGGCGCAGAATTCTTCGCGTCTGCCATTACGCGACTACTCGCGACTACACGCGCGTTTCCGCGCGGAAAAACTCCGACGAGCGCGTTTCCCGCAAACTCGCATTGTCGCGCCGTCGTGCGTCAGTCTACGCTTTTAGAGCGCCTCATGGGGAGCGAGTAGGATACATTAAAAAGTGTTTGCGAGCGGCAACGAGTAAACAGATGGTTATATTTATAGCCGGCCCGTGCGCGGTGAGGTGAGGCGAATAACGGGGAAAACCGCGAGAGCATGCGAGAGGTCTCGCATTCGCCATGCGTGCGCAAGCTTGTGTCGTTCCCGTCGCGCGCCGTCATTTCGCGCGCATGACTATTGCCTCGGTATTAGCCGGATTGCGGAATCATTCGGATTGCGGGCGATTCGCGCGAATTCAGCCCGCCGCTGAAATATTCCCCTTGGACTCGGTTATCTTCCACGAGCGCTCGGCGAGCAGCCGAGTCGGCGTCGTCGGGGCTTGAAACGCGAATGAGAAACGGGAGGAGTCTTTTTCCCACTGGAATATATTATATTACACATCGCGAGCGAGCGAGCGAGCGCGTGCTCGCACGGGCGCGTGGAATGGCAGGCACTCGTGTGCCTTGACCTTCGGAGATAATCGATTCATTGCGGTAAATTATTCCATCGTTGCGTTAGATTCGTCACTTTGTTGCGGAATTCGAGGAATTGTTTGCATCTCTGTGGAACCGACCAATTGCTGCCCGCGATACCGCGAGATATGTTTCCTTCATTAGTTTTCGCGTCGCCGTGTGGTGTGGCGTGCGAGGCGTACGCGAGCGCTCGGCTTGTCTGCAATCTCTTTCGAGAGGATTGAAACGCGCGCGCGATAATAAGCTGGCGGGAATGATCCTTCGGCGTTTCGTCGTCCGGCACAGGAATCATCATCAGGCTGGCGTGTATATTTATGCGCAAACGAAGCAGCGGTCGCGGATTTTCACGAAGCTTCGAGCTGACTCGGACACCGGCGCGAGACCGTTTTTCATGTAGAGCTACCAACACTTTGCACGACACACACACACACACACACACACATGCGTGCATACTTATGTACGCACGCACACGATGCCGCTCCCTTGAAACAAATACACAAATAGCGCCATTTAATACAGCCGTCCGGGGAAATCGCGGTGAGCGCTCGCAACGAGGCGAGAGCGGATCGCGCCGGGCGCGCGCGGGACTGTCAAACGCGATAAATAAAATAATGTCGTGACGCGTAAACAACACGCGAGCCACGATGACGTTGGCGCAAAAATCTCCCGAGGCGCGCGCGCGCGCGCGCTCGGCAGGAAAAATATATTCCGCGCGGCCGGTCCGCGCTTCCGAGAAGATGAGGACAAATCCGATCTCACGACCATTAGAAATCCGAGACAACGCAAAAATACTCGAGTAAGTCATTGACGCACACACGTCGTGTCATAATCATCGCACGACCGCAAAAACTTTCTTCGATGCTGCAATCGCAGCGGCGACTCATCGGCACTTTGTATCTTTCTGCAACGCTGCGTCAGCTGCAAATGTATCGATCAGCGTAACAAGTTGACTAAATTACCATCTTAGATTGTCTGCCTACTAACGAGCTATGTGTCGTTGTATTAGCCGCCGTGCGTCTCCCTCTCTCTCTCTCTCTCTCTCCTTCTCTCTATTTCTATCTCGTTCCTACTGAAGTAAAGTCTAAACGAGGATAAAACTCCCCACTACTCCCATATCGCCAGGAGACTTCGCCGCGTCGGCAGGAAGTTTCGTGTCTCTCCAACGAACGTGACAATTCGTCAGGGAGATGTATTGTGTCAATGTTTACGACGTAATATATGGCGACTGTTTGTCGACTCAATCGTAATTAGCAGCACTTTGTCCGAATCTGTCTTTTTTCCTCCGGTTGTCCTCGCTGCATTCGGCATCGAATCGGTCTCGCGAGGTGTCTCCTCGCCGCCGCGACCTTCCCCTCCGCCGATGAGTCCTTCGCGGTGGATTCTCCATCTTCGTCGAAAAGCCCGGACGGAAAATGAAGTCCGCGCGGAACGCTGTCGCGTCCTCAGCCTATCCTGTCCAACCGCCGACGTCCACGTCGCGCGTCGAAGGACACGTTTATGCAAATTCGACGGAAGGTATTGTCTCTCTCGATGAGGAGCAAAGAGAAAAGAGGAGAAAAAAGAAGAGAAAGAGAGACGGAGAGAGGGAGGAAGAGAGAGAGAGAGAGAGAGAGAGAGAGAGAGAGAGAGAGAGAGAGGAAAAGAATGCATGCGTCGGTCGGACAAAAGCCGCCGCGGCGACAACGGCGCAAACAGCATCGGACAAACAACTGATACAGGCGGAATAAAGAGAAACGGTCGTTTAAAGATTTCATTGAACCGCCACGATAAAATGGACGCCGCATACACGCAGGCCCGGCGGCGCGGCGCGGCGCGCCACGCCACGCCACGCGGTTTGTATTATCAAAAGAAACGATTGTCGGACGGTTGTTAACAATGCGTTGTCATTAAAGCGCGACAGAGCCGCGCACGCGGACACTTCGCGCGCCGGGAAGTCGCGACGTCGCATCGTCGCCATTGCGCGCGGCCCGTATGTTCCCGTTCGCACCTCGGGTTGCGCTCCGCGATGACCTTGAGTTGACCTTGCGCTCAGCTGGCGATCCGACCGCGCGCGCGAATCAGCTGTGAAGCCCGCGACGTCACCTGCGGGAAGCGGCGACCTCGCCGCTTCGAAGGTCGCGAAAAATTGTGTTTCGGCGTACGCTGGTGTACGTGTGTGTTCGTGAACATGCGCGCGCGCGCGCGTCTGTGGGTGGGTGAGTAGGTGTGTGTGTGTGTGTGTGTGTGTGTGTGTGTGTGCTCGCGCGCATTCGCTCGTGGTAGCTCGCGATTGTGGGATTAGCGCAGCTGTCGGCGCGCCATATGATGTGGTAAGGTTATTTTTGTACTAACTAGCCCCGATTAGAAGTTTCACGCTCGCTATCCGCGGAGGATAGCGATGGCAGCTCCGATAGGGAGTCGCGTTCGCGAATCCATCGAACTCCTCCGCTCGCGCCGCGCCGCGTGCAGTTATCGCGAAAAATTGGGATTTTCGCTCAGCCCCGTGCAGCATGGCCAATCGAACGGGCTCTTTCCTTTTCCCTCCGCCTCTGCCGTCGTCGAGGTGTCGCAATTATTTATTAGTAACGATATCGGTTACGTGTAGTATGTGACGAGTCATGCCACCGCCGCGGCGACGCCGCGTGTGCGTGTGTGTGTGTGTATCCCTCATTCGCACGCGCGGACTTTGCATGTTCGTAGCTGTATCATTATCATCGCTTTTCTATAAATAAAATCATGCTCACCGATAAAGCGGCGCGCGATGCATGCGCGCAGTCATTTGAGGCACGAGATTTACAGAATCGCGTTGTATAAATAGCCAGCGATCGCGCCTGGGTGACGTTGGTTCGTACAGTTCGCACGCATTTGATCGCTTCCTTTCTCTTTTGTTTTCGATGGAGATTAATCGCTTGTTCCTGCATCGTTTCGACTCGCAAACAAAGCAGCCGCGCTATTCAAACCTCGAGTGGAACGACTTTCGATCCGCCGATTTGTGCCGTCCGCGTTCACGCTCCCAGAGCGCGCGCGCGCGGTGCTCATTAATTCGCGTTGCGCTAATCTTTTTCAGTATTTAAAGAGCGAGATAGTTGAAGATAAATCCCACGGTGCAATTTCTTGCCGCGAATAACGTCTCAGCGGTATGACCGGTCGAGCCGACTTTTCTGCGCCTTACGAGCGCCTTAGAACTCGATTGTGTTTATGGCTCTCGCTTTTATGCGTGTGCGTATATGAGTGTTGTTGCCTTTTGCGCAGTGTTCAAGAAGGAAGCATTTCCTTCGTGTGTTTGCCACTTACACACACACACACACACACACACGCACACACACATACACACGCACGCATGACCGGGGGAAAATTATGACTTCGATATTAGAGAATTATATTTGTATGTTACTGTATTATTTATTTGCATCAACAATTTTGATACTGGGACGATTGTTGAGTTGCACGCACGTGATACTCGCGCTCGTGTAACGATGTGACGGATATTTATTGCGATATATGCACACGCTGATAACGGAACGACGAACGAACAAAAAAATTTGCCGTTGCAAACACCGCATTACTCTTGTCGTCTTAAATTACGTTTTATAATTCGTCAATCTCTTGTTTTAATGTTAACTTTGTCCGCTCGGCATTATTTTCGGCATGCTTAAATAAGCGTGTAATCCGCGAGAGTCGTAAATAATTACGCTGCGTTATGGCGAAATCCGTGCTCGCGAGAACAAACGTACGTATCCTGCCACATCTGCGCGCGTTTCGCCGAACTACGAAAATTATTAAAATTTCCCCGCGACAAACGACACGTAACAAAAAATCGGATTTCCTGTAACAAGGAATACAAATGATCTAATTTTCAAAGTATCCCCAGGGTCTCGGGAACTTTTTTATTTTACGCTTGCCATATTCCCATCGTAAAAACTAATCTGGGAGATGTAATAGATCAATGTTCGATATTCAAAGTTCGATGACCCGAGTATTGGTATTGGTATTACCTCTGGGAGTACCAGCTCAATCAATAAGCTGAAAATAACAAAGTTAGCGTCACAGGATGCTGTCGAGAAGCCGCTGATATTTTGCACAATTGCCGGGAAACCTCTGCAACTGTCGCTTGTTGCTTATAATTTATCCTTGAACTTCTTTCGTCGGTAAATTTATCGGCGGGATTTTTACAGTCGACTTTCTCGGCCGCTGTTATTCGCGGAAAGTTTGTATCTCTCTACCGTATTTTAATATATAAAATTTCCCGTATTTTAGTATATATAAAATATAAAAAAAAATGAGGTAAACACAGATCTCGAATTAAATAGAGTTAAATTTAAACATAAATCGCTGCGATGTCAAGTCAAGCTGAAATTAAGCGAGCGACTTTAATATTTATTTACATCTGCGTGGATCTGTATTCGCGAGATATTTTCACTTTTAGCATCTGAAACATCTTCGGAAACAGAGATCTCGGAGATTTCGGCTGAAGGTAAAATCCGTTCGAAATGCGTTTAACAAGATTGATGATGAGAATAATATTTTTCAACCGATTGCCAGCACTGTGTTCGTCGTCGCGTTGGCATTAGCAAAGCGTTATCGGTGCAGAGTTTCTAAAGATTTTGTCGCTGCATTTTTAGATGAATGCGATAAATAATGTACTACTAACACCATTATTTCCCTCGCGCTCAAAATCTCCGAGAATATTCGGAGCCCGGAAAGTATTTCTCTCCCCATTTCGGAGAACTTAAAACAATAGTTCTCGCAACATAAACCCACGAAGTAGCAGCCAGTGCGTGTCGCAGTCGATTTTCCGGGCTTACCACGTGTCACTGGCCGCCGCATTTTTTCCCCAAGCTTTAAGGTAAACTCATTGTTTGCGCGAGCGTGCGCGCGACACATACGACATTATAAACGCGCGTGTAAGGCTATCCCGGTGTCTCTATTCAAGAAGGTATTATGAAACTCCCTCGGAAAACGTACTCCGCTTTGTTTCACCTTTTATTTTGTTCTGCTTTAACCGGATGGGAGGAACGAAACCCGGGCACACGTACGCGCACACGCATACGCACACGCGCTCCCAGCGCGCATACACTCAACGGCGAAATGTCGAATCGTCTCGCGTCACTTTCGCTTTCTTTTTACCGCGCGGGGTGCTTTGACGAGAGAGAGAGAGAGAGAGAGAGAGAGAGAGAGAGAGAGAGAGAGAGAGAGAGAGAGAGAGAGAGAGAGAGAGAGAGAGAGAGAGGTGTCCTGGAAAAATTCCGGCTCTCAAGTTATAAACAGGATTCTTCAACGTTATCAGCACCACAGTCCTTCGTCATGCAGCGTTACAAACGCGTTCTCTCCCAAGTGGCTCCCTCCGAGTTCTTCGTCACAAAGAATCGCGACCGGATGTCTCCGGAGGGTTCCCCGGAGCTGGACGATCTTGCGAAACAAACAAATCCCAATGAAGCACTTTCGTTCGTTCGTTCGTTCGTTACTTCAGCCACTTGCCTTTATCCGCGTTTCTCGCGACTTACGTTCGTACAGACGGCCGCTCGTCAACCAAATTTTTACGCGCTTCGTAAAAGTTTCTTTCTACAAATAATCGAATCTTCCTCGGTGGTCTCCCTGGCCGAGCGCCTTGATTATTTTTCACTGTTTTCGTCTAATAGAAAAATCTCTTGTGCTGTCGCCTCGAGATACACGACAGCTCGCCGCTGCGTGCGCGCGCGCACGCGAGGCTCCTTATCTCGTCGATAAGAATATTTTCAATCGCTGAGCGCAAATTAAACGCGCGCTCCGAGCCGAACGCGACTCGCGTAAACCCAGCGCGTTAACTAGCAGAAATTTCTTTCAATCAACCTTTTGTAAATCTTTCATTACGTGACTCGGCGCAATGCCTGTAACGTCGCGCAGTCGACGTACCCAAGTGAAACGTGTAATCTATTCGTTACAGTGACGTGCATTTAATTTAGCCGCACGACACAGGCAAGGATTTACAGTTTGCGAGCGCGCCTTGTACACATCCGAACAAGTTTTGGCGGACGTCTTCGAGAAAGACCAGAACTTGGTTATCGAGGCGAACTCTCTCTCTCTCTCTCTCTCTCTCTCTCTCTCTGGAATTAACATTTACACTTTTTTCTACCGCTCGCGTCATTCATTTCTTCTCGCGTGTGAGCAAGATTAATCTGCTCGTTATGCGGCGTGAAATTACCTTGTCCCGGCTTGGAGAGCGCGAAAGGATACTGTCGAGCATCTGCTCCCGGGCTGCGCACGTCGCGGGCTGTTTCGCGTTAAAATCCCCGTGCGATCGGAGTGCATCGTCGTCGCGACGTCGACGAAACGAATATTTCACCGCCGCGAAAGCCAGCCGCGTACTTTCCAAGCTAACGTCATTTCGCGCCTCCGCGCGCGCGCGTTTACCCAGCCAGCTTCGCCGATGGTGTGCCTAGCCACTTTCTTGGCACCAAGGACACACCGGCGCAACGACGGTTTAGAACAATGCTGAATACGCCGTTTTAATTCGGTTTTCTCAGCCTCGAAACCGGCTCGACGTGTTTCCTTCTGTGAATTTAAGGGACGTCCCACAAAACTAGCCGTGCTACCGCGCGTCTTTCTGTGTGTGTGTGTGTGTGTCTGTGCGTGAATTCGCGCGTTGTTCGCCGCGGACGTGTTCGTTGGCCGACGCGTCCTCGCACTCCGACGTGGCGATTCCGAACGAACGAACGAACGGACAAACGAGCGCATCACGACGCGTATTTCACGGCTCGGACGAGTTTGACGTTGTTGCGACTGTGAGGACACCTTAAGGCGCGCTCATTGATATACTGGTTCGGAGATTATATGTGTGCGCACATTTATGCTTATGCCTGTGCTTTTATGAGACATATGTGTGTGCGTTGTACGCTACGTAGTTTCCACACGTGCGCGCTGATACGCGCACACATACGCGCGTGTCACACAAATCCACGCGCGCGCGCGCGCGCGCGCGTCATGCTGCTGGCGTAAAAGTGCAAGTGTTACCACGACAATATTTCGCTGAAAATCTTTTTGTTTCCGTTGGCACTTTCGACGCCTGGCGAAATAAATTGGCGCGGCGGTTAACGTAAGCCGCGGATTTATATATGCAAATTATGCGGACGCATAAATCCGTATTTATCGTCGCTGATCGGTGAGGCCTGATATAAGCTTGTTATTTAGAGATGTAAGATTCCTATTGTTTTATTGCTCCATATTTACGTAGGGTAGTCATTAGGCGCTTTAACGGCTTGTCAGATAAGTGAAGGCGGGTATGAGAGAGTTATGTGAAAGGCGGCCTCTTTCGATTACGGAATACGTAATCGCGCTAAGAGATGAAATTATTAAAACTCTTTCTCTTTTAACGTATTATTATCCAATTTTATGGTGAAAGAGTAAATCTCTCTCTCTCTCTCTCTCTCTCTCTCTCTCTCTCTCTCTCTCTCTCTTCCCCTCTCTCTCTTTCTCTGTGAGTCGACGAAAAATTCAAGACGATAAATTTTTAATCGAATTACGTTCTCTGTCGCGCGCGTTTATCACGCATCGCAGGCGGGAAATTGGTCGTATGGCGAATTGATAAAAAAGTTGCATCAGCGAATCGCCGGCGAGGATCTCTAAGCTGTCCCCGTAATTGATTAATTGAGCGAGCTTTGATCGTTTGATCAAAGATTCAACTGAGTCACGCAATTACCTGAAAAGAGGATTTCCTGTTTAGGCCACGGAGGATTAAGCGAGTGTTCGTAGATACGCTCTATCCGCGTTAGCATTGTGTCGAATTACGTGTACTCTGCCTAATGCGCAGATTTAACAATTTCGCCAGCTCGACGTGCGACATTTCTTAAACACGAGATCGTGTTATCACGAGCGCGGCGCGCGGCGTGTCGTATTATAACGACGAGCGGATAAATGTGACGCCTCGACGGCGAGTGTGTTTCGCTCTCGCGCGCGTCGCCGCGCGAAAAATAAAAAAAAGTTGATCTTCTGTTGCAAATAGTCGTCGTATGTTTCGCACATGTGCATGCAAAGAAAAAACATGCACGCAAAAAAAAAAAACATAACAGCGCTGACGTCAATGATGACTTCGCTCGTTTGTAAATCGGTTGATGTTGGTATGAGGAGACAAGAAATGAAAAATTTCGATTTGTATAAACACTTGGAATACACTCAGCATGCGTTTACGTTAGCCGTCGAGTGTCCGTCAAGCGCTCAGTCCGTTACAGGAATCAGATCCGAGAATCGCTGCCGAGTTCGTTTCACGAGTGACGAGTTTGCAAGCAAGATTTTCCTGTAAGAACGATGACGAGGAATAGCGAGGAAACGCACGTTTTGCATGATGCGTTCGAGTAGTTCGAGCAGAGCGCGCGAATCATCTTCGAGCCGTTGTCTAAGAAGTTGAATGGAAGAAGTAAAATCGTGAAGATGCTCTCGGTCGCCGGCACGTCGAAGGGCCGATATACTCGCAAGCTATTAAGACGACGGAAGGAAGGGTTTCGCGTCGGGACCGCGTGGAATATATCGGGTGGCCGGCTTAACCCGGCGCGTCGCGCGTATTGTAAGATTACGTAAATCACGTTAAGGAACACCTTGCCTGGAAGGAATCCCATACATTAGCCCGGCCCTAATATGACCGTACGTGCGTGCATCCCTGATGGCTCCCGGCTCCTTGAGGTGACGCGATATCATACCCTTCCATTCGTCCTTTGCGCCTTGAGTCTCTCTTATTTCCGGCTGGTGTCCGTCATGTACCGGCGTAGCGTAAATAGCAATATTGTTAATGACACTCGCCGAGATCTGCAATTTTCCTCGCGCGTTGAGGCAAAATGTTACGCTATTTAAAGTCGCATAATTATTTTAATAAGGATAATACACAGGTTTGCGCCCGAAGATAAGAAATCACTCCGATTATAAATAATGAAGGCATCGAATGATGCGCGTAACGTATCAGCGCGCAGATCGGATATCTCCGCCGCGTTTTTATCGAGACAGGTGAGCAAATAGAGATTGTTTTGCGTTGAACGTGAGTTAGCGAGGCCCGCTAATTCTGGTACTCGCGGAGCAGCCTCATGAATATTTTTTGCCCCACGCGCGAGTCATCTCTTCTTCCGCGCGCCAAGATTTCCTCCTCGACGTTTCCTCGCCTCCTAGACTCGGTCGTCGAAAATTCATCGAGAGCGAGACACGTTGAGAACCACTTTCCCGATCTGTGCGCGACGGGAATCTCCGGTAAAGGGTTAAAGGAAGGGAGTGTAACTCTCCGTTATCTCGGCGCGCTTCCGTCGGACGGAGGCCCGAGGGCCCCGAGGGGTGGGGTGGGGGGGGGGTGGCGGCTCCTCGAGGGGTAGCAGAGAGACCGGGGGCTAGTTCTCCGGAGTCAAAAGAGGTCCGCAACGTTTTCATGATTTTCCCAGGCTAATTGTTATGCATGGCGCGCATCCCGGCCATTTAGCCTTTAAACTCCACGGCCTCCTCTCCCATTCTCCCTCTCTCGGTCCCTCGCGCCTTCTCTTTCGCTCGTTCTCCCTTTCGCACGTGTTTTGAACGTGCACGCGCCCGTACCCCGCCGCATTCCTCCCTCTTTCATCCCTCAAATGCCCCCGTCTGCCTCCGTCTCTGTTTATCTCACGGAATATCGCCCTCGCACCCCGCAATTTTCCGACTACGCCGTTGAATCTCACGTTTCGCCGCGTACCGCCGTGCCGCATCTTCTTATTTTTTATATTCCTCCTCGCGGCACCGTGATAAGAACGCGCGCACGTGCTTCCGTACCCTCGAAAGCCGCCACTTCGGCGAGGGAGGGGGGGATGACGCCCGGTGACCCGTTCGCGCGGGTAAATGTCTTCGAGGATGACTGAGATTTCCCGAATGCTCTTCTCCGTGCCTTTCGCGGCTTCATACCTGGCTTTTTAACCCCCCCCTCCCTCCCTCCCTCTCCCCTGACGCGCGACGTGTAACGTGAAAATCTCTTCGATTCGCGCGTATGGAATCAGGCGAACGATACGCTTTTTCCTTTCTTCTGCGCGCGATGAAGCAAACGCGGTTCTAGGAGATTTATCTTACCGTTATACCTAGGGAGAGCAAGATCGAGCTTGGTTATTTATATTCACATTAGCGCAAACGACTCTCTCGTCCTCGAGATGCTTCCGAGCAATTTACCGGCGATCCCGCCGGAACCTTGTAGTCTCGGCTTCTTAGAAACGCACTTGTGTCTGGCCGTTCATTGCATCAATTATATCGCATTGAAATGTAAGTTACGGATGTAATAGCATAAAGTAGCGTATTCGTAAAAAGAGCGCGTTCGTTTCGCCAGTTAATGGGCGCGGAACGCGCGCGCGCGCGCGCTCTGGTCACCGTGATTTTGCAGGATACGCAAACACGCACCAGTCGGTATTGCGCGCTATCTTTTATCTGCCGACGCAAAACATCGTTATTCTTTAAATCGCGCCTCCAGGAATCGTTTTGCGTTTACACAAACGCGTATCGCTGAATTATTACGGCCAGTGCGCGCGCAGATCGCGAGTCTTTTTCTTTCGTGAAACGCACGCGGCCGGTATTACCGCACCGGTTGCGTGAGCGCGCGTGCCGGTATTACTGTAAACTCCCGTGCGTTTCTCGCTCTTTGTGCAAGCAGCGTGTCGCGTGACGTCTCGCGGTTGTAGTCGACGGTACGTTCGAGCCAGCCAACGAGCGAGTGAAGACATTAAATAGCAAAACGAGCGACTGCTACGGCGCACAGTGCGGCCAGGTGACATTTTTTTGGCTGAAACTTCTCTAGAGAGCTGAATTTCATCAACATCCGATCATCGACACCAGTGGACGAGATTGATCCTGAATAAATTCCAAAGAGATATCTGTCTAGCGGAAGTTTCGAAAAAATTATCGGTTCAGGGTTCATGGGTGTTGTTAGGGTCTGTCTTAAAAGTTTCGAGGCTCGAACTTAATGTTTCATAGCTGAATAATCCACGTCGAGTATTATTAGGTTCTCGAGCTGTGGCTAGATTGGGGATCTTGGACTATTTGGGACTCTTAATATTATATATACGACTTCATGCATGCCACGAGCTAAAAAAGTTCTCGGATTGATAGATTCCTAGGTTGATGGGCTTAAGACGCAAAATCCCTCGGTTTTGTGCCGAACGGGTCTATATTTGACGTTTTTGTATCTTGGGCATATGAGTTTCGGGTTAATGGGTTTCTGGTTTGAGATCGATAAATCTCGAGGTGTCTGTTGATCCACTGAACACGCTATTAGATAAAAATAAGTTGAATAATGAGTATTTCACAGGTTTCTCGCGTTTAACGATCATTTCTCCTCTTTTGGGGCTAGTAATTCGAGAAAAAAAATTTTTTTTAATTCCGGCAAGACAGATCTCTGCGGAATTTATTCAGGATCAATCTCATCCATTGGTATCGATAATCGGTTGGAAATTCAGGTCTCTAGAGAATTTTCAACCCAAAGATCTGGCCCCGATTCTCGGATGCGACAACGTTGGGAAGACACCGGTCGCGGCGTCTTCCTCGCATCTCCTCACCGGGCGAATCAGCTGGTGCGATTGGACGGGTCGGGTCTAATCGCATATTTTCCGAAAGAGACGAAGGACGATCGAAGGAGAGAGAGAGAGAGAGAGAGAGAGAGAGAGAGAGAGAGAGAGAGAGAGAGAGAGAGAGCGACGCGTCGAGGGGGTGAAAAGTGAGAAGCCGCAGGAGCGGCGGATTATCGCCTCGGCCGCGCTTAGGCTCTGCGTGCGTTCGCGCGCGCGCGCGTATTTGGACGGAGCGGGCGGCGCGCGTAATTCGTGGCATAATTCCTCGTTTGACCGTACGATTTATCGCCGTTGTCAATGCGTACGTCAAACGCGATGGTTTCCCGGCGAAGCGCGAGGTATAAAGCGAGCCCGTCATTTCCTTTGTGGAGACGTGTTGTGCCCGATGCTAAGTTTAGCGTATCACGGCTAGGCTGCCTTCAATAGTAAATGACACTCGGATGCGGTAGTTTGCTGTGTTGTAACGATGACGATTTGCGACGCGACGCGACACGACGCGACGCGACACGATGCGACGTTGACGCGATGCTTAAAGGAACAATGAAGCGCGATGCGTTATCTTTACGTGGGCGGGATGCGTTGCGTCATTGATTTGCATTTAGTGCAGCGGCGAGAATACACACACACACACACATACGACGGCATGTATCGCCGATCACCACCGGGATGCGTCGTCGTGAGCTGAGTAAACAATTTCGCGAAAACGCAGATTCCGCTTTGTTTTCGCCCGCGCTTTTGATTTATTTACAATGTTTGCTCGCGATCGACTTGTTAGCTCCGTCGTGAAGAGAGCGCGAAATATTTAAAAATTGCGCACCCCGACGCACCCCGCGCGTTGCGAGTCGCCGCGTAGAGCATGGGCGCGAATAACGAGATCTAAGGGTGATGACGATAATGTAAAATACATTTTATTTTACAACTCCGTATTACACACGCTTCCCCCGAAACGTAAAAGCGAGGGGTAAAAGGGAAAAGAAAGAAAAAAAAAAAACACAGCTCGCGTATGATCGCAAAAATATCTCCAAATATATAACATCGCGCTGATTATTTTCGGAAACGAAATATTTCCAAACAGTCGTCTCGCATGCGCGAAATTTCGCCAAATTCCCGTAACTTAATATGCAGTTAATGCACCGTTAAATCAACGATACAAATAAACATAATCCAATGAGGAAATTCGCCGCGCCAGCGCGGCCCGGCACTTTATAAAATCGCCGCCGCTCCCCTCGCGCCCTCCCTTTTACCTCTCCCTCTGTATCTCCCTCTCTTTCTGTCTCGCCACGTCTCGTTCCATTTTTGATACTCGACTCCCTCCTCGGCTCGGTCCGACACCGCGTAATTACGACATCTAAACGATTTACGACGGAGGTGTGACGGCGAGGGAAGGCTCCCCCTCCTCCTCCTCCTCCTCCTTGTTCTCCGGCGTCGCGACGCCGCGCTCGTACTCCGACCGCATCACCGCGACGCGGACCTCGAGGAAGGGTTGAGCGTGTCCGGTCGGGAAATAACTTTCTTACCTACTTACGTCTTCATCTCCTGAGGACCGAGTAACTGCGCCTCGAAACGCGCCTCGAAACTCCCTCGCTTCCTATCGCATTGTGACGTCGCGGAAGACGTCGCTCGAGTTCCTTGTTTCGCGTTCGACAGACCGCGACGTCCGCCGCGCGCAGCGCGAAGTTTCGAGCGCGACCCCGACGGCTAAGGCATGTTCCCCAAGTTTCGATGATCGCCGAGATTAGGTGCACGGCGTTGTTCGCCGGAAGCCCAGGCCGGCTCCCCGCTGCCCAACACCAGCGATTTTCAGCAACCCCCTGGCTGGCTCACCGATTGTAACGAATATTTTAGCGTCGTCCGTCGTGCGCGCGCGCGCGCGCGCGCGCGCGTCGGCGATATTATTAATCGCGGATGGCAATAACCTCGGCGGGGTGAAGCAACAACCGTGGGCCGCATCGTACGCCCGACGGTCTTTAATTAAATATTTATGCTATTAATTCCAGTTTTCAGTCGCGCAATTAAAGTCGAATAAATATATAGGCTGTCGCGCGCTATCTCGCACACGGCGCGCGCGCGTTGTCAGCGGTGTCACTTTGCAGTCCCGCCGCTCCAGCGAGATTCTTTCGCCGGTCTTTCCGCTCTCGTCGGCTAATGAAATATGGATCGCCGTAGCTAATGAAACTTATATTCGCGCACACTGTACGCGGCACACCGTCGCGCTATTTTCAAGCCGCTAATTGAGCTAATAACGGCCACGTATAAATCGGCTCGAGCCGCTCTGTAGCTGTAACCGCAGCAGGCGGCGGAAGAGGAAGCGAATCAAAAGAAGGAGGAAGAACGCTTGCGGAGAAAAAGACTCGCGTCGTGTTAACTGGTCCGATCTGCAGAAGCCAGCGCCGTGCATAATACGATATCACGTGGCGTGACATCAGCGAGATAACTGGTGGCCAGCATGTGCGTTGCCGGTGAACAAAGCGAGACGAAAAGAGACGTCGGATCGTTGCGTTTCACGCGACCGATGTATCGATGTTTCTGCGTAATAACGTTAAGAAGTGTAACAGGAACCGGGTCACGGATTTATAAACGCGCTCTTGGCTATAATAATAGAGAAGGAGGGAGAAAGACAATCGCGGATGATCGCCGCGTATCACACCGCGCGCGTACATCGATATCGATCGGAAACACCGCGCTATCTTGGCGGCGCCGAGCGGGAGTCCGGCTTTTCTACTCCGCGAGCGAAACAAACGGGTCGTCAACACATTTCCACCGGAGATCGCACGACTCTTTAATCCATTAGCATCCGTAAGCGGAAGAATCCGAACATAATGATTGTCACTTGCTATCACCAGCCACGCGGAATAATACGCTCGACGTTCACTTTTCGCCAATGATGTGCGTTAATCCTTTAACGCCCGACTTTTTCGTAAGTGTCTTAAGAATAAAATTTGAGTTTGTTTTGAACTGAGGCAACAAGTAGTGATAACAAAAAAAGATATCAGAATTTTTTATTGGTTTTTTTTTTTGGTATCGTGCGTTTTTTGTTTATTGGTAAATATGACTTGGTTCCTAAGAGCATATACGAAATGAGCAACCTGTAGAGAAAAATGAAGGGTAATCTATACGACATAACTCTGATAGTCAGCTTGACATTTTTGAGCTGAAACTCTACTATATTTGTGAGTGAAGTTTATCATTCAGAGCGTCAAGCTTACGATTTCTATTATAGATCACCATTTAGATAGTCAATCGTCCCTTCATTTTTCGCCGCATAAAAAGCTCTGTAGGTCACTGCAGGTTTCACGAAAACAGCTTGAGTTCTTGATTTTCGTGTCCACCATATTGGATCTCGTCACTTTGAATTTCTGTATTCTTTTAATTTCACATTTTGCATCTGAGAAAGCTTCCAAATGTATACAATTGTGACAGATACCCATATATTCATTTATAGTGCACTTCTAGGCGTCAGTAACAATGCTAACTGTGCCAACTTGGAATTTGACAAAACATGTTATCGTTAAAACTGAGCTAAAAAACAGACTTGACCGAATCTACATACGAATCTATATACCATTTTTTCGAAGAAGAATTCACCCTTACGGTGCAAGTACAAAGAAAACGAAAAGATCTCCTTGTTTTCACTAAGTTATGGATTCTTAAATGCGTTTCTGGTAACTATAGTCAGCAGTGGACGTTAAGGGGTTAAAGGGTTAACGCGCGGTGATACAGGCCGACTGTCAGTCGAACATCTCCGATTTCCCAAGTCGGTGGCGCATTTAGAGCTGTGATGCAAATCGGATTAACGGAGACGACACGCTTCGCCTCCGTGTGTATTCTCCATTTTCCAGCAGGCTGAAATCGCGGGCGACTTCGCGAGGAAACGATGGCCGCGCGAGATACGCGGCCGCCTTCGACGTCGGGTCGGCGCGAACGAGCGAGCGAGCGGGCGAGAAGAAGTCAGTCGTGCGTGGAAATCGCCTCGCCACATGTCATATCGATAATCGCCGGTCTCTTTCTGCGTAAGAGCAGAGCCCGGCCAGCCGGGGGGGGGGGTTGCCGATGGGGTTCGCGCACGAGCGTCGCCGCCGCGCACATGCATACGCGGGACACGCAATCTCGCCAGCGCGCCGGCTATTGTTTATTCGCGGCACATGTGCAACTCGCGTCGCGAAATGCGCTCTCTCTCTCTCTCTCTCTCTTGCGCGCGCGTGTGTGTGTATACGCGAATCGGCGTGCGACGAGCCATATTTTCTAGCGTGTTTCTAGCCGGCTCGTCGTGTTCGACGACGGCTTGCACGGATCCGCTCCGCACGCACGTACGCGCGTATTATCGAGCCGACGTCGCGAGCGCGTCAAACGCCCGGCGCGGCGTTACGCTGATAACCGCGCGCTCGAGGCGAGCTTGCCAAGATCGTACATCTGTCGTACGACTTTTCCGTCGCCCCTCGCACGCACGCGCGTATATATATATATATATTTTTTTACTTATTCGCGAGCGCTCTCGAATCTCGAAGGTATTAATTCCCGCCGGCGGAGCCGGACGTGCGCTTTAAGTCGCCGGCGGGAGGAAACGCGTCGACACGTCGGCGACGCGTCGCTCGATGTGGCCGATGTAGCGGCGGCTCTCCTCGTCCATTATTTACAGCCGTAGAAAGAGATCATACGAAGCCTGGCTGAATCGCGAGTTAAACGAGCCGCGCCTCTCGAGCCCGTGTGTGTGTGATCCCCCGATTCTCCTCCCGGCGAGATTCCCGTCCTTCTCCTCGGCCGTCTTGTTTCCGCGCGATGAGCTCCGGATTTAGCTGGATGAGGCGGCGATCGCGAGGCTGACCCGATGGATTATTAATCGCCCGCGCTCCGTCCTCTCGTCGGCCGTGGAATCGCGCTCGTGTGCCATCTCGGCTGAATGAAACGTTTTTTGCCGTGCGAAAAAAACGTTTACGTCGCGCGCGTTTGCGCGAGCACGCGCTTCGGTTTCGTTGATCTCTCACGGCTGAATGAACACTGCGCGCCTCAGATCCCACGTTGCATTGTTCATCCGGTTCTCTCGATGTCTCATGATATTCAACTTGGCTCGCACGCTCGTCGTCGTACTCGTCGCAGCCGCCGCAAATATCCCGTAACCCTGACACTCACAGTTTCTCCGTCGAGCCTGAGCTTCCCTTTCCTTTTTTTTCCTCGAAATCGCTCAGACGGCGGTCGTTATTTATTTTCGCGTCGTGCCGCTTAAGCGCGTTTACATTCTGAATTATACATTCGTCCACACAGTCGTCATTCGACCCGTTATTGAATGTTCCAGTGGCCCGCTGACGCGTGCATGGGCAAAATTTATGCGGGAGCCATGTAGGCCGCGTCCGCTTGTTAACTCCGCCGTGTTTTTCGTTTCATTATCTACCTTGTAAATTGCTGTCTTAGAATGTACACTGATATACGCGCGGAATTATCTAGAATGACCAATAACGCACATTGGGTACACGCGGCAATACGCGCGGCAAAGTATCCGGCTCGCCGGTGTTTGCTCGCCGGCTATCTAATGGAATTAAATACGGAAGATGCGAGGTATGTCAGCGGGCAAAACAGTTATGCTTAATGGTACGACCGATAACGGTATTTAAACTGGACTTGCCGACGCTCAACATCTGCTACGAGCTTTCTCCGTGTGCGTGCGAGAGTGCCTCCCCCCTCTCTCTCTCTCTCTCTCTCCCTCTCTCCCTCTCTGTCTCTCTCTCTCTCTCTCTCTCTCTCCGTCGCTCCGACTCCGTGCGATATCCTTATCGGCGTATATCCATTGCGCGAAAATCGTTGCGTCACGTCGATTAACTCACGGCAGCCCCGTGAACGATGAGTCGGTTTAGTATTATAATTACAGTCCACGCGCACGGTTTTACTTTGTTATCGGCGGTGAGAAGAAAGCGCTTATATGTTAAACGCGCGGTGTGCGCGCCGCTCGGCGTGCACTCAAGGAGCGCACAAAAGAAACAGGCGGCGATGCGCAGATAAACAATAATGTTGTATAATGTATAACGCAGATAAGCTGTAGGAAGAGGAGAGAAAGAAGGGCCCATGAGAGAGCGCGCGATGCAAATCGCGCGCGCGCCGGCCGGTCGAAATCGGGGAAAGCCGTGCGCGGAAGCCGCGAACGCTCGGCGTGTATTTTCGGCCGGGGGCGAATTACCGAATCGCGCGATGAATTATCGATATTCGTGGCGCAGCAGAAGCGTGCGGATCCACGAAGACGACGTTCCAGCGGAAGGAGCGCGGCGGCGGCGGCGGCGGCGGCGGCCGGATGCGCGAGAGGGTGAAGGCGTGAAATAAAACACGCGACGGCGACGGCCGCGCGCGGGAAGCGTCGGATTCGCTCGGAGAAACGGAAGCGCCGCCGGGCGACGATGGCTATCGCGCCTTTATTATTCGACGCGTTTCGACGCGGCCATTCCGCGTCCTCGGGCGAACTATCGCGCGGAAGCGGCCGGAACGCGCGCGCGTTAGATCGCACGGTAAGCGCGAAGAGTCCGCATGCAAATATTGCGCTTTCCGCCCGAGGGAAACGAAGAGGGCGAGGGGGAGCCTCGAGGACTCGGCGTTTACGGACGATACGAATTCGCGAGCGAGCCGAGGAACGGCGAGGGCGAGGGAGAGAGAAGGAGCGAGGAAATAGATGAAGCGTGGGGAGCTTTCTAAGCGCGCGCACGCACGCGGGCGTTCGCATATTTTCTCGTAATCCGTGGCATTGCGTGTTTCGATAACACCCGCCGGCCGGTCGACCGGCTAGCCAGCCGGCCGACAACGGTATTTTATGGTCTCGCACCTTCTCTCGCCTGTCTCGGGTTCCTCCTTTCAGCGCCGATATCTCCCGCGGCTTGCATTTGCGTTAAGGTCACCGCCCACGTGTGTGTAGCTCCGATGACGTTACTCCGGTATCGGCGATCGGTGACGCGATACGCGCGCTGTTTACTGTTATCGCGCGCCTCTTTAAGACGCTTTACGACATGTGACGCGCCCGATGCGATCTCTCGCACGCGCGACGTTAATCGCCGCGCGCGGCGAAATTAGCGAGTCGAAGAAAATTGGCGACCTTGCGAGCTTCGCTGCGCACTGTCGCGCGGAATCTATAACATCGCGAGGAAAAGAGGGAGGACACAATCGGCAACGAACACTCGTTTTCCGCCACTTCGAGATCCGCGCGAGATATTGCCGATGCGATCTTGGAACGTTCGGAGGAGGAGTTCGCAAGTTCTCCGGTGCCGTTGGACGCGTTGGAAATCCCAGAACGTCGGAACGTCTACTAAACCGTGGAGATTCGAACGATTTTCCACGTGCTACGAATTGGCAGCATATTATTGTTATTTATAGATGGCCCGCGGCGAATTATTAATTACTGATCATTAAATTACGGTCGACTCGTATGTAGCGTCCCCCGCGTTGTAACGGCTGTGCGAAAGCCGTCTTGATAATTCCGAGGACCGGAGGACTGACGAAACCGCGTGACATTTTGTTTATCTCCTTTTGTAAGGCGACGCGTTCATAAGGGAATCACGTTTTGGACGGTGCAACGCGATCGTTTATCGGCAACATTCCGCATGCGTTGCCAACGCGTAAAAATATCGTATCGACGAGAGAGAGAGAGAGAGAGAGAGAGAGAGAAAGAGAGAGAGTGCGCGCCGGTTTTATTGTAAATCGCGGCTGCATTTAATCCGCAATATCGTATTCTACATACCTAGCGTGCTGGTGATGAATTCCTTGCGTTACTGGCGTTTTGCCATCAAGTTATGTAACGCGTACGTATGCCGATGCGCGCAACACATTAACCGCTAACGATAGCGTTGCGATCAATTAATAGAGTATTACCTTGTAATATTCGGCCGGCCGTCGATAATTCCACCGCGCCGAAAAATTCACATCGAAATCTGCGCGCGACTCTGCGCTGGCTTTTTCTCTGTTTTTTCCCTTTTTCATCTCTCTCCCCTGCCCCCCCCCCTCCCCCACCGGATGAGGCGCGACTAAGTTATTTTAACGAGCTATTTTCCGTTTCTTTCGCGCGTAATGTGGAAAAACGACGGTGTACGCCCGTCGCGTGGTTGAGAGTTCTTCAGATTTATGACATATCTCTGAACTCTTCACCGGCAACGCCGCGCGAACCTTCATCGGGAACGAGCGAAAGTCACTTTTGACTCGATTGCATCCCCAAGATACGACGTGAGAAGTGTGCCTCTGTTGTTTCGCGATTTTTGCCCGGTTCATCGGATGTATCGCGGCTCTCTCAAAGCGGCTGTGGAATCGATATGTGAAATATATCCGCGTCTTCCGCGTTTGTCAAGCCCCTCGAAAGCTCGTTCAGTCAACTCCGGCTGTAACCTATGAGATATTGGCCGCGCGCGGCAGCGTGGACGTAAGCGCGTAAACACTCGCGCAATATCGAAAACAAAGGCGACATTAGTTGACGCTCGTCGATATTCAGTCATGCCCTCTAAACCATTCCACCTCCGATACGACACGAGAGCACTTGTATCGATCGTAAACGCGGCATTGCTTGATACCGTAAACCCACATCGGTACGTTTGGTCTCTGCATTAAGCACGCTACCAGTTCTGTTATGTATTCATCCATCAAAGCATTTGCGCGAGAGCTACTGATTTGTTGTCGCCGACATCTCGGCGCTATTGCGCGTGTAACTCTCCGCCCGGCACCTTCGGCAAGCTCCGTTCAATTCGCCCGCGTGGATATTGCACCGAATTCTTCTCTCCTTCGCGCGTCTTCCCTCGTCGTGCATGTCGCGCATGGCGCGGAGGTTCCATGTGAAAGTGATGACACCGACGTGTACTCCCGGGGGATTTCTGAAAATGTACCATCGGAGAAGAAGCACGTGCGTGCCTTTTGGCTTATATGTAAGCGGTCCGAAAAGTTCTCGACCTGACAATTTCTGAAAATGTACCATCGGAGAAGAAGCACGCGCGTGCCTTTTGGCTTGTATGCAAGCGGTCTGAAAAGCGGTCTCGACCCGACACACACATGGCATTAGAAACTGTCAAACTATAATTGTATTGGAAAGTGGCATCCCTGATGACAAACCCGTGTAAAATTTTATTCGATCTGTCAAGTTATTCGAGTAGTAGCACCAGCTGAACAAGCTTTGACGCAAGATGATGGGTGCCGCATTTGCTAACAATTGACCAAAAACGCACTCGAATGCGTGAATTTCTCAAGCCTGTTCGGCACGTTTTAGTCATTTTAAGTAAGATAACATGGATTTCGAGCGTCCTTTCATAACCGTTGATGAAACTTGAAAACTTGAGAACCTTCCGGAATCACACTTTAATGATGGTATTGAATTATCGGCAAGACGTTGGGATAAATGTATTGAAGTTTCAGGAGATTATATTGAAAGATAAAACATATTTCGCGGCGACAAAATTTTCTTTCATTGTTAGGCCGAGAACTTTTCAGACTGCCCTCGCGTATTGTCGTGCGCGACAAGTTCGATCTGGACAATTTATCGCGGCGCGCCGCCGCGCCGCCGCGCGAAATAGTTCAGCAAAGCGCATTAGATCACACTGAATTATACAAACAACGACGGTATCTGTCCGCTGCAACGGAGATAAATAGTTCATCCGGGAAATAGCCGAGTCCGCATCGAACGTAAGCGGCTATAAATACCGACTATCTTACGTACGTATACGCGCCGGCGGTGCCGATGTTGCTTGATACCACGATTGTATCATACTGATTATAGTGTAAGCCGTCGAGTCGGCCTGCATTCTGCTCTCCAATTGCAGCGGATAGCGAAATGAGGAGAGAAAAAAATAAAGAAGGAGAAAAAGGAAAAGGAAAGAGCCGAGAGAGAGAGAGAGAGAGAGAGAGAGAGAGAGAGAGAGAGAGAGAAGAAAGGACGGGAGCCTGGCAGCGAAAGTTCCCAGGTGATTGGTCGTGGGAAATATCGCGGTTAGGAAGAGACTGATAAAATGGATCGATGAGTCGATATATAACGGACAGGGGCGGCGGGGGAAGGGCGGGGGGGAGGAGCGGGAGAGTATCGTGCGCGCGGCTAGTGTGAGAATTTATGTGGATATAAACAGACGAAAGTTTCGCGCGGGGATATGAATGGCGATGCGGAGGCGGAGGTGAACGTGGCGCGGCCGAAGCCGAGCGACGACGCGAGAGGCGACGCCGCGGCGCGTGTACGGAAAACAGAAAGAACAAACACACGCGGAGCGGCGAGCGCGCGCCCGCGCGCGCGCGCGCGCGTTGATCGCCGATATCGGAAAAATTAACGGGCAAAAGAGCGGAGTGACAGGCCATTAAATTGAAATCAGCGATCCGATCGAAGTCAGCGGGCGTCACTCGGCGAAAGTGCGCCCGCGCGTCGTTTTTAATCGAGAGAGCGGCTGTTTAAATATAGACGGCTATAAGCTGCGCACTCGCGCCGCACTCGCCGCGCGTGTCGTCGCGCTGGAAAACTTAAAAAATGGAACTTTAAGCGCACTCCTAATGAGCACGTAGATTATTGAGGGGCTGTGATGTATCTGCGCCGACGTGCCGTGTATATGAGAGAGAGAGAGAGAGAGAGAGAGAGAGAGAGAGAGGAGAGTTAGAAAGAGAAAGAGGGAAAGAGGGAGAGACGGAGTGTATGTCGAAGTAAAAACCGCGAGGGTCTCTCGACGTCGTGAGAACGGGATTAAATCCGAAACGAGTCAAGAGATCGTGATTCTTTCTTCTTCGAGTTTCGTTCTCCTGAATCAGACTTTGATCGCGGGGACTCCTGGAAGCTGCGGAGACCAGTGTCGCGAGCATTTGCACATTTGATTCACGATCGTGCGGAACTAATCGGCCGCCGGGCCGGGCGGCCGGTTGAAATTGCCGGCTGAAATAATTCGCACGTAAATAGACGAATCGCGTGCGCGCGCGATCTCGCGAAAAGCACCGATTACTTCGTCGTTCGATCGCCGAGCGTAACCCAAATTTTGACGAATTTTGAAGATTCACGACGAAATCGGCGATCGAAAGCCGATCGCCACCGAGAACTGACTTGCGTATGAACGCGCGCGCGCGCGCGCGCTTCGCGCAGATGCACACCCTTCCAACCCCTAATGCCAATGACCTGCTCGCTTATAGGCACAAAGTCCTAGCTATATCCGACCGTCTGTATGTTGCCTATTCTTAGCACGAAGAGCTCCATATGCATACTATATCCACGTACCGTATGTAAACGTGTGTACTCTTACATGTGCAATGGGCGAAAATACATCGGCCCTGCGGCCAGCCAATAATTGATGTAACGCGTGTTTTCGTGACGTCGCGGCGGCTGGCCGGCCGCAAAACTAGCCATCATCCATCGAAGATCAACACGGTGTGACTTTATCCGATCGGCCGATCGGCGATCGGCCGCTTACCACCGCATTCCTCACATGAAGGAAAGTCAGTCGTGAAGGAAAAGAGACGACGGAGAAATTGTAGGAACATGAAATGCATCGGAAGATGATTTGCGCGATGACTTGAGCGATAAACAGGTATCGATGTGAAATTTTTTCGAAATTTTCCCGACTAAGAAACACGCCGCGACGAGCAAAGTTCGCGTACGCGGCGAAAGGAGAAAATTTCTGAAGTCGGCCCCGACGCGCGTGTTCGAGTTTGCTCGAGAACAATCTGCCAACGTTGAAGCAACGTCGCAAAAAGGGCTGCTGCTCTCTCGAATTCCCTCGATCGAGAGTCTTCATTCGCGACGGACGCATTCGCGAACGCGCGTTGCGAAAGCGCGAGCGCGAAATAGTCGCGCTCGCGCTTTGCCGCGCGCATCATTACGCGCGTCACAATCGCGTTTCGCGGTTCATGAAAGACGCGCTCGTAAGTCACACAGGCAGCAGGAAGAGAACCGTCAGGGCCATTTGATAAGCAACCGTGTTCATTATTGCACATTAGCCCAGTTATCCTCTCTTCTACCTCCTACTGCTGCCTCGCTAGAACGTCTTGCGGCGGCGGCGGCGGCGGCGGCGGCGGCGCGAACGCGGATTCTACGCTGTTCTCGCAGTCGCGTGTTAATTCGCACGTACGTCACGTAGCGGCGAGTGTGTTACATATTCCGCTCTGTTGAGTCGCTCGTGTCCAAGACGCTTCGCGGTTGGCCGAGTTTTCGTTCCTGAACATTTGTTTAGAGAATTTCACGCGCGAAAGTCTCGCGATCATTTTCGCTGCGGTGCGTCCGCACACCAGCTGTACTCGTTTGCTTTTCTAACAATGCTCCGCGAGTCGCCACGAGTCGCGCGGGATGAGGGCTTTCTTCGAAAGTAAAAAGGGGAGAGAGAGAGAGAGAGAGAGAGAGAGAGAGAGAGAGAGAGAGATGAATAGAAAAAAAAAAAGAAAAAGAGGACGTTGGTCGTATATCTGTGCGGTGCCGGAAACCGTCCCGAATTAAAAAAGAAGACATAACAAAGAGCCCTTTCTTCGCGGGTCGTCTTCCACTTTTCCTCCCGGAGTCTCCGTGTAAGGTGGAACGTCGTAAGCGCTATCTTTTCTCTCTCTCTCTCTCTCTCTCTCTCTCTCTCTCTCTCTCTCTCGTAAATTTGTTTTTCGTGTTCGCGGTTTACCTTCGCGTAAAAATGGACGCGTTGCATGAGGCAATTTGCAGGAATAATGGAAATTAGGGCCTCTCGACGAGGACGTTCAAGCCGTTTTACTTGGCGATAACGGACCTCATTGTAGCGTTGGATATTGCTTAACTCGTTGTTCGTCATTCTTTCGTCGTTCCAGTCGAGTTTGCGGCCGAGTATCCGAGCACGTAATTGGAAGTGAGTTATTTCGTCGCCACGACGCAAGCGTGACGCCTTAGATTTCAATTAGCGTGATTTGCGTGCGACCGTGCACGCCTTATCGCGCTGTCAAAGCGATCTTCACGCGTCGCACTCGATTAAGCATCATCAACAGTCATCGATAAGTGCATCTCTATGATGTCCTCCACCGCGGCAGGCTCGTAAACGCAATCATGTTTGATTCAGACAATGCAGCGAATAACGCAAGGAGGATATTTCGTCGAGACACAGGAATTAATCTCGTTTAGCGCTCAACTCGTTGGTCGCGTAATAATCTCTTCAGATTCGGATTCCGACGGATTTCACACACATAAGGTGGAAGGAAAAGGATCAAAGCTCGAAATCAAAGCGCGAAATATGTTTTCAGCGAAGAAGTTGATTCGCGCGAAACATTTGGCATTTTATATTATATCTTGTCGCTTTTACTTTCCCCCGATATTCTATCCCTGCATGTATTTCTTCGCACAACAATGTATCGTGTATATATCGCGGATTTTGATTAAACAGGTGACTCTTGCCGAGCGCACATGTAATCGGCAGGAACGCGAGGCATCGGGATGCCGAGGAGAATGGCGTTGTTTGTTTCACGCTCGTGCGTCGATTTTTCACCGAGATACGAACGCGTGAAGGCTCGAGGTTGAAAAAGCGGCGCGCGGTTCTTCGCCGCCGAGCGGCGGCAGCACGCGCGCGTACACACATTGCGGTACGTCAGCGCCGCGGACTTGACACCTTTTCCTTCCCCGGGATCGGCGCGGCCGGCGGCGCACACAGTGTTGCAGAAATCGCTAAACGTGGCCAAAATAGGAAAAATTAAAAAGCGAAATTTCCGGTTCCCGTTTTCGATATCTTTCTTTCTGAAAGGTCCAAATTAATATAAGCTGCAGTAAGATTTTGATGGAAATCCAATTGTATCACGAAGATAAGTGAATCCAAATGTACACGTGATGCGAAGTAAAGAATAGCCGGGTTACGACCCTCCAGATGATACAACTGATTTTGCGTTGAGACAATTTTTTATCATGAAAACGATGTTCCGATCTGTTTAATATCTCATCTGTGTAGTTTTATTTCCAATAAAGAGTATATTAGAAAGTTATAGGTATATACAATAAAAATTAGATTTACAGGACTCACTCTTTTTATATACAGTTAATCACTTATATCGTGATATATAAAAATTGCATCATTTCGCATCATGTTGTACCTTTGTGAAAATAAAGATAAAATATCTGTTAATCCTTACGCAAAGGTAGAAAGAGCGATATCCAGCGCTTACAAAAATATGATAAATTTTATGAGCAGAGTTCGACATTCAGTGCGCTTACGGTCAGACGCTCTACTGCAGGTAATATTGTTCAACACAAAAATTATATCCTCTATCAAAATTCTTTATTCTAGTTAATTTTGCTAATGTTACAAATATAATAATTAATGATAATCTTTAAGCTCTAATTAAATAATGTAGTAAACAATAGTAAAAATAAAGACTGTAGAGATATGAGAGAGTATCCTGCAAGAAAAAACTCGAGGATTGCGACGAATGAAGATTTATTTAAAAGACTTCTTCTTTTCTCAGATCATTTCATCTTTAAAAAAAGTTTCAAATAAAAAAGCCGGTCCCTTCCCTGAAGAAGTTATTGAATTGCTTGCAAATCCAATTGTAGCAAACGCTACAATTGTTTCGGATAATGAATAGTTTTATAAAATATTTTGTTTAGTTAACAGTTATATAAAATAAAAAACAGAAGATAAAAACAAAAGAAGAACAAAAAATTTTTAAATAAAAAAAAGTAAAAAATAAAATAATAAAATTAAAAACATGTTATTTTAGTGATAAAATACTAGTATTTACAATATAGTATGCTTTTTATTCAACTATAGTACATTACAGCGACAATATGATTTCTGGCCACTATTTGGAGGTTTCGCAACACTGTGCGGCGGCGCGCGTTGTCGCGACATTGTCGGCGGGCCTAAGTCCTCATCAAAGGATTCCCCGCTCGTCGATATCTGCGTGTGGAAAAGTCGTAGCGACGTGGAACGAATTGTGTTCGGGAGTTGAGACAGTCGCGCTCTCGATGAGGGATAAGCGATCGCTTGTCCGCGTTATCGATCAATTTAGCAAAAAGTCGTTCGAATTTTGTTCTCAAACTGGAGAATTGGAGCTACAATTGAGTCTCCGAGGAAAAGTGCGATTCCGGGCGATTTCATTCGAGCGAATTGAAAGGAAGCGAGGTGAATCGTTTTGCAGATCATTTCTGTGCACCGTGTATATGTTCCGATGTACATTTCCCTAATTTCGTGAATAGATAAGAATTTATAAAAATTTACTGCGAATCGGCTTTTACCGTACCGAGGTGCCAAAAAAATCCTCGACCGCGACGGAGATCGCTTCTGAAAATGAAGTGACACGCTGGCGAGAGCCGAGCGGATCGCTTTAGCGTGAGAAGCGTGCAATTTGCCCCGCGCGAAAGAATAAAAAACACGAAGCGGCGGATTAACGCGCAATTACATCTTGCAATTAGCTCTCGCTGGGAATCCGCGGATCGCGGCGCGGGGAACGTTCTCTCTCTCTCTCTCTCTCTCTCTGTACGCGGTGCGCCCAATTAAACAGTCGCTCGGATCCATTCGCACACGTGTCTCCACGTGGCGCGTTTGGCGCCTCCAAGGTGGAGACGAGCCTGCTCCTACTCCTCGCGCCCGTCAGACAGTCAATAAGGTACACCCCCGCCGAGGAGGGGGAGGCCGGGGAAGGGTAGCGCCGAGGAACGCGCGACGTTTAATGAAAACAATCCTAGTTTATAATCCACAATAAGTCTCGTGGCGCCGCCCCGGTCGTTGCCGAATTGCTCTCACCTCGATCTAGGGGGGGGACGTAGGCGAGAGGGGGGGCGAGAGGGGGCGAGAGCGCCTTGGCTTCCGGCGGGAGTGAATTGGCGGGTACGTTCCACGAGATGACATGAGTCGAGAGGAGGCAAGGGTTGAACAACTGAGAGGGTACGCGCGCGCGCGCGCGTGAGAGAGAGAGAGAGAGAGAGTGAGGCAGAGGGATGGCGGCGACGCGGCGGGGAACGGACGGCGACGAGGAGAACGACTGTCACGCGAAATGAGGTGCACAGTGGCGAAGAGACGAGACGGGGGTGGAAGGCGCGCGAGCCCCTTCTCGGGGACTATTAGCAGTTTAGCTTCTACAAAAGCCTTCTAATTGTACATGAAATTTGCTCAGCAAAGGAGAGAGAGAGAGAGAGAGAGAGAGAGAGAGGGGGGGGGTGGGAGGAGAAGTTGCCACGGTGTGCGTTACTGCGCGACAAAATATACCTCCTCTCCTTGTCGCCGCTTCGCGCTACGTGCGAGAGAGAAAGAGCGAGAAGGAGAAAGAATGTGTGCGAGAAAGGGTGGGCGGCGTGAGAGGGCCGGGGGAGGAGGGAGCACGTGTCGCAGTGTGCCGGAAGGGGCTGATGGCGAAGGAGGAGACCGGAGTCGGTTCATTCCTCGGGCGTTTGTTAATTTGCCACGCGAGCACATTACGGCCGTTCGGCCGTCCCTGCAAACAGAAATGAGAAAAGTCGGCGGCGGGGTGGTTTCGTAGCTTCATAGTGGATATGGATGTCGCCCGGTGTCTTATTGTCAGCGCGAATGAAGGTAGGATGCGGCGGAGTCGATGAACTCCGAATCTCGCGGCGGGAGGAGCAGTTGAAGCGCCGCTCTCTCCTCTGAAATGGAGACTCGCTTTGGGGTTAAGAGTTATTTTTTATCGCATAAATGTGTATCCGAGCCGAGTGTCGAGCAACACATAATAAGGGAAAAGGCGTCGAACGAATTTCCGATCGAAAAATCTACCGAGAGACTCTTCCTCTCGCGAGTCTCGCGACGACATTAAAACGATACATTCTCGCGGCGATATCATTTTTCTCAAACTTTATACGATTGTTGCGATCGTTGCGACCCCCGATTATTATCATTGCGAGCCGCGCGCCGTTGTGGCTCGGCGGGAATTTGTCGAGCGCGACGCGCGAAAGAAGAGGCGCGCTACGGATTCAGATTTTTCATTAAGGAGACGTCGACTCAGCTATCCGGTTGCCCACCCCTACAGGGGGCGCAGACCGGGAGCCAACAGGCGATGGCAAGAGGGGGACGCAGCCTCGCGGTATAATATGGTGGATTAATACGCGCAAAATCTGCCACCTAAAAGTTATTAATGACTGTCGTGGAGCGCTGCCTCGCTCGACGACGCGTCAAAGATTTTATAAAAGAGGGGTTTTAACCCTCTGGGCGAGCACGCGCCTCGTCCATTCTCCTCCGGAAGCGTCGAAGGAAGCGACGGTTGGAAAGTCAACGCGCCCGTTGCAACACGCGCACTCTTGTGTCTCGATTATTGAAACGGTAAAATTGTGAGCGCGTGCTCGAAAAGCCGCTGTAATTTATTTCTATGTACATGTCGGCACACGATGTGTTTTTGATTCGGGAAGAGCACGAGCGCGATGTCTTTATCTGTCGAGAGCGAGTAAAGTTGCATCTGTGATTACAGCGAGCGATATTGGCGCATCAGGTGTTCCTGCGACAATCGACGACGACGACGACGACTTCCAATTGATTATTATCAGGATGTCTTCAATGAACTTTTGGATACAGCAGGTAGCTGTCGATAACGTCGGTATCAGCTGTGATTCGAGCGGTTGTCGAATGAAATCGACCGGGTGGCCGACTGACAGAAATACGCGTCGTTTTCATTTTTAATCTTATCGCCGACACGGAAAGTCTATTAGGGCTGGTATCTGGCCACGCGTATTTTTGATCCGGTCGGGGCGACGGGCATGCGCTCGAATCCCGTCGACATATTCGATTGCAGGGCAGCTTTCGGTATCGTATTATTTAATGCGAGGATACAGTCCGTGAATTCCGGAATAAACGGGAAATGTAATTTAACGCACTCTGGGTGGGACGCCAAATAAATGTTGAACGTTGATGGAATCCAAAAGGGGAGCCATCTCACCAGAGGGGATTACAAATTGATGTGTAATCGATATGTCGATTGTCGGCAGAAACAATTGATGAAAGACGCGCAAACGTCTGGCAGCTTCTTTGACGCGGAGAATTTTACTCGCCATTTTTCTTTTACTGTTTGTGCTGTCGTGAGCGACAAAGTGACGATGAACGGCGTCTGCTCAGTTTCTGCGTGCCTTATTCGAGTGAATTCTGTTTGATTCTTCTGTCATCAGCGACAAGATTTAAAGATCACGTTCTAAACATATTTCACACTTTATCACACCTGTCTCGGAAGAACGAAAGTTTGTACAAATTATCGCATAAATATGGAGAATCGTGCGAAAGTAGGGGACAAAGATGCGCATAATTTATGCTTGATGTGTAAATTAGACTTAATAATGTATTATTATACTTTTAAAATATGGCGTAGAGTACGGTCGGAACGTAATCGGATAAATGTCAAAAATGGATATTTATTAGACGTGGCGAATGTCGTCGTCGCGAGACACGTGTTATGGATTCGTGAAAATTTTTTAAAATGCACCATGTTAGTAAGTAACGCGGCGAATACCCGAATCGCGCGATTGCACGGCGCCGCATAATACGGACAGGGATGGCTGACAATGGAAAAGTAAGAGGTGGGAGCGAAGAAGTGCCATGTGTCACAGCGGCCGGATTTAAGTATCAATAATGCATCTTGGTAAGGAAATTCAACATACGGAACGTCACATTACGAGACTGCAGATTTGCTTGACTTAAAGTCAATTTATTTGTGTCTACGACAAAGTCGACTTCGTTTCGCTGGAAGCGTAATCTTATTTTCACTTATTTTCTTCCGCGGACGCGAGACGTCTGGCCTGCCGAGAGAAAACCGAGTTTGTTCGCGCGAATATACGCTTTTAAATACGTCCGTATTGCTCTCACCCCTCATCGAGTCCAACAGATATGTCCGAGTAAAAGAGTAAAAGAGAAGGAAAGAAAGAAAGAAAGAAAGAAAGAAAGAAAAATCTCAGTCTTGCGACAATTGCGATATCGGGGACGAGAATTCGCGATCACGTGGAAAAGCAAAAGCAAAAGCGAAAGCAAAAGAAAAAGCAAGGAGACGAGAACGAAAAGGAAAAAGGCGAAAAATGAGCATACTGCGTGCGAAACGGGGCGAAAGCTGCCTCGCGATTTCAAGAGCGCCCTCAAGTTATACTCGACTCATCCCCGGCAAGGAGATTGAACGCGAATGCCCGGGACGGAAAAAAAGCCGACAGCGTAACAGAAACGATACGGAGTGCCTGACGAGGAGCCACGCTGGCGGCCGGGGCAGGATTTGCAAGGGGTTGCCAAAGGGGTCGAAACAGGGGGTGCAGATTTGAACAAGAGCTCGGTTGCTATGCAAATTGGAAAGATAATAATCGATTGTCGGAGGATGGTTGCGTTGATGGGCTCGCGGATGAGCGCGGCACACCTCCCCACCTGGAAAACACGCCGATCCCCCCTCGCCCCCTGCTCCGCTTTTTCGCTGGCCCCTCCGGCCCACCCCCGTATCGCCCATCCCGATCTCCCTCAAGGGAAATTATATAGTCTGCCCTCGACGTACCCCAGGCACCATAGACCGTCAAATACCTTACCTGTCCCGTCTGCATTCATTCCCTTTCGTGTCTCGTTCCTATATCGGTAGTCCGAGAGTCGGGATGGACGCTGCGAATTTTTTAGACACCTTCGGCCGTGGCGGCGGCGGATAATCGGCTGCGCGGCGATTGATACGTGTCGCGATATTTTCCCCTGCGAAGTTACCTGCGAGTGCCTTAGTGGGGGGGGAGGGGTGACTCGGGGTCGAGAGAGAAAGAGGAGAAGAGGGGGAGGGTGAACGATAACGATCAGGCGGAATTGCGTCGCTGTGTACGAGAGAGGTATCGCGTAGGTCGTTAGATGTAGACACTCGCGTTCTCTAACTCGGATTTCATTAATTATTTATTCGCTTTATTTCGACGCTCTATTGTTGTTTGTACGTTGCTCATTATATTCGCATTAGCTCGTTCTGTCTGAGCGAGGGTGGTACGTTCCCGTTAGACATTACGTTCTCAAATTATTATATCCTCATTATGTATAATAATATTTTCTCGGCGTCGTCGAGCTCGTGTCTAATGTGGCTGTCGCGCAAGTCGTTTGAGACGAGCTCATCTAGCGACGGATTGACAGGGCAGAAATAATTAATCAGCTGACATGAAGAATCGCGAAAAATAAGAGGCGACGGCCATTGTGACGAGTGGTGCTTGTAGCTTCTCTGATTCATCGGAATAAACGGCGTTGTAATAAAATCAGCACTCGCTGCGGATGCGGGGTCGGGTGGTGCGAGTCCGCGCTAATTGAAGAAAGCTTTTGCGTATCAATCATCCGTTCAATGGCAGTTCTTCTAGATTCCGCCCGGACCGACCCAATTTCGCCGTCGCGTCTGGTGGTGTACACGCGAAATTACGGGTGGCCCACGGTATATTATGCGAATTTGATCGAAACAATGTTGTTCTATCACGAAAGAAATCTGATCCTATGCTTTAATATTTATTTTCTCCGATATTAAACGAATTTCCTCGCACGCGATACAATTTATTTAATAACATAATCGGATGAGTACAGTTGAATCGAGATAAATTTCAAAAAATAGTAAATTGTAAAACGCAGCAAAATTTAATATTCTACGCAAAGTTCCGCTCTACAATAATGAGAAATATAATACGAGAAATGCTATTAATTAAAAAATAAAGTAAGTTGAAATTAATAATCGTTTTCATGGAAATGTCTCGAAAAATTATACAATACGCTCGCATACACGATATAACGCGCGTGTATATAACGTTTAATGTACAATAATGTTTCGTTGCATACACGTGAAGCCGCGGTCGCGCGGTATACCGTCCTGACAATTAGCTCGCTCATAAAAGTTTCGTTAGTGCGGCTTCGCTATTTGCTTCTGCCTATTTGTATTGGCGCAACTTGTTTGCGTATGCAAATTTGCTGGGTACGTCATCGGCTGAAATTGTCGGCTACACTCAGCATTACGAAGTCCATTTTCTTAAACGCCATGAAGTTATGTACTGCCGTATCGACGAACATTTGCGCAGTTCTCTCGCGTTTAACTAAAATCGAAGTCGCCGTTTAATTTATCGCGCAACTTAATTGTGTGTAACTGTAGCGCCAGCTGTTGCACAATTTACCGCTGTTTGAACAATAATTTTGCAACAGAATGACTCACACGTCGATCGACTACGCTGAGACTACGCGAATAATTTGCCTCGACGTGCGCCCAATTATACGCTCGTCATAATATTATCGTGATAAAAATAACGGCTGCGCGATAATATTCAATATCACAGTTTTCCGTCAAGTGAAAATCTCGGAAAGAAGGAACTCAACGGCATTCGAAACGAGAGGTTATCAAGTTATCCGAGAAACACCATGCCGAGCCTCACGTGGATTCTCAATCATTCCCGTTTACGCGCGTCCTGAAAGCCACGCCAGTCCGTCTTCTTCTCCTCGAGGAACGTGGTCGCTCAAAACTCGCGCGCTCCGAATCTCGCGCAAAATACGAACGGGCAGTGAAAAAATCCTTAGCGAAACATCAAGCGGGACATAAATTAAGTAGCGACGTGACGGAGCGCGCGGGAGAACGAACGAGCGAACGAGCGAGCAAGCACAAGTAAGCAAGCAAGCAAGCAAGCAAGCAAGCAAGCGACCAGCCGACGGGGTTGATGGTCCAACAAGCGGCGGGCGACGCGAGGGGTCGGTGGGTGCTTAAAAAAGTAGGTTGCAAATGAGCGGCGCGGGCGAGGCGGGGGCAAACGCGCGGCCAAACAAACGAAAGCGAGCGGAAAGAGGACGACGCTCGTGGGTGAGAGGAGAGGCGAGCGCGAGAGGAGGAACGAGAGTTTCGTGTTTGCGCATATTTCTCGTAATATTCTCTGTTTATCTCTATTGCCCCTTGTTTATCCAGTGTCCGTCCGCCCGTCGGTCCGTACGTCCGTCCGTCCGTCCGTCCTGGCCGCTCGCCCGGCCGTGTCCGTCCTTCTATTTTCGTTTCTCCTTTTTCCTCGAGCTAGGTCCTTGCGTGCCCCGACTGTCGCCGTCGTTGTCGCCGTCGCCGTCGCCGTCGCCGTCGCCGTCGCCGCCGCCGCCGCCGTCACCGCCGCCACCGTCGTCGTTGTCGTCGTCGTCGTAGCCGTCCTTCTGTCCGCTTCTCGGCAAGGTGCGCGCATTTGTTCGTGCGTGCGTCTTCGTCACTCCTAACACCGCCTCCTATATATTCCAAGCGATATTTACGTTCAAGATAAAGCGAGGAACAAACAGCGGGTGTCGAGCTCCTCATGGTCACCGTACAGTCCGTCATAGCAGCGCTCGAAGCCGAGGAAGGATCGAAGGAGCGATCACTCGGCCGGATCGGCCGCGAAGCGATTTCTCGCGACGTCCGACGAGAGAGAACGGTGCAAATCAGTGTCAAGGTTCCGACACGTTGCAAGGGCAATCAAAAATACTCAGAGCGGGAACAAACGCGTGCTATATACTTAGTTTTGGGTCGCAGAGAGGAGCGCGACATTGAGAGCACGGAGTTTACGGTGATTGACGATGACGGGAATGGATGAGGGAAATGGGGAGGGATTAAAAACGCGCGGAAGTGCGGGATCCGACGCGTTTACAAATGTTACAAATTGTAGCGTTTGTACTCGCGAGTATTACGGGTATTCGAGCGCAAATTGAAGACGATAGTTTCGACGTGTTTCAGCACTCATAATTGCAGAAGCGAGTGGTGGCTTGTTATAAATATCGAAAGTTTATGCGTAATAATTCTCTCTCTCTCTCTCTCTCTCTCTCTCTCTCTCTCTCTCTCTCTCTCTCTTTCTTTCTCTCAACGATAGGATTCGAATTAATTTTCAATTGGACAACTTGGCGACCAGTCACTGACGTGACCAGTCACGTTCGGTCGGCGCGTTTCACAAAGGACGCGCCTCGACGTCGAAAAAGAGCGAAGCGCGGGCCGGGCCTTGCTGTTTATCGCGCAACTTGGCGAAAGAGACGTTCTCCCGCAATTATGCCGGCGCGGTTATTTGCTACCGGGGAGAATCCGTATTTCCCAACAGTTTCCTCAGCATTTCCACAAGCGTTGCATTCAAGCCGCTTAATAAGGGATCATTAACGCGCGGTCAACAACGAAGATCATTATCCACGCAAACAATACGAAGATCTCAACGGGTATGCAAATGCACTTGGCGCAGCGCCGATGCACCAAGAACTCGGCATCAGATTTTTCCTCCTGCCGGCGCGCGGTGTTACGTTTCATCGGCGCGCCGCGAAAAAGCGTGCAACTCCGTCCCGTATTATCGCCATTACGCGCATTAATTTGCATCCCGAATTATACCCCCCTTCGCGCAAACACTCCGTCTCGTGGGCGCGACATGTTATTACAGTCAAATGAAAGTCCACGCGCATATCGCGCACCGTCCCCGATAAATATCGGCTCGCTCGCTCCGCTCGCAGTCCGCTGGGACTTACGCGCTCGCTCGCGCCCGGACGGGGCGAATTACGAATATCTATTTCAAAATTTGCCGGGGCGAAACATCCTCCGGTTCGCCGACGCGCGGGACGAAAATCCTCGAGGACACCGGAGCCGAGCCTCCCCGGACGGAGCCGGACTCGAACGTGATTTACAGGATCGATGCCTAGCATTCGCCTCGCGCAAATGGAAAAACAGCGGAATATTCGCGAATCAGTATTACATTATACCGGAACAAATATTTCATACGAACATACGATTGCTCGGGAGACAGAGAGATCGGTGTGTAATTTCGTTGCATCCGCGCCTGTATCGCGTGACCTACCTTGTTATTCTCTGTTCTACGTCGTCCGCCGTGCAAGTCCATCATCCCGAGAGAGAGAGAGAGGGGGGAGAGGGGAGGGGAGGGGGCGAAGAGACGGGACGGGGGAGAGTGACAAGGGAAAGCGGGCTGGTGGGTGAAGGGCGAAAGAGTGCGCGCGAGCGCATGAACGACGACGAGCGATGCAGGACGACTCCGGCGGTTGATCGGAGAGAGAAAAAGAGAGAGAGAGAGAGAGAGAGAGAGAGAGAGAGAGAGGGAGAGAGAGGAAAAAGAGAGACGGACAACGTGCGCGTGGTCGGTCCTTCGGGTACCGAAAAAGAAAAGGGAGAAATACAAAGAGCGAGAGAGAAACGGCGGGGGTGGGGAGGGTGGGAGAAAGAGAGAGAAGAGTAAGCGCCGAGTCGAGGTACAACGCTGATACGTTACAACGATTGTTTCTCCCCCTCACCTCCCCGCGTTTCGAGAGGCGATACGATAAAATCGATCTTTTAACGATCGGACTATCGACCCGGTAAACAGTGCGAGTTCGCCGGGTCACATCGCGAAGAAAAGCCGCCAATGAAGCCCCGCAGCGTGTTGTTCCAATGCATTTACAATAACGACGTTGTTTATCTGTCGGACGACAAACGACTGGCGGTTCTGCCCCTCGTGCATCCATCGGCCACCCCTTGTCCCCGTAACCTTCCCTCCCCCGCCCGACGGCGCAACGCGCGTGTCGTACGCGCGCGAGCACCCCGCTACAACATCGTCCACCCACTCGCCCACCCCTTCCCCCCTCGCTCCCTCCCTCCCTCCCTCCCTCCCTCCCTCTCCCTCCCCGCGTGCGTCCTACGCCGTATTCACCGTTAACCCTCCGCCTCTTTACCTCATTCATCTCCGTCTATATCGCCACTCCATTCTGCCGGTTCGGTGCGTATATATACAATCGTTATATATTAAACACCGTGTAAGCTCGACAGCCGGCCGAGTTACAAACAATCGTGATGCGCTCTCCGCGTTTGCGCGCGCAACGCAACGCGGCAAAATGCTCTTTCCGCGCGGATAATCACCGGCAGATTTTTTGATGCGGTCGCTTTATAAACTACCTCGTTGTAAACTACGCTACTACGGAACTCCAGTGTCGGAAAATCGAGCGCGCGCGCGCGCGCGCAAGAGAGAGAGAGAGCGTATTCTGCGGGATACCCAGAACCGTACAGGGAGATCGGCGATGCGATTAAGGTTCATAGAAAACAGCCGAGCGACGTTGATTAGAAATCGACGTGCGAGCGTCGCGCGAGTGAAATGATAGAAACAAGATTTCGCAGCCGGTCTCCTTCGGAAGATAACACGGTGCGTATTCAATCTCGGGATGAAATGTTTCCTCGGCCGTAGTAGCCGGGCCGCGTCAGTCGGGGCTACCTCGCGACACGATGATTATGTGTTTATTTCGCGCTGAACATCGCGATTTTTCATTCATCCTTCGAGCCTATAATTGTGGCTCTCCGCAGTTATCGGCAGACACGTATGCCTAATGGCCGTAGCATGTACGCGAGGACACTGGTAACACGCCGAGGGAAGAGTGCTCGGTGCTTGTGAGTGAAATTGAAGTAATTGAAGATGATTGTTGCATTAAGCAGTCACACAATAATAACAGCCTTATACGCGTGTCGCTACCGGTTTGCTTTCTCGTTGAAACGTGGAGACGCGGCTGGCGCTGGGAATGACTATAATTTCGATCAACCTCCCCCCCTCCCCCTCCCCGATAGCCGCGTCTCTCTCCGCTCCGTCAATCTTTTCCCCTGAGCGCAATTATAAAACGTTTGTGTCCATATTTTTCTTTCTTTTTTTCAGGCATACATATGTGTGATAAAAAGATAGCTCTTCAGCTCTCCGGGCCCGTCATAAATATCGCGCAGGAAGTATCGGACGTTTGAAGACACGAAACTCTGCGAGAAACGCGGCGTTTGTCCGAAGGGGCAACCTTCTCCTCATTTTTCTTTCCCTCAGTGCGCTAGCTTTTCTTTTTGTTCGGCCGCAACGTTTACGACGGCGCGGAATAAAACGGACGAACGCGTTCGCCGCCGCGGTGGCTGTTGGGCGTCGCGAGGTCGCAGGGGATCATGAGTAGCTAGGCAGGAGGCCACACACTGAGAGAGAGAGAGAGAGAGGGAGGGAGAGGGAGAGAGAGAGAGAGAGAGAGAGAGAGAGAGAGAGAGAGAGAGAGAGAAGAGAGAGCCGGAGAACTTGTAACGAACTTCCGCAAACAGCCGCGCGTGTGCGTGTACATGCACCGACGTTTAACACCGGCCGTCTCGCGCTCTCTTACCCCGCGTCGACGCGGAGTATCGTCTGGCTGATGTAAAAAACATAATGGCATACAACGTGTTGTGCGTTGCTTACATTGCGACTCTTCTTATTCCCATGGGGTTGAAACGCGAGGTGGTAGGCGCGGTTGCGGGGAGCGGGGAAGAGGAGGGACAAGGAAGGGGGATGCGGCTGCTTGCAGTGGGTTAGTATTGTTTTGCGCGACGGTCTCCTCGTCTCTCTCTCTCTCTCTCTCTCTCTCTCAGACTCCTCGTCAAAAGGGCTGCTGACGTAGGCGCACGACGTTGCAGCGACGTCAATAACGCATGAGGCCAAATTGAAAAATTATCACACCAAAGCGAGCGAGCTGTTTAGAGAGAGGGTGGCCCTGGGCCATACGTCGCCGTCGGTTATGCGCGCGCGTCTAATTTCCGGGGGGATCTTCCTGTAATCTTCGAGCAACATCTTCGAGTGTCCAGACGATTCTGGATGTTTGGTGGCGCGTACACCGCGACTTTTTGTTTCCGCGTAATCTCGAGACGTGGCGCGCCAAGCCGAGTCGAGATCGAGCCTCAAGTAGCTCGATCGTTAATTTTTAATCATCCGACGGATCGAAAATTCAGCATGTTCGCGAACGTTCAAGCGACGAAATTCAGCGTCTGCGAATCTTATCGACCGGTCTGGAGAGAGCTCTCGACGGGGAATTTTGCAAATCTCTGAAATTTCATTAATGCCGTGTATTTCGATAATGCCGGCCTTGACGCCCCGTCGATATTGCATTCGACGGATGCTCGCTCCTTCAAGTCGCCGCAGTCTTCCTCGTTGGTAATCCCGATTTGATCGGCGATATTCCGTCAACATCTGTTTGTAGATTCACGAAGGTGAAACGTGTCTGTGCTTATATATATGCACTGTACGTCGGTGGCACGCCTGCAAGGATCGAGCACTGATATAGCTTAGTGCTTACATTATTAATTCCTCGTGTCAGTGTGTTGAATCGAATCCGCTTGGTAAACCGGTTGTAGCGTAACGATTTTACCCAGTTCTCGCCGCGCGAGAACCCGCTCGCTCCTCGGCCTTCGTACGTGCGGCTTAAGATCGCCTTTGAAGCGGGTCAAGACTCAGACGGGCGCCAGAATTAGGATTCCTCTTCGTGACTCCGAAATTTATCGCGCCATCGGCGTTTCAGTTTTTAGCCAAACACTCCGCCATCTCCCGCCAAACTTTCCGGACGAGTTAGGCGTCCTCCTCCCTCCTCTCCTCCCGTGTGTGAGCATCCGTCAAATTGCCCGGTTAAATATAAAACCCTGCGAAACGATGCCGCTCATCGCGACATCGCGGCGTTCCCGTCACGGAGGCGCAGCGCTCGTTCGCCGCAACACATCGAGCCGCGCCGGGCGAACAAACAAACAAACAAACAAACAAACAAACAAACAAACAAACAAACAAACAAGCAAGCAAACAAACGGACAAACAGCGCGCGATACGCTGCAAATAATACGATAAGACAACGTATCGGCCATACAGTCGTTATCGCTGCGCCGCAGTCGTTATCGGTCGCGATAAAAAGCGCGAGGCAATGTTGTAATAACGGCCGTTATTATATCGTTACGCAACGTCGCGGATTGATCGCCACTCAAACGGTCCCGAAGCGCTCTTCTCGCCGACAAATAATGATAGATGGACAAAGTAACACACAAGGCGTCTTTAATCATCCTGAGAAGGCCGGGGACGGATCGGGGATGATCGGTGACGGCAGGGAGGGAGATGAGGAGGCGAGAGGGTGGCGTTCGCGACGGTGGCCGTTCACAAATTGTGCACGGCGCGTGCACGAGAACGCGGTCCGAGCGAGCGAATAAATACAGCGCGTAACAGCTAGAGAAAGAGAGAGAGAGAGAGAGAGAGAGAGAGAGAGAGCGAGGGCGGGGGGGGGGTGTGTGCCCGATGCGTCGGAGAAAAGCTACTTTACGAGGGTGGCAGGGCTGATCGCCGGCCTGCCCGCTTTCTTGCCGACGAATAATTAGAGCCGATAAGTCACAGCGCAACACCCTGCCACGGGATGAGGTGTAACGCGGGCAGGGCGGCGGGGGAGCCGCTGAGCGAAGTTGAAAGTTAGAATCGCACGGAGGGGTAGCCGGCAGGGCGGGCGGGCGAGTGGGGGGGGGTGGGCTTGGAAATCGCGTGCCGATGCCCCATTACACGGACAGACTTAGCTTCGCCCGTAGTCGCGGTTCCTACTTTCGAGTTGTCGGCTTGCGAGGGTGGCAGCGGCCACCCTCTTCCAGCCCCCTCGCCCGCCCCCCGAGTGCGTCCCTGCGCCACCGCTACCGCCACACCATCAACGGTAGATACCCTCCGCTCTCGTCCGATACGCGCCACCAACGCGCGCTGTTGCTATTTAGGGTAATTTCGACTTTCCGATACCCGTTACGTAAGCGCGATTTCGAGGCTGGGCCGCGATCGATGGCGCGGCCGTTCGCAGGAAAGGCCTTTCGATAACGAGCTTCGGAGCTCTCGCGTGCAATTTGCAACGCCGCAATTATATTTGGGGCCAGATTTTCGAGAGCGTCTCGCGCCTATGCGCGCCCCGTTGTCCGTGTCGGCCGAGATCGCGCATCGCGGATTATCGAATTATTCATTGGACACGGCGGAGGCGGGAGCGGGGAGGAGGGGGGGGGGAAGGAGGAAGAAGTACACAACGTCGTTATTGCATTATGCAATTACGGGATTACGGCAGGAGGAGAGAGAGAGAGAGAGAGAGAGAGAGAGAGAGAGAGAGAGAGAGAGAGAGAGAGAGCAGCCGCTAATAATTCGTAAATGTTCCATGCGGACGCGAGCGTAGAATTTGGATTCGATTAAACTGTTGCGCGGCGATGCATCTCACGCTCGTCAATTTATAATGTCAATCCGTCTTACGTCGGCACACGCTATTTGCCACTTGATCCGCGTTTAACGCGCCCGATATACGAACGCGCTCGTCCGGTACGTTGACTCCTGCGGGGGCATTTCTCACGTAGCGCGTCCCGAATTACACGCCTGTGCATAAAACCCATGCTGCAATTTCGATATTATCCTATGGCCGGCTTCTACTTTCTCCTTCTTTCCTCTTTGCTCTCTTTCCTCCTCCGCGTCGGACCGATGCAGAGGCACCCCGATCGCGCGAGGTACACTTTACAGACAGCTGTCCCTTTGAGCCGCTACATGACGACGATGACGATGACGACAAGCACACCGGAATACAAAGCGATTACGTATTTAGATGCGCCATTCTGGGTTATTCCGTAATCAATAATTTAGACGCGTTGTAGCGTTGTTGCGTTGAAAAGTACCGACCGCTGCGTCGCTAAACGTACGATCTATACGGTAAGCACATGCGGAAGGACATCGTGGAAATTTAGCGGGCAACTTCAGAAGCGTAACTTTGCATCCGATGCGACGTAACTACTTCGATACCTATACATCTTCTGCATTCGTTAAGGGTGGTATATGTGTGTGTGTGTGTGTGTATGTATGTATGGGCTCGCGCGCGATCAATTCCTCAGCGCTCCTATCTTTCTGTGTGTGGAACTTTCCGGGAACTCGAAAAAAATTGCCAATATAAAAGGCCGTATCCGTCACGGTTTATTCATAACATCATTCTAGGAAAGGTTGCGGTTATCGCAAGTATATTCGCAGGTAGGAGACTGCTTTTGTTGTATCACCACGGCCGCGGCCGCGGCGGGAAGCGGCGGCGAGGGGGACAGTTCTCGATGTCGCTTTCGTTCGGACTCTAAGAATGTGGTATTTTTTTCCTCGTTCCTTCGTCGTGCTTCACCGCCGCTCGAGATCGATATCGCGAAGACATCGCGCATTCTTCGCGCGATGCGACGGTCAAGCATATTAAAAGAGAGATCGGAATGCCGCGTGTGTACCATCGCGCGAAACCGAAGATTTGTCCACCGCACCGGGGTCTGCGGGATATGGCGACGAAGCGCTGAGGAGGAGCGCGAGGGAGGAGAGAGGAAAGGGTCTATCTCGACGGATGGACAATAGACGCGGAAAGGAGTTTTTCACGCGGCTATTTTTAACGCCCGTAGCTTTCCGGCGGCGGCGGCGGCGGTGGCGGCGGCAGAGGCGGGGGGTGAGCGCGGGCAGAGGGAAAGCCCGACGCGTTTGACCGCGTGCCGGACACGGATGAGTTATTTTGATATCGGGACTTCATACCCCATTAGGTCGGCCTGACGATTATTTCGGAAAGCGGGACAGGACAATACCTTGACAATACTCCGACCAGCGGTTTCGTTCGATCGCCTTCCACCACCATCACCACTACCACCGCCATCACCGCCACCACCGCCCCCCTCCGGCCGCTCTCTTTATCCTCCGGGCTCTCCGCAACCCCCCGCGCTCGTTCGCTGGACATCGGCGGAGCGCTTTCAAAGGCTGATTTCTGTTGTTACCGCTGCCCACCTCGATCGCGCGCGCGCGTTATAAACGGTGCTAATCGCATCAGTCGAGTTGCTCCGATTGCACGTTTGTAACAATAATGTTAATTATGTCCCGGCCTGATTAATGGCAAGAAAAAATCGTTTGAGTTGGGGCGAAAAATATGGACACGCTAAATCGTGTATATTGTACACTGTTGTTATATCTGTTAGAAACGTTCGTTCGCATCGTGTTTGCATTATAATGAGTGAATGCGAAATTACACGACCGTATACAACGTTTCGCCGGGACAAATCCTATGACGCATGGACATGTATTAGTCAGGGTTTGATGGAACGGCGTGTAAGCGTCATTAAATGTGTCTTAATAAATCCGAATGAATATCTTTGTTTGCCGAAGCGGCGGGTTTACGCGAGCTCGCGCTGATGGCCGTGTCACCCCTGTCGTCTGCGCTGCATGATCATTACACACTCGGTGTCACTGTGTTACGCGACTATGGCGCGTATAAAAAAGAGTTACGCGGGGGATATTTTTTTGCGGGAAAAATTGGGAAATTTTTCCCTCAATTTTATCGTTACAGAGATTATGCTTTTTCCGGGGCTTATTCCGAGTGCCAATATTTACTCGTTTATAATATACATCGAAGCGAAAATGCTTTGGTCGGATGTGAATCTATTCGAAAATTTAGTCGCAGGAAATAAATATTTGTTTATTGGAACTCAAATATATTTCAAAAAATGAGATACACGGCGGTAGCAAATATTTTTTTGTTTGTCTGAAATATTTATCGCCGGACGAATATGTAATTTTTACGACGATATTCGATAACCAAGCCGGATTTGTATCAATGAAAAAAACTAATTTTTATTTACCGAGACCGATTCTTTCCAGACTGGCAAAATGACGCGCGCCTGTAATGGTGTCGTGATTACTTTACAATAGATGAAATGGCACGGATACAAAAATAAATCTTCATTGATAAAGGGATATCGAAGTGGATAACGAACTCCGAAAATACCGATAGAGTAGAGGCGATTGTCAAAAATAGGAAATTTGTTACCGACGTTATCCATTTTATGTACGTATAGATATTTATGAAGTAAAGACATAATTGTGAATGTGATGTTCCCGATATTCGCATTTCCTCAGAGAAACGTCTAAAAAATATCCTTGCACGCACATACGAGTATAATTTCACAATTCCTTTTACCAATTTATTTATATATGTATGTTATTTAGAAGTTTAACTTTTACATGTATATATATTTATATTATATTATACGTTGCATTGTTTTATATTATGTTGTATTAAAACATTGTATTAAGAATACGTTATACACTATATAATATAATATAAATACATAGCAAATTTATATCAAAAGAATATAATGTGGGAGGAAGTTGCACGTCTTTAGAAAACGATACGGTATAAAAAAATATATGAGAAATGTTATATCACACACGCACGCACGCACACACATTATAATATTAATATTAATATATATATATATATATATATATATATATATGTATGTATGTATAATACAATACAATATAATGCTAAATATGGTATATACTATACATATAATATAAATTAGAATACATATGTGAGGCTTTTCTGAAGCTTTTTAGACATTATTTAAAATTTTTATCAAGTATAGAGATATAAAATAAGCATTAACTAAAAATTTATTGAATTATTAACGCATCTGCTTATTTATAACGCGTGATATTATCTTCGCATGTTTTTGAGAAGCATATCGCGAGATTGTAGTGCAGTTATCATAATACTGTTCATAAAATTCCTGATGCTCTTCTCTCTCTCTCTCGCACTCTCTCTCTCTCTCTCGCGCACTCTCTCTCTCTCTCTCTCTCTTTCTTTCTCTACGTTCTCTTTTTTCTCCCGACGCTGACTTCGCGGAAGGATAAGAAAGTCGCAGCGTCAACCGGCGCGTAACGCTTTACTTTCTCCAACGTGCGCAAAACGTTGAACAATAAACAGCACACGTTATATACACAAAAGTTCAGCGATTTAAACGCGAGCTCGCAATAGCCGGAAGCGCTTTGTGCGCTGTTTTTCGACGGCAAGCGTATCGCAATAATCCTCTTTTCCGGAACAACATAATAAGCGATAACGTAAACGCGCCGTTCTCGTCTCACTGCTCGACCAGGTGGCGTACGAAAGTAGCGGAGGGGGTCGCGAATTTTTTCCAGAGAAGGGAGAGAGAGAAGAAGCGGGCGAGAGGGTGGCGGAACGACGGGCCAGGGGGACAGAGAGAGGGGCGTTCAGGCGAATTGAACTAACAAGGTCCCTGAGGGCAGTTTATGCCCGATGTCCCAGTAAACCCCAAACTGTCGGGGGATGATCGTTTGACAGCTTGCGCGGCATAACCGAGTGTCTGTAAATCCGCTTTCACGCTAACCTCGTCGTCTCTCCAGCGCGGCTACGTTTCTCCTTCGCGCTCCGTATTAATCGCTGAGCGAAAGAGAGAGAGAGAGAGAGAGAGAGAGAACTCCGAGTTTGCTGAAAAGATCGGTCCGAATGAGTATATCTGAACGATACACTCGTCAGTGTCGACAACGATATTGCAGAGGAGGAGCTAACTTGGTTTTCGGGTGGGGAAGAGGATTGTAGAGAAATTCGCGGCTTCGCCGATGTTGACGTATTTAATCGTTTAGATGCTTGAAGAGTCTCGTTGTTTCATGGCGATGAAGACGACAGCCATTCATCAAGGAGCCTCTTCTCGCGAGAAACTCTGAATCTCTCCGGCAGAGAGCGAGAGAGAGCGAGAGAGAGAGAGAGAGAGAGAGAGAGAGAGAGAGAGCTCGTGATCGATTCGATACGCGAATTCTGGTCGCTGCGTTACCGCAGAAATGAATGAATGTGTTACGATTTCCCGAGGGCATGGAGTTTCCCCGTTATTACAGTCCATTACTTTGTCAAGCCCAGCCTCTCGCTTGTGTTTCGCCCGAGTATTTCGGCAGGGCCGCCAGAAGCCAGCGGTGACGGTGATCAACCTGCCCGGGGAGAGTCCTTCACGGATGTCCCAACACTTCTTACGCGGCTCTCGCTCGAGGTATTGCTCCGGCAACGGCCGCAAAGCGCCGGTGAGAAATGGCGGACATAGATCCTCCGCATCTCAAGTAGGTGCGTTTCGTGGCAACGACCGAATGACCATTTGTTAAGTTCCACTTGCTCCGACGTCATCTGTCCGCCATCGGCCGGGAAAACAGCTTGCCACGGCAAGCTGCCCCTCGATCGTCTCTCGCTCCTCGCGCTTTTTGTCGCGTCTTCACAGACGTGGAAACCGTTGCTCAGGGGAGAAACTTGACGTTTCGAGTAGCAGCGACGCGGAAATGTCGCGGAGGCTTATTTTTTAAGAGCTTGCTTAACGCGCGCCGATATGCTGCGTGCGAGCGTTTACACGCTCGCGACCAAGTATTGCGCTTAATAAGTTCCGCGCGCGCGCGCACTCACTCTCTCTCTCTCTCTCTCTCTCTCTCTCTCTCTCTCTCTTCTTACGCTTAAAAATTTTTTCTCCTGCTATATCTGCGACATCTGTTTCCCCCTCCCCCTCCCCCCTTCGATTATTTATCCGCGTTCATTTTCCCCGTTTCCTCGCTCGCGAGTCGTTGGCGTTACGCAACAAATTCGAGCCGAGCGGAATGGTTCCGCGAATGGGCCTCTTTTTCAGGTGGATTTGCACTTCACGTTAAATGAACTACATATCGCGTTACTTACACAAATTTGCGAGCGGGCAGCGTGCGCATCGCGAATTCCAATTTCAGATCGGCCTTCCGTAATTTCCAGAAATTTTCAAAAATCGCCGCGAACTTCAATAAAGCCGTCGTAATTAATTTGTGATTATATCGTGAATTCCTGCAAATTCATGTTACGTTGCATAGCGCGATAGGAATGCAACCGACCTCAACAAGCCCGATACGAAGTGCCTGATTTAGAGAGACGTATAAACGATATTTCGATACTATTTCCACGCGATACTTTCCAAATCGAATTGAAAGGTGCAAAATTGACAAGCGGCGCGGCGTGCGCCGCGGGCTGCGATTTTTCCACGGAATCGCCGTATCATTTTTCCCCGATAGTTTCGCTCGCGAGAATGCGGAAAAATGTAACGCGCGCTCGCCCTCAGATATGAAATACCGCCTCGTGCCGACAATCGACTTATTAATTATCGATCGCTCTCTCTTTCTCTCTTTCCCTCGTCCCCCCTCCCCCTCCCCTCTCTCTCTCTCTCTCTCTCTCTCTCTCTCGGTGTCCTCGATACCGTAGATGCGCGGAAAACAGATTTTAATCGTCCTAGACTTTTCACACGGCCCGCTGTGTGAAAATTTATGCGCGAGCCATATTTATTTCTATGCATATTTATTCGATGAATTTCATAACTTAATCGCGCGCAAATTGCACTTTTTAATCGCCCCGCGCGTATATAGGTTTCGTTAACTTGATGGCACTTGTGCCTTATAACAAAATATCCTGATGCACAAAGACAAAGTGTAATAACGTTCGCAAGAATAGCACCACTTCGCGCCCCGCTCCGCGCGCGGGCGCTTGTAAAGGCAGAGTATTAAAAATTTACCTAATTATCCGTTTCGTGATTAATTCCACACGGGGATATTGACGGAAACATTTACCACTTAACCCGCTCGGCGATTAACGGCTCAAATAACGGCTTTTAACGCGCCACGTCCGGGATAGCTTTCGATTGCGAGGCTATTTGATGCGAATCGTTTGTTTAATTAGGCCGAGAGATGCGATGACGCGGACGTGTGTACAGCGGTACGCTGCGCGCGGCACGCTCGCCCCGCTCTATATTGATACGCAAGATATATCTCGGGTTTATAGGGTTATTAAGGACTTCATCCGTGTCTCATGGCAGGATTACTACGTTATTATCCTTCGGTAAGTGGCAGGCAGGTTGGTCGGTTGGCTGGTCGGCCCCTTGCAAGGAAGACCAAACATCGTCTCCTCCTCGTGCCACGCTCCCTTGAGCCACCGATGAAACTGCTAGTAAGACATCCGCCCCAGCGATCCAGTCCGTGGAACGTGGATCCACTTGCGAATCTGACCCTCGTAATTAATTTATAACCGCCGTTCTTCTTGCGATATCGCACGAGTAAGCAGAGAGAGAGAGAGAGAGAGAGGGTAACTGACCTCGCGCCAATGCTCCGCCGCGAATCATCCGGCCAATTACGAGTTCCGTTAACGAATAATAATTCGATAGACGAGACTCCTGTCACATTTTAAAGCCACACGAAAAAAACATTCCCCTCTCCCCCTCCCCCTCTCTCTCTCTCTCTCTCTCTCTCTCGCTGTCTCTCGTGTGTTCGCGGTAACGTATAGTCGCGTGATTCGTTTATCAGCGGCGAGCTCGATTCACAATCGCGATCGGCGCGCCGCGGCATCTCTCATATCTCATAGCGATCGCGACCGCAGGAGCATTCCTCCGACGCCTCCGCTTCCGCTCGGCGCGCACGTAGCCCGTACTTATTACGGGCCTAACACAAATTCGACGTGGGAGCGGGAGTCGTTGGGAGGTGCTCGAGCAGGCCGGAGGCGCGCGCGCGCGCGAGACACAGGAATCCATAGATCGCGGGGCTAACAATCAGCCGTAAATTATGGTCTCAATATCCATTGTGTACCCTCCTCGCTCTCGAGCGAGCCTAACCCCAAAGTCTGAGGCCAAGACTACCCACCCCTGCCAGCGACGGCTGAAGGGCGGTTGGCTCTCTCGCGGCACGACTGAACCAAGAGATATGTATATTAATGGGGCAATCTTACATAGTTTTGTTTACCTTGCCATTCTCCCAGTACGTATACAATTACTATCCCCGGTCCCCACGGTGCGTCGGCACAAGGGCCGCTTTTCCACCCACCCCCCTCCCTTGCAGCCTTCTCGGACTACTACAGCAGTCTCCGACCTAACTAGTTTCCGCCCGACGTCACTATCGCGCTCACGGCAGCGGGCGTGATCGCTGCGGTCGCCCGGAGCGAAGCGCGAGACGCGGAGTTTCTCCGAGGTCTCCCCGACGGTCGGGGAGGAAAACACTCTTCCCGGTTTCCTCCTTTTCCCGCCGACCTACGTAATCCGCGGACGTACGTCCGCGTAACTCTTTGCACCGCCGGGGAAACCTGCCGGCGGAGAGCGCGGGTGAACGTGCGACGAGCGAGATGAGAAAAATCGCGCTTAACGAAGCGCATTTGCAACACAGCTTTGCACTATTACGAGTCAATAAGATGTCAGCGTAATGATATTCGCAGCCGCGGCTCGCACAGTGAACGCTTCTCCCCCCGCGAGGCATTAATTTAAAAGCGACGTGACGCGACGCGACGCGACCGATTTGCTGGAGCGTACGCGTTCGCGGCGGCAGGCGGGGGTGCACGGGGATGGGAAGAGGGGTGTCGTAGATTTAGCGACGCGCGCGCGTTGACGCGCGCACCTCGCAATATGTCCAGCAAGCCGTCGACGGCGACGATCGAGAGGTCGAAGGATGCTATTTTTAAAAACTACATCGGTTCTCACATGCGGTGATATTCCGATGCGAGAGAGAAATAGAGAGAGAGAAGGAGAGGTAGGGAGGGAGAGAGAGAGAGAGACAGAGAGAGAGAGAGAGAGAGAGAGAGAGCGCGTATTCCGATAAAAACGAATTCCGTTCTTGAAGGGCTCAAACGCCGCCCCGATGAAAATCCATTCTACGGCGCGCCGGCTTTCAGCAAAGAAAATATTGTCCGCGGGGGCGAGAGGGCGAGGGGTGGGGGAGGGCCGGGACGAGAATCGCGGACAGAGAGCGGCACTTTTCACCTTCGCTCTTCCACCCCGGTTTTTAATTCCGTGCGTGGCACACGGCCGCGCGCGCGGCCGGCTTTGTAGCGGAATGTACATTTCTCCCGCTGAACAACCTCATTTGTGTAATCCCCGAAGCTTCGACAACAAACTGTCTGCGGCATCGGAATGGCGCTGGGGGTGCACGGGGGTGTGAGCACGACATTAACGTACTTTGTAGTTCAGTTCTCTGCGGCAGTCGTCCTTCTCTGTCCCCCTTTCCTCTTTCTCCTCCTGCTGCTTCTCCTCCTCCACCTCCTCCTCCTCCACCTCCTCCTCCTCCTCCTCCTCCTCCTCCTCCTCCTCCTCCTCCTCCTCCTCCTCCTCCTCCTCCTCCTCTTCTCCTACATCCCCCTCTCTCCCCTTTCCTCGTCACGCGTTTCGCTCCCACTCTCCACCGCGCCCCTTTGCCACCAAGGTTCCGTCGTCCTGGATGAAATTGCGATTGTAATAGCAATTATCTTATTTCTACTATTGCTTCTTTGTACTTCGATTCGCGACATACGGACTTGGTGCTGATACGAGTCGAGGGGCGGGAAAGGTCGCCGCCGCCGCCGCCGCCGGGGCGCAAGTGGAAAGGGGGAGGTTCGCGAATGGAATTAAACGTTCGCGGGATAGCTGGAAGGACCGTGACGCAATTTAAGTCGCGCGGCGTTTGCCGGAACGGAACGACGGCTCTTTCAGTCCAACATTACGCGCAATAGTTATAACGCTTTTTTGGTATTGTTGCGCTTTTCGTTTATACTTTTTCATGCGCACCGCTCGCGCTTTTAATACGCGTTGCATTTGAAAGGTCGCTCGTACCGAGGGTAGGAGACCGGCGGCTTTTTATTGGCCGCTCAAGGGGTTTGTGTGATAGGAGGGAAAATATCGAGAGAGAAACTAATTATGTCCTTTAATTATATGTGACTTTTTACCACGGTTTTTCACTTTATACATCACGGCGGCAAGATTTCGCGCGCGCGCGTTCCGCATGGTGAAGATGTTGTAATCTTTACGCTACAGTTGCGACACTGTCATTTCGGTATTACGCTTTCGCGCTGCGCCGAAATCACGACTCGTCGGCGTACATACACACGTGACTTCTCTCTTACATCTCGATTATAAAAAGTCAAAAGAAAAAATGTACATATATATATATATATATATATATATATATCTACATCGCGCGGCGAACTCGAGCGAAAGCGTTCGCGGCGGATTGAAACGACCTTCGAGAATCGAGTTCGCGTCGGATAAGGTCGTAAAATCGTCGCGGGAGACACCGTGAGAATACCGACGATACCGCGCGAAACAGGCCAACGGGAAACAATAATAGCCCGGCGCGTGATCCCGAAGGACCTTCTTAAATTTCGGCTCGCCCGAGCTCTTTTTACGACTTGGACCTCTCCGCCGGAGCGTTTAAACGCGCTCTCGTGCCTCGAACTTCCGACTGTCCCTCGCGCGTCGCGACATTGTACGGCGCCGCCGTGTGTCGCAAGGCACAGTGACAAACTGAGGTCGAGGACGAATCGCCGAACGCAAAAGCGAAAAGTCTGCATTGCGACGTCGAATGGTGGAGAAGGAGGAGGAGGAGGAGGAGGAGGAGGAGGAGGAGGAGGAGGAGGGTGGTCGGCACGGCGCGGCGTCGACAACGAGAGATTGACTGAAGGCTGGCCGCACGCGCGACGCGACGGGGGTGGCTCGCTCGCGTAGGGGTTGTCGGCACGATGCGGCGCAGCGCGCGCGGTGAGGCGCGGCGTGACGGTTCGAGTCGGAGAAACGGTCTCAGCTCGCGCCGCTCGGCCTGAAATTCGCCCGAAGTAATCAATATTATAGCTCGCGAAGATATATGCGGGAGGATGTGGGCAAACAGTGTACACACGTGCATTGTTACATGGCCGCGCGAGCGCGGCCAGCGTCGGGGCCAGCGCGCGGGGCTGGGGCGGGCGAGGAAGAGGTGGAGGAGGCGGCGAGCGCGCGGGGAGAGATGGACGACGGTGTAAGGAGGGGTGGTGGAGTTGTGCCGAGGTAGGTAGCTGTGCCGAGGGGCCTGGGGGAGGAGGTGATGAAGAAGGGGCTGAAGGGTGCCACGGGGCTCGCAGAGCGGAGCCACGGCCAGCGGGGCTGGCGAGAGCGGGAAGGGTTCGAACGGAGAAAGGAAAGGGGTGGACAGCCGGACAAACAAAACCCTTGCTGCTTCATTTCTGCCCGTCTGGCCAGACACCGACCCTTTATACGTGCGCGCTTCCGTCCTACACGCGCTCTCTCTCTTCCTCCCTCCCCCTCCCCCCCCCTCTCTCTGTCTCTCTCTCTCTCTCTCTGCTCGTCGCCACCCCAGGCCGACGCACGCGGTGGACCCGCGCGCACACAGCAGCCGAGTCGATCCGAGACGAGAGCGGGACTCTCGGCCGCGGTACTTTTCGAATTCGTTAATTAACACCAGCAGAGTCGAGTCGAAGGACATTCGCGTTGCAATGGCATCGAATGGGAGCGATACGGGTCTCAGACGCGCGCGAGGGTATTGTTCTTGACTGACGGAATGAATATTGCGCGCCGGTGCGGTTTGTCGCGCGCGTCGTTGCGAGCATCGCGAGGGAGAGACGCGCGCGGCTGGTCGCTTCGCCTCGATATATATATATATATATATATGTATATATATGTATATGTATATACATATAAATGTGTGTACATACTTTCCCCTTTTATCCTCTCCACGTACACACGCACGCGCGTTCATTTCTTATTCGCGTGAGAGCTCGAGGAGGTAGACGCGCGCGATACTTTGTGCTTTCTTTATAGTTTTCTCTAACGACGTCCGTCCTAACGACGTCGCTCGTATTTCTGAACTATCGCCGAGCATCTCCGATTGTGCGGGCTGTGATCAATCGAAATGTCCGATTTTGTTTCAGGTCAGTGGTGTATACTTCCCTGGCTTCTGAGACACAGTGACGTGGCTTGTTGATGTGAGTTAAAGTACTTTTAGTAGTTTTGTCGTGCCGTTTAAATCTAAGAGGTCGCGCGGCAATTATCCGAACAAATCGCGAGAAGCTGTCGCAAAAGAGTTCCAGAAAGTGAATTACGTCGAAAGATATTCTTACACTTGATCGACAGGGGCAGGGGGGACCCGCGATTTGTGCCAGAAACGCATCTTTCTCCCAGACAAATTTAAGCGGACCGATTAGCCGAGTAGCATCGATTTGGCTAGCCGGCGACGGGAAAGCGTCGCCTCTGCGGTGAGTCTTCGATCGGAGGAGCGTCGCGACTCCTGAATGTTTAAATAACAAATACTAAAAGTTTCGCGGTCGGCGCAGCGCGACGCGACGCGACGCGACGCGACGCGATGCGCCGAGAGTTCTTCCGGCCTTCGTAAATTCGCGAGATCGGAGAGATCACCCTCCTACGCGGCGACCCTAAAACGTTATGGCTGTTGACGACGAGCATTGTCAAAATTTTGGCGTCGTGGAACCCCCGATGCATATAAGGAACCGCGATTTCGGCGGAGCAGCTGGGCGAGGGAGGGGAAGGACACGGAGAGGACGCCGCGCGAATATTCGGCTGACATAATACTTCTTAAGTCGTAAACCTCCCTTGCTTCTTGCCTGAGCGGCATTCCTGAAGTTTCGTATCGACAGTCGTACAACAAACACGATTATCGATGTCTCGTTTGTCCCCTAAAGCGAAGGGGAACCAGACTCGCCCTCGATCCCACGTGTTCCTTTCAACCCTCTCCCTATCTGCGCCGTGCGTATTTTACGCCGTCGTTTTCCCAAGGATCCTTTTCCCGTCAAGACCTTTAGAATTATCGCTTTCGCGTCGAATCGCGACCACGCAACTTCCCATGCGACAAATCGCAGGGGAGGGCTCGGAATCTCACATCGGGGAGCGTCACCGACACATTTTGTTTATTTTATTTTTACTTATTTCACGCGCGCGCGCGCGCGCGCAATCGACGATGCATCTTAACGACGTCGCTTGCAACCGCGGCTCGTTCATCCCGACGGACTGAGTTTATACAACGGGACTGAGACCCGAGATTTTCTCCTCACTCCGCTTCGGTCTCGAGGGTGCGAGACAGACACGCGTCGCTTTCCAGCTGTTTGCGGAGGCGCGCCGGTCAGTCCGAGGTGTGCGAGCAGCCGATGTGCCATCCGCAGTCCGCCGCTGCGGGTCGCGGCGTTCATTGGCCGCTTGCTCGCGCTGTACATTAGTATTGCGCGCTAATTAAAGCGAAACTGAAATTGCAACGGCCCGCGTTATCGGCGGTGTAACGCGCGCGGTTTTCCGCCGCGCCGGGCGGAAGTTAGCCCGTTACGAGAGGAAGGCCGCGCCGCGCCGCGCTTTTTTCCCCAGCTTGGCTCGCCGCGGATCTGAATAGACGGGAATGTCTGATTGTTCCAGGGAAAGCAGACGCGCGCCGACTCGCGCGCGCGCGCGCGACGCACAAAAGATGTTCCCGCCAATTAATAGTCGCCGACTCGTTTCTTCGACACCATCGAGCCCGTCGCGCCGCGAGCGCGGCGTAATCCGAGGGCGGGAATAACGAGCGGGAGGAAAAATTCTCGCGGGAGACACGCGCGACGCGAAAGTCCCCCCCGTAATAAACATCAATTAACAGCAGCGGGGCATCAATTAACGCATGTGGCGGTGCGGCGGCGCGACGGGGATTGCGAAAATATCTCGGCGGGCGTGACGTTTGAATAATCGCGCGACGGTGCTTCCCCGATGCGATGGCCCGCGCGCGTATGCAATAAACGCGAAACGATAAACGTGATAAACACTTGAATCGAGCGCGCAGCGCGAAATCATTCCGTCGCAATTAATTAAGAAGCCGACGCGCTGGCCACGCTAACGTTAAACGCGCGCGCATTCCCGATATTACTAAGATACTAATTATTTGCTGCCGACCGAATACGGACGCGGGGGAGGAGGGCACGAAGGGGTTGCTTTATCCTCTCGTACACCAACGCGGCGCGTTCCTGCTTGCCTGCCTGCCTGCCTGCCTGCCTGCCTGCCTGGCTGGCTGGCTGGCTGGCTGGCTGGCTGGCTGGCTGGCTGCCTGGCCGCGTACTAACCGCGTAGAGGGTGGTTTCGGATGAACGCTCGGGATATTGCTTGCGTTATTGAGCGTGTTAATTGATATTTCTTTCGTTCGAATTTATTTTTCAAAGCGTGGCAGAGAGCGCGGCTGGGAGCTCTCCCGCCTCCGGGAAATTTACGTTTCCCTGAAACTGATAATAATATATACCACCGATATATCATTATACCTTTGTCCTTTGTGTTCTCGCAGTGATGCCCAGTGCTGACGACAATTAACATTTTTACGTTATTTATTCACTTTTGTAGCGCGCGCGCGGTCGCGCAGCTGAAAATAATTCGCGCGTTCACCCTCTCTCTCTCTCTCTCTCTCTCTCTCTCTCTCTCTCACTCTCTCTCACTCTCTCTCACTCTCTCTCACTCTCTCTCTCTTTTTCTCTCTATCTCTCTTTTTCTCACTCTCTCTTTTTTTCACTCTCTCTCTCTCTTCCTCCTCTCCCTTGCCTTTGTACTAATTATAAATAAATATTTTATACAATCGTGAAGAGAGGCGAGTCGCCGTGGTGGTATTACAGCCATTCTCGGCATGGCCGCTCTCTCACCGTCTGTGATCGACTTCCTTGTATACGCGTATTATTTATCCCAACGCGATCGCGGTACGTATTATCGCGTCTAATTTGCGCGCGTATTTTCTCACGCGCAAATTCCGAGGAGGTCCCGAGGGCCTCGGACTACAGAGAAATACTGGTCATTTATTTTGCAATACGCGTCGCGAAGCTCGCGCGCGTGAGAGAGCTCGTTCGCATAATTCGACGGGATATATCGCGTCAGTATCAATTTCACGGAAAGAGCGCTCCCGTCGCAGCAGCGGGATCGCCGTCGAGGAAATACGCGCGAGCGAAGGCGATCGGCCAGAGAAGCGGGGAGATAAAAGTTTCACGACGGAGAGTTGAAAGTCGTCACGAGCCTGCCGTTGCAGCAGATGCGATAATAAAATTGATCGCGATAGTGGCGAATGAGATCGATCGCGCGGGAGCGCAATTCGAGCGATCGAGGCACAGACAAAGTCCGGCTGTCCGCGATCAACGTCTGCTTGAACAAAAACGCGAGCAGCAATAATAAATAGCATTATCGGATGCTGTGTGTGTGTGTGTGTGTGTGTGTGTGTGTGTGTGTGTGTGTGTGACATTCGCTCGCGCTCCGGCACTCCGGCAACGCTCCGGCGCACTGTCCATTTAATTTCTCGGCAAACAATGGGATGATTACGCGCCGATTATATCGTGTCGGAGGGCGGAGAGATGCGCTGGGAATTCCGTGTGGTCAATCGTTCTATTAGCCGCAATAAAAGTAACGAGCGCACTTAATTGCAAATCAAAAGCGAATTTCACGTCGTTACGCACGTGCAACGTGAGCGATACGTGAGCGCGAACGTTAAGAAATCCCCGGGAACGACGACGTTACAGAGCGCGAATACAAGCGCGTCGCGACGAGATGATCGAAATGAGCGACGCCAAACGGGAAGATCCACGGAATCTTTCATGAGGAGGTATCTTGAGGAAGACATCGAGTGAATACCGGCCGCGTGTAGCACAGCTCGTGACGGTAATACCGCCGATATATAAAGAGGCGACCCAGCCGCTGGCCGGTAATAGAAAACGATTTGTCAGGCTGCTTTTACATTTCCACGCAGCGGCTTTCACATCCGATAGCCCGTTTTATCCCACGGGAGAGAGCCCCGTCCCCGCGTACCCCCTGCCTGCCGCCTTACACCCTTCCGCACGTCCCGGCCAACAAGCCGAGGGAATCACGAGGGCCATCCCCTTGTCAAGCCCCGTGGACGACGTGAGTGCGTGTCCAAGCGCGTCTACGGGCCCGTCCGAATTCGCTTTTCTTGCCTAGAGACTATCCGGCAGATAGGGAATCTTGCAAAATGGCCCGATGAGGGACAAATATCAGCGGGGATCAGCGGTCGAGAGCGGCCGCGATTTGTCTCGCGGGATTCCGCGCGTTCAGACGCGCGGACAGACGGAGAGAGAAACCCGACGCGAGGCGGCTCCGCTCGCGTCGCACCACACGATCGAAGCCGAGCGCGGAGTAAGTCTTGCCGGGGAATACGCGATCTCGCGAGACATACCTCGTTCGCGACCGGGCGATCTATTGTTCACGCAGCGTAATGCAATTTTCGAAACGCGAACGAGGAGGTATTACGGCGGACGTAATGTGCTCATGAGTCCGCGGCCGGATAAAGAGCCGCCGATTCATCGCGCGGGAGAATCGCACGCGTATTCAGAAATCAGGGTGCATATTTCCAGGCCGGGCTGTAGCCCACTGGAGAGAAAAAGAGGACAAAGGATTCGGGCGAAATCGCGGTAAGAGAGGAAAAAAAGGCGAAAGCGGCCTGCGCGCATCCATTGCCCGGCGGAAAATTATAATTACGAGCGCTGAGGCTCCCCCCTCTCTCTCTCTCTCTCTCTCTCTCTCTCGCGGCATAAAAACTTAAAACCGCGCCGTGTCGCGCGTTATTCGGCGCGTCCTATGCGCGCGCGAACGCTTCTAGAGACGGCTCGGCTCGGTTCGATTCGACTCGGGGCAGGGGCGACTGCGTGTTAATTGAAAACTACCGAAAAGCACGATTGCGCGAGAATTATTTCTATTCATTAGCCGGATGGCGTTGGCCGCTCGCTCGCTCGCTCGCTCGCTCGCTCGGAGCGCGGCCGGCCGCCGAAAAACTTTTCCTCGGCCAGCCGCTTTTTTCCACCCCCTCGGCTCGCTCACCGTCGTGCCGCGCCGCGCCGCAGCCACCCCCTCCCCCTTCTGGCCGCGGCCTCTATCCGACCGGTCGAGCGTGGCGTAATTATGTAACATAAATACAATCCCTACCGCGACGTAATTTTTGCGGTATAAGCTCGAAAGCTCGCGCGCCACCCCCCCCCTCCCCCCGTACGAAGCTAGCGGCACGTACGGCGACGACGGCAGCGGCTCTTCCCCCTTCTCACTCTCTCTTTTTCTCTTTCTCTCTCTCTCTCTCTCTCTCTCTCTCTCTCTCTCTCTCTCTCTCTCTCTCTCTCTCTCTCTCTCTCTCTCTCTCTCTCTCTCTCTCTCTCCCCCTCCGGAGGGCTTTTTCAGGAACGCTTTCGCAAATCAATTTACGGCGTAACGCGGTCGTTCTCATTGTCCGCGGCGGCGCTCGACGGCCGCCTCGTGGCTAAACCTTTTGTAACACCGCCGGCCATTGTTGTGACAGAAAATTATATCGTAATGCTTATTTACGGTGAACATTCCGGCAGCCAGCCCCTTTGTTGGCTCTTGTCAAGTACCGAATGTAAATGCGTGTATAATGCCCCGCCGCGGCCCTCCACTCTCTGTCTCCCCCGCTTCTCTCTCTCTCTCTCTCTCTCTCTCTTGATCTCGTTGTATCTCTATCTCTCTTCGGATTGTAGATTTTGTTTGATAATTATACGCGGTCGTATTTCGAGAGGGAATGATCCTCGACGTCGCGTCGATTACTCGCCCATCGGCCATCGCGCGTGCGCGCGCGAGCACGCTTTTCTGGATGTGGCGACGAATTTCCATCGGACATCGCGCGTGCGCGCGCGAGCACGCTTTTCTGGATGTGGCGACGAATTTCCATCGGACATCGCGTGTTATTTTTACGACGCGAGCACGCCCGCGCATTCACCCGCATTTACCACTCAGCGAAAATATTTTCATACTCCAAAGATAGCGAACCTCAGTGCGGATGATGCTTTCTTTCTTCCAGAAGGTTGGGATTGTTGCCGGAGTGATTTGCGCTTCGTGGCACGCAGCGATAATTATCTAGAACGCGGCCATTGAAATTCGCGTCGAGTGGCGGAGAGAGCTCTTTATTTGTCACCGCCGAAAGTTATTTGTTCCCCGCGCAATCGGATGAAACGGGTACGCATGTGTGTATGTATGTGTGTGTGTGTGTGTGTGTGTGCGCGCGCGCGCGTGTGTGTGTGCTTTGTAAAAGCTTCGCGCGCGACGTAAAGCAATATATCGAAATGTTGCGCGAACGCGATTTCTATTTTTAAGCGCTGTCATAAGAGACCCGCGTTGGCAAAGTGGGAGGCGGACATCGTCTTCTCCGGATTCCTCGCATGATCTTTCCCGACCCCTTTTTTACCCGATGATAAACGCATCTGCAAGCGCCAGCGTTAACCGTTCGTTACATCGTGGACCTTGAGATCGACGATCTCACCCCTTAGGCGATTTAGGCCCACGATCCCGGGCAAAGTCTAACGTCGGATTGCCCGGAAGACGCTTCTGGGAATTCCGAGGGGTATTTTCGCCAGTCAATGAATTTACAGCCCCTCTTTACCGAGTTCACCCTTAACCGCTTAACGAGAACTGCTTCGCGGCACGTGAGAAAAAAAAGCTAACCTGTTCGGTAGAAACGGCGGTGGGAGGCGTAAGCGGTCTTGAGGGGTGAATTAGCGCGAAATAAGTGCAGAAGAGAGAACACTCGGGGGTCGCCTCGGCGATAGAAACGAACACGCGCCCTTGTGTACGTGCGTACGCGCGCGCACGCGCGCGCGCGTGTGCGTGCGTGTGTGTGTGTGTGTGCGTCGGACGCTGTCGGGCTCCATAAGAACACCGCTAGGGTGAGTCTTCGGTAGAGACGGCTAGGGTAGAGGTGGGTATACCGCAGTGGGCGGAAGCGAGAGGGCGGAAAACGACGTAACGCGCATAAAGTAAATTGCCGCGAAATCTCGGCGAGCCTCAAGAACGGCGCGGATAAGCGAAACAAATAAAATAAGAACGGAGGACGAGCCCGCGGGAGATAACGCAGGAAGGGGTAAAAAGGGCACACGGCTAATGTGATTTAGGAGCGTAAGGTGCGTTCGAAGTACGAAGAATGCGGGGGCCGCCTCGTTCTCTCCCCCCTCGGCGATGTTCTCATACTCGCGCGACTCGGAGAGGGGAGGGGCGTAATCACGTTCGGATCAGCTCGTAAATTCAGCATCAGCCGTAATCTTGTTTACTATTTATGCCAGCACCAGTGAAACTGATTCATCGGAATGCGCGACGCGCCCCCCCCCCCCCTCTCTTACCGCTGATAATCATTCCTCGTATAAATTTGTGCCTCTAAATAAGTAAGCGCGACCTCTCTCTTTCTCTCCCCTTTCTCTCTCTCTCTCTCTCTCTCTCTGATATTTGCAGCCTTGGAAAGCAGCGTTTTCCATTACGGAAGAATTTGCTTTTACAGATAGTAAATCCTCCCTTTTAATCACACACGCTTCCATAGCGTTTTTCTGCGCTTTATTCATACGACCCAATATGTGCCTTTCTAATTGAAATCGCTAAGTCAAAAAGGATTAAACGCTCCTTTCCTCCTTCTTTTTTCCTGCATACGGAAAGGCCTTTTCTTTTTCTATTCATCGGCTGTCTTTCCCGGCGCGCACGTGGACGAGCGTCGTCTAACGTACGGTAATGCCCGACACATAAAAGGACGCTCTACGGTCGCGCGCGCGCGTGCGCAATCCATAATTCAGAATTGAATCCCAAGAATTGCAAGCCCACACACCCTATGGTATGACCGGCCTAATGAGCCTCTCCTTCGCGGTGATCGATCTCGCGGCGGTATCGCCGTGGTACGCGAAAGAAATAGCTGTCGCGCGCGCGCGCGCGCGCGCACACACGTGTACTCACACACGTCACCGCGCACAATTACAGTAGGTGTTCCACTTTCCACCCTCGCAAAGCCGCTCGTCGACAAGAATTCCGCGGGATGCGCGCGCGGGAGCGGGACAACGTCCCGACAACAAAGGCGGCCCCGAGGTCTTTCAGTCACGTGTCGCGCGCAAAAAACTAAGAGCCCCGTCTCGCCTACGTGGTGGGCAGGCGGGGGTGGTGGTAGAAGAGAGAGGAGGCTCGCTTGAGGGGGAGCGCTCGAAAGCATCCGAAAAGAGATTCTCGCAGCGTGGGAGAAGGCGCAGAGCTAGACAGAGGAGAGACAGACGGAGGAACTGTGGCGCGCATGGACGGAAGGACGGACGGACGGACGGACGGACGGACGGATGGACCGAGCGAGCGAGCGAGCGACCGACGGACGGACGGACGGACAGACAGAAAGAAAGACAGACAGACAGACAGACAGACAGACAGACAGATATGCGGGAAGGAATGAAAATAATAATACCCAGTGTGGCCCTGGGCCATAGGTGTCAGCGAGAGGAAGGAAGGAACGGCTGGAAGGAGCGCGTTGAATTTGTCATATGTAAGTCTCACCCCCCTCTCGCGCACGCACACGCGTCTGCCCGACGTGTCGTCCGCGAGGATTATTTCAGGAAGGCGTCGGGGAATCGAGGGACACACTGAGATTCGGGTCCTTTGCGACGCGCCCTGCCATGTCTCGCCTTCGGTTCAACCCTCTCCCCTCCGCCCTAGCGGCAGCGAGAAAACGTCTCCGGGGTATATCGAGATACTGTCACCGAATACTTTCGCGCCACCCCCTCAAATCGAGCGCGCGAGAAAGAGGGAAAGAGAGAGAGAGAGAGAGAGAGAGAGAGAGGGAGAGTGTGTGTGAGGGGGAGGGAAGGGAGAGCGCGCCCGGCCGTTTCCTCCTTTTCATGCCGCAACGGGTGTAAATGCAATTTTATCTCACATCTCATTGATTCGCGAGCGAAGCGGATGGAGACGACCGGCCGAGACGTGTTAGGTGTGTTCGTGCGTCGTAAATGGACAAATCAATTAATTGTTAATTTATTAGCGTGTTTTCGACGGCTACTACTCTCGCGTGCTTACAGGACAATTATATTGTGTTAGCGTTAAAGTCTGTTGAAAAATAGATAAATTCGCGAGTAAATCAAGAGGTCACTTCTGTGAAACAAAGCTCCGGGACGTTTGACGTAACGCAAGAGTATTCGCGTCTGATGAACAAGCGGGAGTCAAAATATGATGTGGAAATAAAATAAGATAAAGACGATCGTACACGGGACGAATTTTTGTTTAATCAATGGATATTTGATGATATATGGAGCTTCTCCATGAGCCAAAGTGAGTGTTACTGAGGCAACATCGGTTGACAAGGACGATCTGAAAACAGCCCGAAGACAGCTCCGTCGGGCAACACAACTCATAAACTCATAAACGAGGAATTCGCCTCGCGGTCTTTGATTTTTCCGCCTTTAACGGCGAGATTATTTCAGCGATCTTTCCGTCGTGGCAACGCGCGGTCGTCAATCTCGCCTGTTACGCCGTATTACCGATACCGTTACATCCGCATAAGCACCGGCGCGCGTTTGATTTTTCGCGAATGCGCGCACCGGCGCGCACAGACGCACTCGCGTTGATTCAATTGCGGTTCCCCGTAAACAAGTGCATCGTTTTATTATTTATCGCCGATATTCCGGCCACTTAATCAAAAATATATTACGGACAATACCTCTCAGCGTCTGACATTTTCGATGCCCGGCCATACCTGCGCGAATGATTTCATCAGCGTATTATTAAGTGGGCTTTGATTTTCGATCCTCATTTTGCAAACCAAGCTCTTTGTTGCCCATCAAGCTCGTCGTAAACGTCACAGAGAACACATACCTGTCAAATGAAAATATTCTATTTGCGAAACTATTACCCTAATCATAGGTATTGCATATTTGCTAATTATCAAACCCGTTGCGCGCTAGTATTACGTTATATGTTCTGCACTTGGTAAATTCAATTCTGCCTATACACGCATAACTCCATCGATTGCTGGATAACGCGCGCCGAAATATACACGGGCCGTTTCTACTTACTCGGTGCGCCGGTGTCAATTTTCCAAATTGTCGAAAATCCGGTGCGAGCACCCTGCTCCCTTCTTTTCTGTTCTTTTTTCCAACCGATAAACCTTCGACTACGAGATGGGACAACGAGGAGACGTTCGCAAGATTCGTTGCCAGCCGAGAGGGTCCTCCGATTGACGTCTCCCGGTCGAACCCAACGCGTGACTCGTGTAACGTGGACAATTCTTTACGTTTCCCTATACCCGTGTTTAGCGCAAGCGGGGGCCGGGGGGGACGGGGGTCGGTAAACGCGGAAAGCCAAAGAGCTTCGGCCGAATGAGCGGGGGGGGGGGGCAGGGCCGCGCGTATTTGTCCCACTGAATGGGATTCGTAACGCAAATGCGTGCATACCAGCGTGCATAGACGAGCGGCCGGGCGCAAGCGGGTTGAACAAATGTAGTGGATACGACATAATGATTTCGAGTGGCCGCGCTCGGCCGAGAATTGTTGCTAGCGCCGCCGCGCGCGCGCGCTCGCGCTCGCCTCCGCGATCCCACCACCTTGTTCGTTGCAATTTTCATTCCTATCGATGCGAACAATTACAATTTGATCTCGCGGCGAAAACAAACATTGCACTTCGTCCCGCGGAATGCCCGATTAAGCGTATTAATGATGATTTTAACTGCGCGCGATTTAGATCGATCGGCCATCGGATCGCTGCGCCGCGTCCGCGTGTACACGCCACCGGCGAATATTCGGACATGTAGGAAAACTATATCCGCGCGATTAGCAAAATTCCGCCGCGCCGGGAAAATTGTCGTCGAGGACTCGTCGAGCGAGACGAGCGGGACTCGATGCGGTAATTGCCGCGAAAAAACACATCCCTCTCTCCCTCCCTCTCTCTCTCTCTCTCTCTCTCTGCCTCTCGCATGAACCATAATTATACCCTCTAGATCAATAAGCTCGTATTATGCTTATACATCGGCATAAATGAGGCTACCGCGAGCACACACGCGGTTCGCATGTTTGTTGAGACATTTTTCCACCGGCGCTACACGCTACTTTTGCGATCCCAGCGGTTCGCCCCTCCCGCAGAGCGCGCCATGCTCTAATAGCGCATAATGAGAACGGTCAACATCGAGTCCTGCAAAAAAGCACAAGGACGCGCGCAAGTTGAGACGGAAGAAAAAAGAAAAGAAAGGATAAAGGACCCCTGGCCGCTTTTTACTCCTTTCGCCCTCTCGAATCGCGAAATAATACCGATCGATCGCACGCGCGGTGTCTAAGCCAGCGACGCGCACTCGCGTGATATTTTTGCTAACCGGGCCGGAGTGAATATGAACAATTCCCATGGCGGATTATTGTTTGTGCGGCAGAGATTCGATATCGCGGGTATGCCGGAACGATTTGCCGACTATGGTTAAACATTTCGTACACACGACACCGTCAACATGTTTTCAGCCGCGCGGTACACGCGTAAACCGACGATAATGGTGGTTTTCAGCTATGACGATTGTGGCACGCACTATTGCGGCGTTAGTCGCGTTCCTCCCGCCTCCTTGGCAGCCTTACACGGTAAACAACTAATATACCCGTCCCATGCAACCAGCGCCAAGCGAGAGCTTGTGCATTCCGCTCGCGAGGCATTTCCTCGCAACGGGCGAACGTGCATAAATATGTGCTGCTCTATCGATTTCGCGCGCGCTCTAATGACACGTCGCGCGGGTCCTTTGACAATTTCGCTCCAATTCCCAGCGACGTGTCACACGTTTCGTCCCCGCTGCGGAATAATCGCCGCCGCCGCCGCCGCCGCTCGCCGCTGCTGTCATCCCGTCCTGTATTATCGTGTCCGAAGTAATCTCTCGTAATTAAAACGCGCGAACTTCGCCCCGGCCGCGCGCAAGAGAGTGCAAGAGATAGGAGACCTCGAGACGGATAACGCGAAACTGGGCTAACTCCGACTGTCGCGCCGGTCGCGCGAGCGGCCGGGAATACCTTGCGGAAAATTTCCGAGATCCCGCGCGCGCGTAATATCATATTCTTCGGGATACAGTCCGTGAATCGGCACTGAAATCGAACCGAGTTGCGTGTTTCGAGCTTCTTCCCTTTCTCTTGCTCTTTTTCTCCTTTTCTCTTTTCTTCTTCTCTTTTTTTTTTTTTTTTGGATCCTCCTGCGCTTCCTGCATTTCGCTGTAAACAACAGGCATGCCCACCCGGACAGGCATCGTCGACCCCGAGCGAGGCCTCCCACTTGCAAGGCACCACCCCTCATCAGTCGGTCTGTACAAATATACTATTGTATTGATCCTATACCTTTTCCACCCGCTACGTTCCTTTTGTTCCCGGGGATCCTCGTTTTACATTTTAGCCGCTTCCGCGAAACAACTAATGTGCACCGAGTGTGTTGACAGTAACTGTCTCGCTATTGTTGCACCCTCTCGACTCGCTCTGTACATACTCGCGCGCGCGCGCGGGGGAGGGTGGCGGTGGATCATCGCGCGCCGTGTGCAGACCCCGCGGGGCTCTTCCGTTCGATTCTTCCTACGTTTTGCGATAAATCGACTCTCCCTCGTCCCCGACGCACCTGAAACCTCGCGCGACGCTCGTGCACCGGGCATCATAATAGAAGGAATGAGCGTCGAAAAATTCGCGATTAATGCCCGCGATTTGTCAACGACGCTGCGCGCTCGAGACGACCGAACGAGCGGGCGCCCTCGGCTGTCGTCTTACGGCGGTCGCGGAGATTTTCAGAAAATTACCGTTTCCCGAGTTTTTTCATCCCCGATTGGGTCAGTCGTCAAAAATTCACTTTGACTCTCCAGTCAAGTTCCGCGTACAATGGCGACGAATTATTCATTGTCCAGCATTGTCTCGCGCCCTAATCGCGGAAAATTGCCGAGTTATCGCGTCAACGGCAGAAGCTTTCGTTGTTTCTCAGCACGGAAAAATTCACCCGGAGATGCGCGACGCTGTCGCGCGGGTGTCGTTACGGGAACGGGTAAAAATCGCGAGAAGGCGCGCGTGTTACTTCCCACGTCGGCGGAATACCTTTCGCGCTTAATTAAGGCGCGCGCGCGCGCGCGTGCTAAAAATATTTACCGGTCGCGCGCGGCCACGCCGAGAATCGAACGCGCGCGCGCGCTCGCGGGAGAAAAAATCCTCCCTTGTGTAACTTCTAATTTCAGAAAACCACAACGGTATTTTCGAGGCGTCGGTTGTAACCGTTCCATGAAATTAGTTTCGCGGGGAACTCTATTTCGTTTCCATCGTATCACTCCGTGCCGAACATTCCGGATTTTCGCGCGATCATAAACTCGTGCATACGATGCATACCCAAATTGCCTGTGTGTGTGTGGCTCGATGCACATGGTACAGGGCAGTGCGAGCGAGTGCATATTATTCGTTTAATAATCGATAGAATCACGTCATCGCGTGCACACCTCGCTGCATAAAGCCCCTTTTACAGTCTTACTTCTCTCAGGCCCCGGCCGCGTTAATGCACGTTACGTGCTGTTGTTGCGAAACGACGCTGCGAGAAGCAATAAACGCATTCGGCTGCGCGAACGCGCGCCTTCGGAAAATTGCGGAGAGCGGCGATCGTCCTCCCCCCTGCCCCCTCCATCCCCGATACCCCCGTGGCTAATTCGGACGTGTGAATTTATATATTTTCGCGAACGCGTGATATCGCTCGCGGTTTTTTTTTACCGACCACGTGTTATCGGGAGAGACCGGTCCGTGCGAGCGGAGGGGGGGGACACTTGACAACTTTACAAGACACCGGCCTTACCTGGTGGAGCGTTGCTCCACAGGGAAATCGACAGAAACATGAAACCCTGACATCTCGAGCTGTTAATTTGCTGCGAATGTTTGCCCGGCGCAAAAGTTGCGTGCCGAATCGTACGAGGAAAATTTCAGAGGGCATTTGCCGCGCGCACCTTGACGTCTGAATCTCAAAGCCTGAAGGTAACACACGGAAGGTGGCAGGAAAATTTGTAGAAAGATCTTACGTGCGCGTGGCTGTGTACGTTTTCCGCTAGATGCGCTGCTGAACGTTCGGGTAAAATAATAAAATTCGCGCGAGATGCTTTTGGGGCTCGTCGCTCGCACTTGGACTTGGAGCCCCGCATCCGAACAAGTCCCGGGCAGTCGAGGATCGCGGAGGAATCCCCCTGGGAAGGATTGTTGCTGCAAGCAACAACTGTCTCGTGCGTGGCGTGACGTGCCGAAGTATTTACCGAGGATCAATATACGCATCCTTACCGTGTGCGTTACCGCGAGCTTCGAAGCATGCGTGAAGTGAGAAGGAAGAGCGCGCGCGAGTCGGCGGCGAGAGTGCGTGACGTTTGCACGTACAAACGCAATTTCGCGCGTCGCGCGCCGGCAAGAAAAGGAAGGAAAAAATCATTGCCGCGCTCTCTCGTCGCTCGGCGAAATCTCGACGCGCCCGCGGCAGGCCGCGGCAGGGCGCGTCGCCTCTCGTCCTATTCGCGAGGCATTTGCGCGTATGCCGAGAGGGCCGAGAGGGCCGAGAGGCGTACGTACGTACGTACGTACGTACGTACGTACAAACAGGTATCGTAACGATCGTAACGCATCGAGGTCGAAGTAACCGGCAAGGTAACGAGCAAAAAGGATTGCACTAACGAAGTGCCTGACGGGTAACTTGCCCCGAGTCCGGGGCAATAATGTTCCCCGCTGGTAAACTCGTGTTTGCACAACTCTTTGTCCCACAAGTACGCACGGACACGCACCACCGCTGCATGCGCTCCACCACACCCACACGCGCGCCCATACACACACACACATACGCGCGCGCGCGCGCGCGATGCGACGGGAGCACAAAGAGGCGAAGACACGGGCGAACGGCCAACGACTCCTGCCCTCGTGCTCCGACCTAAGTTTTTTTTAGTTGTTATATGCATAATAGTGTTAGGATTCATTAGCAATCAGAGATGGGCCGCGGCCGGCCGACCGGCCGGCCGGTCCGCTCGGAGGATTGTTTACCGGTGTTCAGCCGTTTCACTCACGCCTCTTACACCCGCCTCGGCCGGCAGCCCGGCTGCAATCTCTCGCTCGGGCAGATGCCTCCCGCCGTTCTGCATCGCTGCGCGAGCGACGTGATAATTCATATAGAGCCTCGCGGATGGCGGAGGAACGGCCCGAATTCGCGGAGAGCCGCGGAGAGCCGCGGAGAGCCGAGCGAGTCGCGAGACGCCGAAGTTAGCGCGATGACTTTTACGATTTCTTCCTCGCGCGTATCGCCTTAGCAAACGACCCTCGAAGCTTCGTATTCGAGGTTGTAAAATTGTTCGGATTTGTTCGGAGCAGGTCGCGCGCGAGGATGCGCGCGGGGATGCGAAACATTGCGAATCGATAAATTACTCTAGAATAGCCAGTTATTAGAGAGCTGGCATAAATTTACTCGATCGCGCGCGCATTTATTCGGGACGGATTGACAGGCGCAAAGCGAGCGGAACATTTCGCGCGATGATGCGTAATTTCCATCGGCTGATCGCGTCCGATGGTGGTCGCGCGCGTGTGGAGAGACACGACGCGGCAGCGGAAAATCGTTCCGCGGGTCTATTTATAATTTCGTCTCATTCATTCGGAAAACAATCAAACCGCGGCGAGATCGTGCGGAACGCGCGGACGCACGGACGCGTTACCGATCGAAGGGAGAGGATAAAGCGACAATGAAAATACACTCGCGGCAAAAGCGACAGGTCGCGCGCGAGATAGCTTATGCTTCCGGGAAAGTGGCGAAGGTTGTCAGTTTAACTCGCGCGCCATCACTTTAACGTCGCCTCGTGGTCTGTTTAGTTTTGCCGTCCAACTCGCGGCGAGTGTCGCGCCGCTCGTTCGGATGTGGCCGGGCACAAACACGAAGCGCGGAGCAGCGCGAACCGACGAAATCGACGAGCAAAATACGACGCGACGATAATCGCTCCTTTGACTCAAGTTTATTCGTGTGCCGTTTCATCGAGGTGTTTATATGACGAGCAAAGTGCTCGCGGATGACGTTATCCGCGACCGATTATATTGCTTTTTAAAGCCCGCGAGAGAAGTTGACGAGACGATTCTCTTTTCCCTCTCTCTCTCTCTCTCTCTCTCTCTCTCTCTCCCTCTCTCTCTCTCTCTCTCTCTCTGCCTCTGTCTCTTCCTCTCTTTTTTCCGCGCGCGCAATAATAACGCGCATTGTTATTGTCCGCGATGCAATCGAGAACCGATTGAACGGTGCAGACGCGAAAAGAAATTACATTAAAGCTACGGACCAATTAATATTCTTACCGCTTGAAAAAATCATTTCAACGAGCGCCACTGGCCTGGAAAATTGTACGCGACGCGGGAGGGTTCGTCGATGAAAATAATTACCATTAATGAGTCGAGTTATTAGCATGTAATTCAGTAAGCCAACCAAATGCATCGTCGCGAAAGCACGGCGAAATTATTATTCACGGACGTTGCGACACGACGTATCATAATTTCCTTACATTACAGTCATACAGTCGGTGCGTTGGAAATCATCGGGGGAGGGGGGGGGGGGAAACTCGCCGGCGAGTATTCGCTTTGACCCACACGGGCGGCGTCATTTCTTTTTTTTTTTTTTCGCGACGACGATATTCCAGAATCCAGAATTACGGCAACAGTGAAAGATAAAATATGCAGCCGGGTTAGTAAATGCCTTCCATTATAAATAGGCGCATGACACGAAGCCAGAATAAATATCGCGATATCCTATTTCCGCGCGCGTTGCCCGGTTCGGTGTTTATTTTATCATTTTTTCATGAGATTTCAGTGAAGTGTAAATACCGTGGAAAATGCAGGAACACAAGCGACTAAACATAACGATTATAAGCGCCCGGGGCTCCGATGCGCCGTGGCTTGTTTTCAATGCAGTTGCATTGAACTGCAGTTGCATTCCAGCCTCCATGCCTCATCCCCATCGTTACCGTCCGAGCCGGAACTGCGCTCTTTGTGAAATGTCATGACCGACCTAAAACGAGAAAAATGCACCGGGCACACAACACGATCAACTACGCGCATCGAATCATCGCAATTACGGCGCGTGATCGAGACAATCTCTCTCTCTTTTTTTTTTTTTTTTTTTTGCGCCGGTCGTCAAAAATTTGAATATAATAAACGGTTAGTCGTTAGAATGCGCTCGTGGCCGGAGTCGATTATTTCGGCGATTAAATCGACGAGCAGTACGAACATTTGTCTAAATAAGTCCATACGGAGGTATTTCTCGCGCGCGCGCGCGAAATTTCAATTATAGAAATTTCATCAACGGCATAATTCGCCTGGCTATTTTTTTTTTCTTTTTTTTTCTTTTATTTGTTCAGCATTATTCCCGCAGCTTCCAGTCTGCTCTACTCTTTAAAAATTGACATGCATATTTTCTAAAGGGATATTCTTAGGACTCATCCCGCGCGAATTAGTGTATTTTTATTTATACACTTTGCATTATGAACGTGCATTTCGATTTGGTCGCTTTGGTCGAGACAAAATGCAAAATCCTGCATTATAGAAAAAGCTATTAGTAGAGCTTATTTATCCCGCATTAAATAATAATTCACTCCGCGCAGAAGTGGCACGAGTTTATTTATTCCCGGTCGCTTTATAAATCCGATGAACATTTTTGCAATCTTTATATCCCGACCACACAAATAATATCCCGCGTCTTGCGTACGAAGCGGTCAGTTATTTCGCCACTTATTTCGTCCTTGCCGTCGTTTTTGTCACAACAGTTTGCATCTTTCCACGGCGGCTAAGACTATATAACTGCCTGTCCCTTTCTCCGATATTTCTCTCTTCCTCTAGACCAGCATAGAGCAGCAAACCGAAAAAAAGTTACATTCGTTCATTTAGTATGCCTATTTGTTTAACTCGCGACTCGACGCTCGAGTATCTGAAGAGTGTGATGTAAATGAAGAAAGCTGAGAGGGAAAGAAGGAAAGTACAACGGCGGGGCCTGGAGTGATGTGTGAGCGTCGCGTGACACAAGTAGTAACAAAGAATGTAGCGAGCGAGCACGCCGTCAGAACAAGACAAGGGTGGTAAAGAGGAGCGTTTTGGTCAAAAAGGGTAGAAGCGTGGAGATGGTGGAGATAATTTTCAGACATTAAAAATGATATCAGAGCGAAACGCCGCGGGCGAGGGATGAAACGGGCCGTTGTAAGCGACAAGGAGAGGCGGGAGCACGAGGGGCGGAGGGGGGGGGGCAAAAGGAGGAGGCAGAGCCGAGACGGGGTAAGTGCGGGTGGAGAAAAGTTGGTGTATAAACAGAAGTTACGTAAGTACATTACAAACTGTAATGGCGAATCGTAGCCGCTCGCCGCTTGCTCTACGCCTGGCGAAAGTGGGCTCTTCAACCACCCCCGAGAAAGCAACCCTCGGCATTTATTATGCTATATTGTTACAAGGAAATTGCGTTTTTATAAGTGGAGCCGCGGCGAGACCGAGCCGCAGAGGGCGTGTCCTTTGCCTTACCTCGCTGTAAATTGCAAAGATATAATTGGATCGATTATTTCGAGAAGAGAGACGACCGGCCGTGTCATTTAATGACAGATGCACGCCGTACGGACGAAACATCCGCGTGATATCGATGAGAAATTATCGTTTCAATTTCATTACGCTGGTCTCCCCCCTCTAGCTAGCGTCGGGGATTCATCGCACAGCGCGATAACACACGTATGGTATACGCGCAGAAGTCCGGCTTGATTCCTTCGGAAAGGAACATTTAAAAGTGTGTGTATATTTTTCTAATTTCTCCGTTTAATTCGCGAAAATTGCTCATTTGTTTATCGAGTCCAAGCGCGAAGTGGCACCGCGCGAATGATTGCCCGCGCAAGACACATTTCCACGCGTGCTAAATTCAATTCTAGGAAGGACAAGGCCGATTTCACCAGCCTTAATTTTCCGGATGTACGAGCCCATTGTTAATCGATATAAGGTGTTACGGGGTTATCGTTTATTATTCAAACGCAGATAGGTTGCGGCGCATGCATTATTAAAATACCGTGTAAAAATGTCTCGTACAGTCGCGCACGGGACTGAATAATATAAAAATTAATCCGTATTGCATATTATTGAAAGTAATATGTAACACACAATAAAATACCCAATTATATAGCACGCATAACTCTCTGTTCTGCCGATAAAAACGTTCGTGCGATTTATTATAGCAAAATTGCGAATAACGGCACTCTATTTTTTCAGCCTGGCGAGCCCCACGCTTGTCCCTTCCACGCTCTGTCTCTTTGTTGGTTTTATTTATTTGAAAATGTCCCTCACACTCTCGACAGACACAGATAGAAAAAAAGGAGGAAAAAGAGAGAGAGAGAGAGAGAGAGAGAGAGAGAGAGAGAGAGAGAGAGAGAGAGAGAGAGAGAACAGGGGGGTACAATTATGTAAGATGTAGAATGCCGGCCAAAAATTCCGACAACGTGCACGTTAAGGATGAAGAGGTGGGTGTGAACTGGGATTCGGGCCTTTGTACATTAATAACGGAAGCAGCGAACGTCGCGCGCTTCCTTGCGGGCTTTGCGTCCCTCTCGACGAGACGGGGTGGTAAAAGCGCGGGGGGTGCGACAGGGAGGGAGAAGCGAAGCCGGGTCGGCAGCATGTTGCACGATCGTAAACACTTTGCATATTTCCCGTTCCATTCGCGGACCCTCCAACCCCCTGCCGCCACCTTTTCAACGATCTTTTGTCTCCCTCCAACCCGCGCGCGCGCTTTATATAGCGTCGGTTTGCAATTAGCTAAAATCGATCGCGTGGAAGTGCACGATGGTGCCGGCCATATAGGCTTCCTCCTATGTGTTTCTGGCAACGCGCGATATCCAGCACGCTTTTCTTCCTTTTTCTTTCCTCTCTCTCTCTCTTTTTTTTTAACGCCGCGCCTCTCGCACCTTTCATTATAATAACGCGCAATTGCCGTCGCTGTCCCTGACGTTGTTAAATAACACCCTTAAATTTGTAATTGCGATCCCTTTAACGGATCGTCGATTACGTCTGTACGCATACGGCGTGTCATACGAAATCGCGGGAGAGGACACTTGGGAGTTCAAAGTCGCGCGAGTAAACGAATTTCCACACATTAGACGGTCGCTTTAACAGTAGTCGCTTTAACAATATATATCGGCGATCCACTGGCGGCGAGTCGACTCGTTCGCAGAGAAAATTCGCAGACGGAAAAACGGCGAATGAGTACGCACGATCTAGTCGCGACTGCTCGATCCGTTTGCGAGCGAAATGGCAAGATATTATTACTGTTTTATGTGCGCGCGTGTATATGTGTGTGTAAAGCGTGTTCTAAGAAAGAATTAACGAAGCGAACTCGTTGCTCACCGCCACTCCCGTCAGCGCTAATACACATCACACCGGCTGTTTCGTTCATCTGTCACGTACAATCGAAGCAAACATCGCGCCAACTTCTTCGTGTCCTGACGTCACGAAGCGACGAGGAGACGATCGACGTGCTTAAGGGATCGCCGCGAAGAGCGAAATGTACAAACAGCGCGATATAAATAAACGTCGTAGATGAGCTGCGCGCGCGCGCGAAAGTATTATCCCGGCAAGACGCGGGCGCGCGTTTAATAAAATCCCCGTCATCTCCGAATGTCTGTAGCGCGAATATCAGCACTATCTCTAATCCTGCCTCTCACACCCCCAGTCTTGCCTTCAATCTCGAAGTTCTATCCGCCCCTTGCCTCTTACGGCGAGACTCGCCCGGCCAACCACTTGCCCTTCCGCCTCCCCCGCGAGGCAGAAAATCTGAGAGCGAGATAATTACGGTTGGAAGCGCGGATATTATTTAACCAACATTTCGCTGCGCAGACCGAGGGAGTGGATGAGCAAAGCGCGGTCGAGGGGGCTGGATCGGAGGAGCTCGGGGGTGTTCTTACACGAGCGGCCCAATCAAATATAACAGCGGTCGGTACAACACCGGCGCTAATATCGCGGCGCTGGGAAATTCCTTCCGTGTTTTCAAATCTTCTCTCCGCTTCCTCTGCCCCCGCCCTTTTTTCCGAAGAAAAACACCCGATCGCCCGCATTTCTCGCGCAGTGGCGCGCTCAAATATTTTACTTCCGCCGGAAGAAATATAACCGAGACTTAATCTCCACCCTGCGCTCCAATGCGCCGCGCCGTGCAACCGGTAGACGTGAATATTTTCAAAACTGCCTGATTTCACATCGGCAGATTGGGCGGGGTGAAATACGCACGTGACCCTCCTTCGCTTCGCCGGCGATTCGGCGAGATTCGAGAGAGAGAGAGAGAGAGAGAGAGAGAGAGAGAGAGAGAGAGAGAGAGAGAGAGAGAGAGAGAGAGAGAGAGAGAGAGATGTTTTTTCTTCCCTCCACTTCTCTTTTCCTTCCATTTCGTCGATACGTCGATGCGCACCCCTTTCCTCGCGCCTCTTGATGCGCAAATTGAAGACGTCGGCGATTAAAAAATCAGTGTTTGCGTCCGTCCGTTTCTCCTTTCCGGTTACCGGTTACTCAAACAGTCGCGTTTGCCACGTACCGTCGAGGGAGCGGATATGGAAGGTACAGCACCGCGGCAGCGATGTTTCCGCGAGCGATTTTCATGTATTCATGCTGCTTTCGCTATCGACACGAAAGAACTGCGCCAATTTTATGCGGGCGTCCCGTCGTTTGCAACATACGAGAAAAAGTCTAACAATAAGTCGAAACACACAGCGAAGAAGCGGCATTCATTCCATGAATAATTCATCGATCGTGGAAGGTATTAGCGCGCGCGGCACGAGCCGAACAGTAACATGTAAATGAAGCGATAAATTTTGCATGGACAGGTTGCGAAGTTCCCCGTAACCCCAATTTGGCACAGTTTCGCTATCCTTCCCCCTTTTTTCTCGCCGCGCGCGTGGGTCGTTAGTGTTTGCCGCGCTGTCTGCGCTCGTAACTTCGAGCCACTTAAACGCACGCGTGAGAGTTGATTTAAATAAATAAATTTGCCGCGCCGTACGCGGCCCAAAGAGCATACACGGGCGCGAGACAGGGAGAGGGGGGAGGGTAGGGGATGAGAGAGAGGAAGCACTTGTTACTTGTTGCAACAACATATTAAATATTCGCCAATTTGTCGTTATGCGTTCCTCGAAGATATTTCTTGACTCGAAACAACACCGCAGAATGCAACATTTACTTTTTACACGTGACAAAAAACGAGACAACGAAAGTTTTCAAAGGAACATTTAAAGAGACCGCTGCGTCTCTGCACCAGCGTCCCTCCCCGCGGTATAATTCGTCGTAAAGAAATGAGTAACAGCAACTCGCAAATTGCGCTCGCCACGTTAATGGTCGCTTCAGCGATCGCGCCGTTTTCCGCGGCGTTCATCCGAGAGTGCAGTTTCATCCCACGAGACCATAAGGCTTATCCGCCAAGAAGATCGAGCTACCCAAACCCCATCAAAATCCGACAGAACTCTCTTCCAACGCCCCCGCCGCCGCGCCACTGCCGCCGCGGCCGCCACCACCGCCAACCCTTTTCTCGAGGCAGCGAGTTGGGTGAGGAAAGAGGAAAGGGACGGAGGGTAATGGTGGCTCGTTGCGGTTTTCAGCCTTTACGACCGAATTACGACTTTTCAACTATTTTTACGAGAGTTGTTTCAATTATTTCACCAATTTGCAATTAAGAGCGCCGCGCACCACCCCCACGGGAGCCGGCGCCGTCGACGATAGGGGTCGCAAAGGGTTGGCGCCTCTCTCGAGCTTTATGGGGCTGATAATTTCGTGATTAGCCAATTAAAGGAAAAAATTAAACAGCGCGCGAGGCAAGGCTCTCTCGCGATTACAGGACGAGTCTCGCGCGGCGACGGTCGGAGCAAGCGGAGTCATCTGTGGGTGGCGTTATCATTTTCAAGTCACCGCGGCATGATCGATCGATCGATCGGTCGAACGAACGATCTATATTTAGACGCGCGCGTCGCGTATCGCGTAAAACGCCTACAGTGTATCGCAAATCGACGGCAGACATTCAATGCTGCTTACGTAATAAACGTCTTACTCGGGCACTCTCTTCCATTTCCTCACAGCCGTCACAGCCGCCGCGCGATATCGTCTCGCGGCCGACCTCCGCGATTCGGCAATCTCTCGGCTTTAAGCAACCGTGCCTTCAGGCGCGCCCGCGCGATCTCAAATTCATTATCAATCCCATTACGTCGTGTACGCGCGCGCGCGCGCACACACACACACACACACACACACACAATGCCACGACGTACACAGACTGTGCACCTCTCGTGCAACCTCCGTGGAACTTTTTCCAAGCTCGTCCTCGATACCGGTGCGCCCTAACAACAACCGACGAATGAGAGACAATTTGTAGCTTCCCGTCTTCGACCGCCGGTAGCACTTTTCAAGCTGCGCCCAAGGAGGTCAGTATTTGTTCGTTGTCGGCCTTCCGCCGCCCCCGACCTGGCGGCAGGGTTGTTGGCATCACGGCCGACGGCTTTGCTGGCAGCGGGCGAAGGCGGTGGGAGGGAAAGGCCAGAAGGAGGAGGAGGAGGAGGAGGGCGCAGCTCGAAGGAGCTAGTGGCGCGGAATAACGGTAAGTCTAGTGTTTATTTGATGGCCCGTAATCACGCTATTTTGTCATCAACGGTAGGCCTCCTTCCGCGATGTATACCGACGTTGGGGCCGGCGGCTCTGTACTTATACTCGCCCTAACTCACCCCCTACCCGGGCCGCCACCCGCCGCGGCTCGCACTCGAGAAGGAGGAACTAATTCGATGCCGTTGCCGCGGTCGGGGCGCATCTTACTTCCGGTATAATTCTAAAACGCAGCGAGGCGTAGCACGCGCCGCCGCCGCCGCCGCCAGCGCGGTCGAAGTGCACGTACGCAAGGTGCACGTTCTCTCTTCTCCCCCCCTCCTCCCTCTCTCTCTCTCTCTCTCTCTCTCTATCTATCTATCTATCTATCTCTCTCTCGAGCGGCCGCAATCGCAAACGCGAGAGATCCCTCTGATACTCCGACACGTTCCCATTGTTCTTCCTACCCGGCCTCGGTCATCGCTCGTGTGATACGCGTGCACACGCACGCACGCACGCACGCACACACGAGTCGCGCGTGGCTCGCGGTCAGAGCTGCGGCGGAGCTACAAATCCTGCCCGAGAATTTTGGAAACTCGTCCACTTTGTAACGGTGTTATCGACCTCCGCGCCGACCACCGCGGCGTCACGCGCGCGTGACAGCGTTCATCTTTCATACTGCGTCCCCGCGCGTGAACAAATAAAGTCTAAAAGTTATGTCATACTACTACATAAAAAAAAGTATATATATAGGTGGTAGCGAACGTGGGCGAGCAAAGGCCGAGCATGATGCGTCTCTCTCTCTCTCTCTCTCTCGTCCGCGCTGTAACGTCGGCCATTTTCCTCATTCCCGCAGATTCCCCGCTCGGAGCAGAATTGCGGGCGAGCTTTCTGCCCGCTCCGGAAAAATGGAGATTAGAAGGACGTGCGGGCCGAAAGAGACTCGTCGGCACCGCGTCGCGCGCGTAAGTTTTTCGCGCGGCCGGCGAAAAGCGATACGGCGCGGCGTTGCGTCCCGGCGCGTAATAACGGTGCAACGGCTCTCTGAATCATCGGCAAGCGGCGGCGCACCCACTCTCGCACACATTCGCGTGTTTTTCTAGCGTCTTCTACACCGCGCCGTCGATGCTGGCTGGCGTGGCGCGGCGTGGCGTGGCGTGGCGTTTATTGCATTTCTGATGTGCGCATAAGGCATCGCCGGCAACTGCCGTACGCTTTTAGAACAATACCGACAAACAATCGACGATCGGCGCTGCGTAATAACGCTGGAAAATGGAAAACAGCAGCAGCTGCATCGCCGCACGTTTGTCGGCCGTATGTTTGAGAATCGCAACCTCACCATCTTGGTTCTCGACCTCGCCCCGAAGAAGAGCCTCTGCCCCCGTGAAGAGAAATTCGACAAATTCGCGCGCGCGAGGGAAACACTCCGCGCCGCCTCGTTCTTCGCACTTTGCGTGTGCAAATTGGCAAATTTACCCGTCGCCGAAAAATAACGAGGGGGCCGGAGGAGGGGGAGGGGTTACGCAAGAGGCAGGAGGAAGTCACGACTGCAAACTCGCGAGAAGTCGCGCGGGAGAGACTGATGAATGGTTAATGTTACTCTGTCTCTCTCTCTCTCTCTCTCTCGGTGAGTCTAATGATATTCATTGCGAGAAACACAATCCCGCTTGATTAATCCCTCGTCGAAGCGTCGCGTGCGAGCTTTTGCCGCGCCATTCTTTCGACGGGCGCTTCTAAGCGCTTCGCAGCGCCGCTTAGTCGCAACATGCAAATAGACCCGTCGTCGTGCGTGGGCGTCGCGTTGGGATGCGAATTCCAGATCCGATGCGCTTATCGCCCGCGGCGTCGACTCGCCGAGCGAACGCTGGTCGCGGTAATTTCAGAGGCAGAGAGCGAGAGAGAGAGAGAGAGAGAGAGAGAGAGAGCGAGAGAGGTCAGTTTGTCAGGAAGTGCGCGACTGACGTCGTATCGCGGCCGCTTGGCCTAATGGAGCTCTCCGTGTAACAGCTCGTTGAAAGCTTAACACGCATAAGCGACTAATCCCCCGTGTCCCGACGGTTTCTCGATGGAACGCCTCGATTACCTAGCCCTGTCGATTAGGATATCGCAAAATCCGTTGATAGCTACTGCGATCACCGCGCGGCGGCTTATTCGCCGATTGGGCTCTCCCTCCTGCCCCTGCACGATGCACTCGGCGCTGCCGATGCAAACAATATCCCCCGAGGTATATATTTTTATTGCTGTTTTTTTCCCCCATCGGGATGCCGAACGGGATATCGTACGTATTTTGACACCATCAGCTGGCGACGGTGCAAAATCGAAAACAAGAAATTATATAACATGATATTTGCGTGGGCGTGCGTGTGGGTAACGATATTTTGCAGATTGCAGACGCGCGATCGACCAGCGCGTCCGAAAGTGCGAATGAAATTGCGCTGGTGTGTGTGTGTGTGTGTGTGTGTGTGTGTGTTGGAAGAAACCCGTGTGCAACCCCTTGGCAAGGGGGATGATTATCCCGTGACGGTAAATCCTGTAACACGTCGTGGCAGAAGGAGCGAGTAGAATCCGAGAGCCGACGAGTAGAATTCCTTGACAATCTACCGTCACGGAGCGGAGCGGCGCGGCGCGGCGTGGCGCGGCGCGACGCGGCGTCGCGAAACTTTCGCAAAAAGAAAACCGCCGACGCGATCCTTCAACCCCTGCCCGAGAGGGGTCGTCGGCCACGCTAATCGAACTCTTCCTCAAAATAATAGCGGCCCCCCGCGCCGCCCCTCGCGTACAACGCGAATCTCGCGAGTAGTGCCTAGCCCGGTCCTGACTGCCTCATTACCCGCTTTTAATGAAACTCTTTTCTCCGGGCGGACCCGGGCTAAGCGCCATTGCCAAACCTCGTTTAGGCGATACGGATCAGCGTGCCTGCGAGCTCCTACCGGCGAAGACTATAAAGCTTCGCCGTCCCGACGGCTCCGTTCCATGGACGAGTTCCGGCATCGAAGTTTCGCGCAAGTTTGCCGAGCCGAGGCGAACGTCTCTCTTTCCGCGGCGCGCCGAGGCGGCGGGGGCGGCTGAGGGCGCGACGGCGAGGCCGAAGCGGGGCCTCTGGTCAGGGGAAGAAAGGAGGTTCAAGGTGGAAAACGTTGATCGAGGGGAGGAGGTGACTGAAAGAGGAGTCGAACGCGTCTGACACGATGCTCGGCCGTGCGATCCTCCTCCCCTGCGCACTCTCGACTCACCCCCCCAACTCCGTCGGACCGATCCTTCAGACCCTTCCGACAGTCTTCGGCTCTCACCTACAACCCTTCACGGAAAGGGGTATGTGCAGTCTCCCTGCCCTCGCGCGCTTTGAAGCAAGTTTCGGCAATTATTATGATCCGCTCTATATCACCCACGACTCGCCGCAGCTCGACGGTCGTCGCGATTGCTTTCGCGTGCGTTGCTAGACGCGCGCACACGCCGTGCGTCCGTGCGTGTGCGTAGGCAAGAGGGAGAGACTCACGCGAGAATCTGAAGAACGAGTTCGATCGAGTCCGCAAGGTTTTACCGCTCCACGCATCGGGCGGGCGGTGCGCAACGCTCGACGACGACGACGACGACGACGCCGGTCGGGCGTGTACTGCGCGATCGAAGCCCGACGACTACGTCTGGCGTCTGGGAGTTGAATTGATTTTATTCGTGTCATTCTCGTACGCGATCTCGCGCTGAATTTTTATCATGGACGCGGAGACTCGTTCGCGATACTTGGACAGCGAAAACTCGCTTCGCGGCGCCGCGCCGGGCGCGCGCGCGCGCGCGCGCGCGTTTCGCGCCATCCCTTTAAGTCTAGCCCGGTTCCTTCTTCAATAACTCATTCCACGTCTTGCTTGCTAGCCCCGGAAGGTGCCCGGGACGTGCCAAAAGACAACTCCACCCCGTGCTGTCCACTGTCTACGGGCGAGTCCTCCCCGAGTAGCGAAACCGCAGTACAACGAGTACGGTGAGTCGCACAGGCAGGGGCTGAACGGTGGCGAGGAGAAACTGAAAAGGGAAGAGGGAGAGAGAGAGAGAGTGAGTGGCGCGGTCACCCTCCCACAGTAACCAAAATTTATATACAAAGTATCTTTGCTGACCAGTTGCCGTTGGCGAATAAGTAAAACAGTAAACCGTGCCGCGCGCGTGGCGGAGGATGTTGAAGAGGGTAACGGGAGTGGGAGGAGGGAGATGGGGGAGGGAGGATGGAGTGGCTGCGGTTTCACCTCGTAAATTTGTCCCTAGGAATGTGTGGCATTTTTCTCGACCCTCCTTACGCACCCCCACGCGGCCATTCTTCCGCCGCCCTTGCGACGTTTCGAGTCTCGGCGCTGCTGGAGAGAAGCGATCATCCCTCTTTAAGGGATACTTTCTACTGACGCGGTAAATTCTTCAGGACGTTCAATCGCTCCAGTTGCGATAAGCGAGCGGCGCTGAAAACTCGCGCGAAAAATCGCATCTCTCGCGAGTGCCGAGGGACTTTCGATTTCGCTCGCGTGTCGCTGAGAACGCGCGCCGTCGGCGCGTAAAAATCGCTGAGAGAGACTGACGTTTCTTGGGAAATGTGGACCAAAGCTCCTTGATTGGCAGCAGGCGGCTACATTACGTCGAAGGCGAAAGACTTCGACTTTAGTCGATGTGTCGGGATACGCGTGACCTTTCAATTCCCGAACGCGCAAGTGCAATTAGCCGGCGCGGTTGACCGGAACGTAATAACCTGAACGCGAATTTGCAACGCGCATTAATTGACGCTTTGAGAAGGTGAAACGTTCGCGATTTATCGGCAAGAGAAGAAACGGAATCTTTTCCAGCCGCCGCGATTGTGGTATGCCGCGGCGAGTACATCTAGAAAACCGGCTCCTCGATACAGTTGACCTTCCGTTCCCGTTATTTTACAAGCCTTTTTCTTTTACCAGGCTTATGCAATAACACGCAAACGTACGTCGCGGTATCATAAAGTTATAAGAGAGACAAAGTCGCGAAACACGCGCGTGATAATAAACGGCATACTTGCGAAATCGCGATATTGAAATCGCGCGCGGTGGATCGCGCCGCGAGCAAAGAGAGCAGAGAGGTCCGTTGTTTAAGTTCCTCAGAAAGTTGCAAGCAAGATACGATTGGGCTCGAAAGGGTTTCTCCTTTTTCCACGTGAACGCCAGGAACGCACCTCTTGACCGCGGCGGTATCACCGCCGCCAATGAGCGATCAGTCTCTCTCGGCCCGGGAGGAACGCTCGCTAAAGTTCAAGGAGTTAAAAATAATCCCCCGCGGTGAAGGAATCGGAAAGAGTCACTGCCGAAAGTTTCCAGCTGGGACTTCGCCGGAGGGGGCCAGTCGCCGCCGCGCACCATCGCGACGCGCCATCGTTTCCGCGTTATTTCACTTATCGAATATTCCCCGCCTCACACATCGCGTCGGCCGGGCCCGGCCGTTTACCGTATGCGCGCGCGATGTATACGAGATCGGCTGATATGAGACACTTGCGCGCTCATGGCTCTTAGCGCTCCCGTCGTAAGTCATCGGGAGGATCGAGGTAGGCGTACGCGCGCGCGCGCGATATGGAAATGAGCGGAATGAGCACGACGTCCCGATGCGCGTCCTCCGCGTCGGCGTTTAGCCGGCGAATTACGCGGTAAATTTTGCGCGCTATCGAACGGCTCGAGCGGGGCCGCGGATCGCGGACTATAAAACATAACGTAGGGCTCGCACATCGGGTCAGATTTAATACTAGAAATGGCAGGGTGTGGCGGACGAGCTCGATCGGGCTAGATACGGGCGCAAAAGCGTATCGTGTGCACAGTTATTTCGTGCACCGTCGTACACTCCTTTTCAAGAATCGCTCGAAATGCGATCGGCTAGAGAGCCAGCCGGCACTCTCGGCGGACGTTATTTTCGCGCGCAGCCAGCTCGACTCGCAGCGATGCCGTGATCGAGACTAATTAGCCGCGCGGAGCAAGTTTCCTCCGGCTGTAACGTGCGCGCGGATAGATTCGATTCCGCACGAGTTGCGGAATTATATCTAGGACACGTGGATATAGCTCCGTTTCTCCGCGGCGAATGAAAGCCCGGGGCCGTAAACAGCCGCGGCCGGGCTTTTTGACGGCAACTGTACGTACCTTATGTAGACACCACTGCGAGCGGGCTTGTTGTTCGTCAGTGTACGTGAGCGTTTGTAGATTTCAGTTGCATGCGCGGACCAACGCCAATGCCATCCGCTAAATGCAATAAACACGGAATCTTGCAATTGGCCGATCGACGCTGACGCGCAGCGCGCTTCCGTGAAGCGCGATAGCTGTCGTTTCTGCGACGTATCGAGCAAGCATTATCTCATTATATGAATGATCGGAACCGAAGCTCTCTCTCTCTCTCTCTCTCTCTCTCTCTTCGCCTGATCGTTGCTTTTCGGTGTATCGGAAGTGCCTCGGGAAATGCAGCGGAGCGAATCGCGTGTGTTTTTAATACCCTGCGAAATAGTCGTAGCGTGCTCCATCTCGGATTTCACCTGTGAAAACGTGGGCTAGCTAAAGGAAAGCTCGAGCGCGAAATTGCACGAGTTCGGCAGCTGCGTGGCTTTCGCGCAAGAAAGCGCGCGCGGGAGTAAAGACGCTGATAAAGTATCGTTGCTTGCGGTGCGGCGGAATGCAGCAACGAGTAATCAACAGCTCATTGGTGCATGCGCTCGGCGCGTTTATCCTGGTAATTCTGCCAGCTGCTGGGAGAAGGCACATTCGCAGCGGCGAAGCGCCGCGCTGCGCCGCGCCGCGCCGCGCACGGCGACGCTGGATGTGTGTCGTTAGTATTTAGTGTTTAGTTAACATCGGGGATGGAGAAGCCGCCAGTGTTTGTAATTGGTACAGTTTAGGAGCGACGAAAGCGATTGTGTACCTCACAGATTTTGCCCCGACCCACCGCGGGCGCGCGCGGTCGCGTAACTTTTGTCTGCCGGCCGGCGGCGCCGCGGCGCCGCTCGCGAGACAGTTCCAAGCCCGCGCGGGAAAACGGCAGGCCAGATGGCGCGGGTACGTATCGCGGTCGTTACTACAATTAGATATTCGCCCCGGTCTGATCTCCAAATAATAACACCGCCGGCGTTGAAGGTCTTAGCCGACACGAGCTTTCGGCCTCTTCGGCGATATTTACACCTTAAGTGCCTACCGGCCCGATATTTGCCTCCTGCGTCCTGCGGGGCGTTTGCCCTCCTCATTTTTTCCCGCGCGGCCCTGAGCAGGGAGAGAGGGGGAGAGAGAGAGAGAGAGAGAGAGAGAGAGAGAGAGAGAGGTCAGGTTCCGGCGCGCCGATTGTCCTCCCGCGGTGAGTACGCCTGGGAAATTCGCTACGGAGGCGCGTCATTAGATCAGCCCGTTGCTGACGCCAAACCCGAAATCCGCGTCTGGTCTTTTGTCGCTAAAGGGAAGCGATGATGCGCGATCGCGATCCGATGACTATTCATAGCTGTTGTATGAATGATACATGCCGGACGGCTAATGACCCCGGCTCGACGATCGATACCGAAGGACCCAGTGCGAGTCGGCAGACTTTTAAAAGAAGAGCGGCATGTGCCGATATATCCTCGTACATGCATCATCGCGACCGCCCGGCGATATTGCACTCTAATCTAATTTTACAAATCGGGGATAAAACAGCGAGAGCCCCGCCGAATTACACGACTCGATTGCAACGCGAGACGCGACGCGCTCGCTCGCGGCGTATTATCAGGCGGAATAAATGACGCGCGATACGGCTCTCATATTCGTGTAACTTAGTATTCAGGCAGGCGTATACCCACTTATTTGGAGATCAGGAGCTCCCCCGAGCGAGACGACTTTAGAGCGGGCACTCTTTCGCCGACAACACCCCGTATATTTCATTTTTAAACAACAAAAAAATGCTAATGCCCCGCCGGGCCCGTTATCGGCTCCGCTCTGTATATGAAATAATAAATAATCGGGTAAGCCCCGGCGCCATTATTTTTACGTCGACTTTACTTCGGAGATACACATTTTCCCCGGGTTATACTTTCTACGTCGCCCGTTTCGTTATATACGTACAGTACGTGACGCCGACTATAGCGGCGGAATTTTACTGCCGGATAACTCGTCACAATTCGCAAAACAGCCATTATCAGCAGTCGCGCCGCGAGAGAGAGAGAGAGAGAGAGAGAGAGAGAGAGAGAGAGAGAGAGAGAGAAAAAGAGAGAAGTTGTTTCGCGGAAAACTATCGACACGTCGAGCGCGCGCACTCTTGTACTTTTTTCTTGAATCCGAAGCCTCAGCTTCAACGGATAAGAATCGACAGCGCGCTCGTCGCGGAAGCGATATTCTAATCGACACCGATTCACCGTCGTTTAACGCGGCGAAAAATATTTGACAATTTTTCGATGTCTCGTGTGTGTGTGTGTGTGTGTGTGTGTGTGTGTGAGTGAGAGTGTGTGAATCTGACTGACTTATATAATATAACACTTAACATAATATAATTTATCTCGTGATATGCGCGCGTGGAACGTTCACAACAGGTACTTCCGAGAAAATACTATAATTCATATGCAGATTAGGCCGAATGGGTTATATAAAACGCTTCCTCGCGAATTCAGGCGAGACGAGCGTATGCGATAAACATACGAGATCCTTGACCGGCAACTGTTTCATGCACTTTTGAAATTATAGAATAATAATACGCCGTGGCACAGGGAGTTCTGCATAATTTCCCGGTATCGCACACTTGGTGTACTGCCAGCTATTCCGACGTGGAATCCTAAGAACGTTGTCAGGCCGCAAATAGTAAATAGCTGCCATATTAACGTCCCACATGTTCGCGTGGAAAATTTGCCGAGTTCGCGGCCGGAGTTACAATATACACGCCGGATTCGTTATATCTGCCTGCCGCGCGCGTCTCGCGATTTTAACCACAGCTCGCTCAACCGCCGCGCCGCATTATCGCGCAAACGCGCCGGTGCGATCTTAACGCTGCGGTGCATGCATGGGCGTGCATCCGGGGCGAAGCGACGAGCGTTTGTCGTTGTTTGAACAGGCTCGATCGCCGCGGATGAGTCGAATATTGCTCGTGCGAGAAAAGGTCGCGGTCGAATCAGCGTCAATCAGAGCCTCGCCTTGACACCCGCCGCTGTAAACCGGAACGAAAATTCAATTTGACGCCGTCGAATTCTCGCCGGAATATCAAGTTCCCGGCCTTCGACGACGTTGCGCAAGGCGCCGCGCCGAGAGCTGCGGCCAGCGCGCGAACTCTCTCTCTTTTCTCTTTCCCTCCCTTTTATTTTTCTTCTTTTTTTTTTCTTTCAATTTCTAGCGCGCCGTGCAAATTCGATGTCTGCTTCTCTTAAGCCTGGCTCGCTCGCTCGCTCGCTCGCGCGCGCGCGAAACTGCGAAACACGCCGTGGTCGGCTTTTAATGCGAGCGCGCCGATTGTTGTGCGTATCGCGCCCGCCCGTCGGATTTATTGACATTAAAATTTGTTTCGGCGCTAAATCACGTACAAGCAAATTAAACAACATTTTTTATGTGCGAGTTATCGCTTCGATGTGTAACTCGTCGCTGTGGTGGCTCGTGTATAATATTTCGTAATGCACGTAACATTTTCCCGGCTGTTACTTCCGAATATCTCTATGTAACTGCTCTGTTTGCAAACATTTTTTCATTTGTTCGATTTTGGAGAATTTATCGATACACGCGGCGGCATATCAAACGCGCGGAACGTTTGCGTTTCTCTCGTCGACCTACACGCATCTCGACGAGAGAGCCGAAAGAGAGGGAGGGAGGGAGCGAGGCAGAGAGAGAGAGAGAGAGAGAGAGAGAGAGAGAGAGAGAGAGAGAGAGAGAGAAAGTGAGAGAAGAGGTCTGCGCTCACACTTATTGAACGTCTCGCTGTAAATATCCACGAGGTTATTACGATTGCGTCGACTCTGTCACCGTAACGCATATTTACGTAATTCTCGGCAAGGCGAAATGATTTGCGATATAGAGCGCGCGCGGTCCTTCCGGGGCTTAGGCCGAGATTGAGAAGCGGCCGTGCGAAAGAATCAGGCAAATCACGGGGACCCTTCTCACCGAGAAGGGATGCTCGATCAAACAGAAATTCCCCTAAATAAAGGAGGTTATCGGACTATAAACTCTCTCTTGGCTGCCGATCGATAGCTGCGACGCGCTCGCGGCTCGTCGACTTTTGTCCCGAAATTATTTTTATTGTTTAAATAAATCATCGCCCGGCGCTGAGCGTGGAATTACGCGGGGGTATTAATGGCACGCATGTATTCATATTTATTTACGCAATTATCCGTCGTCCGACGCGCAAAAAATATAATTGGTCGTGTTTTACGCCTCAAAATACCGAACGCCCGACGTCAAAACATATTTGCATTACCAAGCGACTTTTTATCAACAATATCGCCGATAAATCGACGCGCGATTCCATGCGAGCGTCTACATCCGATTGCTGTCATAGTGTGGACGTCACGAAAATATTCCAAATATTCTCTTTGGGGATCGGCGAAACACCGCCAACTCCTTCGCCGGTTGCAAATCGCGCATCGTGCAAGCAATGATATCGCCGTTGCTAAATAAAGCGCGCAAATAGACCGGACGTCTCCAATTTCGGCGCGTAGGTACCTTCTCACGTGACGTCATGCGAAAATTTCAGCAGATTTTCGCGTGACTCTGAAATGTTTAGCCGCGTAATGCGCGCAACGGAAAATTAAACAAAGCAGAAGTTATCGGGACATGAGGGAAAAAAATAACGTACTTATTTGATATCAGCGTACGTACAATTTTTATAACGATACCGGATACTTTCCTGTGGGTCACACAACAACACAAAGCAATAATCCGGGAAATAATTCAATATTATTTCCAAGTCGCGCACGTGTTTAACGCGCGCAGCGAAGAAGCGAAAACAATTCACTCCGCGCGTTTCGGCGCGCCGCTTCGATCACGAGCGGAAATAAGCCGCGCGAAGAAGAACCTCATTATGCATTCGAAGATGGCGCCGGGTGAAATATCATATTTAATTTTTATTGCATCAGCTATATGCATCGGTCCGCATCTCCGCCAGCAGTTCGGGCACCAGAAGGGGTGGTGGAGGGCCACCATAGATATACAACGGGGGAGTGTAAACGCGGGGTGTATGTAAATATAGCGTGATACATTGGATACTCGCTTATAAACACCCCATTTTTATTCGCGCAGCGTTTCGCCACCCGACGAGCGGCGCCCACCCTTCCTATCCCCCTTCCACCCCCCCCTCCCCGCACTCCTTAGCTCCTTCGGCTTGCGAAGGGAGGAGGAGACAGAAAGGAAAGAGAGAGAGAGAGAGAGAGAGAGAGAGAGAGAGAGAGAGAGAGAGAGAGAGAGAGAGAGAGAGAGAGAGAGAGAAACGCCAAGCTATTATTTTTGCGTTTTTATACGACACCCTGCGCAACATCATTTCCAACATCGCGGCGTGTACTTCGCCAAGATTGTGCGGAGACTTAGGGCACCGTTCGAGCAACGTACAGCATCTCTCTAGCAGCCGTTGGACTGAATTTTTTAAACATACACGTTCTTGAGTCGCCTCGGAATAAAGGGAAGTACAACAACAGTGGCGCATTGATCCGCGCGTTAATGCAGTCGTTTGAAGTGATGTCGCACTTGACAATCGCTCCAAAAATCTCGTTCAATCGATCGCAAACCGCCGCGACAAACACATTTCAATGGAGAGGAGAGAGGGAAAACATCAAACACACAGTCGACGTGGGTAAAGCTTGACGATATCAATTTCCCAACGCATCTTCATCATCCTCGCGCGTTCTCCTGAATTTATCATAATGTTTCATCCGCACACAAGTGGCTATCGCGATATTTTATGAAAGCAGTTGCCGCAGTGTTATAGAATAGAGAAAAAGAAATAAATTCCTGGTCATAAATCAGATCTTTTTTTTTATGTCGCGAGCATGTTTGACGGAAAGCCGTTTCTCATGCGCGTGAATTAAGCGGACGATCAGATTGCTCGGATCGGAGACCACTGCGTGCGTCGTTCATATCGAGTGGCCTTGAGAGATGCTGTTGCCCTCGTGAGCGCCCAGTCAGGTTCACAGATTCCGAGAATGAGTGCCAGGTCAGAGCCACGATGCATCTTTTTCGCGCCGTCTACTTTTTCATTGAAGTCGCGCCGATCGTATTATATCGCACCGCGGATTCCGCGACACGACATCGTCTTTATCGTCTATTAATTTATCGCAGCGAATGCGCTCGCGCGCGCCTGAGAGAAAGAAGATTAATTGTCGTTCTACAAGAGACTTATCGGTTTTGCAACGGGCGATTATTAATTTCTTAACAATTTTAATCCCTTTAAATGCGAAATCCGCGTAATATCTCATACAATCACACAAACGGGGAGAGCCGGTCGAGGAAATTAAAGGTTTTTAATAACCTGGTTATGAGGAAGCGTTACTAATGAAATAATCAACTGCATATTTAATACGATTAATTTGGTTTCATAACATGATCTGCGGTTAAAAGTTTATCGACATCTGCACGTAACATACTTCGAATTTTCATACACACGTATCCCGTGGCGAGAGACAGAGACAGAGAGAGAGAGAGAGAGAGAGAGAGAGAGAGAGAGAGAGAGAGAGAGAGAGAGAGAGAGAGAGAGAGAGAGAGAGAGTACTATCTCAGCGGGAAAAGGGCAGAAACGAAGGAAAAGACAGCTATTTAGAATCGAATTATTTGTATGACTCTTTTTGGCGGATTGTACAAGTGAATTTTCCCTGTAATTAGCAAAGAGCTCGTGTCCTTTCATGCACTTTTTATGTTTCACCATACCGCGTGAGAGGCGAAAGGTGCAGATACGCGAGCAGCGATATCGTCGCTCGCCGGGCTCGCGCGCGCGTATCGATCTGACTTCGGAAATTCGACACCCACGCGTAGGTCGCACGTGTTAATGTTATTTACGCCGTGATGTTATTTATGCGCGCCAACTCGTGTTTGAACAAGTGTGCCACGATGACGACAACGCCCGTCGAAATTGGGAAAAAGTGTTTGTCAGCAAACGAACGCGCCAACGATCACAAATAATTTTAAGCCGGCTAATGGTAAGGACGCCAATCAGCAAACTACGCGTCACGAGCGCTCTCTCTCTCTCTCTCTCTCTCTCTCTCTCTCTCTCTCTTCTTGGCACGAATTTGCGACAGCAATCTAACGCGCGTATTAATTCGGTATTGCGCCTTAAACGGTGCGCAAACATCGATAGAACAGTTCGCAGGAGAATGTATGTCATCGTTTTGAAGCGGCAGAAAAAAGCGCGAATGAAAGTTTGAATTTCATGTCAAAATTGTCGTCGAGGAAGGCGTCGATCTGTGCGATCGCACGGCGCGTTAATCCGCGATGAGCCTCACTCACGCCTCGTCTCACCGTAATCGTTCGTTCGGATAATTAGCTCATTAGTTCGTCCTCGACTCGATCGATGGTGTTAGAAATTGACGAATTCTCACAAATTGTTCGTTAAGCGTCAAATCAAGACGGGCAAGCCAGAGGAGAGAGAGAGAGAGAGAGAGAGAGAGAGTCGCGCGCGTGTATCTTGCTCTTGACAGCCGATCGATTTCACAACGGGGCATGATAAACAATTCGTAACCCGTTTGATAAATTAAGGCAAACTGGACGCGATTCTAGCTCGTTACCCGGCGGACTGGTTTATCACATCTTAATTTAAATGCTGATTGCTACCGGTCGAAACATATGCAACGTTGTTTTAATACACGCAGTGACATGTGTGGACGCGCCTCGTTTTTCAGATACGCCGTATGTAGTCAGGTGACTAACGCAGTGGTCGTCAACCGGCAGCGACACTCTCCGGTGCGCGACACGAGTTTATTGTTCTCCGAAGTTTGCGTACGCCGCACGGCGCCCTTTTCGGAGATTCGATCTCCGAGACGAACTGTGCAAATACCGATTTTTCCAGCCTCTGCGACGCGTCATTAACGTCCGTCACGTTTTTAATCAGCAGCGCGCTGTCGAGTCCTGTGGACCCGACGGGCGAGTATCGACGAGTGTCGCGCGGTTCTTCGTGAAACATCCGGAGCGAGAAAATTTACATATCGCGCGCGCCGAAAATCGTATCTCGACTTAAGGACACTCGAGTGTGAGCGAGCTGGTTTCTCTCCCGAACGGAACGTCAGGTAAACTCTTTCCCTCTCTCTCTCTCTCTCTCTCTCTCCCTCTCTCGCTTCCGCTAAAGCCGGTGACATCACTGTGTAAAGCACCTGCGAAGCTTATCTACGCTCATGGCCATGGGCGTCGCTTATATCACCACTCGCTTTGTACTCGCGCCCGGAGAAAGTGGCGATCCGCGTTAAACGCGTTCGCGCACCGCGAGCTAAGAGGACGAAGATGTGCGCTCTCGTTCTCTCTCTCTCTCTCTCTCTCTCTCTCTCTCTCTCTCTCTCTTTCTTTCTTTCTGTCTCTCCGCTTTCCTCCCTCTTTTGTTTCTTCACCGCGAGGTAAATAAAAAGGAAACGGGTAGGAGGGTCGGCGTCGGCGAGTCCGAAGGGCGCTGTTTATTAAAGGGCATTAATCTGCGAATCTGTACCGGGTGTCCGCTTTAACTCTCTTTCGCTTTCTCTCACTCTCCTTCTTTCTCCCGCGCGCGGCGAAACGATATTACTTAGCGCGTTTCCGTGATGCTCGCTTAAATTGCGTTTTGTAATTAGCCAAGAGGCAGCACGCTCGTTGTGTGCCTCCCCCCTACGGCGCTTCCTTCCCCACGCTTCTCTTCAACTTTAGCGCTCGGGTCCTTTCGCTCTTTCCTCGTCCCACCGCGCGCGCGCGCGCGCGCGCGCTTCCCGCCGCTCGTTTCGAGTCTTCCTCCTCGAGAACCGACCGCAAGATTCATAATTACATTTGCTGAATTTTACGCTGTGTACACTGGACACACGTGTAGTTATCCGGGTTGACTTTGCGTGAAAGACCAGCCATGCTCGGTCACATGAACGTAGCGCGAAGTGCGAAAGTTCATTTCGCAACGCGCCATTGACACGCAGCTCTCCTCCTCGCGTCGAACGTCAAACGCATCGTTAATATTCCCCCGTCCCCCCGTGTGTTTTGTTTCAATTACAAGACCGATCGAGCGATTACATTCCAAGGCGAATCGTGAGAGTATGAGATACGGGATTTCTGTAATTTTGCACAAAAGAAGAGAAAAAGAGGGGAAAATGTGAAATTTCCCATGTGCGATTCTCTGACGTCGTTGTTGTAGAAAATCTTGCGATTTGGCCGAAAATTCGTACGTTTCGGGTGTTCCTTTCTCGGCGCGGAATATAAGATGCGGATCAAAGAACAAATGCGCGTTGTTTAATAGATAAATAAAACACCCCGCACTACAGATACCGATTTGATCCAGGTGGAGGAATCGACGCGACACGCAGTCGCGTCCCGCGCGAAACGACAGTCGCGCGTCGTTAATTTTCATTCCCGTTCGTTATTTCTCTCCATTGGCCGGTGCGAGCCGGCGCGCTTCGATAATACAGGCCGAGAAAGCGCATTTCTAAGGAGCGCGATGAAGAGTAATTCAACGGCGGTCGCTATTGAAATAATACGCTCGAGTACGCCGCGAGCGTTCTATCTTCGGTGCGGATATATTACATGTTGTTTGCATTATACACAGCGCCGCTCTAGAAAGTAAACGCGCGAATGCGGCGAATCCACGCATATTGCAACTTTATGCCCGCGAAGTGGATGCTAAGAATACCTCGCGTGTGTTGCAGCGTTGCGCGTTATAGGAAACGCGCAAACGAACAACCGCGAGCGAGCCGCGATGTTCCTCCTCCCCTCGTCCTCCTCGGTGTAATTTCAGCGCGATTACTACACGGCGGCGACTCGTTGATCACTCGCTTGTCGCGTCGGTTGAGCGCGAGTTTGCGCGTAACAACGACGTAGCGGCGGCGCACGTAACGATCGTAACGCGACGGCTATCGACGTACGACGGTTATCGACGTTGATCTTCTTTTTGAACCGTGACTCATCGCGAATGCAAATTGCGATCAAGTCGCCTGACGCAATCGGACTATCGCCGCGAGGGTCGCGATTACGGCGTCAGCTGTTCGTCGCGCGTCTTCGCGCGCGGACTGTAGCGTCGGCAGCGCGGCGTCGGTTATTAGTGTTAGAATCTGCGTACAGCTGGAGGCTTCTAGCCATCGCGAGGAGAGGCAAAACAGACCGGAAAAAGCACAGAGGGATCGGGAGGAACGCTCGACTTGGTCGCCCTCTTCTCCCCTCGTCCTTTCTCGCTCTCTCTCTCTCTCTCTCTCTCTCTCTCTCTCTCCCTCTCTCTCGCGCGCGCGCATCGTCCTCGTTTCTCTCTTTCGCGCACACACGTGGAGGCGGCGGGCGTCCGCGCGGGCTCGTTCTCGCTCGGCAAAACTTAACAAAACAATTTGCTCCAAAGCAAACAACGGCATCCGGTTTACTTGTGAATAAACAACATATTTATTTTTAGAGGCCCCACGGTCGTAACTCGCTCGCTCGGACGACCACGTTCCCGAGGCCGCGGGCGCGTCTATTTATCAGCGTTACATGAGTTAACGACCGGTGGGATAAAAATCGTCGCTAACGCTGGCGCGGGTCGTTGCGCGAATTCGCCCGTCTTGTTGAACGAACACGAAGTGAGGTGCCTGTCGTGTAACAATTTCGCGATTTTCGCGGATGTTTCGTCTGAAAATAAAACGACCACGCGGAAAATGTTGAATCGAACGTGAGGTGAAATCGGAAGGTTTCAGAGGCGGCACGCGCGCGGCTGAAGGGAGAAAAAAGAAGTAGAAACAAGCGGCAGCGGTATTCGTCGTTTTGGTCGATTCCGCGGCGATAATATCCGATAATAACGATCGAGTGACGAGTTAACAATCCAGACGAGGTGACGAGCGCCGTTCATTGAAGACACGTAGACTAAAGTGATCAATCAGTCTTATACGCCGAATGGAATTGACACAAATTCGTATTCCGTGTTGCCTCGATTTTTGTGTATTAATTGCCAAATTGACGGTGAAACGTCGCCGCTCCCCCCCCCCCTCCACCCACCCCGGCGCTTGCCAGCTAATGATTCACGCTGATTTAATTCGATGCACACGCCGACCGCGTTTCCCCGACGAGAGTGAAAAAGGAAAAGCCATTCGTACTTAAAGCCCCGGCGCGGCCGGTAATACCGTAAATAACGAAATTGTAAATTCAAATCGCGCCCGATTATCGGCGTCCGCGTCGATCCCGCCGGACGAGCGGACGGATGACGCATATTCGTCACTCGCGGCCGCCGCGAATCGCGACGAGAGAGAGAGACATTTCGTCGGGCAACGATCCTCGGAGACGGCGCGCTATACGCGCGAAAAATTAGCATGTAGAAGGTAGTAGTAAAAATAATAATTGACGAGATTATTCGACCTCCTCGTGAGACACTCGGGACGAAATGGAACGTTTTATCGCCGCGCCGTGTCTGAGGGTCGCGGGGAGCGGCGGGAGGACGCGACGTGTTCCTCCCGTCCCTCTCTCTCTCTTTCTCCGTCCCTCGCGTTACCGGGGGGAGTGTGATCGTAATCATATTTTCAGGGGGACGGATTTATGCAACGTACCGCGTCGTCTCTGTACATAAAACGCATTTAAAATTCTCGAGGCGACCGGAAGGTGCCTGGCTCCCGTCTCTGTCGATAGCGCGAGCCGCGCCGCGCTGCGCCGCGCCGCGCCGGCGGTAGCGCCGCGGGGGTTGTAATTGGCAATATCTATCGAATTTTACAATAAATCTCACCGTGCCCCGGAGGAGGGCCGACGGGGAGGAGGCGGGTGGGCCGCGGCAATAAAACACCGGGTAGTATCGCGAGGGGGCTGCCGCGCCGTGCACTTAACGACTTATCTTATCTGCGAATTAGGTCGCGGTTAGAGCTCCGCTTAATGCGGAGCTACGAATACCAGAGGCACGCGGCTGCGATCGTAACCGCGTGATTTATGCCGGGAAACGTTATTAGGCTGCCGCGAAGGCAGCCCTGTCCCCTTTTTCCCGCTTATGTGCGAAATTATTTATCAATAAAATTCTAAACGTCACACGCTTCACACACCGTTGAATACATTATCGTACATCCCGCCGTTCCCCGCGAGCGGTGGTTTCTTTCACATCCGTCTGGTCTCTGTATTTTACGTGTCCATTTGCTTGTCGAGGCCGTTTGTTAAGTGAAACGCTCGCGTTCGCGCCGTCCGTTCGCAGCGACGTTTTCGTCGCGACGGCGCGGCGATGCGCGCACCGCGCGGTGTGACAATTATATTTAAATATAAAAGACGTCGCGCGCGCGCGCACTCAGTTAACTGCAACTGACCGATCTTGCACGGAGACGGTAACGGAGAGAAGTTAATTAAAATCGCCGTCAATTCCGCCGCGCGGCATGTCGTCGCTCGCTCGCTCGCTCGCTCGCGACGCGATTTGACAATGAGCGGTATCGAGAGAAAGAGAGAGAGAGAGAGAGAGAGAGGGGACGTTGGATCTTCAGTTTGTCAGCGGAGCGGTAAAAGATCCGTTTGTTTATTTCCACCGTGACACAATACTTAACATACAACATTCTATGATGCCGCCGCGCTCGAGCTCGCGCGCGCGCGCGAAACGACACGAACACGACGACAAGCGGTAGAATGGTAGTGCATCGCGTGTTTTGTTTGCCCGTTTTCTTTTGTCGCGTGTATGTCCAGCTGCGCGTTGAGAACGCGGCCAGCTCGTGCAAATGCACCGCACAATGTGCCTCAATAGCCTCCACGTATTTATATATATGCCGTCCGGTTCGGTATTTTCCACCGCCACTGTTTATTTCTGCGCCGTACTACGTGGAGGAGAATACACGAGGCTCTCGTTTTAGAGAAAGGGTGGGAAACGGGAGGCCTGAAGGAGGAAAGGGACAGCCGTTGGCGAGCAAGTTTCATCGACCGTGTGCGACGATCGTTACGTATTACCTTGCCTTACCACCCTACGCGAGTCGCGCGTGGAAACAAACGGAATTGCATTTTGTAATTACACCTTTCTCTCTCGCTCCCTCTCTCTCTCTCTCTCTCTCTCTCTCTCTCTCTCTCTTTCGCTCGAGCCGGTGCCGACTTCGCGTTAGTGATCGATCACGCTTCCCCACGACGAATATTTCATGCGCGATTCCGTATTTTCGATGAGGGAGCTTCCCCCGTCGGAGGACGATTCCGAGTCGAAATTTTGATTCCGCATTAACCTTACAAGTTCTGCCGAACTTGAAGAAGCAATGGAGAACCTCGAGACGTAACATATCGGCTTACCTTGATCTCGCAGACGCTCGTCCATCGGCGTTTTCCTCATGTTGAGTTTTAAAGACTTATTAAAGTGATTATTAATTACTTTGCGAAAGACTGATTTTTCTCAAAATTATTTATTACTCGGAAAGATTCGCTCTCTTTAGAAGAATTTTTATTTCCGAATTATTTATCGTTTATTATCTTTATATTCTATTTGCATTTACTTTATATTTTATTTACTACATTAATTCTGCAATTTCTGTCAAGCTTGAGGAATCAACGGAAAATCCCGAGACTCAGATTGAGTTTTAAAGAGAGATTTATTAAAGCGATTATTAATTACTTTGCGAAAGATTTATTTCTCTTAGAATTATTTGTTATTTGGAAAGACTCATTTTCTATAGAAGAATTTTTATTTCCTAATTATTTATCGTTTATTATCTTTATATTTTATTTGCATTTAGTCTTTATTCTGGATTTTTAGTCAGCGGTGCATCGATCACGTAACTCAGCCACGGGTCGAATATATAAGATGAGCAGACTGTCGAATAACTTGACAAAGATTAAAGGATAAAAAATAACACGCACATATTTATTCTCAAAATCTTTTTTCTTTTTACATTGGAAGCCCCGATATGACTTAAAAGAGCTAATAAGGAAGAAGTTGTAAAGCCCACACTCATAGTCGTAAATTATTTACCACCTTTCATTGAGAGCGCAATTAATAACAAGTTTGTATTCACAGACCGTTTCTCGGCTTTTCGAGAATCCACGGTTCTCCTTGTTTGAGATAATGCAAGTACAGATCGACAAGTAGAGATTAACGAAGCTACAACTATTTGTCAATTAACTATGGAGGCCGATTTAAATTTCGACTCGGATACCTCCTCGTCAAACGTTTGTTCAAATCGAGTTTCTGCCGTGTGACAAACGCTTCGACATATCTGGAGGTGCATGGCGCATTACCGACCATGTCCCGGGATCCTGGCTTCCCGATTTACGTAGCATCCTGGCTCTTGGTTGCTCCCTCGTGGCATGGCATTGACATTGACACTCGCGCAAGTACGACTCGTTCGGAGATGCGCGATGTTAAACAACGTGATGCCGATGAAATATTTCAAGAGTTCCAGGAGGAGTTGGAATGTCTCAATCGGCCGAGGCGAATGATGAATATAACGAAGAGCGATAGACTCTACACGTGATCCGCGCCACGCGTATCCTTCGTCTCGGCCCGAAACACACTCGCGGAAACACACGAAAGATTATACGACTCACGAAGGTAAGACCGCGGTCGCCTCGAAAGTCCGGGACCTTCGGAAGGTTATTGTTTGTATCGCTCGGTTGCTCGTCGATCGCTCGATTCCTCACTTGCGGACAACGACTCAATGGCGACTGACGCTTGATCACGTGTTTGTTTCTTTCACTCATTGTTTTGGTAGTCTTGCGTGCCCTGTAATTGTATCCGTGACCGAACCGTGTCATTACTTTTTTTGGAGCCGATATGGGTATATCGCGGGACGCAGAATGTGTGTGAGTGCGTGTATGTTCGGTACACTACAAGTTACAATACCCGTTGAACGATCCAAATATTCCGTCGGCTTTTGAAATATTCAATCGAGTTCTCGTCGTGTCGGCGTCGCGCCGATTAACATATTTCTCCGAGCGAGTCGCATCTACGCGAATGTCAGTACCATGAAATAATGCCGTGGAGATGAAGGATCGGGATGACTAGTCGAAGGGGATACAGGACTCCGAACAATGATGCATCGTATATCTTCGGATGAGCGAGATATTTGTTGTACATAATGTGTACTACTGACTTTGACGGACGTTTGACAAACCCACCGAGAATAAAAAGTGAGAAATAAAAAGTGCAATATAGATAGGCGGATGAATATATTTGTTCATTCATTTCTGCTTTATTATAATTATCCTTCATACCTCTGCAATTATTGATATTGTCGTTATTATCTCTGTTTTAATTTCTTTCTTTAATTTAATTCTCATTATTAATCTATTTGTTACATGTTATATGTGTAAAAGGATGAGTTGTACCAGCTGTTGTCGTGCTTTCAGCGACTGCAGAAATTTACAAACGGCTACATAAAACATTGTTGTGTGTATATATACACTATATTATATATCTGACATGTCCGATAAGAGAAAAATAAATAATAAATAAAAAGATGTTTGAATAAAAATATTCGTTCTGCGTTCATCTTGCAAATACTGTCGAGTTTGAAAGACGAACGGAGAATTTCCGCCACGTCATTGAGTCATACGTAGAAAGACTTATTCTTCCCAGAATTAGTTAATATTAGACAGAAGATAATCGGAATATTTCGTATCTTTTTCTACCGTTCACGCTTCTGCTCACGTAGCCGCGAGGCGCGGACGCGAAATGCATATCTAAGATTTGCGTAACGCGCAAGTGCGGCAATGAGAGAATTCGTCTAATTATACTGTGCCAAGATCATGTCAGCCATATTCCACGCTGATTCCTGTAAATCACTAACTGGTTGTTGCATCATCGCGACTCTGGCCAGCTTTCGAGGTCCTAAGATATAACCGATTTTTACGGCCTAAATATGGATTCCGTCGCTAAATAATTCATTAGAGCAGCGGCTCTCGAGTAGGTGACCGTTGTTTGTCGCCGCAGGCGACAACTGTTTCGCCGTGCATTTCGTCGTACCGTCGAACACTTTATACATATTTACGCCGAATACAATAAGTATTCACAATCAAGCGCAACTGTATTTGCGAGCTTGTAGACGCAATAATGCAAAAAAATTCACCTGCGTAATTGGTGAAAAAAAAAAAAAAAAAGGGAAGGAAAAAAGAGTTGAGCACGACTGCGCCAAAGCGTGCCATATATGTTTTAATAAATCTAGCAACACACGATGTCTCGTTTTTTACGGCGAAAAGCGCGATTTAAAATAACGGCAATGTAAATAAAACTTTACATCATGAAATACGGAACATAAAATATCGCCAGTATCAATAGCACATAAAATACTCCATTGTGTGACGTTTAAAATATCATGTTTAAATTACGCTCGTTCCCGTTACTATCCCTCCCCAACGGATCTTTGAGGTCTTTTTTTTTTTTGTTTTGAAGCGATGACGAGCGACAGGCTCCTTTATTCTCGCGGGATAACGCGCGAAATGCCAATGTCATCTCACGAGGAGAACGGAATATTAATATAACGGCGGCCATCCGCGATCTCCTCGTCGCGAAGCAACGAATAATATAATAGCCGGTCCGTAAGGGATGCGTCTACGACCGAGAGGGCGAAGCGCCCGAAGACGAAGTGTTCTCATTATACCCGGTGATTTATGTGCGTGCCACCTTGCTGTCGGGAGATTCTAGGTTAGAAATAAAGTTAAAAGAAAAATAAGGCTTACGGGGTGCAAAGTCGAGAAAGAGTGGAGGGGGATGCGCGGGCGCCGCGGCTCGCGGAATATATTACAAAAATAAGCTCGCGCCGGCGGGGACGAGACGCGGCGGGGGAGGGGGGAGGGGGCGCGCGGGAAAGTGGCGAAAAAAAAGAAAGAACTTTGGAACTCGCGGGAAGCTCGAAGATCGATGCCCCTCGACCTGCCCTGCCCGCGCAACTTTTCTTGTTTATCGAGCCGCGAGAAATAAAAAGCGATTCGCGCAATCATGCAAACAATTCCGTGATATTTCCCTCGTGAATTTTCTCCTTTTCCCCTTTGCCCGTCGCCCGGCCGTGTCGCGCCGCGGTCGTTTTTATTTCGGCGGGCCTTAATAATCGGTGCATCGATTTTGCTTTCAGGGACACATTGGTGAAAATCCGTTCGACAACGGTTCCTGGGGAAAGGAGCATTTTCAGCCGTCGACAGTTCCCTGGCAGCTGAATCCACGCGGCCACGGTCGTCCTAGTGTAAGTGTCTTTTTATCTCTTCTCCATATTTTTTATCTCTCTGACTCGCGCGTCAAGTCGATTATAAGCGACTTTGACAGAGCGCAGTTGCGCAAACGATACCATCGCTCGCGATCTCTCTTTCAAAAAGCAGAGCGACAAAGGCGGAGCAAAAAACTACGAACAAAATCACCCACAGATCGCGGAACGTGCAAACTCCGAGGTAAAAACAATTTTTCACAGAGGCCTAACGTCGAAGCCTTAGTCGTGCGTAAGTCGGCTGTCGATTCCGTTGCTTCGCGATGCGACTTCAAGATTATTAGCCTTAACGTAATTCTCGCTCCTCGCGGAGGTAGGTACGTGAAATTTATAATTCCGCCGGGCAAGAGCGCCCGCGCCGCCGCCGCCGCCGCCGCCGCCGCCGTCGCCGCCGAGGATGAGGAAGGAAGGGTGGAAAGAAATCCGGCGGCTCATTGTGTCGGCAGGTAGCAAAAATGCCGGCGGGGTCGCTGCTTTCTCGAGCGTTTTCTCCCAGGAGTCGCCGGCTAACTATATCGCGATCCCCCGCGCGCTCGTGAGCCTCCACCCCTTGGTGGCCGACCGTGGCCGACCACCCTCTTACGCTCGCGCTCACTCTCCCGCACCACTCGTCCTGTCACCCGGTATTTATAATACGCTTTGTTTTCCCTCGGCTATTTGTCTTGGGTTCTCGGCTCTTTCGCTAACGTTATTATCCCGCGTTTTATTTTTATTTAATTCCGCCGTGTCGTTTCGCATCCCCTCCTCGCGGCGGCCCTCGTTACTTATCCGCCGGTGGGAGGGAGAGGCCTTAACGAGCGAACGCCTCGTCGAATCTGGACGGTTCTTTGTGCTCGAGTCGACCGAATCAGCCCAGGACCCTCGGGACCCCGCGATGACGCGTCCTCTCGTGTCTTGCGAAAGTTGGCGCGTATCGGCATCGGGATTAAATCGTTGTCGGAGATGGCGAGTTTCGCCGGATGCATCGCATCGCGGCTACACGGCGACGTGACGCATACTTCTCGCCTGTGTAAAAGAGCGTCGGATCCACGTATTATTGTGCATGACTCGCGGGCGCACACAGGCCTAGTCCGCTGCATGACTCGCGCAATCTCCCTTCGCGTTCTTCCGACGCGACGTTCGCCGATATTCGCCTCGCGAGATGTGCAATTTACAATTTCGATGTTCGCTCATTTGCATATCCCCCGCCCCTATCGATCGCGCGCGAACCTTTAACCTTTACGATGCAGATTTACAATGCGCTTTGGCGATGATCTTTCACATGGCACAATGCTACACGTGTCAATGCTGTTATGTAAAGACCCTAATGCCTGTGCCTATGCGGCCGATGAAAAATGTAAGACGCGTACAATGTGAAATCGCGCGCGAAGAGGAGTTCATGGTCGCCAAATTTCCGTCGACGTCGCTTTCAATTACCGTGGGATTTTATTCGCAAAGCGAGAATGTCCCAATTGGGGCGATCCGAGTAACCAACGTCTTGGCGAAGATAAATTAATCATACGATGAGAGTTCGCGAGGTTGATCTTGCCGGAATACTCGAGTACTTGAGACTCCTCCAGTTGTCTCCTATTACACTTCTGTAATTTACGAAAAAACGTTAATTTATGCAGAATATTCTTTTCAGAACTGATTAACACATAACATTTCATACGCCGTGGGTTCGACGGAAAATTCAGACATTTTCTCCTAGTTTCTTCAAGCAACAAAATTTACACGTGTAAAAAAATGTCGCGTTCGATCAGTTAAGCGCGCGCGCGCGCGCGCGCGCGGAAGAATCCAAGGAGCTTCCGATATAATCTACGACACGGCTATAACAGTTGCGCTTTAACAACGGATGACACACTTTGTTTAAGTGAGCGGAGAGTCGAACGCGCGCGGATCGTCGCGAGCACGTGCGCAATCGGCGCTTGTCTCCCTGATACCATCGTATCGAGCGCGATCGTTTGCGTGCAACAAAAGCGGCCGAAAGCACTGACGTCAGCGTTTCCGCGAGCGTACGCGAGCGATGATCTCATGCGTGCATATACGCATGTGCTTACCTAACCGCGGCTCAGCTCCTTTTACGCGCGCGGCGTTACGTGGCGGCGCATACACGAATTATGCTATCGCGTATGTCTACGTGACAGCGACCGTGTGTCGGACGCTGTCTGCTGCAACCACGTGTGTGCATTTGTCAGCATACCAGAAAGCAATACGCAGCGATACGTGTTTTCCGTGTATCGCTCCTGCCACTCGTGCCTCTCCCTCGCCTTTCTGCCTTCCGTCTGAAATCGCACTTCCACGCGCGGTTTTCTCGCGGTAGAGCGCACAGAAACGCCTTATCTCGTTAGCCAGAGAGAGAGAGAGAGAGAGAGAGAGAGAGAGAGAGAGAGAGAGAGAGTGCGCATGGTCTTCCAGCGATGTCTCCCGAGGGTGAAGCGCGTTACGGCGAAATGATTTCGAGAAATTTAAGCTGAGCGCACGGCAGCAAACGAGCCGATGATGTAGATATTAATAGGACAGCCACGCGGAGCAGAAGATAACGTAAGTAAATCGTAGAATTACAAGAGCGAAATCGCTTAATGGTTAACGGTTAACGGTTAATGTTGTAACGCCGGTAATCTCGTGTTATGACATGTCGCCTTTCGCATTTGCATAATCGGCGCGAGAAGCGGTCCAGAGCGTCGGGCGAAAATATCGAGCGTCTCAATATCGTCGAAATTTAAGACGCCAGTGTGTTGATTCTCTCCCTCTTTCTCTCGCTCTCTCTCTCTCTCTCTATCTCTATCTCTCTGTATCTCCATCTCTATCTGTCTCATGCCGCTCTCATAATCTCGGCCACGCTTGTAGTAATATGAATCGCGGCAAAAATCAGAACGGAGGGTGGGCTCTTAGAGCGCCGCCGCGGCCCTTGGGTTTTAAGATATGCAGAGCACAACGCACGCTTTCCTAGCGAGACTATTTTAATACGAATGAAGGTGGGAGGATCAGACGAGCGCGATGGTATGGCGGTCGGCTCGCAGAAGATCTACTTCTTGATTACAGAACTTTTTACCTAATTACATAACATTGTTACCATTTACAAAGTCGCGTCGGGCCTGCGCCGGCTGACTACTAATTAGGATCCCCGATTAGCACCCACGGCGACATCGTATTCCATTTCGATAAGTCTCGCGACATTTCGCTGGCGCTCGTAATGAAAGGGTTGCGGCAGACCGTGCGATGGTGAGTGATTTTTAATGTCCCCGTGAAATTGGAAAAATAGCATGTAAATTAGCGCATCGTGCGCCGTGCGGTTTTCCCGTTCGAAGAAGAACAATGAGAGAGATTTGAACGGCAGCTTTTCTACGTTACGTCGACACACACAAGTGTGTGATGTATGAAAGAAACGTTACAGTAATCGCATGACTTTGGCAACTCGGGTGGAAGATCTCCCTTTTAATCGTCAACTCGTAATTTTTACCGACGAAACAGATGACTTAGCCGCGCAGCTTTGATGAGGGGAATTTTGCGAGATATATTTGTCGAAATTATATCACTTTTGTATTCAACTATTATATACTCGCCGGCAGCGACGTTTATTTTTGCGGGAGAGATGTATTACAGGATGAGGTCACGAACTATGTATACGAGACACATGACTGACGAGAGAGAGAGAGAGAGAGCTATCTCGGGCGATAAAAATTTGAGTCCTATTCTTCAGACGCTGCCCGGTAATTAGATATACCGAACTGTGCCAGACTAACACGCCAGAATCCGCGGTATCAAAGGTTCAGAAAGAGTCGAATTTATCCCCGGGACTTAAGGTTCTTATCGGAAAGATGTAAGGGTCGTGGAGAGATAGTCATGCGCGCAAGGGACGAGTCTCCGACGATGCAGAGACATTAAGACGTCTGGTCCTCGACCTCCGCCCCCTCCAGCCCGCTCGGAGCCCCGGCGAGCGCGCAGCCCCCTTTAGACAGCGGGAGGTTTACCCCGTCTTCATTGTCCTCTAATTCTCATTTGATCCTCACATTACGTAATTTTCTCTTTATTATTTTATAATTCCCGGGTCGCGAGCCCGCGCTCATCCGACTTCAGGTCCGCACGAATTCATCCCCCTCAACGCATACTAATGCACCTTGCATTTATTAATTATTCCGTGCTAGTTACCTCGGCTTCTCGTCTCGCCGTCGCAATGATAGATTAAACTACCTAGATTCGAAAGCTCGCGATGCGCCGCTCGTCCCACTCGTCACCGCGGCGGATACGTGCTCGGAAATTTTTTCCTTCCACCGCCAGATCAATAAAGGCCCAGAGGTATCCGCTTCGACACGAGCAGCAACTTCCTCGACGTCGCTCGAATCACGCCCGTGATCGTCGTGTTGAGACCGTTGAGACGGTCTCGCGTTGAACTCTGGACGTGTTTCACTCGTAAAATGTTTTCCTCCGCGCAAGTCATTCGCAAAATTCCGAGTGAAATCGCTATCGAGAGAGGACTCGCTCCCCCGAGTCATCGTCTGCATGTCAGTCACAATCTATGTATCGCGATTCTATGATGGAGAAATTATCTCTCTCTCTCTCTCTCTCTCTCTCTCTCTCTCTCTCTCTCTCTCTCTCTCTTTCAAATTTACTTTGAAAGAGAACGTCTGCGAAGGGTTGATCATCGGCGGCGGCGCGGTAGGGTGAAAATCATTCGCGACATCCGAATTCACGACGAAGCGCGCCGCCTGAATAGAAATCAAGCGACGATCGAGCGACTTTTGACGAGCCCTTAAAACCCAGTTCGCCGTCTCGTACGTGATATTTGAAGATACAAGCGACCGAACTACCCCGACCAAAGTTCCTCTCCCACCGCCTCCCTGCACCCCCCCCTCCCCTCCGCCCGGCCCGAGATCTTTAACTCCGCGGGTCCTGAAGGACCCGGCTGTTCCACTTGGTATGCAAGGAGAGCAGCCATTCATCTCCCGATCTCCAGCAAAGTCTCGACCTCCGGATATAAATTAGCTTTTGTTTAGCATTCAATGCGAGGCGTCTTTTCCGCCGCGCAACCCCCACGTCGGTTAGGCGTTCACCTGACCGACCCCCGTCGTGCTGGCAATCCGCTGCAATTAATGTAGCCACCTGCCTCTCCGTTGAGCCAATTAAACGCTCGCGATTACCGTGAAAAGAAATTGCCCGGATGCTAAAGGGGGATTTAATTCTCAAAGGTGCGATCGAGATAAACGCGAAAAATTCGTTCGCGAAGGCTCTCCGCTAGAACAAATACGGGAGATCAGACGCGCCGCGGCGTTGGACTAGATTAAATGAGTTTCTATGCTCCTCTTCTCTTTTCACCTGAGGCACGTGTACACAGTTGTACGAGGAAGATGAGCGAGAGCGAGAGAGAGAGAGAGAGAGAGAGAGAGAGAGAGAGAGAGAGAGGGTGTGTGTATGAGAGGGGGAGGGAGGGAACGAGAGTTGGCAAATTTGAGGACGAATTGAAAAGATTTAGATACACGTAATTGCATAATGACGAGAGTCACGAGCAGGGTAACAAATAGAATGATATTCATTAGACGCGTGCACGCCGGCCGTAATGAACCATTGTGCCACGCTTATTTCGCGTTAAAAAGCTTCCGAGGTAATATCTCGCTTTGAGCGCGAAGAACAAACGGAGGCTCGAATAAGGATCTTCAAACGTGTGTCTCGATGTATCCCGAAAACTTTCTCACGCCGGCGCGGCGGCCAGAATATTCCCTTTAGGGTTGCTATGCTTAATATTCCGCGGCACACCCCGGCAAAGAGGGGCGCCCAATAATCATACATCCCCTTCAAGAACTCGGTGTCTCTCGCCTCCTTCTCGTGCGCCTCTACACGCGTGCGCGCGCACGTAATTATTAAATATTGAAATATCAAGGTTATTTAACTCGCAAAAGCTATGCGGTGTAACTGAATCACTATTGAGCTTTTCGTACATTTACGGAGTCTCTCCTCGCCGTCGGCCGGTCGCGCTAAAATTAACGCAACGCTCGTTACATCCAGTCGGCCGCTCATTATGTCCCAAGAATTCTCTCGCGCCGCTCCGAGAAAGCCGCCGCGGCCTTTCGCGTCGCGCGAATTTTCCGCGCGGAGGCTCCTCGGCGATGTGGCCTTTGTCCCCGTCGCCGCCGCGCCGCGGCCGAAACGTCGCGCCGTCTTCGCGCGTCAATTACATCAAGGAGAGACACTTTTGGTCGGCGGCGCGGCTGGGGAGCCTGTTGATTCTGTGCGCCGGTAAATCGGCGGATGGGGAACATCGTCTAGCCGGCGTTGAACTTTCTCGATACACAAGGCAACATAGCAACACAACACGGTAAAGCACAACAAGTGGGGGAGATGCTGGGGGTGGAAAGCCCGATAGATATACAGCCAGGCCGTAGCGGAGAGGCGCGCGTCGCCTGCGCCACGTGCTTTTCACCCCTCCTCGGTGTTTCTCCACCTCTCCCCTTTCTCCGTCTGTCTTCCTCTCTTTCGCTCGCTCTAAACAACCCCTCTACCTACTGATCGGCCGACCGTATACACCCCTGTCATTCCCCGCCTGTAGGAAACGCAGCCTCACCCGCGATACACCACGTGGCCGCTGCAACAGTTTCCACGCCGGGCGCGTTGCACGTGAGACACGACGACGCGTCGGATTCGGAGAGGGCCGATCCTTTCGCGTCGTCACCTTGCCACGCGCTGTTCAATGGGGCACCAACGGCTGCTCATTCGTCGATCTTTTCTCATGCTCGTCTCACCCTGCGACCCTGTTCGAAAAACATCGATATTCGTACTTCGACGTACAAATGAAATCCATTATTCGTGCGTACGTGCCAAATATTCCCGCAAAATCACACGAAACACGACGTGCCGATCGGCAACCCGCCGGCAGATGTCACCTCGGGATCCAGAGAGAAAGAATTTCCCTCAAAATCTCCTCTCCCGCCTCCACTACCTCCCCTACGTCCCCGCGACTGTATCATCGACTTCGAGCCGCGCGATAAAAACACGCGCAGCGGAAGCACGTGAATAATGCGTCCCAGAAGAGCCTTCAGGCGCAGCGTAACGTTACACAGTGTCTGTAGGGTTTGGTTTTGCGGCCGTCCCCATCCCCCAGACTAACCTAAGGCAAGCCGAGGTAACCGGCAAGCAGCCGGTCGGGGAGGTAAGTTGGGTCTAACAACGTAACCGAGACGTGCAACCTTGTAAATAGATGTCTGGAGCGTGCCAGAGCTCCCGCTACATACGCAACGGCAAGAAGGGTACATCGTCACGGAAGTTCCCGTAGGGTTGAGCGAGCAAGCCAGCCAGCCAGCCAGCCAGCCAGCCAGCCAGCCAGCCAGCCAGCCTGCCTGCCTGCCAGCTAGAGCTAACCAGCCCGGTGCCGGCTGCTTGTTGTACCTCGTGTACCTAGCTTCTTACGTGCACACGCATGCACGTCGGTAATTAGTGTCTTAATGAACCCGCGCCGCTGGTAAGGAGCTGCGCAAATAATTGCCGGCCTGCGCGATCTCGCCGTCCGAGCACGCCGCTCGGCGCCGCGCTGTCTTGGGGGATGAACGGGTTGAGGATGAGGGTGAGTTTTTTTTCTCCTTTTCTCGTGCCCCCCCTCTCTCTCTCTCTCTCTCTCTCTCTCTTCAAGCGCGATTGCGTGCGGGAGGAATCGCGGAGCGTCAATTTAACATGGCTCCGACCGCGTGCGAATGCGCGTGCTGATTCGTCGCGGGTGTCGTTGTAGCATTATGACATTTTAATGCGACGAAATTACACGTTGCGGGCTCGCATGCCGCGCGCGCGCGCGTGTGAGTGAGCGGGGATCTGTGTGTGTGTGTAATAACATGGCGATTTCGTCACCGATTGCGTGCAAAACGGATCATATTTGGAATTAGAATCGCCGAATTACCGATGTGATTCGTTTACCGTGTCGTGGACGAGCCTGCTGGGTGTGGAGCGTTTGTGCGCGGGATATAAAGAGAGAAACTCGATGAAATCATCGATTCTTGATCAGCGGAAAGAGAATTGCGACGCTTTTGATCGACAAAATGAGTCCTGCGATGCGTTCCTACCTGCGGGATGGCGGGATTTGTTTAAGTGATTATTTCAAAAGGTAATTTTGCCTATTCGATACCGGATGCGTCCTGACGCTCTGACGTCAAGAGCGTCTTTCAGCGGGAGAGACTATAAATGATACCTTTGCGATGAAAATGATCCGCCAATATCCGAGTCGCAAACGGAGCAATCGGAGCTTCGCTATATTTACTTTTCGCTATAGTTGCTTTTCTTAATCGCCCGTCACACGCAAAAAACGACAAGCCCGAGAGAATATATTTGAAACTTTCCATTTATAATGCAGATTGCAAATAACGATAACGGTGAATCAATTGCGAGTGACACTTCGGCTCGGTGAATGACACCGACAAATGCGGCACAGCCGGCAACTTTCGACTTGCGGCTGAAATCGATTCGATTTTAATCGACGTCGTAAACGGCGCCGCGACGCCTTTCTCCCTATTGTTTGCGACCCCGATCCGGCAAGGCAAGAATCCGCGCGAGAGCGGCTCTTGATATTTTTAACGATACTTGGACTTTTCCAGCAAGTGGAGGCACAATGAAAGAATATTCACTGTTTTACTGTGCATTAAGCGCAGTCTGACGCAGGTCCGGCCGCTAATGCATCGTCCCTTATTCGACTTGGAACGACTTTTTGCTTTACGACGGGCGATTTGAATTTTATACACTGCGATATTTGAATTACGATGCCCCATAAAACGCGATCGTCCTGGCGCGCGTGTGCGCGTGTCGGCCCGTTTCTTCGAGGACTACGACGTCTCTCTTATATCTGTCACACGCGCACGGATGTTACTATCCGCCGCTTCCGGTTTCGCCGCACGCTTCGCTGCGTTGTCCCGTGTCAAAAATCGTGATTACGCGCGCGCGATCGATAGCCAGAGGGTCAGTCTGGCGATTTGACAAAGTGTGAATGAATCGACGTGGTGACGAAAGGAGACTTCCGGGGAATGTATAAGGATCGCGCTTATTAAGCGTCCGTTTTATCTCTACACACACACACACACACACACACACACATACACACACACATACACACACACACACGCGGAGATTACCGGGCAAGAAGCGGCAGACACGCGTCCAGCGGGTACCGTTTCTATTTTTACACGCGACGTATATCGCGATTTTTGCTGGACAGTGCTCGTCACGAGTGTCAAGCTGCAGAATGAGAAGACGCTGTCGCGAGTAGAAGCGCGACGCCTTCGTCCCTCCGTCGTCCTCGTACATCTTCTCTTTATGTCCCCTTGTCCACCGTTCGTTCACGAACTTCACGCAGCTCTTCCGCTCACTCTTTGCGAGACTGAATCTTCTCCCACTTTTGACTTACCCGCTGGTATAAAAGTCGAGATTGATAGTCGAAGGAAATCCGAGCATGGACAGCCAATCCCGGGCCGATGTACTTTGCGAATCCGCGACCTCAGGTGCTCCACACCGGACGAACTCCTCTTCTTCTCTCTCTCTCTCTCTCTCTCTCTCTCTCTATGCCGTTGTCCCTTACCATCCCCAACGCGACGGACATAAACCTTTATCCCACCTATTTCTCTTTACGTCAGATTTATTCCCGGTCATATCGAACACGAGGTATCCCCCGCTGCCATGTAAATAGAAGAAGTACGCGATCAGAGCCGGTCAGCAACGAAAGAATGAACTAACGAGCATATCGTACAGCGCTAAATCCGAGCCGGACGGAGCTGAGACTTCTCTTGGGAACGTAACGGGGCCGAATTTCACCCCCGTCACGTTCATCCCCGTCGTATTCGCGCGGGGAATAGCGCAGGTAGAAGAAGCGCGGATAATTTCTCGGAACAACATTCGTGTTCGCCGCGATGCCGCGGCGTGGTTTTACCAAGGAGGAAAGACCGCGGTAATTCCACTCGGCGGAGGATATATTTTCCTCCTCCTGCGTGCTCCTCCCTTCCCGAGAACCTCGTCGGTGTGACTCGGTGCATTCTTACGCAGCGAAAGAAGATTTCGCCCAGCGAGAAGCGGATGCGAATTATAACGAGATCATTACTTGCGAATATCTCGCCGTGACATAGTTGTTGGCAGCCGTATTGGGTCAACCCGGCGATTCCGGTGAGGTTATGCAGTCCGTTTTACAGACTCGCGGCATTGCAAATTTGAGACGTAGACGTAGGGAAAATGTCGACGCGGAAACGCCGAGTGTAAGGTCCACGACTGAGCGACTATTTCGAGCATCTTTCGCTTGCCTTCACTCAAGAGTTCGCAGCGAACCAACCAAGCGACACGTATACGTATAGAACACAATTCATCTGGACGACCCAATCTTTTATCAGCGGGACGCAGTAATGGATTCGTAATATCCGAACGGAATCGCTCGAGAAATTCGTCGCATGGGCATTACGCGGCCATCCAATCGACAGAAACAAACAGTCACGCGTGTTTAAGCAACGAGCTCGCACTGGGGGCCAACCGGGGTTCGCCATGAAATAACGTCGGCTACTTCCGCAGCCGCGGTGTGGTGGGCTCTGATCAATACCCACGTCTTCTTGCGTTCCTCGGTACGGAGAGACGCGACGCGAGCTGCACGTAGGAGCATCTCGACGGTAGCCTCGCGTCGAAAGGAAGTAAAAAAAGTGAGAGAGGGGCGGAGGAGAGTAGGGAGGGAGGGAGGGAGGGAGAAGAGGGGCAGGACGCAGGACGAAGGAGGCGACAGAGGGGAAGAAAAGCCGAAGGATTCCGCGAGTCTGCGGTAATCGCACTTCGCCGAAGACTCTTGCTCCGTCTTTTTCCGCCTTCCTCCCCCTCCCCCTCCCTCGCTCCCCTGCCCACCGACCCCCAGCCCAGCCACCCACTCGCCCAACCACCTACCCTCCCCCCCGGTTCTTCCACCCTGGAAAAGCCATGCCCGGCGGCGGAGGGGAGACGGAGGGGAATCACGTGGCCGGGACACCGGCGAATATCGAGTGGGCGGATGGCTAGAAGAGAGAACAGTGCGCGCGCACTTCGATGTGTGCGCTCCCGGCGCGAGGCTAGACACAGCACCCACGCTCATACTAGACGTCAAGCCCGGCGAGCATGCGTGCGATGGGCGCGCGTACGTGCACATTGCACACAGTCGCGAGGCGAGCGTAGCGATTTAACTAGGATACCGACACGCAAGAGGAGAGACACACGTACCACCGGTGTCGTGTCGGTGGTGCTGGTGACGCCGGCAGAGTAGCCGAGTAGTAGCCAGCGATAGTAGTGGTGCAACAGCAACAGTAGTAGTAGTAGTAGTAGTAGTAGTAGTAGTCGCGGTTGTGTCGGTACGGCTGGTCCTCCCTGCTACCGGCGATAGTACTTCGACGGTGGAGGTCAGGTCAGGAGGAGAAGGAGGGAGGATGTCGACGGTGGAGGGAATAGAGATCCTTGATCTCCTCCTAGCTTCGTCCGACGCTGCTGCGGGCTCGGGTGGAGAGGGAGGGAGCGGG